>NC_083787.1:3234389-3860460 GCF_015708825.2 Lethenteron reissneri
TACGGGCGCCTATCCAGGCTGGCACGGCACACGAGGGGGTGGGTGGCAAAAACGCCACGCCTGCCCGTCTTTGTCTCCCTCGTGGAGATGTTTACACACTGCATCAGGTGCACATTTTAGGCTGAGGGGAGGCCCAAGACTGCTACAAATATTCATCACCGATGTTGGCCGTGAGTGGGAATCAAACTCGGCTCGCTGGGTTCATAGTGCAGCCCGCTAACTGCTTCACTCCTACTCCCCTCGAAGCTAAACAAAGACAACAAATAAAGACAGAGATGCCCCCCCCCCCCATGGCTTGAACACACTATTGGGGCAAGTGCGGCTAGCAAGCACCTATGAAGGCCGCATGGCACACGAGGGGACGGGTCGCCAGCACCACGCCCAGGTCAAAGACAAACATCCCCAACAAACCCTTTAATGACTTTTCCGGTAAATGCTTAAAGCAAACACCGATGAAGGCCGGTATGGCGCAAGAGGAGATGTGACCAGCACCCCGCCTGACCGGCCTTGTGTCCACCATAGCGCTGATGTTTACTCAACTCTAACAGATACTCAATTAAGGCCGAGTCGACCTAGGAGAGGGCCAGGAATGTGTTCAGAAATCACTGAGGTTAGCCGTGGTCGGGAATCGAATCAGCTCACCAGATCCGTAGTGCGGTGCGTTGCTGTTTATCGGATGGCGAATCACAGAAGTTTTTTGTCGATCACTTTGTGGCCATAGATAAGAGAGAGTCGTTGATAAGGGGGGGGGGGGGGCGTCACAGATAAGAAAGTTTCTCTGCACTGCTGATTCCCAACTATCTTTCAGGAGTGAGGGACACAAATCCTCTTGGTGGATCACCAGCTCCGCTGAAATCGAGTCGATTTGGACGTGGCTCGAATATATTCGCCCTGTTCCACAGCATCCCGACAGTAACGAAGTCCTCTATACATCGACACATTGTATAACGGCACACATGGCATACACACGTAAATCACACGCTGCATACCTAACCCGTTGTAGAGTGTGCACGCAGTGCCATTCATACATCCGTGCATATAAAACATACGTGCTGTCACGCACCGTACTCAAATACACGACAAGTCACATTTGCACGTCCATGCACTATGGTGCACTAACCATTTGCCCCATCACATGTTGTATATATACTACACGTGGAGAAAATGTTTAGTGCACTATGCTGCAAACTCAACGACCGGCGACGGTCAACACGAGCGGAGAGCCGACTGGTCCAGAGGCCCAGTCGCCCACCACCTCGCGCCCTTTCAACAACCCACACCGACCACCACCACCACGGTGAAATGTGGCCAAACGATCCCCGTCGTGACGGACGTTGCGTGCGGTGGCCTTCATCCAGCAGTCTGGCCACAAGCGGTCTCGTGACCAAAGTTGCCAAGAGCCCTGCCGTGCTCACGAGTAGGATCGTTGTGCCCAAGTGCACATCGGCGATCAAGATCACCTCTTTGCAGGGCACATGAGGACAATTTGCCTCGAGGGGGGGGGGGGGTCTGCCCCAAAGCTTTTCAACATCTTCACCAATGACTCGCCCGCCACAACGTCCCAGATACGCATTAGTCTAGCAGGCCAAGCCTGTGACTTTGCCAGCCTCGAGACTACCCCAATGGAGGGTGCTCAGATCATCGTCGAGGACTATTCAGGAAGGCGGCGACTTCAGCCGAGCACGAGCAGCAGCACGGTGTCCACCCCCCACAGTCGCGTGTGTTCCGCCCAGCCAAATGGCGCCAGAGCCGGACCAGAGGCTCTCGGTACGGCGGAGCGGACGTGAACTCGGGCCCTTCCTCGCCGTAGCGCCGGATCGAAGGCTCACGTTCACCGACGCCACCTTCGAGAAGCCTGCTGGGTGAGCGTCTGCCCACGGGAGCCGCCTCGCTTGCTCCGCTGGCTGGCTCGACGTGGGTGCTGTACAGGACTCAGGGGGGGGACCCCTCGCATTCGAGTGACGTGGCTTTGGAGCAGGGAATCCTACAGCTGGGTGGACCCGGTCGGGCGGAACTCGTTTGGTCGACGCTCGACGGGCCGAATCTCTTTGTGAGAATTATCTCTGGTGCGCCGAGGCCAACACTACCGCCGTGGCTCCCGGTGACATTGATCAAAATAAGAATCTTTATTTAGACGAGAGGCGTTTGATGGGTGACGAAGAAGCTCTTTTTTCACAGACGTCCAGTAGGGGAGGGTCGGCAATTTACAACAAACCACCACCGCCCCTCGCCACCGATTTGACGCCAAGCTGTGGTGGCAAAGACGTCGGGCAAAGTTTTTCCCAGCACCTGAATTGCCACTTCACACCGTGTTCAAGTGACAGGAGGAGCACCCAGAGGGCTCCAGTGCAGGTGTCAAAAGAAGCCTCCGGACTCAACGCCGTCACATCCGCACTAACCTGTGGCGTGGATCGAACGTGCTGCGATTCCGTTCGCACAATTACCCAACATTGATCTTCTGTGTCGTGTCAACCGTTATTGTTGTAGTCAAGGTCTCTTAGATAGAGGAATGATCCATGCGGGCTCTGTGAGACAGAGGTCGCAACCGGGTACCCGATACCCGTACCCTACCCGATACCCGGCTACCCGTACCCAGCCGGGTATGGGTACGGGTACCCATTTGCGACCCTGGTGCGGCCGGGTACGGGTAGGCCGTGAGTCACTGGTGAGCAACTGTTTGTCACTCATTTCCCAACGTCTTGTCTCTTCTCACAATTCAAGTTCCTAGAATCAACCCACCCGCGCCTGCAACATGGCTTCATCCCAGAGGTCGCAATCAGGTACCCGATACCCGTACCCTACCCGTGTACACCGGCCGGGTACACGGGTAGGGTACGGGTACGGCCGGGTACGGGTACCCGTTTGCGACCCTGGTGCGGCCGGGTACGGGTAAGGAATCAAACCCCGTTTGCGACCTCTGCTGTGAGATAGGGGGGGGGGGGTATCACGTGGTCTCTGTGAGACAGCAGTGTAAAAAAAATACTGCAAGGCGTAGCAGTACATGCTGAAACACATGATAACATGTACATGCTATGTACATGCCATGTACATGTTATCATAAACAGTACACGTGTGACATACATGACACGCATATTCCGTGGTACACGCGCACATTTAACGATGGTGATGTTGAACAGCGTCATGCAGACATAATCAGTGTTGTTATAAATCCATTATATATGCAAATTGTATTCGTAACACGATACTAAGCGTACATCACATCCACATATACATACACAAGCGTCACATCTTCTCCGCACGTTGTCACGGATACAACGTAGACATGTTAGAACTACCCACATACACACATTACATTTACAGTACTTCACACCGGACATAATCACATCCTACAATCTACACAGCACACGTGCTGCCGAACATAGCCCCCGCACATGTCACACGCATGTTACACGCATGTTATACACACGGTCACGCAATCACATCGCGTGCCGTACACATGTTGGGTGGATGAAATGTATCCGGAAGCCTGGACACAACGCACACCCTTTAAACAATGGACAAATCGTATCATCATCATCATCATCACACACGGTGCAATGTATGCGATGTGTAACACGAGTGAACGATTCCACCCTTGTCAACCCACTGCTGTTAAGACGATGGGGAGGGGGGTGGTACAGTGCACGTCCATACTTCACCACGCTGGTCAATGCAGATTTGTTGTCCCAGCAGCGGCGTAGCACAGTAACAATAAACGATGTCGATATGATGATGATAATACTGTATATATATTAAACATAAGATGTGCGAACACGCGGAGAGGAAACCAGCAGGTGTCGGGACACTATCCGGAAATCCTTTTCGTCTCGATGCCGGCTTATTAACATAACCACACGAGATAATTCACGATGCATCATCATCATCATCACCACATCATCACCACCATCATTACCTTCTCAACACCACAGCGGATGCCTGAGATGCACCTTCCTACGTCTCGCGAACGGCATCACAGTCAATAGCAGCAGCAGCAGCGGCCTTTACAACGCAGCGGCGGTAGTGGTGGTGATGGTCGCGTGTGTGTGTTGCACTGTGCTCCGTGTGTGTGTGTGTTGCAGTGTGAGTGTGTGTGTGTGTTCCGTGTGTGTGTGTTGCACTGTGTTCTGTGTGTGTGTGTTGCAGTGTGAGTGTGTGTGTGTTCCGTGTGTGTGTGTTGCACTGTGTTCTGTGTGTGTGTGTTCCGTGTGTGTGTGTGTTGCACTGTGTTCCGTGTGTGCGTGTTACGTGTGTGTGTGTGTTGCACTGTGTTCCGTGTGTATATGTTGCACTGTGTGTGTGTTACACTGTGTTCCGTGTGTGTGTGTTGCAGTGTGAGTGTGTGTGTGTTCCGTGTGTGTGTGTTGCACTGTGTTCTGTGTGTGTGTGTTCCGTCTGTGTGTGTGTTGCACTGTGTTCCGTGTGTGCGTGTTACGTGTGTGTGTGTGTTGCACTGTGTTCCGTGTGTATATGTTGCACTGTGTGTGTGTTACACTGTGTTCCGTGTGTGTGTGTGTGTTGCACTGTGTTCTGTGTGTGTGTGATCCGTGTGTTTGTGTGTGTTGCACTGTGTTCTGTGTGTGTGTTCCGTGTGTGTGTGTTACACTGTGTTCCGTGTGTGTGTGTGTTGCACTGTGTTCTGTGTGTGTGTGATCCGTGTGTGTGTTGCACTGTGTTCTGTGTGTGTGTTCCGTGTGTGTGTGTTACACTGTGGTGTGTGTGTTGCAGTGTGAGTGTGTGTTGCAGTGTGTTCCGCGTGTGTGTGTTAGAGCCGGATCTTCTCTGCCACTCGCAGGAGCTGTCCAACTTATCCGGAGCGGACCCGGTTCCAATCACGACGGTCGCTGTTTATCCTTTCGGTTTTTTTCTTCTTCTCGATTTGTTTGTGCTTCTTCCTTTCCTCCCCCATCCCCACCCCAAGCTAAGCAGGCGTTCAGCCTGGATTATATTACTCTATTTCTCGGACGGGGGATTTTACCAACCCGTACGAAATACAACAGCGACAACAACTAAAAACTCACCACATTCGTCAATGACACTGTGGCCGTAAAATAAACTAAATGTGATAGGGCGACGTTTCGGGCAATGCCCCTTCATTGTACCTGTGCATAAAAAAAGTTATTTGTTATAGGCTACTGCCGTGGGGGGAGGGGCAGAAGGGGCTTGTGTGCAGTGAAACAAAATCAGTTGTTGTACGATACCGATATGCTCCCGCTACACGTTTCACCAACCAGCACTGGACCAGCGTGGTGAAGTATGGTCATGTAACATCCACGATCCTCACGGTGTTTGGGAGGCCCTCATCCAGCAGTGGATTAACAAAGGTCTGATGTACATGTACTCGACTTTCATACACGGTTATCAATGACCGCACCACGTGCTTTCAGGTGTAGATTGTGACGTGTGCATTAGGGGTGTTGCAACTTCTAGATTTGAAGTTTTCGTGACTGCAATGACCCATACTATTTGGTTCTATAAATAAAATGAAAACAACTAAATTTGTAGTTGTTTTCATTTAGATTTTTTAGATTTCATTTTTATTTTATTATTTTCACCTACGTGACTTTACCGAAAGAACCAAAGAGTATGTGTTGCAACTTATGCATCGATCCATTGAACACTGGTATTGTACCGTACTATAATATCAATTCGTAAATTGATGCTATAAATCCTTTATTGACACTATAAATCCTTTATATGCGTGGCATCGGTTTTATTTTATTATTCATTTCTGTTTTTCTTGAGTAAGAGTTTCATTTTGATCACATTGGTATTTTAAATAAAATATGAAAAAAAAAATTCCTAAAAAGTGGAACATTTTGGAAAAACATTTTCACGAAAATAAATTGTCACGCACAACGAGTCTGTGTGCAAAATGTCAGCTCGATTGGATCACGGGAAGTGGGTTAAAAAACGACCGAAAGATTTGCACGGTCGTAAGCGCGCAAGCAAGCAAGCAAGTGAACTTAATATAAAGGATTTAAAAACATAATAATACAGTCTCCATAGATCGAATTGTACATTTTTATCGGGGGCAAATGTAAAGGTAACTTAAGGTGTATAATACTACCGTAATTGTTTTGATGCTATCCATTTGCAGCCCTCTGTGTCACTCATGCGGGTTGTTTGACCATACTTCACCACGCTGGTCAGTGAGGGATGCTGAAGTCGGGTTGATCAAGGACTGGTCATATCTCTAAATGACGAGAACCCCCATCATAACAGAACAATATTATCGGCCGGAAAAACATGAGATTTAAAAAATACTCAATAGTTCAAAGTTATCATCCACCACTGACATTAGCCCTGACCGGGCATCAAACTCGGTTGGAATGGTTCATAGCGCAGTGTTCTTAAAGAAGCTCCCAACACGAGGAGCGAAACGTCGGACATCCTGCCGAAGAACACTTGGGTACAATTCCAAAACACGCGCACACAAAGGGAGCCTCACAATACGACCGTTACGTGCACTCCAGCGTTACACTTGTCGATTAAAAACCGGGGACACATTAGGACAACGGCCTAT
Organism: Lethenteron reissneri; assembly: GCF_015708825.2. Classification (NCBI taxonomy): domain Eukaryota; kingdom Metazoa; phylum Chordata; class Hyperoartia; order Petromyzontiformes; family Petromyzontidae; genus Lethenteron; species Lethenteron reissneri. The sequence continues at coordinate 3,240,913 of NC_083787.1, forward strand.
TTTTGGATTGAGTTATGGCTCAAGATAAGACATTTGAGTTTTCAGACCCGTCACAGATAAGAGGCGTTTCGCTTTCCTGGCGATTACATCAATGCGACAGTGACGAAAATGCCGATTCAGTTTGAAATGTGCGGGCTCAGCTGAATTTCGGATTAGATTCGGAATTGGCACTCGACTCGTATGCACGCCCCACACACACCCTCCTCACCGCAATGCCAGAGGCCTCCTGTGATTGGGATGTTGGGCCATTTACAAGCACGCGTGTTTGGCTTTTGGGAGGACACTGGAGAGAGAACCCCACACACGAGGGGATAACGCTCAAAATAAGTTCAAGTAGACATCACCTGCAAAGCCATCTCTTGGCCACGTCGCAGCCAAAGCTTACTACACCTGGACATTTGAGGTAGCATTTACAAGTAACCGTACTCTACGTCGCCAGCTTTCAATCTGCTTGGCTTCTCTAATGAGATGGGGGTGCATGCAGCGTGGATTGTTCGTAATCCACTGGCTGATATTGATCAGTCCCCAGTCCATGAATGCAGTGTCTTCTGTGCATTATCTTGCATTTGCATTGTACTGTACATGCAGTGGGGTGTCTGGATACCAGGAATGATGAATCGTTGGGTGGAGTTGGATGCTTGCCTGCTGATCTGTGTGCTTTTCTGTCTGAATGTATTATACCTTGCAGGCGAGAGTTTGAATAACTGAATAGCGAAACCTTTTCAGTGTGACATTCAGCAACTGAAGATTGTGTGAGTTGTCACGTTTTAGGGTCACAATTCGATAAAAAAAAATCAACAATTGTTATATTTTTATTGTATCGGCCTCTGGTGGATGCAGGGGTCAGTGAACCTATGAGATGAAAAACATGTTCGAATTAAAAAATGCGATTTATTCTATGTATCATTTCACTTAAAATCTCTTATATAAGCGCACAATTTTATCGATCTGTGATGAACGCTGCACTTTCCGTCGTTTTCATGCAGGGGGCGCTGCAAACCTACGCGCCCCCTGCATGAACGACGGAGGCGCAGGGACAGACGTTCGATCACGTTGGAATCGATCTGCAGACGGCGGTCTTCTCGCACGGCCAGCTCTGTGTCGCCTCATCTCGATCCCGCAATCCCAACCAGGTGAAAGTCCGCATCGAACCGAACCCCCAGCAAGGCCATCTACTTAACGACGAGAGAAAATTCACGCGAAATGTCGTTTTCAATTAAGTCTTCCAGATGTAAAATGATTTAAGCTTTTGATGAAGAAATACAATTATCTAATTAAAAACAATACAATTCTAAGATGTTTCATTTTAAAACTTCAAAACGGAGCATTCGGTGCTTGTGTGAATGCATCGTTCGTGTGAAGCCTGCTCTCAATCGAAGGCCGTAAATGGTTGTGAGGGGCGCCAAAGACGCCCCCGAACAACCCCTAACCGATAATAATTGGTGAATCGATGCATTTCTACACCAATATCGAATACTAAACACATAGCCTATTAACCATTTATTAGAAATCAGGCGGTGATGACCACTTGCGTTGCGATCGAAACGTCGTGATTTGTTTTATTTTATTTCTAACTACGTGACTTTACCGAAAGATACAAAGAGTATGGATTCCTGCAGTCACGAAAGATTCAAATCAAGATTGATCCCTAACCACTTGAAGGTAAGCTGGAGTGATGAAGTAAGAGGGGCGTTGACATTTATGATTGCAGCTATTCTATCCTTGCGTATGTTAAGGCTCTGAATGCCAATGTCAAGGTTTGCTATCAACGAGAAGGCTTTAGCAGACAGTTCGAGAATTGTGGTTTTTATATATACCAACCAATACAAGAAAAACTTTTAGCAGTACAGAGAGAAGGGCTGGTTTATTTCAATGCAACTGCAAATGAATGCGGTGCAATGAATGGACTAGTGATGTCATGTACAGACACACACATGGCCTTCTCGAGTGAATGGATTCACAATAGTGATGGCACAGGCACGCGGTGGCGAGCACGTGTGAGCAAAGTATTTACGATCTCTAGGAATTGTGGAGGAATATACTGAATATCCACAACAGTCATTTCCCAGCCAAACAATGCTGATTAATTTGGCATGGGCATAAGCAACGCGTGGATCCCCATCATATCTTCAGGGAGGAAAAAGTTTACCTTAATTAAGTGAAAATGTTATTTAGCGTCCTAATAGTGTTGTAAACGGTACTTGGCTGGAATGACCGATGCGCTGTTACACGTGCGTTGTCCACGTGGCACACCATCCTGTTTAAATCGAATTAGTTTTTTTTTGGTCTCCGCATAGAAGTAAATAAATAAATAACGGTTGCCCAAACAGGCAATTGGATTTCATGCCCAGCATTATCCCGCAGTCGTATTCGATTAAGCGACGCGCCCAGTGTTTTGCTCGCTTAACCAAATGCCGTTGGATAATATTACTCTGGAAAGCCAACAGGCTGATGGACTGACGCATCATTGTTTTGTGGAGACACAGATTTGAGTTCTTCTTCTTCTATGTACGTGCTCTGCACGCACAATGTGCCGCATATATGCATAACGAGTTTGTTATGTCCCATATAAATGACTTACTGTGGGGCTTTTTGTACCACCCATTTCTCCATCGCTGTGATGAGCTACTGCGTTCCATTCTGATCACAGGACAAGTAAGGACGTCCTAATTATCTAACTAGCTGGCTATTTCTTGCACTACGTAAGTGTACATCTGCAGGGAAAGCGTGTGTCGGTGGTCTGAGCGAACACAAATACACTGCACCATACATCATCATTACTGGTAAGTTGCCTGTATTGTGATGGATTTAAAGTACCTTAATTGCCATTTTTCATTCATTCTGTCCAGCCTTATCATTTGAATTATCACGTTAATCAATGCCAGGGTTTCAGGAAGTTTCGTATTTATAGGTATGGGGTCTCAAGGCCTCAAGAACATTTACTGCCATTTGTATCTTCCAGATTTGTAAACAGTGGAACTCTCGACCTAGAGTCTAGGAAAAAAATTAACGATAAAGCCAGACTCTTGGGACAAACTTGCTCAATATTAGCCCCTTCCTTATATGTGAGGGCATAACAATTGGTAAGGTCACACAGACTATTAAAATATTCATTCAAAACTAGGTTAATTTGTTCATTTCTAAAAACGTAGCAAATATTCACCGACAGGAGGTAGGTTTAGCTGACAACCAAATTAACCATACGAGTGTCCAATCTCGATTTAACGCATTCGTGACTGCAGGGATTCATATTCTTGGTTCTTTAGGTAAAGTCACTCAGAAAGGAAATAATAAAAAAATAAAAATAAAACAATAAAATTCTCACGACGTTTCGATTGCAACACAATCAATCATCATCAATCGAAACGTCGTGAAAATTGTAATGTTTATTTTATTGTATTATTTCCCTTCTACGTGACTTTACCGAAAGAACCTCGAATATAGTGTCCAATCTCTGTCATATATCAGAAGCTGAAGCCTTGTTCGTACTCAGCCAGGCCATCACCAGGGCTTGACAGGTGTTGCAGGTGTGAAACTGTATCTGTGTGACTTTTTTTCTGGATACTTTATTTTACTCCCACGTGAAGGCACACTGCTCATTAATGCTATTTGCCACATAATCCAATGCAGGGTCTTAATGAAAGCTCATTCTTGGTAGTTAATGAGGCATTCCAGGGAAGATAATTGCCATTATTGTTATTGTAAAATATTTCAACTGCTTGAGTTAAACCTGTGACTGTCGTCTCATGTAGGCATGTAAATACAATACGAAACATCCTTGAATCCCCGTTCACTTTTCAAAATACACGCGGCGACTTGAGACCCTTTCACGTGCTCACGCACCGATGTGTGTGTGTTAAAAAATGACAGTGCCACAACCCTGGACATCCGAGTTAAATTCCAGTGACAATGATATGAACCGCTCCTGGGCCTCCCCTAGGTCGACTTCAGCATCAAATCAATACCTAATGCAGTGTGTAAAGGTCGCCTCTGGGAAGACAAAGGTGGCTGAGCATGCTACTGGCCACCTACCCTCTCGCGTACCTTGCAGGCCTTTCATAGGTGCTCGCTAACAGCACTTACCGCATCAGTCTGTTCAGACTATCTTTGTCTTCATTGAACAATAGGGAGGGAGGTGTGGTGAGACGTTGGGGAAACACAGGAATGCCTGCTGGGTAGGACGCAGAGTCGTATTTGACTTTTTTCCATTCGAAAACCAACAACAGCTGCTGCTGCTGCATTTGATAGTGTTTGAGCACCAGCGCTGATGTACACGAGGGAGAGAGAGAGAGAGGGCAATTAAGATGACAACTGGGGGTCCTAAATAACAAGTTGAGCAGGGAAGACCAATGCAGTGGCGTGATGTGCAAAGGCGTGCTTCTCGGTTCTACAATGGACAAGCGGTTGTCAGTGAGGTCTGGTTATGTTTTGCCGTGCACTGCTGCTAACAAGGCCCGAACGACTGTTGTTGTCATTGTTGCACGTATTAAAAGCCAAGTTTGCGATAACAACGACAAAAACCTCACCAGCAATCGCTAAGCATTCCTGCTCAGCATCCGATGTGGCCGGGTTCCTGACGATGAGAGGGGTTCGCAAATGAGATCCACGATTGGAAGGACGACGGCAAGGAAGCGAAAGAGGAAACTCCAGGGAGATGAGTTATTTTACTGGTAGAAACCTCCTGGTTACACCAGCCCACAGGGGATTATGGTGTCCGTCCGTCCGTCGTGCATCCAAAAATGGGAGGGGTGGGGCTGGGTGGAGAGGGGAGGGTGGGGCGGGGCTGGGTGGGGAGGGGCTGGGTTGGGGTGGGAGGGGTGGGGCTGGGTGGGGAGGGTGGGGCTGGGTGGGGAAGGGCTGGTCACCCTGTGGTGCCCTTATAAAACGCAACGTTTAACCTACTCACGCCGGCTTGTGCCCGCCCTCACAGTCGGGCATATTTGCGGAATACACCACGCCGCCGTTGACCCTGGCCATTGACCGAGCAACCCAACGTTCCTGCCAGCTCCCTCCGCAGGAATGTGTTAAATTAACTCGGTGCGGCACTTTGGCACTCTCTTCACAAAATGATGACTGAGGCAGATCTAAACGGGTGAACATCGCTCTTTGGTGGGTGCCGTTTGTTTATGGTGACATCAAGCACGCTGGCAGCACTTGGTTAAACATAAAAAACACACACACACACCCTGCTAATGAGTTTCAGAGAAGTCGAAACCAATCCGGAGTTTCTCTCCTTTAATACTAATGATGATCATTTACATTTGTAAGGGACATTTCATCCGTAGATCCCGATGCGCTGTAAATGCTGGCGCTAAATGTACCGTATATGTCACGGCGGTTTAATCATATACGCCTGTGTTTTATATACGGTACATTGCACGTGTGTCTCGCTGGGGACTGAGGTCCAGCTATAGGACGGATATGTGAACATCTATCGACAATAGCAGGTACACGCCGTGCACAAACAGGTGACTGGACACAAATTGAGAGCAGGCTGCCATAGCCGTGGAGAGATGCTTCACTGTGCTTCGCTGTGCTTTAAAAGTGAGCAAACGTACGTGAGATTAAGAACACATCACTGCACATGAAAAGGTCAAATTTCACAAAATGTGAAATGTGTACAACGTGGCAGGTACATTACGAATACAGTACCGAGTATGTGCAGTGAATTGGTCAGGGCGGATATGTGACGTTTTGGATATGCGGTGATCGACTGTATATATGTAATGGTGTATTCTTCGTCCTCATAATGAGTCAAGATCATTCCACTGCTGCCTGAAGCCCCCCCCCCCCCACCCACCCAAGTCACTCTGCGTCACCTCTCATGATTTTGCAACGAATCCATCCAGCACCTGCCCCTGAACTAACTACAAGATCATCGCTCTGTATCCTCCGCAGACATCCTCTTGGCCTTGTTCAAACTCCTTGACTGCTATCCGTCGTTGTTGTTGTTCTTCTTCCATCAAACCCTTCCACGTGGATGATTGCCATCAATCCGCTCCTCTTTCTGCATCTTCAGTGCAATTCCAAACGTGCACATTCATTGTCACAAAGTATTTGGTTACCGGTATTTCCAGCAACAACAACAAAACAAGTCTATTCAATCACAGCGGACGTGATAATTGCTTGTGTTTCGACCACACTTTGCACCCGCTATCGACAGCTAACCTTCGAGCTGTGAGAACTCTAATCGAGGCGGTGCAGTATTCCTATCCATTGGTGTGAATGACAGCTTTTTAACAGCTGCGTTGAAATATTGTCCTTAATTTCATGTTTCTTAGCGCCTGGCTGTGGTCGACCCTATTTGTTTAACAACGTATGGATTTTTTTTCTCTCTCTTTCTTTGCCACCCAACCCACAGATGTTACAGGATGCCTTTTATGAAGAATGGAGTGCAGTAATAAAACATGTATAGAGTAGAACCACCAATAACCAAGTTATAGAGTGGTCCTTTTTTAATAAAATACAATGCAATTTGGATTTATATAGCACCTAAATGTGACCGCATCTCAACGAGCGCTGCGCGGAAATAGTGGGCATATTTATTTTATAGAGCGAGGCAGTCAATCATAGGCAGAGCTACAAAAATAATGGTCTCGAACCTGAATAGGAACAGAGGCAGGGAATCAACAGCGCAGGTGGCTGGGTGAAGGCAATTTCGGCTTGTGGAGGCGACAGAGGAGATTTTTTTGAAAATTGAGACAAGTGTCATTCAGCGCAGAGCTGGTCGTGATGACGCTACCTTTGCATGGGGTGGCACAGATGGAAGGAATAATGAAGTGAGCATCCGTCCCTTCAACGGATGAATAAAGAGAAAGGACTGTGGCACAAACACGAACGTGTCCATATGTAGCTGTGTATATTGTGGGCAGGGTCCTCCATGGTGGAAAGGGAGGGGGGTGCAGGACCCAGGGAAAATCTCACTGTGTGGGCCCTCCCGAAGCCTTCAAACTAAACTGGGAGGATTACATCTGACACCGTGACGTCGAGGTCGCGGGCCCCCTAAAGCGCGGGGCCTGGGGCGTTCACCCCGATTCGCCGTTGCCCTTAAGAGATGTCTCTGATTGCGGGGCTATGTATGGATGTACCTGTGAAATAAAACGGTTTTGTTTCCCACATCTGATGGGGGTGGTCTAACCCAGCGTGAGTTCGACTTCTCAGAATGTCATGTCGATAAGATCACAGTTGTACAGTGAATGTAAAGGCTGGGCTTGAAGAACCTGTGTGAGATCTGCCAGAGTGTGGGGCCGCACATATGATTAACCGCTCAGCTCTAAGGGCAATGCGTGATTAATCACAGGCAATGAGATTGAGTAAAAAGCGGATAGACTCTAACTTTAATCACCAATTTGCCATTATTGACAATTTTTGTTAATGGAAAAAATGTCCATCCCTGCTGTGTTTAACACGTGTTAATGTTTAACAGAATCATTTTTTTGGTTCAAATTAATAAATCGGCTGCCAATCATTCCATACTTGAATTGAAATTACGGTATAAGAAATCACTGCTATTTTCATTACACACGCGATAGAGGCAAGTGCCGTTGGACACGGTGACACAGAAGACAATTATGTCTTCACTGTCTCACCTTGCTCAACTATTTCAGGTGAGAATATCATTACTTATATCATTGTATAATAGCCACACACCTTGTGTCGGCTATGTTTCATTATTCGTAGTTGCACCACACCATCGGTGATTTCCTCTAAACACGTGGGCTACAGGAGGAGAGGACATCCTTAAACATGACATAAATAAATCACCCAGGTAGCCCGAATGTCGTGTGGGATTATTCTCACTCGTTTAGAAGAGCTGTGAAGCTGCATTGTAAATATCACAACACTGACACCGTGGCTGTACCGGCAGAGATGCTGTGGCAAGGGTATAGCACGTCTAATTTTGACGACGATTCTGCCCGATCGTGCTAAAACGCTCACAAATATGCAATCTCCGTCATCAACAACGAACCAGGTACGGTACTGCAATTTGCCTTTCATGACTGTGACGCCAAAGCCGATAGGCAGCGAGAGAGCCGGCCACCGTTTACTGATGATAAGCAAAGATGATGATGATGTTGTTGATTACATAGACTTACATACTGTATGGGCACGCGTGTATCCAGAACAAGATGCTACGCGTTGACTCGTTACCTAAGAATCGTCGGCTTTTTGAGTTGTGCATGTTAGGTACTGGATGGAACATTGCTCCCACTCTGCACGGCGTGTGATTCCCGCTCAGGGCCAACACCGGTGACGGTTATCTGCAACCGTGATCACCCTCCTCCCATAGGTCCACTCGGCCTCAAATGAGTAACGGGTGCGATGTGTAAAACATCGCCACTGGGGAGACAAAGGCGGCCGAGCGTGGTGCTGACTACCCAGCCCCTGGTGTGCCCTGCCGGCCTTGATCGGTGCTCGCTAACAGCAACTTTGCCGCAAAAGTCTCTTGTGATCTTACGGGATGATCTTTGTATTTTGTTTTTTAATCCTCAAGCTGCCATTAAATCACCAATCTCACACATCAGCCATCGTCTCTTCGTGCCATGGCGTGTCCTGCCCAATGAGTTCCAAGATCCACGTGTCCGTCTAACCATCGAGCACAGACGATCACCGTCATTGCCCCCTTTCAGATGCGCTTATGCGAACGTCTGGAACGCTCTCCCTTCTGATGTCAGGAAAACCACTGGAGCTAAGCACTTTTAAATCTAAATTGAAAACTCACGTCTTTAGGACTGCCGTTTGTGTCTCGTTTGTTGTCTTTCGCCCGTACCTCCGATGAGTACGGTTGTCCACGTGTGGAGCGAAATAAGTTCAACATACACACATTCACTTGTTTCACGTCAGCATTCCACCAAACGTGAGTCTCTTGTCGTGTAAATACAATCTCGAAAGTGCCCCGTTTACTACAACAACAACCACCAGCCACTAAGTGGCGATGACGTCACCACGGCGCTTGTGCCAGGCTATGTGCACTTTAAGGCCACGTCAAGTGTCGAACGCTCGCTGGCAAGGAGGTCACGGGATAGACCCAGGTGCAGTGGCGTAGCAACGACATTATCAGCTCAGTGTAGGCAACAATTGGTCAGGCGGGGCACCAACTTTTGATTTCCCTTGCACGGTCGCACTTCGGCTGCTATATATCTCGGCTCCTCTTGCCCTAATCACAGTCGTCACGCTCACGGTCTCGAACATTGAACGCTGTAGGGACGCTCCGTTTTCGCAAAATGTTTTTTTTCCACCGTTGAATACACACCGCATGGTTATTGTCAAGCAGGAGCCCCAAATCGTAGCCTTGGCCACGAGGGGGTAGGGGGGCAAGGCACCCCTCTCCTGCCCCCACGCTAGTTACGCTGCTGTCCAGGTGCCATGGGGTTGACAGACTGAGATGACTGACAGATGCAGCCAACCTCCGCTGCATTTTGCGTACGAACGGTCACCACGCGCACGTTCCCGCGTGCGGGGTTCAGCCAGCAGAGGGCGGTAGCGGGTTGCCTGTCGCTCAAGAAAGCGCCACGATTTCAAGAAAGCGCCACGATTTAAAACAAGGGCAGCAGCAGCAGCATGTAGCGGCGGTGTCGTCGCATGACTGAGCGTGGCTTTGGTGTCCCGGCGTAGAACGATCGCCGTCTCGCACATTCGCAGCAGCGGGTCGCCTTGAGTGCTTATCAACTCGTTCGCACGTACCGTTTGACACACGTCTACGGCCAACAATCACACGCGCATATGCCCGTGCATTGTCGGCCTGCGATCGAATTGGCAGGGTCGAGCCTGGTTCGTTACTTGGATTGGGAGGACTGCCGGGAAATGCCATTGTTGTTGCGGGCTCTGATTCTGCCAAAGTGGTAAGGAGCTGGCAGTGCAGCAAATGCATTATTGAATCAATCTGTGCGGAGCTCCGTGTGTTGTGCTATTATATAGGTGTGTATCTTTTTTTGGTGGGGTGTAAAATATGGGTGGCTCCAGTAATCCTCCGACACTCGGAAATGATAATTAACACTTTTCAATTGGAGGGCAGCCTTGAGACTCGGTGAGGCTGTACAGGATATAAATAAATAACATAAATAGTACCTTAATGTGGGACATCACTCGAAAAACCGCCTTGAGACTGTGAATCTTTTCTAGCTAATTAAAGGGAATTATTACACTCGGTTATAGCTTGATCGGATGACACGCGTGTGTGTGTGTGTGTGTGCGTCTTTGTTTGTGTCTTTGTATTGTGGAGGAGGCTCGTGAAGGACGCTACTGGGCAGCTGGAGGCAGTCGCCCTCCAGCAAATACTGCAGCAACAACTGAGGGCAGAGGAACGGCGCTCACATTTGCCACGAAGTAGCAGCATCACCGCTACTTAGTGGAAAATCGCGGCTGTTCTTGTTGAGCCGGCCTTCTTATTTGACCCCGAGCAGCTCTTGCTCCAACACCCCGTGTCGCCTATCGGGGGGATCTTTGCCATCTGGTGAGCTGGGTGATCCGTGCATGTGTTTCCACAGTGGACAACTCAACAGTAAAAAAAATAAAATAGACATGTTTGTTCACGCGACCGACAATTTTGCTCAGCCCACACGGCCTGGAGTTACCGATTTCTGATTTAGGTCTGCTGTGACATATACAGAGATTATTGAGATAGGGGTGCAGGCCCTTTCAAAGCTAAGAGAGGTTATACCCCAGGCAAAGCCGCATGCAGAAATAAGATTTAATGCACTTGGCCTACGCTGTCTGATAAGGTTAAGGTTTCGGGGACAGAGGAGAAGGGGCGAGAATGAGGAACGAGTATTGTGGTCGTGTTGTTGATGATGGGAGTGAGAGATGGGATGAGATGGTGTGGAGCGAGCAGTACATATATATAAAAAAACCCGCATGAAATGTGGCTTAGTCAGAAGCCCCTGAGCCCAACAGCAACTATCTGTTCTGGCCGTCCATCGGAGCCCACGTGAGCTTGTGTCCCGCGCGGGCGCACCACGCGTTGTCAAAACTCATGTACAATTCGATGACAGGCCGTGGAGGAAGCAAAGCAGGAGGTTAAATCCGAAGTAAAACAACACACGCTCTTTCCCTTCTTGTCTTGTCCGTCATCGTCGTTGTTGATGTTGTTGTGCTCATCAAATCCCCCCCTCCCCCACCGTTTTCACCGGGTGTCCATTTACAGGCCGGAGAATGACGACAACAATATAAATACAGCAATGACGGCGGCGTCGAGGGAATTCATCAAATGCATTTTTACAACTTTCGCCGTCTCTTTGATCTCAGCGATCGGCTGACACGGAACGGCGGGCCCCTAGCAGTGGTTCGTGGAAAAATAACAATATAATAATAATCGCCGCGGCACGCTTTTTTTCATCTCTTTCTTTCGTTCTTCCCTCCCACCGGAACACAATTTGTGTGTTACAAGGCGCATCTGATGTGTTGCGAACGCTGGGATATCTGTTCAGATGTCAACAACCCCTTGGAGCCCGTTTGGATGGGGAGGGGAGGGGCCTTATTGTCGTGCCCTCTATATTTCTAGATTTACATGTGCCGCAACGCCAACGCCTCCGCGCCGTCCGCTCCCCGCATTTATTTCTCTAAGTCAAAACGCCAAGGGCACAGCACAAATCACAAACCAATTCCGCGTGGGCAGCGGCTAGTCCGACTCGGGTGGCAGTCTTTAAGCACGCCACACAAAAAGCAACAACGCGCGTGGCAAACGTCTCCTCCCATCGTGTTTTCCCAGGCAATGTACAGCTGCTCTCAAATCTCTTTACTCCGTATACAAGACTAAACTAGAACTAATTTTAAAAATGTTACCAGGTAAAGCCCGCTGAGCTATATAGCTCTTTTTTTAGAAGCGACACTGGCTATCAATAACGGATAGCTCAACGAAGTGGGCTTATCGTGTGCACATTTATAGCAGCCAAATACTCCAAACGAGTGATGTTGATGGTCAAATGTGGAGGGGGGTGGGAGGAAACGGAGGACCCTTGAGAAAAATCCACGTGACCACGTGGAAAAGATGCCAACTCCAAACATACGGCGGGCGTCAGGGTTGGGATCGCACACACACGGCGTCCTGTACACCAGGCGAGGTCGTTAACATCTCACCACCACTACCACTGCGACGAACAAACATTTGGCGTGAACTCCTGAAGGGCACAACAATACGTCTGAAGGGCGTTTCCCATATTCAGTTATTAACTCGCAACCGCGAGCCTTCTTTTCGCGTGTCTTTGTGCGTCAGACATGATAACGAAACGCGTGCCAATGGGCCGCCCATAAATGATGTCACGCGATTTTGGACGATTTTTGACCCCCCCTCCCTCGTCACACGGCGTCACAAAAAGTCAGACCCCCCTCAAATATGACGTCACAAAGCTTTGCCCCTCCCCACCGCCAAAACCATATTTCCATTTTGAAAATAAAACATGCTTCAAATCGCTTTGAACTATGGTCATTGAAGTGCGTATTTAATGTGGCGCTGCACTCCGATGTTGTAGGAGTGTTGTTATAACAATTAGTGTTGTTATAACAATTCTATATTTATTTAAAGTTGCGCATTTTGATGTGACGTCACATTTCTCAAACTCCCCCTCTCACACATCGTCACAAATGTCTGACCCCCCCCCACCCCCTAGGTGCGTGACGTCATTTATGGACGGCCCCCAATCGGTATTGTGGTTACTCTACTTTGTGTCCCGCACAACAATCCGGGAGACGTGGGTTCCAATCCTGGCCATGCTCTGCGCCAGTGCCAGGTGATCTCAATCAGACGTGGGCTTCCGCCAGATCTGCTCGGCCTAAAACGAGTAGCTTGCTGGCGCTGCTGTATGCATTTACTCACAACGTGGCCGGAAACAAGCGTGGATTCGGCTCCATCGCCCCCTTGCATGCCTCTGTGGCCTTCATAGGCGCATCTGATCTAAGCATATTCAACAGTCTACATCGATTCAATGGAGGAGCCTACGCTGTTAAGTAAAGGAGGGAAACGTAGAGGTCCAGCCCTGCAATTGCACGCTCATGCTCCTGCTGGCAGAAGGACCTCTATTAGGGGGAGCTTTTAAGAATCCCTTTAATTGGGTATTTGGCCTACTCTTCCACACTGGAAGGACGTATGGAATGGAGGTCGGAGTACCCACACTTTGACTCGCTCGACGCGACTTTCCAATGGACTATAGCTGTGTTGACGATAGCTGTGTTGAGCTGTGTTGAACCCAGTGGCGGCTCCTGCAAAATCTCTCAGGGGGGGGCAAATGTCTGGATGATTGATAAGGATAACGTCCACCCATGCAATGGATAAATTAACAGCTTAAGCATGTAAAGGCAACTTCACTTCTTTAATATTAATGAAAATTAAAGTGACTCTTACAATACATCTTGTTTGTTTCTATACTCACTATTAATACAATCCACTCAAGTTTCTTTTATTAAAGATTCCACTAGGTGGCGACAAAATATATTGTTGGATGAAACGTGCTTACGTATGATGACGTAAGCACGTTAGGGCGAGCCCTCCCAGAAGCCATAGAGAATGCATTGCAGCGCCCCCCGGTCGAAAAAAAACATCTTTGAATGTAAGTCTATGGGGCCACTCGGGGCGATTCTCAGCCGGAGTGAAATCAGCCCAAAAAGAGGCGGTACTCCACAGAACGTGACATGACGCTGATTGGACTATATCCAGAGGCTGCAGTGACGGCTAGCGTGACTCTGTGGTTGAATGACATTGGTGGTGCGTCGCCCAATCGCCCTAATGAAGAAACCGCCCCTGGTTGAACCACACTTCTCGTTGTGCTTTCACCACACGTTTGGCTACGTACGGTGCGAAAGAAGTTCAACATAAATACAGCACCTCCGATCAGCACGGTTGACTATGTACGGTGCATACGTATTACTCGTACAACTTGGTAAAGAGCGGCCGTGGCTATTTGCGTAATTAAATTGGGAGAGCCATCTCGGCTGCAAATTATAAAGTTGCGATGCACACACACGCGTCCCACACGAACCTCACACACATCACCATCTTCGTGAACAGGATCGCTTACATTTCGATTTAAAGCTTTCGTGACTGCAGGGATTCATCTTCTTGGTTCTTTCGGTAAAGTCACGTAGAAGTAAAATGATAAAATAATAAAAATAAAATAAAATAATTCTCACGACGTTTCGACCACAACGCAAGCAGCCGTCTTCAGGTGGAGAACAGGTCTGTCGAGAAGACAGTCTGCGTTGTGGCCGAAACGTCGTGAGAATTATTTTATTATGTTTTATTTTTATTATTTTATTATTTCCCTTCTACGTGACTTTACCGAAAGAACCAAGAAGAGGATCGCTTACATTTGTTATGGGCGCCAGTGCAGATACAGCTGTGGCCGTTCACGTAATTGTGTACGGATAACTGTGGAGTGAGTACACGTGCCTCAAAATCCTTCCCCGAATCTTCTCCCCCCTCCCCTCCTCGCTCTCCTCCAATCTGTCCCAGGCCATGTTCCCAGTCCTCAATAGTGACCCTCCTGCAATCCGAGCACCCACGGTTGTAATAAAGGGCAAGCAAGCAAGCAAGCGTGTGCGCGCACGCTCCTAAATGTCAGGCCTTTGTGCATAGTAATTTAGCCGCGTGTGAAATAAGACGGCACACGCACGCTGCTTGCGCCTCCTCCTGAGTGATTCATGCGGCCAGCGTTTGGCCACCGCTGTCTCGCCTCCAGCTCGCCGTGCACACCGACGCCGAGAGCGCGACCATTCCGTGACGCGTAATCACCAAGACGCTCAATATGTGTACCCGTCTTGTCGCCGTTAACAGATCACTTCAAATATACACAACGACAGCAGCAGCAGCCGTTCGCCACTGAGTGTCGGTGACGTCGCTACGGCGTTCGTGCCAGGCTAGCCGTGCACTTTGAGGCCACGTGAAGTGTCGAAGGTTCGAATGGCAGAAGGGCGCATGACAGACCCAGGTGCCATGGGTTGACTGACTGATATGACTTGCAGATGCACCACCTGTGTCCCCCTACTGTGCCCAACTGGCTTCGTTGTATTTACCCCTGACGCTCCGCTCATTGTTGTGAGTGTCGCTTCTCTGCCCGTTGTCGGAGGGCGACTGCCTCCCAACTGCCCGGTAGTAGCAGCAGCAGCAGCAGCGTCCTTCACGACCCCACTCCGCAGAGGCCGACCCTGACACCGCCTTCACCAGTCTTCGGCAAGTCCACTCAACTCCGCACCCTCCCGAACCACATCGGCCCATTTCTTCTCTAGCCATCCACCCATCCATCCAAACGCACCCAACCAACCACAAAGACAAAGATCCCCCCCCCTATAGCCTTAACGGACTGTTGGGGCAAGTTCTGTCAGCGAGTGTCATTGAAGGCCGGCTCGGCACACGATGGGGTGGGTGGCCAGCATCACGCCCCAGTGTGTACACACAGCACCAGGCAGATGCAGTACCCATTTGCGGCTGAGTAAACCTAGGGAAGGCCCATCCATCCGCATACCGTCAGCCCACCACAATACGGCACGCATATCTCCCCCTCGAGCACCGCCACGCATCCCGTGCACCGCACGGCCTCGTTCTAAAAAACACATGGCTAAGATTATTATAATTCAAATGACAACCCAAGACTTGGAAAATACTCTGACCGAACGTTGCTTTATGCACTTTTTGCATATGCGTATATTTGTATGCGAAAAGTGAAATATGTATTGGTTGTAAGCAGATTAAAGGGTCGTCCCTTTATCAGCCGACACTAACCGGCGGGGAGAAGTATGGTCGAAGAGCCAGCGTGACGGGCAACGGTCGTACGGAGGCCTTCACCCAGAAGTGGACTGACACATTGTTCAATACTGTAACCTTCACTTTGTCAGTTGAGAGATGATAGAGACAACAAAGTATCGTTGGCAAGGTAGACCTGGAAATATGTTCTTAATCCTGCCAATATTCGCACTCTTGTGCGGGAGGGGTCCTCCTTCCTCGTCCTCTCTCCCCCACTCATGCCTGCCCTGGGCCATCTTCACATCCACTCCACCGACCTTCAAACCCTGGTTTCACCACTTTGAAACACCTCTTTCTCGACCAGCCATTTGTTCTTCGCCTTCGTGCTTGGGGCGCTACGGTGGCGAGATGTCATCTCAGTTTAACACGTAGGCTTTCGCGACCAATGTTATTCATAATCAACGTTTTTGGGTTTAGATCGCGTTATTTATAAATGTGTCGTAACCCTCCACCACCCGACACGGCCAATCAGTAAAAATTGTAAATGTTGTGGCTTCAACACACCGGTGGGCTAAAGCAGTGAACTATTTGTCTTTGTCAACGTGACACATTTTTACTGATTGGCCGTGTCGGGTGGTGGAGGATCACGACACATTTATAAATAACGCGATCTAAACCCAAAAACGTTGAAGATGTCATCTCCCTTGCCTGGTATACAGGAGGTTCATGGGTTTAATCCCGACCCTGACGCCTGCATTTTTGAAGTGTGCGTGTCTCTCTCTCCCGTGGTCGCGTGGATTTTTCTCCGGGGTCCTCTGGTTTTTCCATCCACATTTAGAAACATGCGTTCAGAGTATCTGGCTGCTATACATTTCCACGTGATAAGCCTCTTCGTTGAGCTATCACTTGTGACCAGGTCGCTTCTGAAAAATGAGCTTTATAGTGTGGTGGGCCTTACCTGGCAAAATAAAAATAGTAGTTGGAGTGTCGTAGCTTCCTTCATTAGCCTTCGTGGGGTGTGGTTTTCCTTTCCTTGCGATGACAAATCCAAGCCACCTCAGTCGGCCTTCTTTTATCTTGCCCGAGAAGGGTACCACTTTTTACCTGGGTACATCGACGATTCAATATTCACACCGTATGTTGTACGAGTAGTTTCTGGTGGACTTCAACTACTTTATTTCAACTTGAGCATCACACATCATCCGATACTAATTACTTGGTTTCGACGATGAAGGTAATCTTCTACACGTGGTAATCACGAGACTTAAAGCAATTTAGAACCTTAGGCTGATTCTGCCCTTTGCGTGAATTCAAGCAACGAACGAGTGCCAGTGCCGGATTATCCTAGTAGCGAAAGTAGCATATGCTATGGGCCGCGCACTTTAAAGGGCCCCGCGCTGAACGCTTTCAAGCTATCAATTCCGGTTCAGTGATTCTGCACTTGCTCTATTACTATAGTACTATACTGCCTTCAACTTTTATGAACGAATGGGTGTTTAAGATGAGCGATTTGTCATATTATCTGGCTGTATAGCAAATGAAAAAGTACAATGACTTTACTATGCAAGTTAATAATGAGTGTTTTCATATTTACGTGTTTTTTTTTCTATTTCGGGCCCCTTCTTAACATTTGCTACAGGCCCTGCATTAGCTTAATCCGGCACTGGTTAGTACACCTGGCGATGATTGGTGGCGAGTGTCTTGCACGATCGTGCCACCTCAATGCTTTCATTCCTGGCCATGTGCCAACATTGATCGCAAAAAAACTATTGAGTGTTAACTGTATCGGTTCAGCCACAGCTGTCTGTTGACCTCTGTCCAATATGAACACTGTGGAGATGAACCCGTGTGCGGTTCTGCCTTGATATGGGCTCACTATCAGTGCAGTCTAAATAATATCGACAACAATAATTGACAGCCCTTTTGTCAATCGAATGTTGGATTAACGTCCCACCCCCCCCCCTTGCGCCATATCAGTCACGGGGGTTAATTGACCATACTTCACCACCTTGGTCAGTGTTGAATTGATCGGAGGGTGGGGGGGGGGTTGAGATGGGACATGACCTGTCAGAGTCTCCACAATCTAGCCGTGCAAAACGAAGGGGCCTGCGATGATCATACCCAACTGCACCTGGTACACACATTCATAGCGGGTGATCTCTTTACCACTGCCAAAATAAACACTAAACCGACAGCAACGGAAGCGTTAAAAATGCAGTCTGTGGTCGTGAATGTGTGGATGCTTTAATGCGGACCTGGGGACTGGGCTGTATGCATTTTATTTGTAATTTGCTTACATGTAAATACGCGGCCCCAGCTGCGCTGTTAGGCATACTAATGAGAATTGTGTCCCACTGCTCTGATTTAGGTACGGCACACACGCACACACAAACACACGTGCCACAAGTTATGCATGACAAACAGCCTCTGCGCCTCGGACGCGAGGTATATATACAACGCGCATGAGGGCGATCAGGAAATTAATTGCTTAATTGATTTTGTTGTTGTATTATTCAGCAGTCTGTTGCTGCTGTTTGTGTAATGAATGGTTCGGCGGTGTGGTAAGCCAAAAACCTAAAATAAGGGGGTGGTTAGGAAAAAGCTGAGCTGTAAATAAATAAAAAGCAAATAATAAAATAAACATCACCCCGAGGATACATGTATATATAAAATAGATGTGCAAGGCCCGTTTTTGAATGGCTCTCGGAGAGGGCGGATGATTCAAGTCAGCTTCGCTCATGCATACTGGGAGTTGTGTCACGCACCGATCTGAACCATTTATACGTTTCCAATTTGCAGACCGTTGTAAGCCTTTGTTGTTGTTTTTTTGGGTGGGTGGGTGGGTGAGTGTGGAGGGGGGTTTAAATCTCAAAGCTGCCCTTTCTTCTTTGTTTTGCCGCGTTCATGGAGAGACAAAGGGGGGAGGTAGGTGAGGCCACGTGCTCAAACGTGACGGCAGTGGCGTGGCTAGGATATTTTGCGCCCGAGGACGAACTATTAAATTGGCGCCCCCCCCCGTTTAATCACATACAAAAATGTAATTACATGACATGTAGGCTGTGTGTGGCGGGATACATCAACTTTTAGGTTGACGTATAGATTTGTGCAGTAGTTTCAGGCTGCCGCGCCCGCCGCAATAAGTTATAATGTCACGTTGTAAGCCTCATTTTGGCGCCCGTTTACCTTGGCGCCCGGGGACATATGTACCCCCCTGCCCCCCCTCCCCTAGATACGCCTCTGCGTGACGGGTTGGGGCGGCGGGAGAGGGAGTTGCTCGCCAGGTGGGAAACGCCAATCGATGTTCTACTTCAAATCTGTAAATGACGAGAAATACCCCATCACAGCAGAATAAGAGTGGCAGGCCATGAAATCAAACAACACGCAGAAACGTGTAAACAACAACAAAAAGCACATACACAGCGTTTGTTGCAAAATGCAGAAACCATCAACAGCTCCTGAAGACGTGAATTGTGGTCCTATTATCTGAGGTCACCATCAAAATAAATTCGAGCAAATGTGACCGACTGACAGCAGCAGTGATGGACTACTGTGGATCTGTCTCAGCCCTTGTCGGTGACCCAAAGACGAAATAACCACAGAGCACTTGTTCAGGAAATGCTGATGGCTTGTTTTGCATGATTCACAGAGGAGCCGTGCACTCTTTAGCACGTTTTGCTAATGTTGTTTGCAACCGATGCCAATGTTGTTGTTGTTGTTGCTGTTGCAGTGTCATCCCGCGCGAGCGCTCTGCCTTTCCCCGGCGTGGCTGGCGTGATGCATGGCGGCGCAGTGATACATAGGGCTCTGACCTCGCTATCTCTGCCCGCATTCGCACGAGTCGTAAAGTACGGACGGTGGTCGTTTCGTGAGGACGCTTATTGGAGCCACTCAGAAAGATGTGCGTTTTGCGGGACTACGTTTTTGTTTCTTACATACGTCTGCTAAGCAGAGCTGAGAACGATTGTTTAAAGCAGCTTTATAAATGTAGAATATTATTATTGAATGTGTCTGTGCGTCCCTCCTCCCTCCGGACATGTCCTGCCAGCCAGCCAGCAAAACGTGTTTTCTCCTTAATATAGTACAATAATACTGGAAATGTTGCTGGGATTACAACGAAATAATTCTGTTGTCAAAATGAAAACTCACCGTCTTCATCAATTTCTTTGCCCTCCAGCGGAAACAGTTATATAATAGGCGATGTTTCAGGCAATGTCCCTTCTTCATAACCGAGAGATAATCTTTATTTTATGATAATGTGATGGCAGTGGTGAGAAAGAATCTCTGTGTTGTGAGGACAGATTATTTCACTGCTACGAAGAAGGGACGTTGCCCGAAACGTCATCTCTTGGGTCTGTGTTATTGACGGATGCGTTGAGTTTCTCGTTACTTGTGCTCATGCACCACCGCCAACGCATTCTGACCAACGTGCCGTGTTTGCTGTGGAAATAATTTTGGCCTGCGTAAGATTGAGGACTTTCGCCTGTTTGTTGTTATTATTGTTGTGTTACTAGTTGTTATTATTGTTGATATTATTGTTATAATTGTTGTTATTTTTGTTGTGTTGATAGTTGTTATGATTTGTGTTCTTGTTGTTCTTAGTATTGATGTTAATATTGTTGTTATTATTGGTTTATCATTGTTGTTGTTATTGTCATTGTTGTTATTCTTGTTGTTATTATTTTGGTGTTTTTGTTGTTATTATTGCTCCCATTATTGTTCTCATTATTGATAATGTTGTTGTTTTTGTTATAAATATTGGTGTTCATCTTTTTGGTTCTTTCGGTAAAGTCACGTAGAATGGAAATAATAAAATAATAAAAATAAAACATTATAAAATAATTCTCACGACGTTTCGGCCACAACGCAAGCAGCTGTCTTCTCGACAGACCTGTTCTCCACCTGAGGACGGCTGCTTGCGTTGTGGCCGAAACGTCGTGAGAATTATTTTATTATGTTTCATTGAATATTTTGATTATTTTATTATTTCCATTCTACGTGACTTTACCGAAAGAACCAAGAAGATGAATCCCTGCAGTCACGAAAGCTTTAAATCGAAATATTGGTGTTATTATTGTTATTGTTGGCATTGTTGTTATTTGTGTCATTATTGTTGTTATTATTGTTGTTCGACGTCAACAAAAATGTGTCCCCCCACCCGCACGATTGATACGTGTAATGTTATGACAAGAGACGCCGCGCTGTTGGCAATTCAGCAATGGGATTCATGATGATGCAAATTAATAACAAGATTGATGGCGATGGCGATGATGTATTGCTTTAATTTATTTACCTAATGATGTTTTCTCTGTGAGCCAGCGATACGTACAACGTACAAGTCCCGTGAGGTTGCGGGAAACTCCACGGTAAAAAGCAAGGACATCAGACTCCGCGGAGTGAACTTTACCTCGCACAGCGCTCGCAACAGACCCACTGTGCTGTGATGCCTGGATGTTGCTCAATGAGCTTTTGCCATTTGTTCTGCCATCGCATTGCACGCCATGGAGAAAGCTCTACCAATCGTGATTTACTCAGCGCCAAAAGAGACTTTGGTTTTCTAAATGCGTTTTGTTTTTTTAAACATCATCACCATTCCCGTACGATTGAATGCAATGTATAAATAAGATACGGTGAGAATGCATACATATTTACCGCATGAGTGAACGCAAGATTAAACTTTCAACGAACGTGACATCGCCTGTGATTTTGAAATTTGAGGGCTATGCAACAAGCCCAATAATGACGCAGTTTCGTGACATTAAAACTTTTCTCCGTGCATAATTCCCTCCTGCGCGCGATCTCTCCACCTCACCGCTTCCTCCCCACCAACCTCGTAGCGTCAACCGTTCCGCTCAGACGACGAAACAAAAAATTATGCCAGTTGCAAATTCGCAGCGAGCGCGGTGGCTTTGTAAGCCCTGCGGCGGACAGCTTTTGGTGACTGACTGCGGAGACAACTCTAAACGCTTGAGACATTTGCGCGCCCTCTAATGAGCTTCCGTTTGCGTCCGGACATGCGGACCGTGAACACTTTCAACGACAGCTTCAACACACACGCCGCCACGTGCGAGTCGCCATCTTGGCACCGTTGCCGCCATCCCGTTTAGTAATTTTCTTTCTCAATTAAACGTTTCAAACTTGATTTCTTTTTATTTTTTGGAACGCGGGCTTCATCTGCCCTCTGGGTTGTATGTAAATCTCAGACTTTATAATTGCATTCATATTCCTCTTCGTGTGTTTTAAAAAATGTATTTCTTCCGAAAATGCAGCAAAGCCCCTCGATCCGCCTCATGCGCTCTCTGAGCAACCTCAACGCATGATTAGCCGTGGCTTGTGGATAACGGCCATGCACGGCCATCAATAGGCAAATACTCATATTCCTATTACACGAATCGGTGAGCCGTCGATGCGGTCCGCACGCACACGCGCACGTCGACGCGCGTGCGATGCATTCCGACTCCTGGAGTCCCCCGTTCCTCGGCTCGCGGCCCCAGTGGTCACGGCAGCGGCGAGCGCTTTTTCACAGCCGGACAATCGACAGCACGGCGTGCACGCGCGCACGCACGCGCGTGCACGAACACGCGCGTGCACGAACACGCGCGTGCACGAACACGCGCGTGCACGAACACGCGCGTGCACGAACACGCGCGTGCACGAACACGCGCACACCGGAGCCTCAACGGCGACGTGGACGAACCGAGTGGCATTGCGGAGGCTGCGATGTTTGACGTTCGCGACCGGCAGGGCTGACGGCGAAACTGCGACGAAGCGCGCCGTTTCATTTTTCTTTCATTTGGCCCGCGACGAGATGACGGCAAAACCGACGCGGATTCGGAAAATCGTCCCACTCGGCTTGCCCCAATACACGGGCTGAGATGCAAGCTGAGACGCAAGTGATTCCTCGCATGACTTTCGTAGACCGCACCTGGCGCAAGGGGAATTGGTAAAAGGCAAGGCAGGTCGTTGTCTCCACCGTGACGGAGGTTTTGCCCGGCGCCCACGGCTGAGCTGTCCTCAGATTCTCCCATCCCACCGGTGGTCCCTCAACCTCCCAGGCCAAACCACCCCCCCAAAAAAACCACTTCGCTCACATATGGAATACTTACAGGACGACGTGTCGGTGGCTTAAGAGGTTGATTTAAATGCGAGGTTAAGGTGATTCATGTGAAGTTAAATCTAACACGGTATAATTGTCCTGCGTTGAAGCGACCTCATCCTTGATATTCTAGGTTGCGAATAAAAGGATAAAAACCAGCAAGTAAGCATGTCACGACTACGCTGTCAGAACGGGAAAATTGAAATTTTGCTGGAGCGTTCCTTTTTTCGACCCCCATCCCCCTTCCGATTTTTTTTTGCAGCGTGATGCAGTTTTTTTTCGTGCGCTTCTAATATCCAACTAATGCCAACCGAAAACGACAGGCGCCGGCGTGCGACTGACAGACGGATTCATGCCGTCTCGTTTGGGGGCCTTCTCCCCCCCCCTCTCTCGCCGAGCGCAAGCCGAGACGTTTGGGTTTTCATTTCACGTGCCGCACGTCCGCTGCCACCGGGCCCCCCCGACCATCTGCACACGTAGCCCCCGCTTGCCCTGTCCCCCCACCCCCTTACCCCACCACGTGCCCCCCCCCCCTCCAACACCCCCCCCCCCCTGTGGTGCGACGGGTAACATTATAGCGCCCGTACGTTCAAGATGCTCTCCCTTGGCGGCAGAGCCGGGCGTGGTTAGGGTACACGATTCGGTCATTTAAAAAAAAACGTGACCACACGTCGACATGCAGGCCTGCGGTCACGCTAAATGGATCATACGATATCTATTGTGTTGGTTCATGTGCCCGATGTTTGCGTGGTCAAGGTTGTCGTTTGCTCGTCTGGTGGCGTGAGCGTGGACATTCTCTGTGCACTGTTGAATGAAGAGCCTCTGAAGGCGCGAGGGCTTCCTGCCATCTCTGTGCAGCTTTGGGTAAACATTCTATGGTTTTGTTGCTCCATCACTCTTTTGAATGGTCTCGAAGGCATCTCCCCCCCTCTTGGCTTGCCGTTTCATCGCTAATACTCTCCCAAAGCTGTCGTTCCTCCGAGCAAGATGTCTTGGCCTAAGCTGTGTGATTTTCTTTATAGCAGCTGTATTGTCTCAGATGTGTGCACGCTCTTTATAATCGGATATCAATGACAAAATTTAATCCCTTACGGATGATTGGAAAGTGGTGCCACAGACTGTAAAATCAGTAATTGAGTGTTATCGACCAAAACAATAAGTGGTGTGTAAGATGCATGATGTTTTTTTTCTTCTCACAACCATTAACAAACACGATTTGTTTTTGTGTTCGAACATCCTTAATAGCATCCATCATGACAAGCAAGCCGAGGCACCAAACCACGACGAACGTTTCTCACCGATATCGAAATATACTCATCGCCGAATTTTTTGTAGCGCCAACAAGTAACGACGCCCGCTTTTGGCGGCGTCGATTGAAAAACAAAATGGATTTCTCAGCAAAACGACAAACTCCCCCAGTTCCCACATCCTCCCTCTTGACGGTGACACAACGCCATTGCGAATAACTCGAGCGTGTCTGCGCGTGTCCGGGCGCACGTGTGCGTGGCGCTGCCATATAGATCGCATAATGCCTAATGCCATCCCATCTGTATGGTAGGTAAGGTGATAGGAGGGTCGCGCTCCGCGTAATGGGCGTGAATCGGAAATGGCCCTCCCATGTGGCTTCCCCTAAAGGTCTCGAGTTGCTTGGAGCGCAGATGCGCCCTGACACAAATCAGATAAAAGAGCCACGCACGCAACTCGGCTCATAGCGCCCCGAGCGCCTTCTCCAGATGCAATAGCGGAGGCGAGGGATGATGAAAGGGGGGTGGGTGGACTGCCCGTGTCTCTGAGGGACGGCGCAGAGAGAGAGAGAGAGCCGTCTGCCCTGCTTTCATACAGCAGCGGGGCATTTAGTGGCGCTATCTCTTGGCGATGATGAATGCTCTGTGGGGGGGGGGGGGGGGGGGGGCCGCGGCTGGAGGAGAAGAGGTGCAATCACGGCTGCCATTGTGTGTGTGTGTAGGGGGGGGGGGGCAGATTGCCTTACTGCGGAGTCTGGGATAGTTATTTTGGAAATAAATGTATGAGTGCAGGAGGGAGAATTTTCTTCGGTCGTTGAAAAAATGGGTTTTCTTTTTTTTGATAGAAACAAAAAAATGTTCATAGAAAAAAAAAATCTCAGGAATACTGGCGTGACGTCACGGATGTGGCGCGCGCAGCTCTCTGATGCGTTTTCCGTTTCCACCGCGTGCTGTTCGGCACGACGTCCGACGTTTCGCTCCGCACGCTTATTCCTGCTCAGAAGCTCCGAGCACTTCGAAGCGAAACGTCGCGCATCGCGCCGAACGAAACGCATCGGAGATGTACATCACATTCGCAATATCAGGCAGCAGCTATTCACACCAGCCCAGTATGAAAAAAAATAGGAATTTTCACGTCAAAAGAGTTTCAGTAAATCACATTTGACAGCTTCCTCCTACGAATGTACGAACTGTATATTGAACTTCTTTCGCACCGCACTCCTAGGTCAGTGGTTCTTACACCTTTACTACAAGCAGCCTTGCCGCCCTTCGGTTCTCATTCGTATAAATAAATACATGATGCTTATAAACACATCGGTTTCATGTAACAAAGTAGTTGTACTTACGCGCCCGTGCTTTATTTGTGCTTTCGATGATTTACATTCTTAAAAAAAAAATTGCCCATATCTCTGCCCGGCAGGTTTTTATTTTTTTATTTTACCCGCATGAATATTCATGCAAGCGGGAGAATGCCCAGCGCTGGGGGTTTCACAATCTGTCCCCTATCCCCCCCGACCCCAACCTCTCTTGGGCCAAACGCCCGGGCGTGCGAGTTCAACGGCGGGTCCCGACGTCAGGTGTAGCCCATTAAAATTTACTGCGCAGGTGGCGAGTGGCGACGTCCATCGTTCGTTTAATTACCCTCCCTCCCTCCCTGCTTGCATCGGACTCATCGCCGCTCTGGGGGGTGGCCACTGCTTGCCCGGATGCTGCTGCCAAAGCGGGGAGCAGGTTGTTCGTGAGCCAGGGCAGAGAATCACTGCAGCTTGACGACATCACTGGGGTGTTGGGTTTGTGACTCGCCGATGGTCTTGTAATTGTGGCTTGCCTCGACGGTAGTGTGACCTGCCTATTGTAGTGTCTGCACGTGGTATTGTGACCTGCCTATTGTAGTGTCTGCATGTGGTAGTGTGACCTGCCTGTTGTAGTGTCTGCACGTGGTAGTGTGACCTGCCTGTTGTAGTGTCTGCACGTGGTAGTGTGACCTGCCTATTGTAGTGTCTGCACGTGGTATTGTGACCTGCCTATTGTAGTGTCTGCACGTGGTAGTGTGACCTGCCTGTTGTAGTGTCTGCACGTGGCAGTGTGACCTGCCTGTTGTAGTGTTTGCACGTGGTAGTGTGACCTGCCTGTTGTAGTGTCTGCATGTGGTAGTGTGACCTGCCTATTGTAGTGTCTGCACGTGGCAGTGTGACCTGCCTATTGTAGTGTCTGCACGTGGTAGTGTGACCTGCCTATTGTAGTGTCTGCACGTGGTAGTGTGACCTGCCTATTGTAGTGTCTGCACGTGGTAGTGTGACCTGCCTATTGTAGTGTCTGCACGTGGTAGTGTGACCTGCCTATTGTAGTGTCTGCACGTGGTAGTGTGACCTCCCTATTGTAGTGTCTGCACGTGGTAGTGTGACCTGCCTATTGTAGTGTCTGCACGTGGTAGTGTGACCTGCCTATTGTAGTGTCTGCACGTGGTAGTGTGACCTGCCTATTGTAGTGTCTGCACGTGGTAGTGTGACCTGCCTATTGTAGTGTCTGCACGTGGTAGTGTGACCTCCCTATTGTAGTGTCTGCACGTGGTAGTGTGACCTGCCTATTGTAGTGTCTGCACGTGGTAGTGTGACCTGCCTATTGTAGTGTCTGCACGTGGTAGTGTGACCTGCCTATTGTAGTGTCTGCACGTGGCAGCGTGACCTGCCTATTGTAGTGTCTGCACGTGGTAGTGTGACCTGCCTGTTGTAGTGTCTGCACGTGGTTGTGTGACTTGCCGATTGTCGGGTCACCTTCATGGTGTCGTGACCTGCTGATGGTATTGAAACTCAACCTACGGTGTTGTGATTTACCAATGCTATTTGCATGCACCTATAGTTTTGTGAGTTGCCTGTGGTCTTTGTGACTTGCTATCTCAGCGATGACTCGCCTATGGCATTGTGAATTCCCTATGGTCTTGTGACTTGCCTATGCTCTTTTAATGCACTTGTACGTATGTTGAACTTATTGTGCACCGTACATAGGCAACCGTGCTAATCGGAAGGGCCGAATGCTATCGCGAAACTGACCGTGGAGTCTTTGGGTGACACTTCCCACTCTTCACTTACAGTCATCGTCATCATGATCACGATCCACGGACAGATATCCCGTAGATGTCCACAGCACATTTGGTCGTTTGTTTCCACTTTCCTACTCTTTGTTTTTTTTGTCCGGTAAAGTCACGTAGGTAAAAAAATTAAACTAAATTAAATCACGACGTTTCGGACGCAACACAAGCGTCCTTCTTCAGGTAGGGACAACTTCGTGAGAGCACAACCGCTTAAGTGTGTCTCAGAGGTCTCAGAGGTGGCTTTCGCTAAGTTGTCCGCACCTGAAGAAGGACGCTTGTTTCGATTTAAAGCTTTCGTGACTGCAGGGATTCATCTTCTTAGTTCTTTCGGTAAAGGCACGTAGAAGGGAAATAATAAAATAATAAAAATAAAACATAATAAAATAATTCTCACGACGTTTCAGCCACAACGCAAGCAGCCGTCCTCAGGTGAAGAACAGGTATGTCGGAAAGATCTGTTCTTCACCTGAGGACGGCTGCTTGCGTTGTGGCGGAAACGTCGTGAGAATTATTTTATAATGTTTTATTTTTATTATTTTATTATTTCCCTTCTACGTGACTTTACCGAAAGAACCAAGAAGAAGAACGCATGTGTTGCGCCCGAAACGTCGTGATTTAATTTATTTAAATGTTTTACCTACGTGACTTTACCGAAAAAACCAAAGAGTATCAATCCTTGCAGTCACGAAAACTTC
The DNA here is from genome assembly GCF_015708825.2 of Lethenteron reissneri. Taxonomy (NCBI): domain Eukaryota; kingdom Metazoa; phylum Chordata; class Hyperoartia; order Petromyzontiformes; family Petromyzontidae; genus Lethenteron; species Lethenteron reissneri. The sequence goes on from NC_083787.1 coordinate 3,268,706, forward strand.
AAATCTAGAATTCCACTTTCCTCTCTGTCGTGTGCCAATATGCCACAAGTAGTGGTTACATCGTTCTGGCACCAATCTTTTGTGATGTCGTCGTCAAGTCCTTTTCTGTTAGGTCTTTTTTTCGAACAACGCACTTTGAATGTACGTGCCATATACTTCTCAACGCTACTGATGTACTCTGCCGGCTGCTGGTTTTCAACCCCCTTTTACAGCACACAGCGTTTTTCAAAAGCTAAAATTGCAAATTACGAAGCGCTATGAATAACTCGTAAAATCGGCACGGCACTTAAAGGGTTTCAAAATTGGCAGCCTGCCCCTCAAACATGTCGGGTTGGCAAGCACCCACGCATGCCTGTACTATAAACACGTGTGATGACCGAAAATTACCCCAAGCCGATATGCAGCCGAACGGCTATTTGAAAATTAACAACGGTCTCCGATTGGAGGAAAGAGGCCTCCACGGTGATTGGGCGGGAGGCAGACTTTTAAAGGACTTGGAGGAATAAGGGTTTGAACGAGAAAACGGGAAAACAAAAAGGATCCGTTCGAAGGGAAGAACAGGGATTGGCTCAAGGCAAAAACAAGAACAAGAAGGTTCGAGAAAGGGGGCTGAGGAATTGGGGGCGTTCGGTGGAAGATACAAGCTGGGAGACAAGCCCCGAAGTCTCGGGACCCTCATTGTGGCAGCATCCACATAAAAGTGCCCCTTCTTTCTACTTCGTCGTCCGGTGCGTTACACGTGTGTACGAACGGATGGAACGATGCAACGATTCAATGCACTCGAAATCGATTATTTAGCGCAAACTATGCACATGGCATCACGCTCGATCATATGGGTCCACGTGAGCACATCCCACCCACAGACAGTACATTCCATACAATGTAATAACGAACAATAACAACGGCAATCATAATAATAATAATCTGCTCTTGAATCAAATTGTGATCTTGAATGACGGCAATTCATTGACAATGGGGGTGTGTTGAGAAGGGATTGGGTCGGGGGTCCAGAGAGTGAGCAACACATACACCACGAACGCACACACTGCACGTGTAGCCACACGTGGGTCGTGAGGCTACGTTGGGGGATCTTTGTACTTGTTTTTTTTTGTATAGATAATAGAGCATAAGTGAAGATATATTAGAGATGTTTGTCCGTTTGTTTTTCAGCAAAACCATAACAGGTGACAACAGAGACGGATCGCATGGGGGGCCACTATCAATGATAGATTGCATTTGCAGAATCCGAAATCCATTGTTGCAAAAAATAACAGGTGCAGCTTAAAGTGTTCTCAGAATACAACCGCAACCGCGAATTTCACTCCCCGAGGTTGGAATTGTTTACAGATTAATTCGCTGCGTGTGTCTGGCTGCGACTTGGCCTGTCAACTCGACCTTCAAATGAGTGCCCAGCGAGGGCTCCCCTAGGTCACCTTGGACTGAAAGGAGGGCCCAGCGGGTTCCCCACGTAGACTGAACCATCCTGAGACGAATACTAAACGCTACATTATCAAGTGCTGCGTTCAAGATGGAAGGATATCATTAAGCTGCGCTGGCTACCTGCACCTACAATATATCCAACTTGGCAATAAGTGGCAGCCACAAACGTGCAACACAATGCGCGTGTGCGTGTCTGCAGCACTTTTTACGTGGCGTAAAAACAATCCTGAATGGTGTTGTGATCTCGCCCGATCTCAGAGGCTAAGCAGTTTTGAGCCTGGTTAGTAATTTGGAGGCTTGGGATCCGAGGCAGCCAGACGATGTCAGTCAAAAAATGGATTTACTTGATTCCATTTGTGTGGCGCTTTGAGCTTTACTTTGTTACGCTGAATACTGCAGCTTTCTCCTGCATTACAATCATTAATTGGACAATCGTCGGATTGGAGGAGCCTCCTTGAGGAGTTCGAGTTTTGAGACTCGGTGAGACATTCCTGGGTAAACGATCGGTGCTAATATGAAGAGGTAACACTCATGCATAGCTCCTTACAGAGAGATTCAAGCATCCATTAGTTTGTCATTTCAAAGTACATGGTTCCTGTAAAGTGGCAAAAAAGAAAACCACAATAGTAATTGGCAAGACGGTGCTGTCTGTATGCTTCACACATCGCCCATGCCAGGCCAAGGCAAGCCCAATGGTGTGGAGGTTTCCTTCACCACAGCGTGACTCAGCCTACAATGAGCATCTGCCACTGAGTAGTTATGTTCCAGGAGATCCCCTCGTGAGCTGCCCCAGCCGCCTTCGTCGGTGGTTGCTAACAAGGCTTAGCTCTGACGTTCTGTTGGCTAAATAGGGTCCTTTTTGTGATTTAAACATTTTAATGGAAAGTTTAACTAAGAGCCTAGTATGTGTGGAAACACAGGGGGGAAGCCACCACTACTTCCCCCCAAAAGCACCGCGTCAACATTGTTCCCACGTGCATTGACCAATGGTGCGATACGGAGCTTAGCGTTTTGAAGCCTCTGGCTCAGAGGGGGGTGGAGAGGGAGGTGGGTGGACGTGGGAATGGGAGCGAAGAGATAAGATGGATGAGGTTACATTGAGTGCCAGTGGGCGCTGGGTGGCTCGGGCTAACAGGGTTTAATCACCCCCCCGCCACCGCACCCCCCTCAGTCCAATTATCAAGCTTCGCCTTCAAACACAGCCCACACAGTCAAACTTCTCAAGGCCGGGCTCGGCGAGAGAGGCCCAGATCTCTCCGCTGGCAGAGGCTCGTGGTTGGGTGAACTCCGCGCCCTTGGCTTTGTGCCAGTCGACCAGGCGACCTCTGCTCGTGGCGACGAGGAGCTGTCGTGATTGTTTTTTTTTTTAAACGCGAGGTTTTCTTACGCCCCGTAAATATTTTTCACGAGTAAAGGAAATAATATATATACATGTTTCATTTTTTCGAAAATATGTATATTGAAGAAAGCAAAAAGTTTCAGCCAACCCAAACGGATGTTTTCACTCGCTCAGAATTCCACTTACTTTTTCCTGAGCTTCATTCTGCACCGCTTGAACGTCTCTCACATGGGCCATGGGCCTCAGCGGACAATAATTACCAGCCCAGGTAGCAGAACAATAGTCATGTCGATTTATTTATATGGCGATTACAAAGTGAATAATTTGATATACCCTCCCCTCCCCACCCCCGTGACTCATTTCGAAAGGTTATGACGTTACCCACTGCTGGTAATAATAATTTACATTTGTAAAGAAGGGAAATAAGACAGAGCCAGCAGCCTAAACGACCAAAACTATGAGGGGGGGGGGGAGGCCATTTTAAAATAGGTGACTTTTCAGGGAAGATTTAAACAGCTCCAAAGATTCGGATGGCCACTGAACGAAATTGGAACCGCACTTGAAAAAGTTAGCTCCACCTCAGTTTGGTTGGCGCCTACGAGTGAAAATATCTCGGTCTCCCGGGTGAGGCCCCGTGGGCTTGGCAGCTTGGCAGCCAAACGCGGCCCTCACGTGACGCGGCACCGTGGCACGCGCGCGCGACGCCAGCGGCACGCGACGCACGCACGCGCCCGGGCACAAATGGCGCCCGTGGCAAATTTGTTTGAAGAGTTGTTACACGTGTGCACGAGCGGGAGGAACGATGCAACGATTCCACGCACTCGAATTTGATAATTATTTAGCGCAAACTACGCAAACTACACAATTTAAAACTTGATTTGAAGCTTTCGTGACTGCAGGAATTACTCTTTGGTTCTTTCGGTAAAGTCACGTAGAAATGAAATGAAATAAATAATGGAATACGACGTTTCGATTGCAACGCAAGCAATCGTCATCAGGTAGAAAACCAACCTCGTGAACTTATAAATACAATGCAATACAACACAGAGACTCGGCTAACACAACAGTCAACACCCTACCTGGTTGATTGCGTTCTTACAAAGATTGCTAAATTTGAGAGAGAGACAAAACACATACACGGAGACACACAGACAGACACACAAGCAGAGAGAGAGAGACAACACAGAGACACAGAGAGAGAGAGAGAAAACAAACTGCAGGATATACTAGAGAGAGAACACAGAGACACACGGAGAAAGACACACACATAGACACACAATCTAACTTCGTTGTTCGCCGCGATGTTTTTTGTGTGAGCACTTCGCTCGTAGAACGCGCAGCCTCCCTCGGCTCGCTCGGCTCTCTTCTGCCCATCACTCACGCGCTGACCCGACCAAAAACCTCTCCCCTGGTGTTTTTTTTAGTATTTTGCGTGTTTGTTAAATCCGTCTCCTCCCCCCCACTCCCGCCGGCCCGCATCCGCGCGTCAAAAAATTATGAATTTGAGAAAAGGTGTGCCGACATCGGCGAGCGCTTTGCCGTGACAAATCCCGCGATTTTCCGAATTGCTTGCGCGTTCGGAACAGAATAGAGTTGGGAGGGAGAAAATGGGGGGGGGCGGATTACACTTCGAATGCATGCAAAAAAAAATAATCCGTAAAAACAAAGTTTTTCACTCTAAATCCTTTATATGCGTGGCAGCTAGAGTCCTCGTCCTCTGGCTTGAGATGGCTGCCACCTATGGGTCAGATGATTGTCTGGCAGCATTAAGCAATTGGTAATTAAATATTTAATTATTTTTCCCTAAACAGTGTAAAATGTCGGAAATTTTTTTTACGCAAATTAATTGTCACGCACAATGAGTCTGTGTGCAAAATGTCAGCTCGATTGGATCACGGGAAGTGGGTTAAAACACGACCGAAAGATTTGCACGGTCGTAAGAAAGCAAGCAAGCACGCAAGCAAGCAAGCAAGCGAACTTAATATAAAGGATTTAATAAAATAACGGATACATGCAAAGCCGAACATGTGTTTTAATGTCACGATAGTAACGGGACTATTGGCGCCGGTCGAGTTGACAACTCGGTTGTCCCCACGACAACGTGTGGAACTTCGTGAGCGAATTCCATTTTGCGGTGCGTAGATACAGACTGCGTCAGAATCGACCAGGGAAAATGTTTATTAGCTGCTGTGGCAGAGGGCAGCTGTAATGGTTTAAATGTTTAAACTGATGAATCTTTAATGGTACAAAAGTATTTTTTTGGAAGTGCTTTTTTGGTGTTCTAATGATTATTATTTTAGGTTTACCGTTTTACGCGCTGCCTTATTTATGTTGCATTTTGTTTTATGTTCATGCCTCGCTTGCGTTTGCTGAGGTAAGTACACCTCACTTTTTGGGATGTTAGAAGCCACTGCAGCAGAATCTTTAATTAAATAAATTATTTGTTCACTATTAATTATTTAAGCGCTAGTGTAACCGTATCCTATCGTGCAGCTCAAAAGTATCTCACATTAAATTTAGTGACGTATATTTTTCGTTGAACTTTGTGCAATTTTAGTTTTTAATTGTGAACGAATTGACACGCTCACTCTATTGCTCCGTGACCCAGCTCTCTCTCTAAAGGGTGAATTTTTGTCCCCAGGAACTCTCAAGAGCATTTAAATAAAGGTTTCATGGCAAATAGAGTGAATAGACATTCACAAATATCAAATCTGAACGGACTCCCTGACAGCTCTAATGTGGTCGAGCGGTGGCCCGTTCGCTACTGGTCGCAGACGCTCGCGGTTCGAATCCAACGAGCCACCCTGATTAATACTGCGCGTGTAACAATCAAAGACACCACGTGCCACCTGCTTCGTTGTGTGGCAGTGTCAGGGTGCACTTTTTTGCCGTTTTCGATAATGACAACTCGCGGATTGTTCAATTAAAATCACACAACAGCAATCATCGCCCCAGACTGGCAGACGCATGTCCGATTGCAGGCCAGGTACCCGAGTCAGTTTTTGTGTCCACGTGGACAGCTGCCACAAAAATAAAGTGTTGGGATGAGATGCGACGTAAAGCCATCTGAGACGCCAGGCCATATAGGGGGGCGCTATATCACAAACAAATCGTCGTAATTACTGCTACCTGGCGAGTGTCTTGACACCCAACACTCCAGCTAGATACTTTAGTGATATACTTCATCATCATCATCATCATCAGCCATGGTCAATCCCCTGCTGGACGAAGGCATCTCGAAGCTGTTGGCCATATCTCGTGATCCTGAGATGTAACACTCTACCGAGCATCTGCGCAAGGCGCCGATTTCATCACTCCATCTCCTCGGTCTAAGGTCTCACTCAGGCTCATGCCATCCCTTTAGGCTGCCACTCTGTCTTGATCATTGACCGTCGGCCATCATCCCTTCTAGCCGTGACGCCGTCCTGCCCAGTTTGAACTCCCCCTAAAATTTGTGCCTATGTTTGCTCTCTCTCTATGTATCTCTGTGATATCTGTCTGCTTATATGTCTGTCTATATGTTTCTGGTTCTGTGTTTTATCTCTCTCTCTCAAATTTAGCATTTTCAGGAAGAACGTAATCAACCAGGTAGGGTGTTGACTGTTATGTTATCCGACTCTCTGTTGTATTACATTACATTTCTAAGTATACTAGATTTGTGTTTCTATTTAATTTATACCTGATGATGATTGCTTGTGTTGCAATCGAAACGTCGTATGCTAGTTTTTAATTTAATTTATTATTTTATCTTTATACGTGACTTTACCGAAAGAACCAAAGAATAATTCCTGCAGTCACGAAAGCTCCAAATTAAATTTGCGCATATTCTCTAATCGTCCCTCCGTCTATCCACGCCTCTCCTGCGCACTCCTTCGCGAGGTGTATTTCGGCGTCTTCACCACCTGCGAGAGGTCCCCAACGTGGCTGCGGTTGCGGGCATCGATGTCGACCCCCCCCCCCCCTGCGTACGGTCCCGTCGCGGCGAATTTTGAATGTCACGCTGATTTTCTGTTCCCCGTCGCCCCACACACCCCCCTCCAATGTTTATCGGCGCATTGTACCGGGGCTCGCGTTTTCTCGTAATAAAAACCACGAGGAAAAATACATGTTTGTTTCGCCAGAATGTTGTGTGGGTGTGTGTGGGCACGGCGATTCTATTCCGATCACCGAGACTCAATCTCAACCTTTGTGTCTCGTGCACGCCTTTCTCTCTCTCTCTCTCTGCTGGACGTCATCTCCGTCGAAAGACGACAACAAATGAAAAATAACCCCTCTCCTCCCCTCCCGCCTCCCCCGACGAGGATGGCAGCAGCCCTCGAGACCACGCGTGGTGACCCCACCCCACCCCCAAGAACCTTCGGCGTGGTATGGCCAGGAGATCGGCGCCTCGGCTCGCAGCGCTCGTCATGGTGTGGAACGGCAAGGGGCTGTCCGTCCATGGCTCCGCCATTTCACTCACGTTTATGCGTTGAGCAAATAAATCAAATGAATGGATAAATAAGTGCCCTTTTATTTGAATAGAAGCTTCGGTAAAAAAAAAATCAAAACGCATTAGATGAAACTAAAAATAATAATTCGAAGGAAAACGAGAATCTAATACCAGCCAGCGCCCGTTTCACGGTGACAAAATAAATAGGTTTTCGATGCGTTCCCGTCATTAAATAATTGTATGTTTTATGTTTATCTGATAGCCTATGTAATGCACATCAATGTTGATGTATCGTGCACGCGCGCGCGTGCGTGTTTACAAAAGAGACGACTGAATTTCAAGATCCGCCAAAGGTGACGCTGCTGTAGTTTAGATAAGGGATACGTCTTCCTCCTGTAACAAACACGGGTGGAGGGGGGCAGGGTGATAGGGTGGTCGGGTGATGGGTGGGGTGGAGGGGTGGTGGAGTGATGGGTGGTCGGGTGATGGGTGGTGGTGTGGTGGAGTGGTGGGTGGGGTGGTTGAGTGTTTGGGTGGTGGAGTGTTGAGTGGTGGTGTGGTGGAGTGATGGGTGGTGGTATGGTGGAGTGGTGGCGTGTTGGTTGGTGGGATGGTGGAGTGATGTGTGGTGGGGTGGTGGAGTGATAGATGATGGGTGGTGGGTGGTGGGGTGGTGGTGGAGTGATGGGTGGGGTGGTTGAGTGTTTGGGTGGTGGAGTGTTGAGTGGTGGTGTGGTGGAGTGATGGGTGGTGGTGTGGTGGAGTGATGGGTGGTGGGTGGTGGGATGGTGGCGTGTTGGGTGGTGGGAGGGTGAAGTGATGGGTGGTGGAGTGATGGGTGGTGGGGCTTACCACGACGTCAGCCCCCTCGTCTAAGATCGAATATTTAATTCAATAAATATTGTGGCAATATTGAAATCAGTGGCAATTACCCAATGGGGGTCGCAGCCTTTCCTCATAAGCACTGGGGGCGCTGAGAGCTCGAGTAGCAATGCACGATAGCCATACACGGCACTCCATACCGTTATGCGTTCTGTTCAGCCTTTAACATTTGTGTAAAGTTTGTTTCAGAATCAGAATCTTTATTTATACTGGATGAATCATGTATGGCGCTGTGCATCCCCCCGACGCCCACTGCAAGTATTTGAATGCACCCTCTTATTTAACAAGAACATGTAACGAGGCTGAAGGGAAAGAGGCACATTATGTATAATTCTAGATTTGACGCTTTCGTGACTGCAAGGATTCATACTCTTAGTTCTTTCGGTAAAGTCACGTAGGTAAAAAATGAAATTAAAATTAAGAAAAAAATAATAATACATTTTTTTAAAATAAAAAATAAAATAATTTTATTAATTTTAATTTCATTTTTTACTTACGTGACTTTACCGAAAGAACTAAGAGTACATTATGTATATATTTATTTTTCAGCTCCCCACCTCGCACAGCTGGAGAGACCCTTAAGGGGCAGCAGGAGATTGGCAGAGAATGCGCGAGGTGATCGCAATGTTGTGTTTCGCCGGCCTCCACCTGGCGAGTGGAGATTTGAGAGACGGGGACGGGGAGTAGCGAGATGTGACAAGAGGCCATGCGTCGAGCGCAACAAAGACAAAGGTCCCCCGTGTAGCCTTGGCATACTCTCGGGGCAAGTCCTGTTCGGGTGCCGCGATGGCGAGATGTTAACGACCTCGCCCGGTATACAGGAGGTCGTAGGTTCAATCACGACCCTGACGCTTGCTGTATATTTGGGATTCGCGTTACTCCAGTTTTCCCTCCACATTTAGAATCAATGTGCGTTCAGATGATTTGGCTGCTCTAATTTTAACTTGATAAGCCACCTGATTGAGCTGTCGTTTGTGGCCAGATCGCTTCATACAGCTCAGTGGACTTTACCTGGTAAAATAAAAACAATACTCAAATAGCAAATAGTTAGCGAGCACCTATGAAGGCCAACACTGCACGCGAGGGTCTGGATGGGCAGCGCCACGCCCGACCGCCTTTGTCTCCCCCGTGATAATGTTTACACACCCCACAAGCGTACTCATTTGAGGCTGAGTCGACCTAGGGGGAAGTTCAGGACCGGTTCAAATATCAGTCACTTGAGTCGAGCGCCCGCGCGCGCGCACGGTCACACACACGTGGCACGCCGATATTGAAAGCCCACAGCCCTCGCGTGAATTAAAAACCCAGACGTGACCTCACCGCTGGGCTCAGGAGGCACATTTTCTCCGAGAAATTGTCAATGACGACACATTGGCGACTGGGTGTCCGTGGCGGTTTTTCTTTAGCCCGACAGCTGATCTCCAAAGCCAAACTATGCCGTATGAAAACACAATGTCTGGAAATGTGATTTCCCCAGCTCCTCTCTTGTTGATTTTTGTTAAAGGGTGAAATAACCTTCACATTTTTTTTCATTTTTTTTTCATCCAAAGCAAGCCTCGGTAGGGTGCGGATGGGATGCAACCATAAACTACACCAGCGTATCGTATGTATGCCTCGGGTAGTTATTGAAGAAGGACCGGGATGAAAGTTATGACATAAAGAGGCGAGCTTGACCACGTTCGGAGCCCTTTTGGACATTTTTATTTAACGAATGAAAAGCGACTTTACCCATGTGGCATGAAGGGGTAAAAAAATGGTTTTCAATCAGCGCACATTTAATTGCTATGATACACGAGTTCAAGAAGACGGAACATTGACAAAACAAAAATGGGACAAAATATGAAAAGTGTACAAGGAAGACTGGGAATTGTACTGACACAGAGAACATATGTAAATTAGAGACGTGATATTGACTTAAACGTTAATAATATTGGGCAGGACATCACTCGAAGGGTTGATAGTCAATGGTTGAGACTGACAAGAGGTAAATTATTCCACCTCTACTCCCCTCTATAACATATATTGCATTAAGAGTGCCAGATGCGGCTAATGACATTAACCTTATTACCGATTTACTCCAGCGCTCTCCGTTTAGCGAGGTGAGAGAGAGAGAGAAAGACCATCACGATTCATTATTTCTTCTGAAAATAACATCTCGGAACGGCCACCAGCGCTCATGAAGAGTTGATAGTACCGTGTTACCCCCCCCTCCTCCTCCCAAAAAAATTTAAGAAAATTATTTTACATTGATGCCTCGCTTTAATCTCGGTGAAAGCGCTGCCACCCCTCCCCAAGGAAAGTCCACTTATCCTGCAACAACTGGTCAAAGAAGACCCTCTCTTCCATTTGGGGAATTAAAGCCCCTTGAGTATCTGGCTCAACAGCTGGCAGTCGATTAACCCTCCTGCCCGGATGGGAGAAGACAGGGACACACAGATAAACGTGCTTACATTTTTATTACACTTTGCTACAAGAAACACGCCATTGAATTGCCGTTCGTCATCGCCTTACGCGCCACACTAACGTCCACAGTCGGCTCCTTTAAAGCAGCGAGCGCAAAAAATGTTGTCGTGCCGTTTTCAGGGCCGAGTGTTTTGCTGCTGTTGATGTTGAGCGAGTACAATCACGCGTACGTGCAGAGATAGTTCTTTGGTCAATCGACTGCTGGACGGATGAGGATATCCCCACACAGCGCGGTTCTTTGAGGCTCTTTGACCAAGCTTCACCACGCCGGCGAGTACGGCTTGGTGAAAGCGGGGACCGAGTGTAGACGAGGGAGCATCGAAGTACAGTACAGCAATGGGATTTACCCCCCCCCCCCCTACGCTCTCTGATGCCCATCGCTATAGCCCCACGGCTCTGTGACAACCTGGAGTGCGTGGTGGTCACCCATCCAAGCACCATACAGGCTCAACCCTGCTTATCGAGCGAGATCTGACAGCAGGATTGAATGCATTGCGGATGATTTGGCCACAGGCGAATTGATCACACTGCGATCAAAGCCAAGACCGATGGCGTGTGCATAATGATTTGCTTGGCATTAAACATGGCATGCTGTTCAGCTTGAGTTGAGAGTTATAAATAATTATAATTAAAGGAAGCTAACGCTAATAGTTTAAATCACGAGTGTGTTTCAACACGTGGACGTGCTTTTCATGATAATGATACAAGCTTTGTGAACGGTGCCATGACTTTGACATTCTACTCTGGTGCACCATTTTAATGTCCAGTCGGGAGACGTCCCGTGCGATCAAAGATGTGTGGCACCCTTGCTCAACGTCACATTAGAACCAGACGCACAAAGCCATTATTTGTGTGTTGGTGCTCTGACAGTGGAGAGACGAGTAGCACAGTTTCGTAGCATGAACCTGCATTACAGCTGACTGCTGCGTGAAAGGTGGAAATGTTTGCAAATAGGAGCAGTGGCTGCAAACAGAAGTGGAAGTCCACTCGACGCTTCAACTCCAGCCAGCTTCCCTCATTTGCAAATTAGTCGAGAGGTGGATTTCGGGTGACATTGTGTCAGTAAGAAACATACCAGCAGTCATAGGGATAAGTGTGGGTGCAGTTTATTCAACAACTCACGCAATAATCCAGCCGGGATTTGGCTCTTTCAGACTTACATCTGCTGGGAGCTCTGATAGCAGCTCGACTGAGAACTTGTTTTTGTTGTTGTTGTTGCAGTGATGAGGCTGTGAAAGCCTCCTGTGCTGCTGGCATTCGGACACTTGTGGGCCGATGGGACACACGCGTTTAAGTAAAGAGTGCCTGTGGAGACGTGTCCTGTCATATTGACGCTAACAAATGTTCTCCCTGAAAGAAATAAAAACGACTTCAGTCCCTTTTTAAACGACCCTTGTATATATATAAAAAAATCGTTAATATTCCAGTAAATAAAAAATATCGCGTATCCAACTGGTTTATTCATACTGGAAATCGAACCTCTCTCTCCAATCTCCAACCAACCCATCCACGCACTTAAAGTCGTGGAGACATGCTCGAGATTGAATTTCCATTTTTTTGTCTCCTTCCTTCCCGCAACCCCCACCTCCACTGCCCTACAAAGACAAAGATCCCCTGTATAGCCTTCAACAGACTGTAGGGGCAAGTGCTGTTAGCGAGCACCTATGAAGGCCGGCACTGCACACGAGGGGGTGGGTGGACAACACCACGCCCGGCCGCCTTTGTCTCCCCAGTGGCGATGTTTACACATCGCACCGGGTACTCATTTGAGGCTGAGTCGCCAGGACGGGTTCAGACAATCGTCACCGGCGTTGGCCGTGAGCGGGTAATCGAACCCGTGTCGCCAGGTTCGTAGCGCAGCGCTGACCGCTGCACTTGCGCGCACAGCGACGCGCTGCTGGACTCCCTTGCTGCTGCCAGCAATGCATTTGTGCAAACGCGAGCGAGCAAAATAAGTAAATAACCGCACGAGCAAAAAAAAAACGAACCGACCCGCAGGGGAGCTTTGTAAGAAACGCGCGCGCGCTGCCACCACCACGACTGTGCACGGAGGGCTGGGACTGGCGCGGCCCCCCGGGACAGGCTGGGGGGGGGGGGGCGGCCGCCGTCTCGCCTTGAATCCCGCTGCGGCACAGCGGATCTGCGGGCGGAGGGGGCGACCCGGTGGGCGAGCATGTGGCGCCGTGAAATCACAAATCTTAGGAGCGCAATTAGGCGAGCTGATGACATCTGCGGCGCGCCTCTCCGCGCCGAGCTGCGGAGATTGCTGCCCGCGTCTCCGCTACCCAAGCCCCGACGATGTCTGCGGAGACGAGGCAGATCATCGACGGGTGTAACAATGGTTACACGTCTTTGTTGTTGTTCTTGTTGCTATTGGTGAAAATTGATTAGATTTCTCCCCCCCCCCCCCATTCGCGTTCCAGCTACTGCGATGCGCGAATGTTTGTCGCATGTGTTACGTGATTGGGTAGGCTGGACACGGCTCTGAGAGCCACGTTTCGCGTGACCAGGCACTGGACACGTGTGCGCAGCGGTTATGCAGAGTTGATAATGGGACATTCGGCTCTGAGCATGTGACGTGAGGCAACGAGTCAAGTAAATGTCCGTGTGCATTCGTATTTACATTTGAGTGAAGGAAGCAGAGTAACGTGTATCTCGTAGGGCTTCCCATGCTCACGGAAGGATTTTTTTTGTTTGTTTTTCGACAATTTAGGTGCCCCAACAGATTGAATACATGGAGGGGGGGGGGGGTCTGTGCGTGTCTGTGTATAACATGCCATGGAGTGGTGGCACAATGGTTGGCGTACTTTGATATTGCCCCTTGGGACCAAAGTTTGATCATACCTTTGTTTAACACGTAGGCTTTCACGACCAATATTATTGTACTCGCATTGTAAATGTTGTGGGTTTACTCTCCAACGCACCAGCGTGCTGAAGTAGTAACTAATTAGCGCGTTTTGTTTACGTGACAAACCTTACTAATTGGCTGTGTCGGGTGGTGGCGGGTTTAACGACACATGTACGCGATCTAAACCCAAAAAACCTTAATTACTAATCATTTTTTGCCATGGCTATAACGTCAATAGCACATTGTGGTCACACCCCCCTTCACCAACCCACACTGACCAGCGTGGTGAAGTATGCTTAAACATTTTCCATCGATTGACAGAGGGCTGAACGTTGTTAACTGTACATATATTCTTTATGTATATAAAACATGCATTAAATGATGCGCTCTACGTAATGCTGCAATATACTGTGGTATTAACGATTTAGGGTGTATTAAATATAACTTGAGCAATCACAAAAATGATACATTTTGGTGCAATTAAATGCTAAATTAACGTGCCATATTTGTTCAATTAAAGTATGCTTGGGTAAATGGCATTTGTTTGTGTATGTATCTGCAAATGTGCAGCTTGTAGGCGTGGGCTTGTGCATATACGTATGTGGTGTGTTTACTCCAATACCTGAACTTTCATGGCCTAACCATTAGCCCTGTATGTTAGATCAAATAGCCCTAATAATAACGAATGCCTAAATAATGCAAAGTATTTAAACCAGATGTTGGCAGACGAAAGGTAGGTAACTCCATCACCGCTTAATGTACTTAACAAAAACAGAGAAAGTAATTGTCTATAATTTACATATAAATGATACCATTATAATATAATTAACATGGATTTCTACTGCAATAACAGCTTAAGGGGAAATTCCGCGCCACCGTCACTTTGTGCTTAAACTTTTTTAGTCATTGTAATTTATTATGATTATTGCTTCATTGCTTTTCGTCATTGGTTACTGCAAGCTGGAGTGGTCATGGTCGTGAATAATAATAAAAATGCCCTCTTTACTCAGGAAAAGCCTCATTGAGCTTTGAGGCTTTTTTTATTCGGGTCTTGCGTTGAGATGTTGGCCCGATTTTCATTCCTGAATGTTTGGCTTCATCTGGGAGGAAACTGACATTACCATGCATGGGTTGGGGGGGGGGTAATGCTCGAAGCTCCGTTCAGATGGATTCAAGAATTAATTGCTGTATTGCTATTTCTAGATTTGAAGCTTTTGTGACTGCAAATATTCATATTCTGAGGTTTTTTCGGTAAAGTCACCATCCCCCCCCTCAACCAGTATATATACGGGGTAGTATCTCTTGGAATCTCTCATTTACTTGATACAGCAAGCGTGCTGTGACGGTTCCACCTGAAGACGGAAGCTTGTGTTGCCTCCGAAACGTCGTGATTTTTATTTTATTTTTATTTTACTTTTATTAATTTTAATTTTTTTACCTACGTGACTTTACCGAAAAAAACTAAGAATATGTATTGCTATTTCCTAAATCACTTTGCAGTTATAGTCTACAATACCTTGGATTTCGAGGCAGTCTCCCATTGAAGTGCTAACCAGGCTCACACCTCCTTAAATTCTGAGCAAATCGCTGATTTGATTGTAATCAATTACAAACACATATTTTCCCTGCAATAAATATGAGCCTAAACCTGCTGACATTAAAGCATGAATAGGCTTTGGCAATGTGTAAATACATACAACAAGATATATTGCAATGTACAGCACTGCATCAGTAACTAGGAATATTAAACCAATCCTTGGTTAATCCCCACTTCACTGACACGCACTGACCAATGTGGTGAAGTATGGTCAGACATGTGCCCCCATTACTGACACGGCGTGGGTAAGTCTTCATACAGCAGTGGATTGACAAAGGGCTGCACATTAATATAATAATAACTAACATACTACATTTTGCCCGGTTACTTATCTGCCAAAAGTTTGTTTTGTAGTGAATTTAATTGGCTTCACCATGCACCCTTGCTTCTGATGGAAACCGGTTTAATCACTGTGGATTTATACAGAACACAGTTTCTCAGCGCACACACAAAAATTGGCATCGTGAGTTTTGACTCTCTCCAGGGTTGATTCCTCCCCCCTCCTCACCACCCCCCGAGCCATTGAAACGTAACATCATTACAATATTTAAATACCTCAAGAAAATGTCAATGCGCCTTTTAATAAGAGCGAAAAGTTGCCCGGCGTACGTATTATGCAACCACGCCGTCCGTATATAGATGTGCGCGCGTGCGCTACGAACCTGGCGACCTGGGTTCGTTTCCCACTCACGGCCAACACCAGTGACGATTAACTGAGCAGGTCCCGGGCCTCCCCTAGGTTGACTCAGCCTCAAATGAGTACCTGGTGCGATGTGTAAACATCGTCACTGGGGAGACAAAGGCGGCGGGGCGTGGTATTGGCCACCCACCCCCTCGTGTGCCGTGCCGGCCTTCATAGGTGCTCGCTAACAGCACTTGCCCCAACAGTCTGTTACAGGCTATACGGGGGATTTTCGCTTAAATCTGCAACGTGTACGACGGGCATTCTTTGCTTTAAATGCTGTGAGGTTGGACAATTTTGCCCAGCTTCCAATGTAAGAGCCGAGTGGCTTGGCCACGTATTGCGTGTGTATACACACACACATTCTGGCAAGCCGCCCGATGATGCTGGATGTAATTGCCCGCGAAACGTCGTACTACTCAAATTGTAAATGTTGTGGATTTACTCTCCAAGTAGTAAACTAATTGGCACGTTCTGTTTACTTGACAAACCTCACTAATTGGCTGTGTCGGGTGGTGGCGGGTTTAACGACACAATCATGCTTACGCGATCTAACCCAAAAACCTTGATTATGGAGAGTACAAACTGTTTGTCTTGGTGTGTGTCTCGCTCGGTGTGTCTTTGTGTGTGTCTCTCTCTGCATGAGTGTCTACCTATATTGTTCCCGTGTCTGTGTTTTATCATTCATTTTTACCTGATGATGGTTGCTTGTGTTGCAACCGAAACGTCGTATTATATTATTATTATCTTTTTTTATTTTCTACGTGACTTTACCGAAAGAACCAACCAAGGATTACGAAGAGTACATTTCCTCAACGCCACATTTGTTTGTTTTCTGCAATCCCGGCACGGGCACTTCTTTGCATTCGAGCTACGCGAGTTCTCAATCCAAGCCGCAACAAAGTGGCCGGGAGGGGGGCGCGGGGGGGCCGCGATCTGCGGGACTCCAGTCTGCGAGTCACCCTCTTGTTTCGCGGGGTTTGTTTATTTTATTTTTTTAAAGTTTTGGCTTTTCGCCGCTTGCGCCCGCGGGTTTCCCCGCGTCGCCTTCTGCTTCCTCTCCCCAAGCAGCGGGCGGAGGATTCAGGCGAAGTTTTTTTTGCGAAATCTTCCGGCGAAATTTGCAGGGCGTACGTGCAGGGCGCGTGGGGGGGGGGGGGGTGCCGAATCGTGGGGTTACTCTCTCGCTCACTCTCTAGTCTGTGATTGCTTTGAAAGTTTAAAAAAAAAACAAGTCGGGATGGCAGCGCCGCCTCGTCCGTCTGCCCCTGCGATATCTCTTGATCCGTTTGGCCAATATTTATGAAACTTTCTCGCCGCCAAAATATCTCGCCTGCGCTTGATTTTTTCACGACAGTAGCGATAAAAACAAAGTCAAGGTCACATTGTCCCACACCTTCCCCCCCCCCACCCACTGCCCCGCCACCCTCCACCCTCGCCCCCCGCCAAAAAATACATGTTGCGACGTATGCTTAATGTTTAATGTCTCGCGAAAAAGCAGTCGCGCTCCCGAGCCTCGTACAACGTGCCTGATGAAGTGGCGCTTGTGGAAATAATATTATATTATTATCAAGAGAGGGAGGTGACCTTTTGTGGGGGGGGATCTCATCCGGTGTGAGAGCTGTTAATATAATTCTTGCGCACAACTGTGAGATGAAAAATATATATAAGAATAGGCTTCATACCCTTTGTGCCAATAAAACAGGCGTTAAGATGTTCAAAGACCAAATAGATACCAATAACCAAGGCATTAAGTCTGCATTAACCACACATACGTGTGGAAAAAGACATACAAACATGCTCTGATAATAACATATGCACCGTCTTTGAAACTGATTGGCCTCCACCGGTGTTAGAAGAGAGAAGAACGCCAAAAGGCGAACAGGACAAAGGCGCAATAAAAGTCTACAACTATCCATAGATATCTCGGGTTGAGCAGTCAATATATCTACGGCACAAAAAAAGTCCCATAGATATGACTGGAACACTTTAGAAGTTGCTCAAATGTCGGGTGTCAGGGCTCATTTCGCAACAAGGTGAGCGTACAATTTTATCCGCATTGCTCATAACCAACGTGGCGATTATTTTTGTTTGAATCCCACACGCGGTGTGCCCATTTGCGTGCCAAGGCCCCACGCGATGTGCGCGTTTCTAATCTTCAAGCACTATTCCCAAACTCCCTCTTAAGGAGAGTTGGCTAAGGGGTTCTGAGCACCGCGCTGGCAGAACCCAGAGCCTGGGTTCCAATCTGGATTTTAGCCAACCTTTGCTTAATCTTTGCATTTCAAGTGCAGTCCTGGGAATTCTGGCCCGTCTCTAACAGCGTGGACGGAGGCGACGCACGACGGCTGTGCAGGAGTTCGCAATGGATACTTCACCTCGTGACGTGATGCCGATAGCACAGGTCTAATACGGTTAGGAGGTGGGTGGTGAAGGGAAAACGCCGGACGTAAAATCCTCTGAAGAATAATTACGGGGCCTTCGTGTGATTACAAGCTCCATACATCTCAGCGGAGACACGCCGTGTGAATTGTCTCCTAAGGGATCGTGACAAACGGGACTCTTGGAGGAAACACCTTGGAGACGTTTCAAGAAGTCCGCACGCAAATCACTTTCCGTCTTCATCGTCGCCGCTGTCGATACCGCTGGCACCACTCGCGACTCCACATCAGTCGCAATAGGCGGCAGGTCACTGGAAACCCTGCCAACTTTGACTTTGCCAACATAGACCCACGCACCCCATCACTCTCTCTCTCTCAATTGCTCTCCTCCACTCTCACAGGCCCCCCCCCCGCCCGCATCCACCCACTCCATCCTCCCGTGCTGCTCATCGTTATCCTTTCTCTCTGTCTTGCTGGAGAAACAAAGACAGCCCTGATTCGGTCGATGCATCCCATTAGGGTTCACTTCCCTGAGGGCCAGCCGCCACCATTTCACAAGTCAGGGGAAGGGGGGAGTCAGGGGGGAGAGGGATGCAACTGATTCTATGGTGAGGGACAGGAGTGGGGGGGCATGAGGGTTGTGGTCACGTGAGTAAGGACGGGGGGGGGGGGGTGCAATGTTTCAGAATATGCTGAGTGGAGGAGTTGTACCCGAGCAGATAATAAACTAAACTTTTTATTTAACTAAGTAATGCTCGTTAAGCTATATAGCATCTGTTTCAGAAGAGACCTAGCCACAGATGATAGCTCAGGGAAGTGGCTTATCATGTGGCTATTTATAGCAGCAAAATACTCAAAACGCACAGGCCATTAAGTGGCTTTCTTTAACGAGTGGGGTTGCCGGATGATTCAGACGTCGGATCGCCGAGCAAGGCACCGCGAACGGAGACCCTGAGGTTTCAATGCAGGTTCAATCGGGGTTCTGCGATGTAGTAAATTGATAGTCTCAGAACGATCACACATTGACTGTGCCAAAAAAAACACAGGAAAAATACAACCCCCACAACCAAATTCAGTAACGCAAAAAATTGCACTGTTGAGTGCAAAAAAAATCTCGCAGACTTCAGTGTATTGCAAAAATAAAATCCGTTCGTTCCTAAAGAACGGCATTGTGGTAATCTTGTCTAAAGTTGCCCATCAATATGCTGAGCAAATGGGCAGCAGAGGAAAAGAGAGTCCACTGTAGACCGATTTCATTTTTATTAAGGCTCATCGGTAGAATACAGACACAATGCTGTTATAAGTTCTCAATCGTGATGGTTTTTTTATTATCATTTATACATCTGAACCCACATCCCACCGCATAAAAAAATTGCTCCTTCACTTAATTATGATAAATACAGCTCTAAGAAATAAAAATAATAGTTTGACTGTTACGAGACCAACATTATTCTCTATGATCTCCTCTTTCATGAGTCTTTCTATTATACCAAGTGTTGCCCTGCTCTGCCATAGACTCACATAGACAACCACACAGACTCAAAGACTCACATAGTCTTACACAGAGAACCATAGACCCACACGGAGACCCAGAGACAAAAAACATAGACAAAGATCCCCCGTATAACCTTAACAGACTGTTCGGGCAAGTGCTGTAAGCAAGAACCTATGAAGGGCGGTATGGTACACGAGGTGGTGGGTGGCCAGCACCACGCCCGACCACCTTTGTCTCCCTAGTGGCGATGTTTACTACACTGCACCAGGTACTCATTTGAGGCTGAGTCGACCTAGGGGAAGCCCATGACTGGTTCAGATAATTGTCACTGGTGTTGGCAGCGAGCGGGAATCTAACTCAGGTCACCAGGTTCGTAGTGCAGTTCGCTCACCGCTACACACGCATATACAGTATATATACCAACACAGACCCACACAGTCACACGCAGACCCAATGATTCATACAAAGACCCACAGACTCACACAAGAGAGCCGTAGATTAGAAGGGCTGTGGAGATGGCACTGGTGCAGGGCAGAAGGAGAGGAGGGAGAGAGTGGAGGGTGAGATGGGAGGGTGCGGTGGAATGAGATAAGAGGAGAGTGGATTTGACTTGAGACAAGGCACAGAATAGAAACAAACCGACGAAGAAAATGCGAGCAGCTAACCCCATGCAATATTGGACTTTTACTGGAGAAAAAATAAGATATTCCTCACCTGAAGACGGCTGCTTGCGTTGTAGCCGAAACGTCGTGAGAATTATTTTATTATGTTTTATTTTTATTATTTTATTACTTCCCTTCTACGTGACTTTACCGAAAAAAAACCAAGAAGATGAATCCCTGCAGTCACGAAAGCTTTAAATCGAAAAAGAAAAATAAGATATTCTGTTATTTGTTAAAAATATACCTATAATATGTTCTTGACACAATTGGTGTATATCTTCCCGTTCACAGTGTGTGTGTGTGTGGCGGGCGTTAGGAGGAGGGGCGTTCACGTGTATTGTGTGATCAGTAGGTGTACAGGTGCCGGCTGGACTGGAATATCTCATCGCAGGATCGTGAGAGCTGACAGTGGCCTGGGGGAGGCCTTCATCCAGCAGTGAATTGACCGTGGCTGAAGACGACGACGACGACGACGATGATGATGATGGTGGTGATGGTGACGAATGTTTATTGTTTACAGCCCTGGGAAAATGACGCATGCCCGCCCTGGCACCGCCTCCCATACAGCACCGGGAGCCGTGTGACCTCAGCCGTGCACCGGGGCCCGACATCGCAAAGTCGATCGTTCCTTGTCACATGGCCGCGGGGGGCGGGGGGGGGGAGACGAGCGTCGTTAACCCAACGTCAGTAAAGACGGGCGGCCCCGTTTGTCGGCTTGGACGTGACCGCCATACCTTTGGGCCCCGCGGGGATTGCGCCGCGTGTCGCCAGGTCAGAGGGGTCAAGGTCACATGGTGCTCTTTGTCGCTGGAAGCGGCGGGAGGGGGGCCCGTGCGCCAAGCTTCTCTCGCTTGTTGAGGATGTCGCGGAGGGGGGCTCTGTTGCGTTGTGGGGGGGGGGGGGGTTGCTTAATCTTGGGATTTTGTTGTTGTTTTTCTCAATCACGCAGGATGTTGCAAGAAAGCAATTCTCTCTTCATCGGGGTAATGTGAACAGGTTTTTTTTTGGTTTTCGTGTCCTGTGTCGATGCTGATCACAATCGCCCAGGGATTCATTTGGCCGCGAAGATATGTTTTGCAACTCTACTAGATCGGGGCTGCTCGGAGTAAGAAATTATAATCAATGTAAGGCACTACCAATACATTCCAAGGTATATATATATCTACCCATACTAATCCCGTGCTATTTTAACCCTTAAATCCTTCTTCTTTTAAAAAACAATTTATACGTGACTTTAAGCTTTCGTGAATGCAGGAATTCATATTATTTGGGTCTTTCGGTAAAGTCACGTAGATAGAAAAAATAATAACAATAAAATAAAAATAAATGTAAAAAATGAAAATAAAGTTAATAAAAATAATTAAAATATCACGACGTTTCGATCGCAACACAAGCATTCACTTCATTTAAATTTTGATTTTGATTCGTTTATTGTCATTATCTTTTCTATCCTTTACCGAAAGACCAGAAAAATACACTTCTAGGTATATCAATCAAAGTTTGACGACGTAATGCAGGATTAATGTGGTGTGTCGAGTGTCATTTCCGCAACGGTTGTCCGCTGGACCTGTTTCTCCTGCTGGCATTCAGCAGCGCCGCAATTAACGCGCTCGAAGTTGAGGGTCGCCGTCGGTCGTCGGTTTGGGAACGCGGTTTTTGGCGGTGGATGGGGACCGTCGTGCGAGCGAAAAGAGACTCTAATTGCGACTGCCGCAGCTGTTGTGCACAACGGGCGCGACAGACGAGACGTCGCACCCGCACTTCATTGAACTTGTGGCCTCATTACTTGAGTGGTCTCTTAGCACAGAACCCAAGGGGCAATCGATGCATTGGCGCGAGGTGCATTGTGAGACCACGAGCCCGTTGATCAATTAAAATACAACAACAACACAAACAACTTGAAAATTCCTCTTTGTTCGTTTTCATTTTTGCACCTTTTTAATTGATGTGTTCGCTTGCACTTCTCAGGAGACGCTATCGTGGTGCGATGGTTCACACTGGATTTGCAATCCAGAGGTCGCCGATTCGATATAACAGCAAGACGGTTGAAACATTGACGCAGGGTTATTTTATATTGATCTGTCCCCCCCCCGCGCACACACATCTGTCCACGCAGCAGTTCAATAGATCCACCACAGTCAATCGATCGGCAGGTCGTGTGTGGTGGGGTATAGTGTGGGTATTCCCACCTCTTCCTGGACACCTGGCAAGCGTGGAAGAGTAGGCCAAAAATACCCCCTAGAGCGGCTGTGTTGAGCTGCCTCTCGCTTGGAGGCCCTTCATCCAGCAGGGGCTTCAGCAAGCAATTGCATTGCTGCACCTTTACCGTTACGCCACTCAGCTGTTTAATCACCATACAAACCGGTGTTCTTCACTCAATTTTCAGAGGGGGGGGGGCACTTTCGCCAATAAGAAGACATAATCAGTGTGTGATGGCCGCCACACGTTTGGAACCATTGTGGTTTGGCAGCAGTACGACGATGATGGAGGGTGGGGGGTGTCACTCTTTGTGTATTGTCAGGGACCGCACTGAAGGCCACCAGCGACCTTGCAGTGAAAAGCCACCGGTGTCACCTGTCGTTGAGTTGATACCATGATGCCAAGAAATCATCTCCCAAAATGCCCCGCGCTCAGCAGCGCATTGCACCACGATGACAAAAAAAACCCACGTGACGATCCCCGTAAGGTAACTTTCCACTGGCCTCTCTTCCCCAACACCCGAGGGCGCCCCTTCTTGTCCTGGAAAGAGGGGCGCACTGTTGTTGTGCGTTTAAGCCGTCGTATAGCTGGGCTAGAGAAACGAAAAGTAATCACATTGGTGATGGAACGGCAGACAACGGAGGAGAGGAGAGAGCCCCACCCCCATCACCCGCCTTCAGGGACTGGCTCCGCGGGGGATGGAGCGATGAGATGGTTTCATGTGCAGGAGTGGGATGGGTTGTGGCACATAAGGGACGGTGATGATAGCACAGATTGGCCTTCATCTGGCAGTGGATAGACAATCGCTGGTGGATAAATAAAAAGACGACGATGAATTGTGTTATAATATTGGTTGTTTTCTGCTGAGTAGGTATGTGATGATTCGTTTCCCCAGCGAACCGGTGTGTCGTGCCGATTCGAGGCGCACAGTTCAATTCATGAATTCAGACATCTCATTTTCACCGACTAATTTGCGGTGTGTCCCATTTGTCCTGTTTGCTTTGTGCAATTTTGATTGCCCCATTATCCTAAATGTAACATTGCCATTGCGTTTTCATACGTATGGGTTAAATAATGAAACGTTAAATTCTCACATATAAAATCCGTAACACACATATCTTGAGTGTAAGAATCACCTCTTGAAAACTGATGCTTTGCTACATACCTCCTCACTCGACTGAGACCATGAATCTCACTGCACATGGAAATCTGGCGCAATCATCCGGTGGCTCCGAGATCAGGGGTTCGAACCCAACACTTTTAGCAGCGCTGTTGCAGCGATCCAAAAAGGGAATTAGCACGATGAATCACCCCGCCGTTTTAGTCCACGCCGCCTCTCCGCATGGCCACGCCGGGAATGTTGCTGCCACTGTCAAGGAACGCCATGCTGCAATGCATGCACATAAACAGGCTTAAGTGGTTAATTAAAATGTAAGCCTGGGGCTTATAGAGGAATCCTACCACATACTGGTGGCATAACACGCGTGATACGGCACGGCACACAAGACTTGGTTTTGGCACGGCGTCGCCAGGGCATGCGCGCCTTAGCGTTACGCGAGTTTACACAAAGAAAACATTGGCACCTGCACGCTTGACACCCGCCAGCAATTGACGTATTGGTGCGGTGGCCTTTCCCGTAGTTCGCAATGATGAATGTGCCTCTAATTGGCACGAACGATTGTTTCCGCAGTCAATGGTAAAGTGGGAAGAGGAAAAGTCTGAAAAATAATTAAAGATCCCATTCAATCCGCGACAAAAGAACAACTGTAAGCCGTGATGCTCAGCAAACCTCTATATCATGCGGTGTAGCAAATAGCTTTGAACTCTAACTCCTTGCTGCTGCCGATGATGATGACGGCGGTGGTGGTCGGCTCAGGGCAGCTTGCTGCGGTGGCTTCTCTGTAAAGGACAAAAAGCTTACGCACACTTAATCTGTCTCCGCTAGTCCTCATTACCAACATCATTGCGAGGCTAATGTTTGCAGCTGTAAGTTTGCCGCAGCCTGACTATTAAGCGAATTAGCAAACTGGCGCACGAACCGAATGTTTCAATGGTTTTTGTTTGTTTTGCAGTTCGCGATGTTCGGTGGCCGCAGAAATTTTCCATGAAGTCGGGAATATTTTTGAAGATCAAGCAGTACATGAGTTAACTGTATGATGAGCAAGTTTTAGTCAAAGCACTTTTATTTGTCTCATGCTGACCCTGCTTCCAATGACAGGGAAAGGAGCATTATGAATACATTGACTGCGGATCATTTTAGTGTCATTTTACCCATCTTTTCATCCATACATTCTTTCTTCCATCAGTGTATAGACCCACATTAGTCAGTGCATCCTTCCATCCATCAGTCTCCCCCGTGTATTTATCTACCCATCCACCCATTCGTCTGTTAATCCATCTGGCAATCAGTCTGCTCGGTCTTCTATCCATCAGTCCTGACATCCATCTATCCATTCACCCACGAGTCCATGCATCGACGTAACCATCGGTCCGAGTCAGCTTGTCAGTCTGTCCTTCCTCGTGCCCATCCATCCGTCCTCCACATCCACAAATGTATTTCTCCGTGTGCTCATCTCGCTAGGCCGCCTTTAGTCACAGACGCCAGGCTTTACGAAGCATCTGTGTCTTCCTCGAGGGTGGGGTGGGGTGGGGTGGGGGGGGAATCACACTATTTTAAAATAATTCTTGCATGTTTCTTTAAATCCCTGGAAACTCGCCTCTCGCCCGGCGCCTCTTACTTTGTGCACAGCTCTCGTCTTTTTTTACTTCTCAACCGTCGGCTCGAAAGCGCGCCGGCCGAGGCAGGGGCATCGATCAACGCTGCACCGTTGCGGGCGCGTCTTGCTGCTCAAGGTGCTGCCTCCTGGCACAGAAGACGCCCCGTGTCTCGGTTTTTGCCGTAAAATTGGTCGGATTAAGTGGCATCATGGCATTAAACAAACCAAAACCTCGATTTAAAGCTTTCGTGACTGCAGGGATTCATATTCTTGGTTCTTTCGGTAAAGTCACGAAGAAGGGAAGTAATAAAATAATAAAAATTAAACATAATAAAACATAATTGTTTTATTAAATAATAAAAATAAAACATAATAAAACATAATTGTTTTATTATGTTTTATTATGTTTTATTTTTATTACTTTATTACTTCCCTTCTACGTGACTTTACCGAAAGAACCAATCAGATAAACCAAAACCAATTTTTTTGTTTGCTTGTGGCAAGCTCCTCGCCGGCGATTTCCGTCTGCTCGCATTGTCGTGTCGCGTTGTCGTTCTCACCTGCGGTAAGGGCGGCACGCGGGGGTGGTGGTGGGGGGGTGTTTCCGCGAGCCGCGTCGCGGCGTTGTTGTACAGACAGAGGAAGGTGATGACGTCACCCTGCTGCTGCTCTATTTAAGACCGGGAGCAAGAGCAGAGCCCCTCACCATTCTGGCGAATTGCCCGATGATGCTGGATGCAATTACCAGCGAAACGTCGTACTCAAAAAATTGTAAATGTTGTGGTTTCGCGCTTCAACACACCGGTGGGCTAAAGCAGTGAACTATTTGTCTTTTGTCAACGTGACAATTTTTTACTGATTGGCCGTGTCGGGTGGTGGAGGGTTACGACACATTTATAAATAACGCGATCTAAACCCAAAAACGTTGATTATGAAGGAAGGTGATGAGTTTAGCAGTGCACCGCCGAAACAAAATCGAGGTGGAAACAAAAATGCAACCAACGGCTAAATCTGAAGAATGGCTTTCGTCAAAGAACAAAATGGGTTTGGGAGATCTTGACTGATCGTGCTGAGGACCAACGGGATGCCGCGCGTTCTTGGGTTGGAGCCAGTTCCGTTCCCGGCTCCTGAATTCAAACGCGGAGATGTGAAGACGGGAGGAGGCTCACTGCTCACGCGTCCCGCCAAGAACGATTGTATGAGACGGACGTTGCATCGTTCGCCTTTTTTTTAAAAATGGAAGACAATAACATTGAAGTGTAAATTGCGTTTCAAATTTCTGAAAGCTTATTATCGAAGATAAAAAGAAAGATAAAAATGACATGTAATTTAAAAAGGACAACGTATGTGAAAATGTAAACTAATTTTAAACACATGTAACTTTTAATAATATTGACATTTGATGACATTATTTCATCTCAAATAGCATATTACTATTGGAAATCAGTATTTCCATTTCACATTATTTGTTATCTTCAGGCTGCATGCAGTTAGAAGGGGCACAATTTAAATTGCATTACTGCATAAATTGAGGCTCAGTCAAGACTGGCATTTCAGCTCTTGGATGTTCAATACTGTATCTTGAGGATAAAATCCATTGCAGTTACATACTTGTGTGTGTGTGCACTTAAAAATAAACCCGCGATTGCTTACGACGCAAGTGACCTTGTTCTATGTACTACGGTGCATTAAACTGTACAAATAACTTCGCAATGAACACGAAACGGGGTTGGGCAACATTTCATTCTCGACAAGCAACCCTTATCAGTACCCCTGTGCGCCAGCTGAGTGTGTGAAGTGCACGTGAGTTGGGGGCTGTGATGCTCCCCTCCGTCCTGCTCCACCCCCCACGCACTTAGAGTTGCCACCTCCAAGGGGGAGAAAATGCACAAGCAGCAGCAGCAGAATTACTGTATCTCGGAAGAGGGAAGCACTGCACCTCACATTGCCTTGAATGGTGACAAATAAATAAGGGGGCCTACTCTCAGGTTTTTTCGGTAAAGTCACGTAGGTAAAAATAAAAATAAATAATACAAATAATAGAAATAATACAGTAAATTTTGCTGTGACGGTCCCACATGATGACGGAGACTTGTGTTGCCTCCGAAACGTCGTCATTTATTATTTTATTTCTATGATTATTTCTATGATTTATTATTTTTTATTTTTACCTACGTGATTTTACTGAAAAAACCTGAAAGTATGAATCCTTGCAGTCACGAAAGCTTCAAATCTAGAATTAAGGAGGGCCTCTTAATGTGCCGGGAAATACTTAAGAGATGTTCAAATAACAACTTGCAAATGTATGCTCACAAACAAGCGGGAAGGCACGGCCCACATTGTGCTTTGCATGCGTGCCTTGTGACCACCCCATTGCGTGTAAACATCCTGACTTGGGGAGACAAAGGCGGCCGGACGTGGTGCTGGCCACCCACCCACCTCGTGTGCCGGCCTTCATAGGTGCTACTCGCTAACAGCCCTTGCCCCGACAGTCAGTTAGGGCTACACGGGGGGTCTTTACCTTTGTTTACATGTGCAATGCTTTCGGCCTCTTCTTCGAAATGAGTTCAAACGAGCAGCCCCATCATCGTTTAGACCACTGACTCGTAGAGTTGACAATGTGGCAAATCCCCATTGATTTGTTTGCAACAGTTGTTTACAGCCTGCACGCATTTTATTGTCATGGTTGGGTCTTCTCATCATTCACTGAGAGAATTGCATTGGGATTTTTTTTCCTCCCCAGGACAGCTACCGCCAAAATAAAATAAAAATGAGTAAAAAAAAAACTACAATGAGGCACAGGATCAGCGAGACCTGGACCGGTTCTTTAAATGGAAATCTCGAAGTGCCACGTGAGACGAGGCTATGCACAAAATGTCAGCTCAAGCTTCGTAGATCCATATATATTAGGCGTCAAATATTTGTATGAATATAAAAGAAAAAAAAACCCAGAGCGGGTTAAGTAAAAGTGTGTGAAAATAATAAAAAGGGCCGATCCTGGGGGAGACCAGGACCGGTGGCGAACCTAATCGGACCTTGAATTCTGGGAGCGGATACTGCTGTTGGGGACTCGTGGCTGAACGTGCCCGCGTTCCCGTGGCCGTACGAGGAGCAATGGCCTCAGTTTGGTTACCCACAAGCAAGCCCCCACCTGGCCAGCGCCATGCCAAGCGGGCTGCGTTGGCTCTCTTACAGAGGCCGTCATGCGCTTCGCTTTTCTCAGGGAGCGTCGTGATTTCAGCGAAGCCCCTCTCGTAACATAAGCCACGACAGAGAGAGAGAGAGAGAAATGAGTGGTCACCGGCGACTATCGTATAGATTAAATAATAATAAACAAATATACGGCAGAACATGACAAAATTCAATAACTAATTACGAAACAACTACAGTAATATATTATTGCTTGGAATAGTGTATCCCAACCCATTCATATATTAAACTTGATTGAAGGTGGTAAAGAGATGATATTACTGTACTTTATCTGGGTACTCGGTTCTCTTCCCAAATAGTAATTCATGCATTAGGCCAAAGATCCTGGATGCTCCATGGGGAAGATGGTGGGGGGGGGGGGGGCAATTAATCATATTGAGATTCATTGAGGCTCTACTGGGTAACTAATTGACATTGTTTTTATTAAACATACATGCGATCGCTTCCCCGTGGCAATGGATGGAAGGGAGGGGGAAGGGTGCAGAAGGGATCGAGTGGGGAAGTAGCTGAGCACACAGAGCAGAGAGCTGTGTGCACAGCAATAAAGAACGAGCCACGCTTTGGCATTCTGGGATGGGAAAGGCCCAGGCCTACAAGCTCAGGCCTGCTTCCAGTAGCCATGGAGACGTAGCAGCCATAACAAGCTAGAACAAAGTTGCCGTGTGATTCATTCATGCGGCCCTCGCAGCGAAGTTTTTTCAAAACGGCCAGTGGCAACAAATTAAGCTCAGACGAAAAGGAAAAAAAAGAAAGTCTACCTCCACAGGCCACTGGGTTGCTCAAGGGGATGGAGGCTCTGTCAGGCTACTGAGCAGCAACCTCTGAGATTTTGGCTTCATGCCCCTTTGGGATAAAGTATTATAGTCTCCGGTTCTCTGCCCAGCCATGAGCAAGTGCACTAAGAAAGCCCTCCGTCCGTAATTTGTACTTGCACTTTATTGGCCCGTGCTCATGGTATGGTCCTGCAGACTGAGTGAAGCACAGACTCGACCACACAGCTCGAAAACTGTGCTCTTTTCAAGGACGATAAGGGAAGTTCAACGGATGCGATTCCCAAAAAGTTTTCTTCTCGTGCACATTGCCCTGGCCTTTGGTGGAAGGCTCAACAAAATAGAATTTCACTTTGTGGCCAGCTCTAGTAACCTCTAGTACCGCTACGTGTAGGGGGAGAAAAACTATATTAATGAAGAAGGGAGTGACGGGAGACTTAAATGCAGACTTCAAATTAACCTTGGGACCTTCGATTCAGCGAATAAATAAATGAAATTAATTTGGACTCGGGTAGCCATGGGCTTTTTTATTTAGTCATCTATTTAGCTGCGACGCAGTGGGTGGTCACAGTGTCTGGGGACGTGAAGAATGGTATCACGGAAACAATGTTTTCTAAATGCTTCTTAAAAAATAATTCCGAATCCACCTGAGAGCCAAAGGCGGGTTTAAAAATCAGGGTGCACACCCAGCGGCGATAGGCTTTAAAGCACAACGTGTGACATGTCATCTGCTTTCCTGCAGTGAAGTAGGCTGCGTTGTGGAGCAGGGTACATTTGGCAGCTAAAACAAGATTAATGGATGGAGCAATAGGTGATTTTCAAGCTTTCAGTTGGCTAATGGCTCCAAGCAGTGGAGGCTTCTTAATGGCTTGCAAAGTCGAAAAAAAAACCTTTGCGCTCCCTAATGCAATAACGGCCGGTTGGATGCTGAGCAAAAGTTCTCTTGTAGGCGCACTCAAT
This sequence comes from Lethenteron reissneri, assembly GCF_015708825.2. Lineage (NCBI taxonomy): Eukaryota > Metazoa > Chordata > Hyperoartia > Petromyzontiformes > Petromyzontidae > Lethenteron > Lethenteron reissneri. The sequence continues at coordinate 3,298,780 of NC_083787.1, forward strand.
CCCATGTTAGATGGATTGAAAGCCTATGCCAATTAGACACAAACCCAACTGCCAAAGCCACTGGAAGGTGTCTGCCTCCAATTGTCGACGTGCAGAACACGCCACAGAATTCATAACACGTCGGAAACTTTTTTTGTTTAAAGATATATATTTTTTGCTCTCGACCGACCACCTGTCCATAAAATAAAACACCTCTGAATTTCTGGAGCTGTTCCGTCTCTTTTTTCTGCCCGGTGCTAAAATAACCAGAAGTGCTGCACCGCGCTCGGCTGACCAAATGTTCAGGATAACGCTCTGCTTGCCAGCGGCGTGGCATCGCTAACTGTTCACATCGTCTGACATTATTTTGGCAACTGAGCAGCCGTTTCATTCGAAGGGATCGTTTCATAATTTACAAAGGGCGCCATGGTGGTGATATGTTAACTACCTCGCCTGGTATACAGGAGGTCGGGGGTTCGATCCCAACTCTGACGCCTGCTGTATATTTGGAGTTCGCGGTGTCTCTCTCTCATCATCACGGTGGCGCGGAGATGTTAATTACCTCGCCTGCTGTGCAGGAGGTCGTGGGTTCGATCCCGACCCTGACGCCTGCTGCCGTATAGTTGTAGTTCGCGGTGTCTCTCTCTCATCATCACGGTGGCAAGGAGATGTTAATTACCTCGCCTGGTGTGCAGGAGGTCGTCGGTTTGATCCCGACCCTGACGCCTGCTATATATTTGAAGTTTGCGTATTCTTCCTGTGGTCACGTGGATTTTTTTCCGGGGTCCTCTGGTTTCCCCCTCCACATTTAGAATCAGCATGCGTTTAGATTATTGGGCTGTTATAAATTTGCACATGATGATACGCCACTTCGTTGAGCTATCATTTATGGACAGGTCGCTTCTGAAAAGTAACTATATAGCACGGTTGACTATGCACGGTGCGAAAGAAGTTCAACATACATACACAGTGGGCCTTACCTGGTAAAAAAAAAAGTTTAATCATTTAGTTTAATTTGGCAGTGGTTTCGTCTCTTATATCGCCGCTTTGCTCTCACGATCATCTTATTAAGGCTGCTGTTAGCTCCAACGGATGCAGAGCTCAACTGCCCAACTTGCTGTTTGTGTGGGCCAAAGTAGGGCCCGATTCATGCCGCAGCATTTGGGTCGTGGTGGTTCAGCAGCACCTTCACCCGTTCTGCTTACACCCGTGAAAGCAACAGCGCGTGTGTATGCACGCTTGTTTTGTTCTGTTATATTATTAATTGGATGTCCCCCCCCCCGCCCGCCCCGAGCCGTGTTGAAACGAGAGACCTTTTTAGTGCAGATGTGGAATGGCCTTTTGGCGGCAGTGACGTAAAGCGAATAATGTGTTATGATTGCCGTGCACCGGTGTGTTAGACCCTCGCGATGAGATGCCATAAGCAACCAAATTAATGGATTTAAATCTCGGATGGTCGCTTTACAAAATTGCAAAAAATAAATACGAAAGCCCACCTGAAGAAAGTGATTTTTTTTCAGCGATTTTCCAGGATCCTTTCAAAGGGCAAAAAAAAAACGCTCAACACATTCATCAATAACACTGACTTTTTTTTAATAACTCAATAATGTGTATAGGAAGCGACGTTTTTCGGCCAATGGTCGTTATTCGTAGCACATGTGGGTTATTGATGAGTATTATTGAATTAATGTTGGGGGTTGTTTTTATCGTAAGTTAATTGTGGTTGTGCACCCCTGCCAACGCGGCGGCAGCAGCAGCAGCATCACCAAGTATTTACTTTGCTTGAGCGGTGGTTCCCATGCTGTGGTCCGTGAATCACTCACCGGTGGTTTGCAAGGCCGTAGGAAGTTGTCCTCCGGCAAAGTGTGAAACGTCACGTGCTTTGCTGCGGTGCGGCAAGGGTAAATCTGGCAGCTGAAACAAGACGGATGGACGGAGCAACATCTGCAACTACAATGCGGATATTTGTTTGAATGTTTACTACAGGCAGAACTGATGCCTTGTAATGATAGGTCGTCTCTTTGGTGTTTACAAATTTGAATACCTGTATTCTCGCCAGAAAGGATAACGCCTATTATATTTGTTTCCATCAACTTGATAGTGGAAAAAAGAGGTCCCATCGACAGATATTACAATGTATATATTTTTTTTACCAAACACCATTTCCTCTACTGCTACTGGTGGTCAACAAAAACCAATGTTTTTGAGTGTGGTCAGTAGTCCACGGAGGTTCACAGAGTGGGGAATCGCTGTGCTCAAGGGTCGGACAGCATTGGTTACAGATCCATGGCTGGAAAAAGGTGCACAGAGAACTTTACCGCACTATTTCACATCCGTGCTGTTAGGATTTGTAGTCAAAAGAGTTAATTTATTACCATTGCAGCGACAGGGAAAGAGCAGGCGGTGGCAAAACCAGTGCGAAACATTGAGCAAGGCACACATTTGCTTTGGCATGTTGCTACAGACTGCGGCATATATTTTTTGGTTACTTATAATTAAAATCATATTTCAGATTTCAGGCTGCCGACAGCTTTGTGGCATGCTGCAATTTGTAATGGCTGGGTTTTTTTTCTCCCCCGAACATTTATTTGGACAGAATCCGGGTAGAAAGAAAAGATCCGTCGATTCGGTATTTAAAAAAAAGCACTTTCATGTTTATGGATTCTACGTTATGCTTCAGAAATTAATTCCACTTCGTTATTGTGCTCAGATTATTGTCCTACAATTTGTATTCGTATTGTTACTTTACTTGAAAAACAATACTAAAAGCACTGTACAGTGGTTTTTATTGGGCGTATATTAAAGTTCGAGCCGCTATAACTCCTAGACCCATGAGACACATTTTGAAGTACAGAAGCTGTTTCAGAGGCCTTACACTTAAAGTAATGATCATAATGACATACATTTACCCATGAAAGATTCACTTAGTACCAAGACCTTTATTTGTTTTAGAAGGCTATTAATGCATGTGGGGTTCTACGGCCGACTCCACCCAAAAAAAAATAGAGAAGTCGAAAGGAAAACGGAGAGCCCAGAGCAAACGCAGAGACGCATTGTGAGCGGGGTGATCACTCAGCACTGCCATCTCCTGGCCACGTCACAGCTCCTACGTCACGTGGAAGGTGACGTCACGGTAGTCGCCTATCGAAATGCTCAACCAAGCTCGAACTCCTGCTCAGCTTCTAATATCCGACAGCATTTGGGCACATTGATGCTGATTTGGCCATGGACACGTGTCCGTGACCCTAATTGTCTTTTCTTCTCGACATTTAACAAGACAAACTAAATCAGGCTACTTTAGAACCCTCGGATTTATACAATACAGAACTGCTCTTTGCATTGAATCGGGCTGTAAATATTACATGGAGTGCCTATGCCACTGACTTCTGGTACGCACAGCAGGATTTCTGTAAACAAAACCTGACTGTTAATGAGTCAAAACATTGTTTTATACACGTGGACACGGAAATGCGGTTTATAGTATATGTCCGCACGTAATGCACCACATCAGCGAAATAGTGAGTTCGTGTGTAAGCCTGCAACTGGGTTAACGTATCTTCTTATTTGTTCTTTCGGTAAAGTCACGTAGAAGGGAAATAATAAAATAATAAAAATAAAACATCATAAAATACAATTCTCACGACGTTTCGGCCGAGGCTCCACCACGAGGCTGGCGAAAGCCGCGTCTTCAGTCTGGTATCCGTGAACGGCGGCGGTGGTGGGGAAAAAGATGCTGTCGAGTGCCGTTCACTTGATTCGCAGAGACAGTGTTTAGACAAAACACTTCAATACTCGGAGTTAAGAAAAGCACGTGACATCCTCAAGGCGTCAGTCTCGCCGTCATAAACAGTCGGGCTAAATTACGCGCGCGAGCGTGTGTTTGTGTGTTTGCATGTTTGTGGGGTGTTTTTTTTTGAGCTTGTAAAATATATTGACCGTTTATTTCTCTTTCCTCGACAATGGCATCCGAAAGTATTTATTGCAATATATTATATTTATGTATTTCACCCAGAATCACCCGTCCCCCCTCCCACGAAAACAAAATTACGTACCTCGTGCAATAATTTACAGTCTGTAAGCGCTCATAAGTTCCCCAGGAGTACAAAAAATAAGAATAAATAAATCAGCTGTGCCCATTGAACACATCCCTCCGTCTCAGATTACCCTGCCACTGTTTTACGACAGCGACAGCAGCAGCAGCAGGGCTGGTTTCAACTTCCTTCGGTCGGTGAAATCCAACGCGGGTAGTTGCCACGGTCTGGGACTCTCCCCCCCCCACCCAGCCATCTGTCCTGTGGACTCCTCTGCCACTTGGTCAAGTCCAGGGGTCGGCAACCAGCGGTTACCGGAGCCGCTGCTTCGTGACCGTCATTTATCAAGAGCCCACCCTCTCGTGTGTTCACCACGCAGTGCATTGCGGCTCTTGATATGTTGATACGGTTTTTTTTTTGTTTACCGAAAATGAATAAGTATAACCCGTAAAAACAAAGTTTTTCACTATAAATCCTTTATATGCGTGGCGGCTAGAGTCCTCTCGTCCTCTGGCTTGAGATGGCTGCCACCTATGGGTCAGATGATTGTCTGCCAGTATTAAGCAATTGGTAATTAAATATTTAATTTGTTTTCCATAAACAGTGTAAAATTTTGGGAAAAAAATTTCACGAATATTAATTGTCTCGCACAACGAGTCTGTGTGCAAAATGTCAGCTCGATTGGATCACGGGAAGTGGGTTAAAAAACGACCGAAAGATTTGCACGGTTGTAAGCAAACAAGCACGCAAGCACGCAAGCAAGCAAGCGAACTTAATATAAAGGATTTAAAAAGAAGCTTCTTCTTGTGTTATTTTGGTTTCCATCCCCTGGTCCAGTCCAAGCTCCAAATCCTCCATCGATGACCAACTGTCCCCCTCTCTCTACACGAAATAAATATGCCAACTGCATCGCTTATATGCTCCATGAATCCCAATTGCGTATCGTATGATTATTCGTTTTATATTGGTGGGGTAAAGTGTGGCTCAGGAATAAAGGAGAGGTTGCTTTTATGTATTTCGGGCTCTGCAAATGTGGAACTCTCTACCCGATCGGCTCAGAGGTTCACTCACTGTGGCTACGTTTAAATCAATGCTCAGGTCTATTCCTATAGTTTAGCCTTCTGATTTTATTCTGGCAGCTCATTATTTTCAATTTTTTTCACTTATTTTACGAGTGTCTTTGCAACATACGTCTTTGTAAATTGTTTTCTTTAATATGAACTTGCGCGAAAGTGGCCTTTTACCCTCGTGGTATGAAAGACGGCCGTTTAAATCAGCACAATCATTAATACTATTACTCTACTGCCACCGCTTCAAACACGTCCGGCGAGCGTGAAAGAGTCGTCCAAAAACAATATCCTCTCGACGGGACCCCATAGGCGCTCCCTCTAGCGGAGGGCCTGCTCGTAAACGCAGTCAGCGGCGCTCAGCACGCGGCGCTGACCGTGCTCGATGTCCATTGCCGACCTGCAGGCTGCACGCACGCACTCGCACTCACTCGCACGCACTCGCACGCACGCTCTCCCGTGTGAAATAATATTCCACGTGGCCGGCGCCGCGCGCGCTGTGCGATGCGGGCGGTCGCAGATGCAGAATGTGCGCGTGCGATGACGATTCGCAAAGCTTTCCTCCCGGAGACCCACCACCACCACCACCACCCCGCGTCCTCTGCCAGAGGTCGCAACCGGGTATCCGATACCCGTACCCTACCCGACAGCCGGCTACCCGTACCCGGCCGGGTACGGGTACGGGTAGCCGTTTGCGACCCTGGTGCGGCCGGGTACGGGTACGGGTAGACCGTGAGTTACTGGTGAGTAACCGTTTGTCACTCATTTCGGGTAGGGTACGGGTAGGGAACGGGAACCCGTACCCGGCCGGGTACGGGTACCCATTTGCGACCCTGGTGCGGCCGGGTACGGGTACGGGTAAGGAATCAAACCCCGTTTACGACCTCTGGCCTCTGCCATTGCGGGCTAAATTAGTCGGTCCAATGGTGAAGTCATAATCCCACATCACCTTATTGGATTCCTTGGGCTCTGAAAAAGGGGTGCTTTGGCGGCAACGCTGGATACATCACAGAGCAAACCGTCTTTATATAACACTATGATGATGATGATTGAGATTATGATGATAACGGGAGACAACTTATTGCTATAACTGAAGTGTTATTACGTCTGTCCAAGGACATTTCACATCTTTTTCACGAGCCAGACGCTGAGTAAATGATCGCGCAGCTTAGCAATATCGGGTTAAAATGGTTCAAGTGTATCTTACAAAAAAAATGATAGGACATTGTTCTGCATACCAGCAGGATCAGCGACAAAGGTAGCAAGACAGCGAAGCGGGTGAGTGTAAGTGCTCGGCAGACATGCGCGCGTGTTTGCATGTCTCAGTGTAGCAGTTGAACCTCTAAACAAAAGGAAGGGCCCCATGGTAGCCAGGAGGTTTTGTTGTTGTTGCGGTTGTGCTGTGTCGCTCTCGAATGTTTTTTCGGGAGTTGCATCGCATGCTGTTTGGCACGATGTCACACACTCATATACAAACAGAGATAAAAATCCCCCCGTGTAGCATTAACAGACTGTTGGGCGCAAGTGTTGTTCGCGAGCACCTATTAAGGCCGGAACGGTACACAATGGGGCAAGTGGCCTTTGTGACGATGTTTAGGATGAATGGACCTAGGGGAGACCCAGGACCGGTTCAAATGATCGTCACTGGTGTTGGCCATGAGCGGGAATCGAACTCGGGTAGCCGGGTTAATAGCGCAGCGCGCTTACCACTACATTACAAGGACAAAGACAAAGCTCCTCCATATAGCCTGGGAAGACTGTTGGGGCAAGAGCTGTTAGAGAGGCCGGAACGGTACACGCGGGGGTGGGTGGCCAGCACCACACCCTACCGCCTTTGTCTCCCTAGTGGCGATGTTATCACACCGCACCAGGTACTCATTTAACGCTGAGTCGACCTAGGGGATGCCCAGAACCGGTTCAGATAATTGTCACCGGTGTTGGACGTGCCTGGGAACCGAACTCCGTTCGCTGAGTTTATAGCGCAGCGCGCTAACCGCTACACCACCGCTTCCCACTACGCTACAACAACAACAGCCGCCATTCGCCACTAAGTGGCGGTGACGTCACCACGACGCTTGTGCCAGGCTATGTGCACCTTGAGGCCACGTGAAGTGTCGAACGCCCGCTGGCAGGAGGTCACGGGGCAGACCCAGATGCCACGGGTCGACTGACTGAGATGACTGGCTGATGCACCACCTGTTCCCCCTACTGTGCCATCTTGCTGTGCTTTATCCACCCGGCACTCTGCTCGTTGTTGTGAGCGTTGCTCCTCCGCCCTCCGTTGTTGTTGGAGGGCAACTGCCTCCAACTGCCCAGTAGCGTCCTTCACGAGCCTCCTCCACAGAGGCCGATCTTGACACCGCTGGTATCAGTCATTGGCAAGTCCACTCAGCTCCACATCAATCATCCTGTACCACATCACTCAATCTCTTCTTTAGCCCTTGCCGCGCCCGTTTAGCCCCCTCGATCCTGCCGAACAAAAGCTGTTTAGGCATGCGGTGGCTGGGCATGCGGGCTACATGGCCCAGCCAACGCAGCCTTGCCTGCAGGAGGAGCTCACCGTTGGAACGTTGTCCAGATCTTCCGAGGATTTGTGAGCTCCTCACGCAATCCAGCCTGGTTAAACCCAGGATGGATCGTAGGCAGGCCAGTCTAAATGTTTCTAACCGGCGATGATGTTCCATTAGGGGGGGTCCATTTTTCACAAGCGTAGAGAAGGGAGGGAATGACCGTGGCCAAGAAGACCTGAAGCTTCGTGCAGAGCGACAGACCAGGTAGCATCCACACAGCGTTACGCAACCGATGAAAATATAATGCCGCTCGACTGATTCGGAGTGAGTGAGACTTCTGCTGTTAAACCGGAGCCGGTCATGAGCACACTGCCCAGGTATGGGAAACTCTCCACTCTCTCTCCTACACACACACAAGCACACACGTGCAGACCCCACACGGAGACTATACAGCAGCACAGCAAGTGAGTCTGTACACCCATCCAATTACGATGAAGATGATACAAATTAAGAAAACCCAACAACGACAGCCTGAATACATCAGAGAGTTGAACCAATGGTCATTAACACCAACAGAAGCCGGAAATGAATGAAGGGAGAGCATGAGCTGCTCATTTTATTTTCTAAAGAAGCTCTCAGAAAATGAAGCGAAACGCCAGAAAGCATGTCGAACAGTAGGTGGTACCACCTGAAAACAGACTAGAGCTAAATAAGAGGGAGGCTCTATCAATTGAAGGCCTTTTCAGCTTGTAGTATATTGTAATGACTGATGATGTTAGTTGTGATGGTGTGGTAGTGAAGACATAGATTATTCACACTTCCGATCGCTTATTAATGTCCATGTCATGTGGCGCATAATGCGAGCCACGTGGGCATTTAGTTAGGATTGCATTTTTATTGATGTAATGCACAAACTGTTCATTAACAATTACCCAGGCGTTTAGTGCCAAAACTCGCAATGACAGAAAGGGTTTGCGTGCCTCTTTCACTCGGTATGATTTATCGTGATGTCGATTTGAAATATTCCGCGTTTTGCCCACGTCTCCAAATGAGGACGATGTGTTCATATTTCAAGACATATTCATTTGTGATCAGCATCACCATCATGAGCAGCAGCCGTGGTCACTCCACCAGCGGATGAATGCCCTCACCAAGTCGCCACCACCTCTCATAGTTCCTTCGTACCAATGGCGTTAGTGCTTACCTCTGAGATTATATTAATTTATATTTCGTTATCTCACTATGGCTGACACATTTTTGACGCTACCACAAATGTATTTTTATGGAAATTAAATGAAAAAAAATATGCAATGTCTTGCATTTAAATGAGGTCATTTTATAGCAAAAATATCAAGCGTGATCTCGCCGTAAAAATATCAAATTTGATTTTCCATAATTATTAAGCCAGCAAAAAAAAACAAATCTACCGAACTGAAACATTCAGAGGCACTTGAATGGGAAAAGCCACTTATCTTGAGCACACTTGCATTAATGCAAATAAATATTTATGCAAAATGCATTCGGCTTTAAGAATAACTAATGTACCATTTGTTCTCTTGAAAATAATATTTGTTTTAATGGTACGCACAATACACAGATGAACTATAAACAGCTTATAGAGGGCTATATATGGAGGGGAAAGTGAACTCAGTTTGTTAAAATTACGGATTATTATTTATTTTCCTCATATATATGTACAGACCACAACAACAGCAGCCAAGATTTACCACTTTCCAGTCCAACGATAACCACTTGGTCACTCAGTGGCTCGGCGTGTGGGTTACATGGCCCAGCCAAACGCATCCGTACTTGCCAGTGGAGCCCATTAATGGTGCTATTTTAATTCTCACGGCTAAACCCAGGAGGGATCGTATCGGCGTACCGTCGTCCTGTATGTTTCATGCCAGTTCAGTTGTTTGTATTTGGGAGGTCAACATTTGGCAAGTATAGAGGAGTGGGAAAGCGTGCTCAGACACAGACATAACACGAAATGAGGACATCCGTTGTAGGAGCGCCCGTTCTTGTCTGATGGTCCTTGAAAATGGCCCACTTCCTGTAAGCGATGGGGGACATCACCCCCTTTGACTCTGCCATTTTTGTGTCATTAGCTGTGCATGTCATTGGCTACTAAGCCAAGTGGAATTTGCGTTTTAAAAAGTCTTTTGAGAGCGACAGACTTGCCCCGTGGCGGGGGGGAGGGGGGGTTAGGAAGGGGTTGCGCTAGGGATGGGGTATGGTGGAGGTCAACATCCATGTCATTGTCCAATCTGCCCAGTCTCTGAGATAGAAAGCTGTCAGGATTGAGACAGTGCTTGCGATTCATCAGATGCAATGGTCGAGTTGTGTTGGGCGTGCACGCGAAATGGCCTCACAGTGACATCCTTTGTGGTGTTTCGGGTCTTTTTTTTTGGTAGCTTCCCAGTCAGCAAATGCTCGTAACTGGTGTTGGTGTGCCGTACGCTCATATCTGGTGTGCGCCCGCAAACACCACACCGTGTGGACTACGAGTGCTTTGCCCGTCTGTTCGCCCCCCCTCCCCCCCACGCCGTCCTGCCTTTATTAATTTGGTGAGAGATGCGGATAAGAATTTGGCGACGCGTTTTTTTTTAAATATATTTTTCCTTTCATAAATAAAAAAATTGCCGCAAATAAATGCTGACTCACATTTGCGGATTTTTTTTGTTTAAATGGAAAAAAAAACTTGCCATAAACAGAGCATGCGTACAGCACTCGCGAAAGGTTTGCTCACATCAAATGATGAAAGACAGTCCACTGCGCTGGTGTTGTTCTGTAGACAGTCGATGCGTGTGCGAGCATTTGTAAACACGACGAATTTGTGAAAACTATCCCAAAATAGAACTGCATTTCCGAAGCCCTTTGGTCCAAGTTCAACTCATCCATGCAATATGTTTACCGCGATAGACACGTGACAAAGTAACCTTTGAAAAGAACTGCTGGGAAATGTTTGAGATGATTCAGTGGAGTGTAAGAGTGGTGGCCCAGCAGTTAGGGCACTATACTTATAAACCCAGTGACCTTGACGATCAGTGAGTAGGACGAGGATGAAAATGATGAAATAGAAGCAACCAGGAGCAGGTTGAATTGGTGTTGAAAAGCAATATACTAATGTGCCTAAAGAAGAACATTTTCACTCGTGTCGCCTGCCGTGACCGAGATCAGAAATATGGACACTGATAATAAGAATCATGGAGAGCCACATCCTAGGAATTGCATTGACAGACAGAGAACATGTACCCCACCTGATGATGGACGCTTGTGTTGCGCCCGAAACGTCGTGATTTATTTTTATTTTATGCCTACGTGACTTTACCGAAAGAACCAAAGAGTATGTATTCCTGCAGTCACGAAAGCTTCAAATCAAGAATGTACAAATAACAAACATTGCATTGACTCATGCGAACACGTGAATGGGCTTGGGTAGGAGACATCGCTGGAAGAAAAGATGACGCCCAAATGCTAGAGACTGATGTCGGAATGGCAGCCAAATTAAACAAAAAAATACATTCCCATGATAGACAAGCGATATGGAGATGGAGCCATGCGATCAGCTTGAGGTGGAGCAAAATGGAGTTTAGCATCGCAATCCAGCACCGCGAGGATGACAACAACCTGGTCAATCCGTGACTCAGCAGTGGATAGCTCATGGCTGTGGATGATTGATCGTGATGAGCGAGGCTTAGCATAACTGAATAAAATCGCGATAGAATTGCAATAAAATCTATTTTCGATTTCACGAGTTTTGTACGGCAACAATCACGGTCCCGATCATGTTAAAAATCACTGGATATTTTAACGCGGGGATCACAATGCCTACAGGAATCATCCAGGGTGTGAATCGTAGGAATTAAATACGATTCGTGATTGCGGCGATAGAGGGGGAGAGAAACGTCTACCGTACAGCAGGAATTGCAAACACGGTGCTTGTTGTAATTACTTAACATCGCTTGGTAAATACTTGCTGAAGGAGAAAAAAACACCCACATTAAGGCTCTCTGGACACTATCCCAGCACAGCTGCACCTCCTGTCTGCGTGGTCTCCCAGCTGCCCGGGAAACAGCTACTCCTGTTTGTTCCAGGGTGAGTCACGGTGACCAAGGGATGTGCCTCATATCCAACTTACTCACCCATGCACTTCCCCCACTCCTCCTGCCAGTCCCTTTGTTCCCGGCCGCCCCCTTATATCTATCGACTCCCACCGACTCGGTTTGCGGGTGGGGGGAGTTGCGATAGCATCTGCGCTGGCTACGTACGGCACAGCGTCTAAGTGTCCCATTGTGGTGCGAAAGTCGAGTGGCAGTTCCTGCCAGGAAGGGGTTAAACAAAGACTTTTATATTTGCTTAAATGTTGAATCTCCGTGATGAAAAATTACATGAAGTGTGTATTACGTGAGTCGCAATACCAAAGTCACACTCTGCGGTGGTAAATACACTTTAGATTTTTGTGGGCATAATTTATTAATGCCTCGCGAATTTTAATTATTTTACCTGCGATTCCCAGAGCATGTGGCACAACGAGACGTGCTGCGTTCGTGGGTAACTGCAGGTGGTTTCTTTGTTTATTGTGACCCAAAGTAATGTTATATTGCCCATAGCTACAGTAGCAACAAAGTAATACCCCACTGTGACTGCATCCATTGTAATTGGAGTAATATTATGAGGCAAAGGGAAACTTAATGGGTCAATATAATGTGTGGTATAGCCAAATCGTTTTAGAAGAGGCACTAGAAAAAAAAATCAGCTATGGGAAATAACTCAAGAGGTCAGAGCACTGAGCTAGCATCACGAAGATCTTGAATTTGAATTTGGGTTCCAGCCAGTCATCATGAAACTGGGTTCGTAAGTGCAATTAATTGATGGTTTTAGCCTGCTCACCAGTGTTAGCCTGGCCACCAATGACTGAACATCTGTGAAAAAAACTTCATAGTTAATCGGATTTCTCATGGGGAAAAAAAACAAATATTCTGATTCTGAAATTGGAAATTTGAGTGGAAATTTCTCCTTGTCAGGAGTTGCCACCAACCGCCACGAGTTTGAACATAACTGTGAGAAAGCGTCACATGACAACTCTCATGGTTCATGCCGGGGAAATTAAAAGCAGCATTGAGCGAGATTTCCTGCCCTTAAGTGCCGCAAAATGTCAATAACGTGCATCATACACACGCGGCTGTTTACATCCCTTTGTAGTCACAAAAACCTTTTTTGAGGACAAAAAAAAACCGGCCACAAAAATGGCATCCTGCAAAACAAACCTATGGGCATCGTGGGTGCTAGACTTGCGAGATGAAATCTAAAAATGCCTTCGCTTTTTGCTTTCACTGCTCCAGAAGAATAAAAATTACCCCAAATGGTTTCCACAAGGAAAAAAAACAACAATGCCTGCTACCCAAGTTCAGAAACAGGACTTTAAATCAGGCCTGCAGACTCAAATGGGCCCTATTTTAACTGCGGTAATGACCAAGATATTGCTGCACTGGCAGCCATTCATTTAATGCTCTGGAGATTGGGTGGAAAGTACAGTATGCCCTTGAGAAGTAATTTTCTTGTTTGCTTCCCGTTAGTGTTCACAACGTGTCTTTACTTAAACGGCTGTGCCTTTGTCTGCCTAATTATAGGCCAGAAAAAGACGCGCATCATGCGAGCACACACACATACTGGCAACGTGGTGACATTTGTGTCTCAAGACACGATCAGAAGTTATGGGAACACCGCCGCATTAATGTTCGTTACGGTGTTTGTGTGCGGAGCTGCACGTTATGACGGCGGATATCAAGATAACGATGCAAGTTTCTTAATTTCCTTTCCCCCTGTCCATCGAGTAGTATAAAAGGGTTCACCACAGTTAGTCGATCGGGTTGTCAGATGTGGTGGGGTGCAGTGTGGGTAGCTACTACCTCTGCCAAAATGTTGACCACCGTGAAAGAGTAGGGCCGAATACCCTTTGAAAGTGTTGCACTTTTTTGTTACCTTTTGTATATTACCGCTCTGGGTGTAATAGTGATTTATCACATTTGTGATTGGATGAATTGTCATTCAAGAATCGGTTATATATATTTCTAATATTATAACGAATTGTAGTGCCTCTGGTTGGAGCAGGGATAATGTGAACTAAATTACAGAAACGATGTAGGAATACAAAAATAATGGATTCTTAGACTCAATATGCGTGCATCACAGGTGGAAGAATTGATGCGTTGTCACACCCCTAATTATTTATTTTCATCATTATTTTAAAGAAAACATAATTCTGATCATTGTCACAGGTAGTTCGTTTGGTTCTGTTCAGTTGAATTTCATTGTGCTTCCGTATCAGCTTCATGCTGACTATGGCACGTTATACACATTGTATTTTATTGTTAATGTATTTATCAGTACAGTAGTATATTTTAAATGTCAGAATTTTTATCAACCATGATCGATGCAATACTGGACGAAGACCTCACAAAACCATCGCTGTTTCTCGCGGTCCTACGATGCAAAATAGGTCAGTGTGGAGTCAAATTTAACCGTGAGAATGTGTATATATATTAAACTATGCACATATATTCTCTTTCTCCTTATTTTTGTTTGATCTTTTTTTCATTTTTAAACAATACTTTTATTCAACCATGGGAGCTCTTTTTGTAATCGGCTTCCCCCGAGTAATAAATTGAACTTATGAAAAGCTTTTTTGAGGACTTCCATCTGCAGTAATGAATTGGGCTTTCAATAAGTTATGCCCGCCAAGGATGTATGGGTGTGGAATGTCTGTGAGGGATGTCTGTGCATGGCTGAGAAAGCTAAGCCTTTCTTGATCTCTTTTTTTTCTCTCTCTCCTTTCGATGGGCAGAGAGAGGACCCTGCTGAGACCAAGTCAAGGATCCTTTGTTTACTGGAGCTTCCGCCAGTCAAGCAGAGATCACGCTGGGTGGAAGGGGCAAAATTGTCGCAGATCAAAAACGTGTGAACAGATCCCATAGTGCTGCGTCCTTTAGCCACACAACAAGTGTCATCATTCCACGTCTGATTTATGGTTGCTCTTAAGTGCATTCACTGCCTTCGCTCCAGAACTGCCACTTGCCAATTAGAGTATGTCATAATTGTGCCGTTGAAAGCGATGAGAGGGATGGTTTTATTTCCACGATGTAATTCGTCATGACGGTAAAACCGCTGTTGTGTCTCGCCGAGGAGCACAGGACTCAGACTTGATGTAGAAGCATTACCTGATATGAAAGCAAATATCTTTGCCAGATATCTAACGTTACGGTTTTAGCCAGTTGACTGTCACAATTTCATGGCCATGGCTAAATTCAACAGTGCATTGCAGAATGATTTGTCTCATTTCCCCTGGTCTCACTTGTATTGTTTTTTTGTTCTTTGTTTCGACGTGCACATTTTTTCTTTCGCAAAATACATCTATGACCATGGTAGGTGCCAAACTTGTGAGACTAAATTTAAAAAAACTACGATTTATTTTCTTTCGCTGCTATAAAAAAAAAATAAGAATGACCTCAAATAATTTCTCCTCCTCTAAGCCAAAATGGAACAACGGCCATTCGTTCGCATAGCATCAGCATACAGCAAAAAATGGTCGCATGCACATGCAATTCAAAAGCGTGTCATAATAGTCTTACAATTTGATGTTAAATTTCGATTTAAAGCTTTCGTGACTGCAGGGATCCATCTTCTTGGTTCTTTCGGTAAAGTCACGTAGAAGGGAAGTAATAAAATAATAAAAATAAAACATAATAAAATAATTCTCACTATTATAAAATTATTTTATTTTATTATGTTTTATTTTTATTATTTTATTACTTCCCTTCTACGTGACTTTATCGAAAGAACCAAGAAAATTTGATGTTAGTTAATGGTCTGACGAATAGTTAAACGCCTACTCTATGGGCACAATACCGTGTTCAACAGCCGTACAAGCAAGTGACTGGTTGTCTCTGTGCATACACTGTATCTGCTGCATATCAAATACCGTACACATTTAGCCTTCAAAGCCAGGCTAGGCCAAATGTGCAACCCCCCCCCCCCCCCCCCCACATTTCTCGAATAAGAAAAAAAAACTGGGCTTTTAATGCGACGGAGCTGAGACCATTAACTTGCTGCACGTGAAGACCAGGTTTTATCTCAAGTGGCTACCTGACATGAACTTGGAATTTCAAGAGTACTGGGTTCAGTGCTTCGGCACCCCCCCCCCTATCCCCCCCCCCCCCCCGAGTGAATCACCCCCAGCCACTTCGAGCATTGGAGTGTTCAACGGAAAATTGCAATAACAGCAGACATCTCTCTACGGGAGTCGCGCGTACAATGGCCTACTCTCTCAAGATCGGGAAGGAGTGGAAATCTTGTTTCGTCTATCGCGCTGTGCTTCTTTGCAGCCTCTCGTAAGCACATTAATCACGTGGGCCGTGGAGAGCAGAGGCTTGCTTCTTCTTCCTGCAGCAAACCAGGCAATTCTCTCAACTTATCCACACCGGCATTTGCTTGCTTATGTTTTTTTTTCTTTCATTTGAATGGACATTTCTCGCTCGCCATGGAATGCCGCGACACCTCCCAGAGAATGAATAAATCCACGTGCGCGCGTGTGCGTACACACACACGCGCGCGCGCGCAAACACACTCTTGATAGCAACAAGGAACCCTGTTAATTAACTTCGCTTGCCACTGGGAATGCTGTCAATAGAAGAAGGTTAATTAAATCCATTTTTATCCCTCCCCTCCGAAGGACGGCGGGGTTTGTTGCAGGGAGGATGCTTATTTGATGTATGACTCGAGTTTGTATGCAAATGTATCCATTAAACTTGGCGCGTGTTTCGGACAAGGGTTTTTTTTAACATCTAGTTTCTGTAGCCTGTCAGCAACTGTATAATGATTTATGAATAAGGACAGGACTTCAGCAGATATTTGGCAAAGAGGGAATCTTTAAAATAACACAACACTGAACACATGATTTTTCCTGTATTTCCCTCCCCACCTTAAACCAGCATCGCTTCCCAGCTGTATGTTGTAATTAGTGGCTACACTGCACCTGGACTCTAGACCTATGAGCGGGTTATTTGGACGAATCCGAAAAAAGAGATGTTTCATTCTGTCGATGAAGTGCGCTCTGACTGGTAATGCTCTTTGATTGCAGTAATCGTTTGTGATTGTGGCCGCAAAGAAAATACCAAACCTCGACCACGTTGGGAATACGTGAGAGCCACATCTTATTTGTACGCACACACATTAAACACATTCGAAAGGGAACTGCAAGCCTCCAATTATTGGTGAAATAGAATCATATTCCAAGAGACTTCACACTGGAAAAGTGTAGTGATTGATTTCGTGACGTACAATTGCATTTGAAGAAGCACACCGAATAGGTGGTCCATTGTTACAGGCTATTAATCAACATTTTATTACACTGAATATCCAAACTCCTGATTTCAAAATCTAGGAGTAATAGCAAAAAAATGCTATTTGTGACTTGTACAATATCTCACGGACAGATATAACCGTGACTCTACGGCACAGAGCCAGGCTCAGTGTTGCAAAGTCAGGCGAGGGAGGTGATGGGGACTTTAAGTGTCCCTTAAAATTCTGTTTAGATCGAATGCTGCGAATAGATTGATAGTACATATGACAGTTATATGGCCATGATCTAAGTGGAGTTCCGTGTATAGTAATTCTGATTCTGATGCCAGGAATTCATTCCTAAAAAGAAGTGTCGTACTTAGTTTTGTGGGTATACTCACTATGCATTTATATAATTGGGTCAGCGAGTCGTGTGGCTGGGTGGCTCAGCAGGCAGAGACACTGAATCTCCACTGCTGAGATCCTGGGCCAACATCTGAGCAGACGCTCTTGATGAAACGGGCTTCCCAAATATAGCGATTTGATGGTCTCGGCCTGGTCAACAATGCCTGCAACGCACATGCAACATCGATGTTAAACGTGTGTTTTCACTTAATTTGGCAAACAATTCCAGCTTTAGAATGTAAATGTTGTCGGTTTGATTCACAATGGACACTCTCTGTGGGGTATTGAAAGGAGCGTTGCTATAATGGCCAACGAGGCCACTTGTAGTTAATTAAGAAGCAGTTCTGAGACATCATCTTCCAATGCTACGCTCGAATACGGAGTGGGTCCTCCATCGTTAGCAGTCCTGAATATAAATTAATTTGATCCAAAAAGCGCAATATTAATGCAATTGGCAAAACAAATATTGAGCGGTTTATCAAAATAATCGGAGGCACATTGGTCAGGTATTATGCTGTATATAATAATGTAGAGCTCTTGTCAATCCATTGCTGGATGAGGACCTTTCCAGGACGGGTTGTTCAAAATGCGGGGTGGGGCGAGGGGATCACAGCCAGTTTAGATATCGCTCGCCACTAACGTTTGCCGTTGCCGGGAATCGAACTCAGGCCACCAGGCTCATGGGACGCACTTTGGCTCGGCTCGTTGTTGGCACCTTGGTCAGTTTCTGTGGCGAATCGTGTGACTGCGCACACAACGTATTGGGAGAGGAATACTGCGAAACTAAAACTACTTTCAATTTTTACCAGGTAAGGCCAACTTAGCTACTACGTAGCTCTTTTTTAAAAGCGAACCTCGCGACAAATGATAGATCAACGAAGTGGCTTGTCACGTGGACATTTTTAGCAACCACATACTTTAAAAGGCATGTTGAATCTAAATGTGGAGGGGAAAATCAGAGGATCTGGAGAAAAATATCTGTGACCACGGTCAGAACATGCAAAATCCAAATATACAGGCCTCAGGCCTGGGATCGAACCCATGAACCTCCTTCATACCAGGAGAGAGAGTTAACATCTCGCCACCGTGGCACCCTCAAGAGCTATGCCTTCACAGCCCTAACATTATAAACAAAACACACACACACACACGTATCCAAAAATATATAAAATAATGAAAATGTTAATCTATATATAAAAAACCCGCTAATTGCTAATGGGAAATATAATAACATTTTGAGAAAGCTTTTTACTATTCATGAACGATTTCACTCTGGAAAGCCTTCTAGGATTTGGGCGCACGTTTTTTAATTTCGCGCGATTCGCATGGTCTCCCAGCGCGTACGCCTTTACGCCTCCCCGCAAGAGGCCTGTGAGTCCGTCGTAAACATAGGTGCAGACAGAATAATGCGAATATATTTCTATTTAAAAAAAACGTAAACCTAATTTGTACACGCTCTCCCAGCGGACGACACCTCGTGGTTCATCTTTTCCATTGTGCCGGAATAAAATGTGGCACGTTGGGATTTCGGTGCGAATTCGGAGGCCGCTGTCATGTTCAAGCCGCTGCTGCAAATTCGTGCGGCCCGGTCAACGCGGCGCGAGAATCCGCAAGTTTCAAGAGTTCGCGGCGAGCCTCCGCAGACGCGCGGAGGAAAAATACGTCCGCGCAGGGTTTACCTTTACTGGTCCCGAGTGCGCGTGAATGATGTTGTCATTTAAATTTAATTGGATGGATGAGGGAGTTTGGGAGACTCGTGGGCGGATGGGAGGGTACAGATGAATAGTGAGACCACAAGGGTGAATTATTGAAGGTGAGAGAGCATTGAATATTTTATTCTGAGTCTCTTTGACCAATTCAATATGGAAATGAATTCACACATATATATAGTACACACTGCTTGAAAGTACAGCATGAAGTGAGGCCCTTCATCCATGTACCCCTCACTGAGTCTCAGAAGTCTTTTTCAGGAGGGCCCCGCAATTGAGATGATAATGATGTAATTTGACGTGTCCAGATAAAGGCTTGACGAGTCTCAATATTATTTTTCTCCCGAGAGCTCCTGCATTGGGATGTTGGGCGAATTCTATTAAGGAATGTTTGATGTCTGGGCAATGAAAATGTCCTGGATACACCCTCCCGCACATGAGGGGTATTATTCTCAACGTTCCACACTGATAGATGCAAGAACCCATCACTACAATGCCCTCTCTTTGCCACCAGGAGTCCACACAAGTGTGTAATTAATGAATTTACCAATTCTAATGAATGACATGCTTGTGTAGGTACAGTTGTAAATGTCGTCACATTCAATTCATCATCAGCCGTGATCAATCTACTGCTAGATGAAGGCCTCCCCAAGTCCTCCGCTGTCTCTCATGGTCTTGCGATGAAAATTTTCCATCTAGCGCCTGCGTATGAATCGATTTCATTGCTCCATCTCCTTGGTGGACGTGCTTTAAGATAATAGTACTAATTAAACATGTGTGAGTATATGGATGTTCCAAAACACTGCACTTTAAACATTACACTGACGATGCCTGATCTTTGTAATAGTGTTAATAAACACGCACACACAGACATAGATCATGAACAGACAGGATTTTCAGGTAGGGGGGGCAACCCCTCCAGCAATGAAAAATGATAGGAGTTAGTAAGTAAGGAGTTGTTAGTAAGTAAGGAGTTGTTAGTGAGTAAGGACTTGTCCCTTGCTTTTTATTCGACGCGTGTGCGGCGATGACGCAGCCACCGATCGAGGGTCGAATTCGAACCGCGTGGTGTGATCGGCATCGCGCTCGCTGAAGGTGAATGCCGTCAGGGAAGTCGTGTGGACTGTATACGCAACTGCGCACAATTCTGTGAGTCACTTATAACTGCTTTGCCGTTACTTATTTCCAATTATGGACTCAGACTATTGTCCTATCATCTCATAGAGTCTCTGGCACATAATAATTTGCTACACAGTGGCAATGGGGGTCGCAAAATGCCGATGTATTACTAATAAACCCCAAATGATCCGATCGAAATGAGGGATTTCGATCGGATAATTGGGAGGGTGCGTACCACCCCCCCCCCCCCCCACACTGGACCCGCCAGCGTGACGTTTCGCTTCATGCCCTGGGAGCTTCTTCACGAACCCTATGAGCAAATCGGTTCCATTCGCCTCAGTTCAATGCAGTTGCTGAAAGGTGTCCCTAGCAGGAAGTTTGAATGTGTCCATTTAGAACTTATTTCGAGACCCACGTAGCCAACCGTGCTAATCGGAGGCGCGGGGCGCAGGAGACAACAAAACTAAACACAAAAAAGCAATTATCAAGAAATTAGTTTTCAAAGGCACGACGAGGTGCACAACACGTGGCACCAACTCCAGACGCCGTCCGAGAGCCGTTGCAGCAACAACTGCGAAAACCTACGCGGGAAAGGAGTCAACTAGTTACGATTGATTTTTGAGATTTACTTTTCATTGCATTGTCCAAGACGGTGGTGGAATGCCGTTAGGGGCGCGGTGGCGCATCACCACCCATCACGCTTAGGCCGCAGTTCAGGAGGGTGCAGAACTGCGCGGCCCTCGTAGCTCAGATTACACTGGTCAACGCACTTTTTCTGGCATAAGGTATTCCAACGGTTTTAATGTAATTTTGGGGTGCTGATTCCAAATCTGGCGTCAGTTTTTGTCCATAACATCAGGTTTTTGAGACATCAAATATTGCATTTTAAATAAAAACTGCAGAAGAAAAATATTAAATAAATGTGGATATCTACATAAGAGGATATTATAAACACACTATCCTAAAAATACAGCACCATATTTTAACACTAAAGCAGTCACTGACTCGCAACAACTTGCCATCATAAGTGACAGAGTTAATTTCGGGTAAAATCAATGAAAATGGGGTATGCCGATAGCATAAAAATGAGACGTGATAGAGAAAATCTGAGATCAGATTTGGAATCGGCACCCTGAAATTAGTCTAAAACAGCTGCAAAAGTCCAGGCCAGAATTTTTTTTTTTTGTTGGCCAGTGTTATATGCCAATGCTGTAATAGGCTATTTCTGCAATAATGATTCCCCAGCTCCAGCCGCCCCTAAACACTCTCCCGTTTGGTGTACCGTGGATGCCTTGCGCGATTTCGTGAACACCGCACGGGAAATGATTCCCTCAACGATGACGCTATTCTTTCCTACTTAGTATACTTTTTTTCGGGTGTCTCAATGTCTTTCAAGGGCTGATGGGAATTGGGCAGTGCTCATTGCACATCGTTATGTGCCTCCACACTGGAATCACTTTAAAAACAACTTTTTCTCAATCACCGTGGGCATTAAAAAACATTGGGGAAAAAATAACCGCACACATTTCTGGAAATGGGCTCACGCACTTTTTTGAGGCCATCTTTGATGCTGATATACGTGAGCATTATCAATTACTCTCAGTCATTTTCTGTCCTCTTCTGGATAAACATGACAATGCAAACGATCCTGTGCTTTTTTTTCTTCTTGGTTCTTTCGGTAAAGTCACGTAGAAGGGAAATAATAAAATAATAAAAATAAAACGTAATAAAAAAAATCCTCACGACGTTTCGGTCACAATGCAAGCAGCCGTCCTCAGGTGAAGAACAGGTTCGTCGGATGATGATTGCTTGTGTTGCAATCGAAACGTCGTGAGCATTTTATTGTTTTATTATTATTTTATTATTTCCCTTCTACGTGACTTTACCGAAAGAACCAAGAAGATTAATCCCTGCAGTCACGAAAGCTTTAAATCGAAAGATCTTGTGCTTGTATAATCTACCTTGCAATCGCGTGTATCTTAATGTGATCGCTGCACAC
The DNA here is from genome assembly GCF_015708825.2 of Lethenteron reissneri. Taxonomy (NCBI): domain Eukaryota; kingdom Metazoa; phylum Chordata; class Hyperoartia; order Petromyzontiformes; family Petromyzontidae; genus Lethenteron; species Lethenteron reissneri. The sequence continues at coordinate 3,320,938 of NC_083787.1, forward strand.
TTCTTTTGACCATAAATTACTTCGAATTTTCCTTCAAAACATTTCAAAAATAGAATGTTCTATCACTCAGACATTTGAATGCCATTTCATCACTTAGACCTTAAATGCATGCATTGATTGGTCTTGAGAAATTAGTGGCTTTGAGGTTTTCAACAGTTGAACTGAGTGTCTTTGGTGAGGGTTCATTGGTCATCAAATGCTACATTTGCACAACAATTAGAAATTGGACCCGAGCCGTGCGATGACAATTCAAAAACAATTCCCTGCATGGCTCATTGGCTGCCCCGCTACTTCAAGAGCCGTGTGGTCGAATGAGTAGAGCCCCCTCCCCTTCACTCCCTCGCCCATCAGCGGCAGGAGGGAAGTAATCATGATCTCCGTTCGAACAAGGTTTAATGCACGCATGGGTTAGGTTATGCTACTCCAAACTAAAATATAGTCTGTACATTTTCTCGCCGTGTCTTAAAAAAAAAGCCAAAATAAACACAAGCACTATTGGCCGTGTGTCTTTGTTACGCGTTGACTTTTGTGAGGTCACGACTTTATCCCAAGTGTGTCTGGGGATAAAAGGGTGCAGCTCCCGTAGTATAGTAAGCTACGTGGATCACTAAAAGCAGGTTACACGCCCCGCTTGGTGCAGCCTTGGCCTGCGAGACTCTTCCTTGCGATATTAGAAAGCTACTGCGAGCTATGGACTTTTAAATCTAGATTGAAAACTCATTTCCTTAGAACTGCTTTTTGTGTTTCGTGTCTTGTCCTTCCGCCGCACATCCAATGATCAGGGTGGCTACGTACGGTGCACATCAGGCTGCTGTGGGAATACCGGCTGAGCTCACTTGCCCAGTTCACAATCTGGGCTCGCTCACATTTCATTGAATGTGGGAGCGTGGCAAGAAAACAAAGTTGAAAGTTTTGGATATTGAAATAGCCGAGAAATGACTCGAGAGTGACTCAGAAGTGTATATTCAAAAGAGCATGAAACAGACAACATCTCAGCAATCTTTATGATCGGCTAATAAATCAGTGAAACAACAGCCAGGCGTTATTGCATGACCAAAGGCGCATCATTATCTCTTGTTGGAGTACTTTAATTTTAAAACGAAGCCTTAGGCTTTTGAATTTAATATAACAAAAATTATGAAATCACAAAAAGAGAGGAGGCTTTGTCTACCTCCTGTTACTTAAATGGCGTCCACTAATAATCGAGATTTAAGACGCGCAACGTGACGAGTCGAGCAGTCGAGTCACACATCTGCCCTGCCGCTCGCTTGACACTCAATAACATTCCCGGTCAGTTTCCCCGCTCCACGAATGTGTGAATCATCACCAGGACATCCCTTAAGCGTCGCCAAACGAACGTTAGACCGGTGCCCCAAAACCACGATGATGATGCTGCTGCTGCTTTGTGTTCCATGCTCGGGTACAGAAGCACATGCGCACTGTGGAAGTCAGAATGTACCCTACCCACAAAAGGTTACCGGGCTTACTGCCTCGAATACTAAAACTGTTCAACTATTTTTTTCTATAGGCCACCACAGTGGCAGGATGTGAGATACCTCGCCTGGATTCGACCCCAACCCTAATGCCTGTTTATTTGGAGTTTGTATGCCTCTCTCCCCGTGGTCGCGTGGACTGTTCTCCTAATCCTCCGGTTTTCCCCTCCACATTTAGAATCAACATCGTGCGTTTAGAGCATTTGGCTGCTATACATTTCCACGTGATGCGCCACTTTGTTGAGCTATTATTTTTTTTAAAAGCTGTATAGCTCAGTGGGCCTTACCTGGCAAAAATATAAATAATTGTTTACAAAAAGTGTCGTTTTAGTTTTACCAGGTAAGGCCCACAGATCTTTATAGCTCTTTTTCAGAAGCGACCTGGCCATAAATGATAGCTCAACGAAGTGGTGAATCACGTGGACATTTATAGCAGCTAAATACATACTTTAAATACAGATACACAGCGGCACACTATGTGTTAATTCTAGCAGATGTCTATGACAGTGATTGGAGGTCCGTTTAGCTTACACGTCTTTCGACAACGTCACATCCGCCACACCTTAATAGGAGTTGGCGTTGTCCCACTCGTGAACGATTCCTGGGGTCATTTAATTTTTTTACATCACAAACGAATCCGAGAAATTCTCCCCTCCACTTTGCAAGGATAAGAAGTGTTCCAACTCTGGCATAGTCATGTAAAATCCACAAAGCTACTGGGTGCCGAGTGCGGAGACTAATGTCTGTGTGTATAAAGGTTGTCTTGGCAGTTTAAACAGAATTTTATATCACCTTGTGGAACACATCCAAAATTTTGTGGGTGTCTCTGAGGAGCACTGTATATACAAACCTTTCAGAACCATAAAAGAATAGGTTTTACCCTTTCTGGCAATAAAACAGGTGCTCAGATTTTAAAACACCAAACAGAAACGTTTGTAAGGAATCCTCTCTGCATTAACCACGATACAGTACTTGTGGTGAACATGCAAACAAAAACATGCTCTGATAATGTATGGCATTGTCTTTTCAACTGATTGGTCCACACCGGAGAGAGCTTTCTTGAGAACCTCGTGTCAAAGTGTTTAGATCAGAGAACGCAAAAAAAAACAGAAATCTGAATATTTATTCATTCTTCGTGGTGGAATCTGACGAGCTATAAAGCTCTATTTAAATCCTTTATATTAAGTTCACTTGCTTGCTTGCTTGTTGCTTACGACCGTGCAAATCTTTCGGTCGTTTTTTAGCCCACTTCCCGTGATCCAATCGAGCGGACATTTTGCACACAGACTCGTTGTGCGTGACAATTTATTTTCGTGAAAATATTTTTCCAAAATGTTCCACTTTTTAGGAAAAAAAACATTTCATATTTAATTTAAAATACCAATGTGATAAAAATGAAACTCTTACTCAAGAAAAACAGAAATGAATAATAAAATAAAACCGATGCCACGCATATAAAGGATTTATAGTGAAAAACTTTGTTTTTACGGGTTAATTTTTTCGTAGATGTCCGACAACAGGCAGAGTGGCTGTGTCCCTGTGCATGTCCAGCCGGGGTGAGCTGCCCTTGCCCACTGCGGGTATCGTAAAGCCCCACGGCTCACACGACCATGCAGGTGACATTCACGGAGACCAGTATGCAAGGGCACACAGGCATGAAAAGCACTTTGCCAACCGTGCTAACGTGCAGTAATTATGGCCCTGGCTTTTGAAAGGGCACTTTGCCGTTAGGAATTTCTGGTGCAGAATGAAATCTTTCTGACGACAGTTGGCATTTTCCACGAACGCACGTATGAAGATGCGATGACTGGCCGAAATACTGGGCTAGTATTAGGTTCATTATTTATTAATAATGCCAGTGATTCATAATTGTTTTATTTTGGGTTAGGTAATGTAAAAAAGGCGTGTCGTTAACCCTTCTCGACCCGACACAGCCATGCAAACTCCATATATTTGGCATCAGGGTCGGGATCGAACCCACGGCCTCATGTACACTAGGCGAGGGAGTTGGCATCTCGCCACCGTGGCGAACGTTTTGCCAGCCACTTATGCTGCCGGCTCCCTGCCACCGTTTAGGTCCAAGCTTTGGTGAAGTAGCGGTGGTTGTTGAGTTTGCCTGACTCTGCTGATGAGCCCGAACAAGGTGAAGCCGTTCCGAAATAAATATATTTGGTTAAAATAGGGCAACTTGTCAACACATACATGCGTGTGTGTTTTATCTCATCATCTACAACAGCATCAGCCACGATCTATCCACTGTTTGATGAATGCCTCTTCATGCCCTTCGCCTTTCCCTGCATCCTTTGTGCACTTATGCAATTTTTGTTCGATCTTCTTTTGTCAATAAATGGACCTCACGTGTGTACACGTGAACTCTGTGTGTACATGTTGGCGTTTTGGTTATTAAGATGCGCGCATACTAAATCACATCCGTGTTTGCATATGCCTTGTTGTTATTCTACCATGTTTGCTGTGTTCTCAGTATATTTATCGTCTTCCATCATTTCCCTTTACTTTTTGGAAAGTCCCTTCCACCGTATTGATTTATCATACATCTGTTGCAGGATTTTCCTGTTTGGTTTGTTTCCACGCCTTTATTTATTAACATTGATTTTCAGAAAGCGACCTCCTTCGCGTGACGCATGTTATCCGCAAGAGGCCCCGACAACATGCATGGCACGTGGGCCCGAGGCAATGCTCGCAATTATATGGGCGATTAGAAATAGGTCGTGTCCATCCTTTAACAACAGCAACAACAACTACCTACACAAAATCATAACCCCCTTCACTTCTCACCTCATCTTGGCTTGCCTACATTGACTGGCGTCGCTCATGTGACCTTTAGTGCGTATTCGCGCGTTCCAGACCGCTAATGGAGACAATGCGAAACCTTGCTCCGAGCTTCGTCTGGAATTCAGTTGTCACCCGCCTCGCCCCCTCCCCCCCCCAGTGCGTCGCACGCCGAGCCAACAGCAGCAGCAGCAGTACTCTCGCTCCATCTCAACATCAAGCCCGTAAAAATGATCTTGTGGCCAATTCATTTTTGATTGAGACAAACACATTCATCGATAATAATAATGCCCGAAGAGGGAAATAGGGATACGCGCACACGTGTAGACACGTGTCAAAATATATATCTATATAACAGGCGACATGTCGAGCAGTGGACCATAATCTCTCTACCCTAAAGAAGGGCCATTGCTTGAAACGTCGGCTTTCATATATTTTTTTACAACCCAATTTCCTTGTTTTTGACGTGCCGAGAAATAGTTCTCCTTAATAGCAGAGAGATGAAACAACGGGCCATGCCCCAAGCATCACCTGCCATTGTTTTTTTTTTCCTTTTTAAGGCGGTGATATTGACAAATGTGTTGAGTTCTGGTAATTTGTGCAACAACTGCCAACACGGCAACCATCAGGTGGGCATAGTCAACAGCCTCTGTGAGATGCCAAAGCAAAGCGACCTGAGCCAGAGTCATCGCAGTGCCAGACACTTCAACGGGCGTCACGGAGATGATGACGATGACGATCTTGACTTAAAGCTTTCCCGACTGCAGGAATTCACATTCTTCGGCTCTTTCGGTAAAGTCACGTAGATAGGTTCAGAGAAAATTACAAAAAAATAAGAAAAAACTACGACGTTTCGATCGCAACACAAGCGTTCGTCATCTACGTGACTTTACCGAAAGACCCCAAAAAAATGTGAATTCCTGCAGTCAGGAAAGCTTTAAGTCAATATCGTCGTCGTCATCATCTCCGTGACGCCCGTCGAAGTGTCTGGCACTGCGATGACTCTGGCTCAGGTCGCTCTGCTTTGGCATCTCACAGAGGCTGTTGACTATGCTCACCTGATGGTTGCCGTGTTGGCAGTTGTTACACAAGCACAAATTACCAGACCTCAACACATTTGTCAATATCACCGCTTTTTAAAAGGAAAAAACAATGGCAGGTGATGCTTGGGGCATGGCCTATCTACGTGATTTTACCGAAAGACCCAAAGAATATGAAGATACAGACGATGTTGATGGTGACGTTGATGGTTGCGGGGGTGGTGGGGTATTTTTTGTCCCACTCTGATTTCCCCAGAGCAATCCAACGCGAAGCTTTCAAACAACTCCCCGACTCCAAATCCTCGCCTTCATGAATGACAATCGTTAATTGAATTAACATTCCAATCATAATCTTTTCACAAATCAAATATTGGTATTGTTGAGTAACCTGCATTGTAAGGTGTTTATGTTCAGATTTGAACGAATTTAGAGCTTTACGTTAACCCTGTCTTCATGGGTAAAACCAATCGACCTAAGGCTGTAGTTTCTGGAAGGAACACATTCAGCATTGTTCTTTGTTTCGAGCTGTGAACAATGGACAAAGTGCTCCGATTTCCAACTCTATACTACAGCGGCATTTCTCGGAACTCCAAATATGTGTACTGCCACTATTCAGAACGGTTCCCTATGAGTACTGTGTGCGGTTTTTGCAGAGGGGAAACAGCAGTGATCATGGGCTGCAGGACAAATCGATTTAATACAGGAGCTTCTACAGTCACATGTCCACCTCTGGCTATAACTTAACTAACCTTTTGGAATTTTACCAGGTGAGGCCCACTGAGCTATGTAGCTCTTTTTCAGAAGCGCCCTGGCCGCAAATGATAGCTCAACGAAGTGGCTTATCACGTGGACATTTATACGAGCCAAATACTCAAAACACGTGATGTAAATTCTATATGTGGAGGCCAACAGCGGAGGACCCGAATACAAATCCACCATATACTGACACCCGAGTACAAAATATACGTGCCAAATGTCAGCGTTCTAGCCCATCTAGAATATCTTTAGAATGTACATTACCTGCTCCCTGAGTCGTGATCATCTCTCTCTATATATATCTGAGATGTGTTCGTGTGTATGTTCACAATAAATCAGCGTATCCATGTTATATATTATCCAGGGTTTCAAAAAGTATGTCTGGCTCAGACAAATAGCCGAGTGTGTCAAAATAATTGAATGTATAATCAATAGTTTGGCAGGTAGAATTCATTAATTATTTTTGTACCATTGACATACAGAAAAAACTGCTTTCGTCGAGTTGGTTTATGAGATACAACTCATGAATCTGTATGTGCGTGTTTATGTGTGTGTTTATATTTCTACGTATGTGGGGAGCGGTGGCGCGGCCGTTAGCATATTACGCTATGAACTCAGCGATCTGAGTTCGATTCCCGTTCACGACCAATAACAGTGCTGAACATTTTAACTGGTCTTGGGCCTTCCCAAGGGCGACTCAGCCTCAAACGAGTAGCTGGTTCGGTCTGTAAACAACGCCACAATATAGATAAAGGCTTTCGGGTGTGGTGCTGGCCACCCACTCCGTGTCTGCCTTCATACGTGCTCGCTAACAGCATTTGCCCCAACAGTCTGTTGAGGCTACACGGGGGATCTTTGTCGTTGCCTTTGCATGTCTATTACATATGTGTATCGAGGAAGCAATTGCAGAGTTATTAGCAAACTGAATTATGAATGCAGGGCAATTATTTTGATTCTGACATCAAAATCCAGCCTCGTGGCTTCGTGAGTGAGAGAGTGGCTCGCAATTTGGAAGGTTGCGAGTTTGAGTCCTGATTGGTGGTTGACTCAGCCCATCGACCACCCCTCCCCTCCAAGGTTAGAAAAATGTAATGAACCAAAATTTCGACTTGTAAAGTTTGTTTTTCATGAATTAAACCCAGGCCTACTCTGCACCTGAAGGTTTTCAAGGGTGCTGAATCTAAATGGGACATCACATTTTCAATAACTCAGCGGTTCAAACAGCGTGAATAAAAACATATAAAAAAAACACTTACTGCTACTCGTGTTAACACAATTACGTGCCTGTGTATATTAAATACATAAATGCCCACCCACCCACGCACAGCCAATCTTACTTGTAAGATCATAGATACAAAGCGAGGTAATTCGTGATATAAACCGAGATTATGTACCATTCTAAGATAATTGTGCAACTTCAGAAATGTACATTGTGTTCGCCGTGCGGTAGTTGTGTGCAATTGGAGCTGCTGCATTTCCCACTCGTTAGCAATAACGGTGACTGCTAAGATTGGAGTCAATGCATTATTGGCAGAATGCATGTTCATTTATTGGACAAAAAGGGCCCCTTGACCCTGGAAATTTCAAGATCCCGCATTTACATTTCATTCAACATTGAGTTCATGCTTCTGTTTCGTGGGAAGGTTTTTGCTCTCAGCACATTTAATTCATCGATTCAGATGTTGCTGCATCAAGGTTACTCTGAAAATATCTGTAAACACTCTTTATACACATACAGAGCAGACCGGCAAATAAGAGCAGATGCTTGGATAACTGAAATTGATTTATCATGCTACTGCTGGTGGAATGGCCTCAATAAGAGGTACAGTGAGGGAAAAAAGTATTTGATCCCCTGCTGATTTTGTACGTTTGCCCACTGACAAAGAAATGATCAGTCTATAATTTTAATGGTAGGTTTATTTGAACAGTGAGAGACAGAATAACAACAACAAAATCCAGAAAAACGCATTTCAAAAATGTTATAAATTAATTCGCATTTTAATGAGGGAAATAAGTATTTCACCCCCTCTCAATCAGAAAGATTTCTGGCTCCCATGTGTCTTTTATACAGGTAACGAACTGAGATTAAGAGCACACTCCTTAAAGGGAGTGCTCCTAATCTCAGCTTGTTACCTGTATAAAAGACACCTGTTCACAGAAGAAATCAATCAGATTCCAAACTCGCCACCTTGGCCAAGACCAAAGAGCTCTCCAAGCATGTCAGGGACAAGATTGTAGACCTACACAAGGCTGGAATGGGCTACAAGACCATCGCCAAGCAGCTGCGTCAGAAGGTGACAACAGTTGGTGCGATTATTCGCAAATGGAACAAACACAAAAGAACTGTCAATCTCCCTCGGCCTGGGCTCCATGCAAGATCTCACCTCGTGGAGATGCAATGATCATGAGAACGGTGAGGAATCAGCCCAGAACTACACGGGAGGATCTTGTCAATGATCTCAAGGCAGCTGGGACCATAGTCACCAAGAAAACAGTTGGTAACACACTACGCCGTGAAGGACTGAATTCCTGCAGCGCCCGCAAGGTCCCCCTGCTCAAGAAAGCACATATACATGCCCATCTGAAGTTTGCCAATTAACATCTGAATGATTCAGAGGACAACTGGGTGAAAGTGTTGTGGTCAGATGAGACCAAAATGGAGCTCTTTGGCATCAACTCAACTCGCCGTGTTTGGAGGAGGAGGAATGCTGCCTATGACCCCAAGAACACCATCCCCACCGTCAAACATGGAGGTGGAAACATTATGCTTTGGGGTGTTTTTCTGCTAAGGGGACAGGGCAACTTCACCGCATCAAAGGGACGATGGACGGGGCCATGTACCGTCAAATCTTGGGTGAGAACCTCCTTCCCTCAGCCAGGGAATTGAAAATGGGTCGTGGATGGGTATTCCAGCATGACAATGACCCAAAACACACGGCCAACGCAACAAAGGAGTGGCTCTAGAAGAAGCACATTAAGGTCCTGAAGTGGCCTAGCCAGTCTCCAGACCTTAATCCCATAGAAAATCTGTGGAGGGAGCTGAAGTTTCGAGTTGCCAAACGTCAGCCTCGAAACCTTAATGACTTGGAGAAGATCTGCAAGGAGGAGTGGGACAAAATCCCTCCTGAGATGTGTGCAAACCTGGTGGCCAACTACAAGACACGTCTGACCTCTGTGATTGCCAACAAGGGTTTTGCCACCAAGTATTAAGTCATGTTTTGCAGAGGGGTCAAATACTTATTTCCCTCATAAAAATGCAAATCAATTTATAACATTTTTGACATGCGTTTTTCTGGATTTTTTTTCGTTATTCTGTCTCTCACTGTTCAAATAAACCTACCATTAAAATTATAGACTGATCATTTCTTTGTCAGTGGGCAAACGTACAAAATCAGCAGGGGATCAAATACTTTTTTCCCTCACTATGTCTATAAAGCTCGTACAGAGTGAATTTTGGCCTTCTCTTCAATGCTGGCCGGAACCCTTGAGAGAGGTGGGAGTCCTCACACTTTTACCCCATCACACACAATATACAGACCTACTCTGGTGCGCCCATTCAGACGTCTAGATGCACAGAGACGAGGGCATTGGAGGAACTTGCCGATTGATTCAACTGCCATGCTGGGAAATCGAAGCGGGCGACTTCTTGATTGCAGGTCCAGTGTGCTGGCCATCGCACTACGGCAGCATCTCATAAAGCCACCCTTTCTTTATGATGGAAAAGGTGACGCAGGCGTTCGTGCGGTGAGCTAGGAACCCACTCACCTGAGTTAGAGTCCTTGCCAAGGTTCCCATTGAGTGAGGGGGGTTGCACTCTCCGAAAAAAAATATTCACCGTGCCGTAGAGGAAAAGCGCCAACAACGCAAAGTGAGGCTTACCACCAAGAAGGCCCAGCCATCATCCACCACCATCACGTGACCGTTGCCCACACTGCAACAGAATCTGCGGCTCTCGGATCGGCCTCTTCAGCCATCTGAAGATGCACAAACAGGACCCACCAGGAGGGCAATCAAACTCGACCCCGAGTGATCGCCAGTGATGATGAAGATGATGATGATGACATGAGCCAGTCCGAGGCAACCCCCTCGCCTTCACCAACCCACATTGATCAGCATGGCAAAGTGTGGTCACACAACACACAACACTCGCGCGGTTTTGAGAGGATTTCATCCAGCAGAGGATTGGCAAAGAGCTGAAATTTGAAAGAAAATGTTTTTTTATTTATCGTGGAAAGCTTCACGTAGCTTCAAGTTTCTGTTTCAGTAACGCCTGGCATTGTTTTTGTTTGAGATGCAGGGATCGGGGCAAGGGTGAATTATTGCGGGTGGAAAAGCATTGACTATTCTATTCTCAAGACTCACCAAATTCACAGGCGAAAATACATTCCCTTGTTTTACACGCGAATATAACTATCCAAAGTATGTACGCAATGAAAGCACACCATTAGATAACGTCCTTAATCCACGAAAGCCTCATTTCAGTCTCAGGAGTATGTTTCCACCGGGCACTGCACTGGAACGATGATAATGATGTAATTTATTCATCCAAATTACATTATTTAATTACGTAATTTGTGAGCCTCAATGAGTCTCAGGATTTTTTTTTTTGTGTCACGGGAGGGTCTTGCGTTGGGATGTTTGGCCAGTTTTTTTTATGTGTCTGGGTTGACACGTGCACGGGGGAATGACATGCAAAGCTCCACCACAGATAGATTCAAGAATCTAGTAACGTCGTGCAATTACCTGGCCACCTCCACAGCGCAAGAATACGACACATTGTATTCCCACGGAGTCTTCCATCCAAATGCAATTCATACAATCCGGTCATTTCAATTGTCCTTTGTTACCTGGACAACCTCAAGAAAGTATGGGCAATGACAGAAAGTTCACACGTGTTTTCAGTAGTGTCGATAAATAAATGTTCGTGCAATGTACTGTGATCAATCTTTAAAACATAGCGTTCGGACTGAGCATGCCCTGCTGTTTCGTGCTACCTTTTAACAGGTTCACAGCCACAGCCTGTGTGCCCATGTCACCCGCATGTCGATTGGTTCATCCATAGCCTCAGCCGCTCCATACCTTGAGCCTATGTGTCCTGGAAATCCAAATTTGCATCCTCCACCCCACCAATCACAAGCGCCACCAAAAACCCTCCTGACAAAACGAACCCCCACAACCACAGCCGTGTGAGATCATCCACCCACCCAAACCAAAAACAAAACCGAGCATCCCGAACGCGGGCAGCCCAGGCAATCGGCAACCACCCTACCCCACGTGAGCCAACATCACCATTGCACTGCGGAGGAACAGCTGATACAAGCATGCTGCGACATCGACCCGCGCTGATGGAGTGTTCAAGTGTCGATAGTTGGGGAGAAGGGAAACTGATGGCCCCCTCCGTGCACACACACACGCGCAGTGTCGGCGTACGTGCACTCGTAAAGGCGCGTTCGCGTAAACGCTCGCGAGCTCGCACGCTATGCGGCAGTCTCGTGAGAAAGCGTTGGTATAGCTCCAGAAATCCCCTTCGTGGTTTTTTTTTGTGGCATTTGTTACCTTGCTTTGTAAAATTATTTTGTAATTCATCAAACGCCTACTAATAATACGAAGTAATTAACAACGCTGTCGTTCAAGGAGAGAAACGAGCAATTTGTCTTTTAAAAGCCATGTTGTCCTCTTTTAAAATTTCTCAGATTGGTGTCAGGAATTGATATAAGTGAATGAATTAAGAAAGCTCTTTCCCAAGGGCCCATTACAGTGTTCTCTCTCCAGCTCCTCCCAAGTGAAACATATCACGTCTACCAAATCAGCAGATCATGCTGGCTGGGCACATTATCTAATTTTGCACTCGGCTAGTAAGATAAATAGACACTGCGTGCGCTACAAGTCACGTACGTTGCTCCTCTAGGCAAGTTGATATTAACACGTCACGGAGACAAAGACGAAGCGAATGACCTTACAGTGTGGTGTAATTGTGTTCCGAGCCGATTGGTGAGAACAGCGGAGAGCCAAACTTCGTACTCTGTGGCCCACGGTAAGGGAGATGGAGCCTGCCCTTAAACCCACTTGTATGTCACATGCACACAGAGGGCATGTCGGGTTTCATGATCAACTTACAAAGTGCCTGTCATGGGCGCCAAGGTGGAAAGGTGTTAACTCCCTCGTCTTGTATGCAGGAGGTCGTGGGTTCGATCCCGACTCTGACGCCTGTTGTATTTTTGGAGTTTGCGTGTCTCTCTCCCCGTGGTCGCGTGGATTTTTCTCCTGAGCCGTCCGGTTTACCCCTCCACGTTTAGAAACACGCGTTTAGAGTATCTGGCTGCTATAGATTTCGACGTGGTTAGCCACTTTGTTGAGCTATCATTTTTTTAGCCAGGTCGCTCTCCACAAAGAGCTCTGTAGACCTTACCTGGTTAAAATTTAAATTTTGGTTTAGCTTAGATTCTGAAACAATTAACAGAGTGCTCGGTGTTGTGATGATGACGATTGCCGCGTGTGATTTTTCTGCTGCACAAGTCGTGGTTCTCGTTCATAGCAGACTTAATTGGGGCATCTTGAGTCAGGAGGAAGGCTCTTTAGTTGAACAAATGTGGACATCTGTCCTATGCAATGTTTAATTGTGTGCCAGGAGTTGCTGCTGAACATAAATAATTCGATATTTTCATTTGGAAATCCAGACTGAGACGTCCAACATATGGCATATGATACAGTTTTACATAACACATAAACGATTCTGAGACAATTCGTAACATTAATTGTCGATCACCGTAATTTTTTTGAAAAAGTAATTTCATCATCGCCATATATGTTTCCATAAAGTAAGTTTCTTATTTCTTGTTCAACATTTTTTATTTTACAAACGCGCTTTCGTTTCACCATATGGCACAATGAAACCTCTCGCAAATCAGGGCACCATCCCGTGTTAAATAAAGGCCTTCGGAAGGAAATGAGTAGATATCACAGAACTGATTCTGAGATTGCTACAGGTAATATCCCCCATAGGGGCTCTGCACTTTTTCACACGCCCTGCTGTGGAGAGATGTTTATTGCATGGCAGGGAAATTGATATTTTAAAATTCTCCCATATTAATCGTTGCAACAAATGTACCGTCATCATTTTTGCATGCAGTCGTTTTGTGGCTGTGGCTGAGGCCACACATCCACGACAACTGAGAAACCTTCTTTCTTCACACAGGCCTGGATTCAAACCCAGGTCCTCAATTTTGCTGGCTCAGCACCGTGACCTCTGAACCACCCAGCCGCCACCTTTTAGAAAAATGCTCACATTGGACAATACACTAAAATGTCACGTGGGCTTCCCTTCTGAGATAAATTTATATTGGCAACCCCGTAAGCCACTCAGCAGAAAGCAATCTCTACAAATGATGTTCAAGACCTGTTTACCGTTCTCCTCCGAGGAAAGTGGTGTCGTGCATCACGTGTCACTTATTTATCCAGGCAAGCCTGACCGAGTCTCAGTACTCTTGTTCAAGAGGGGCATGCATTGGGATGTGCGACGGCTTACATTTTTAAGGAGCATCGCCAGATTTGTGTACTTCTCCGCAAATCTGGCTGTCGCCTGAGGAAGCTCGTTGTAATTACTGGCCGAACGTCGTACTCAGATTGTAAATGTTGTGGCTTGGCTCTCCAACACACCGGTGTGCTGTACTAGTGACGAATTGGTCACGTTCTGTTTACGTGACAACCCCTTACTAGTTGGCTTGTCGGGTGGTAGCAGGTTTTAACGACACAGTTATATATTTACGCGATCTAACCCAAAAAAACCTCTAATGGATAATATTTGTCGCGCAAAGCCTCGGTGTTAAACTGAGCGTTGAACACGTGAGAGGAAACCAGCCCCTCCTCTTAATCCACTGCCGAAGGTCTCGCAGTGCCTTGCCAATTAAGGGCGTTTTTTCACCAAACTCAACCGTACTTTCCCAACGCTGGTCAGAGCATATTGGTGACGATTGGCCCAGGACCAAAATTGGATATCACTCGCCACTGCCGCCAGCTATGTCCAGGTGTGAAACTCATCTACCCAGCGTGAGAGCGCAACAAACTGACCAGCGCACCACTGTGCAATCACCCCACCCTACCTGGGAAAATGCATATCCTAATGACCCCATGTCAAGGTGTGATCTGAGCTGCATGTTCAGAATCATAATCTTTATTTAGACTGGAGGAATCCGATGAGCTATGATGCTCTATTTTTTCTACAGATGTCCAGTGTGGGCGGGTCAGCAAAATGTTAAAGGAGGGGGACAGAATGGCAGCATGCGGCTTGCCTGTGGCTACTCAGCTTGAGCCTGCACCAGATTGGAAATGTTGTCTCACCACTGCCAGGTGAGAGCAGCGCTGTGATCCCATTAACCTCGGTGACCTCACCTGTGGCTGCAGTCTCTGGCCTAACCGAAGTAGTGAGCAGCGCTGCACACGCTCGCTGTGCATCGTTGGTTAGCATTTATAAGCCATGGCCGTGGGGCAAACACTGTGCGCCTTTTGCGGGATCGCCTGATTTCTGAACCCATTGAGATGGCATATGTACAGCAGGCAGCGCAGCAAGTGGGTTCGACGTGTGTGGATTTTTGAGTGTTGTTATCCCCCCCCCCCCCCCCCAGATGTCAAACACTCTTGAAGATGAGTCGTAGGACTCACTTGATTTTTTTCAAAATCATCTTTAGCTTCGTCATCAGCAGCAGTAGCTGCAATGGTAACAGCAACGTCATCAACGTCATCATCTTCCTCTTTGTCTTCATCATCACTATCATCATCGTCATGTGCATGCGTGCCTCCATTCCACAGCTTGCTGCAAAGTTTAGAGGAGCAAAAAGTTACTCTTAATTTTCTCGTTGAAATACAGAAGAAAATGTGACTGGAGGGAGAGGCATCAAACGTGTCAATTACTTTGGCCAGAATGGGCCACCATGCCCTCTCAGCTACCTGCACAAGTCCACGCCCTTGAAAGCCCAATTCAGCCGAACGCTTGAAATAGTATGAATATTTTTGGAAACCTTTCACCATCATTGGCTCCACGCTTCCCTCACCGTAACCCTGCCCACTTTAGGCCATTCCCTAGTTGCGGCACGAGTCGTGGAAGGATGCGTGCATTTTTGTATGGAATCGGCTGCCCGTGAATTGCAAAATGTGGAATTTTCCTCAAGGACAGCCACCATCATTCCACCAAAAGGTGACCAAATAACTCCATGACTCCGATGCTTCCATATTCACGTATTACTTGAATAATTACGTAAGTGTATTGATGGCAGCCGGGCACACTAATTTGAAATAAGTTATATCTCAACCCCCAACATATTTCAAACGCCCATCGTAAAAAAATTGTATTTTTGTGAATATAACACGAAATAATGAACATAATTTTGGAGAACAGAAGCAACAACATACGTAAGCAGACAATATGCCTCCATCCTATCCCTGTTTATCCACGTAATATGTAATGTTTACACTTTCTATCAGCCACAGGACCTTCTGTGAGTACATACTTACATCTAAATTGGTTTAATGCAAGCAAACTCTAGACAGGTTTCAACAGTGTCTCATCGGCAGAACCACGATTGCTTGTTTATGTCTGTATGTGTGTGTCCAGTAAAACCTGGCCTGCCTCTTTATGCTTTTATAAATATATATATGTACGTGCCATTGACAGGCCTCTGCATTGTTGTGCACTTGTTGTAGGAAATTGCAAAGAAATCAATGTGGAGACAATTGATGAGAAAACACACATCAGTCTTGCTGTAGCATTGAATTGCATGTGAAGACGAACCGCGTTGCTCTGGAATTACAAAGCCTGCGTGGAGATGCCTCGTGCCACAAACTGGTACAATACATAACATATGGATCGAGGAAATGTTTCCAGCACGTGGCTTTCCACTTAAACAACCTCTCGGTGGTTGGTTTCTCTATTCGCAGTGGTTATTTTTGATCAGCCGAGGATGTAATTCCACCATTTGGTTTTCATTCTGCCAAAATCCCTGCCATTTTCTCAATCAATATCACGCTCGCGGGCCTTCTATTGCCAATTTCGGGGAAGAGTTTACAGACACGTGCAGCAACATACACATCTGTGTCTCGTAGGCTGCAGATGTTCGCCAATTGGGAGTCGTGTGGTAGAGTGGGGAGCATAGATACAAGCGAAAATGTAAAAATGGAAATCCATGAATATCATAACAATGCCCTTTATTTTGATTTAAAGCTTTCGTGACTGCATGGATTCTATGTAACTTTACCGAAAGAACCAATAATATAATACCCTTTATATTACCCAGAAATCCTCAGTCTCAGGACTCTTTTAAGAACATTCTGAATTTGGAATATTTTGGACAATTCCATTTTCATGGTTTTTTTTAATATATAAAGCGGGAGGGAAACCGTAGTGCCAGGAGAAAACCCACAAATATTCGGGGACAAAAACGTCCAAAGTTCTGCACAATGAGATTTAAGGACCTACTGCAGTACCATCATGTCCTAGGCACCCGGCAGCCTCATGTGAACAGCACTTGGTGGGCGTGTGGTGATTTGCCTCTGCTCGTGATTTGATAAATGTCGTTTGAGCTTGTGTTTTGCAAATTTGATTTTACGATGGCGCCTTTAATTTCCCATCGCGGTGAATGCGGGTCATCCAACGCCTGCGGGGATTATGTGAACCAATCACAAATGACTTAAACAAATAAAACGATATTAATGTATTTCACGGGTGATTCAATGTACCTATCATGTACACAGCAATCTACTTTGAATAGACACGTCATTGAAAATTGATGCATTGTTAACATGCCTAACACACGACTGCTATTTATAGGCAGTCTCTCATCTGACTACTGACCAGGCTGCAAACGGCTTAGCTTCCACCAAACAATGAGATCACGGCGGCGGTGGGGGGGCATTTAGGGCCGATTTGATCGCGGCGTAAGGCGAGTGAGACAGGATAACTCAAAGTCAAAGAAATTGCACACGCCGTGTCTGCACCCAAACGGAGCGTACGCAGCTGAATAACAGCAACATTTCACCACATTAAATCATAATAACTTGAATAATAATTATCGAAGTGTTTGGCAGCATTTTCGCCGCGTGGGACAGATTGCGACGGTTCTGGTTGTATCAATCGTGAGGCCACTTGTTAAGAGACGATTGTGGTGAACACATCTTGTACCATCTTCACGAAGGGCCCTTCAATGCAGAAAAAAACAGCCTTAAGATCTTAATTTTGGAGCTTTCGTGACTGCAGGAATTATTCGTTGGTTCTTTCGGTAAAGTCACGTATAAAGATAAAATAATAAATTAAATAATAGCATACGACGTTTCGATTGCAACACCTGATGATGATTGCTTGTGTTGCAATCGAAACGTCGTATGCTATTATTTAATTTATTATTTTATCTTTATATGTGACTTTACCGAAAGAACCAAAGAATAACAGCCTGAAGATATCTCGTCCTTCGTAGCGAGATTAATGACTTTGTGAAAACTTCAGAAGGTCCTTCGGTTGTACTTTTCGCTTCTCTCGGATTGATATTTCTGTTGATTTAGTAAGATGGGATAATAGACGGTAGAGCCTTCACACATGTCTATCTACAGCTCATTTGCTAATGATGCAATTTAAATGTCTGCATAATATATAAGGCAGCAATGAGAAACCAGAGTAGGTAAATTACACTCTTGGGCATACAGCGTAATTTCGTTGGTTGCTTTTTGATACCATTTTGGTAACCTCTAACTTTTTTGGTTGATCTAATTCTACCAACATTTGAACACATTACATTAATTTAAAAACACATGTTCAAGCGCTGTAATGGACTAAATAAACGTGTCTGAAACTAACTTTTATTGAAACCCACAGGGCCTCTGTCCTGGGGTCAGCGAAAGGCAGTTATGCACGAAGCAGCTGTGAGAATGGAGTAACTAATTCCCAATTTACCTTTTTTAAATCATGAATCTATTAAAATATTTGATTTGGATAGTTCCTTGAGTTGGTAGCGTATCATGTCCACCAAGGGGTTGTCTTGGGTGTCAAGCGATACACATGTCAAACACGTTAAGACGCACGTACAAACATTAAACAATCTACAACATTATGGGGACCTCATTTGCCAGTAAAAATATGATAATTGGCTCTTTACCCTTCTATCTGGCAACAAAACTGACACCTTTTTGTGGACAGTGCACATTATCAGAGTTATGTTCTTTTGTTTGTATTATGACTGCAGGTATTGCGGTCTATGCAAACATGACTCCTTGCAAAAAGGTGTCAGTTTTGTTGCCAGATAGAAGGGTAAAGAACCAATTATCAATCTACAACATTTACAGTACATCGGCATGTATGTATTGTGAACTTCTTACTCGTGCGTTATATTATTTGAAACAATATATGAAGCATCTTTCATACGATTCCAAATACATTTATACAGCATCAAAAACGGCACATCACAATAAAACGAGTTATTTGCTGCAAAGAAGGGGACATTGCCCGATGCATCACCTATTTTATATTTTATCTTTCAAGGTCGAACTTATTGAGATTCTATTGACATACAAAAAAAAGAGTGAATTTTAGCCACAAACATCTCGCGGAAGGAGCCTGCTTGACGTGTAAAAGTGAAAATGATCTCCGACGTGTGAGATGCTGCTATCGTCTCTGAACGTGCTCTCTCGCCTGACTCGGCGTTTGATATCCACAGTCATGTTTAACTAAGGGACATTACACACGAAGAACACTGCACTCGTGTGCGAGCACTGGTGCATAACGGAGATGATAATGATGATTGGAGAGTGGCTGTGGCGTCCATGCACACGTGCTCACGATTTTTTCATTTCCTTGACGCGTTTTTTCATTTCGCACACAATCACAGAGTAGCTAAAAAGAGAAGGAAGAGTGGCGTGCAATTCGTGTCAAACAAGCTTGCACTCAAATTGCATTTGATCTCAGATTATGCTGAGCAGATACTGCCGTTATTGTCCGGAGGTTTTTCGTTTAATCCCCAATATCACCGAGTCCGTTTTCATAACCTTGGGTGTAATTTACATTGGAACGGTAATTATGTGGGTGCAATAGCGACGCACATTTTTTCATAGAGCATATTATTCAAACGTGACCTATTTATTATTAATTCTCTATCGGTTGCTTGAGTGTTTGTTCGTAAGTACTATTCATTAGTTGGCCCTATGAGAGCCTTAGTCATTTGCACCGACTCCGAAGGATGTACCACATATCTCTGAACAGGTGCAAATCCCTTACCTTGATGATTTCCTGAAAAACGCAGAGAAGGGTCAAAAAGTGTCTTACATTGATTTTACGAGCATTCTTCTTGTATGAGTTCAATCAATTTTTATGTATTTGATTCACATGTCTAAAATGGTTATATCAGCAACTTGCCGGTGATGTTCAACATAAGCAGGTAGAGGCGAATTTTAAGTTTTCATCTCGTGCGTGTCATGGCAGTCTTTTTGTACGTGTGTTGTTTGTTTGTTTGTTGAACTTCCTTTCGCACCGTATTCAGCCAACCGTGTTAATTGGTAATTGAGGCACGCTTTTGCAAGACGTAGGGTTGTCTGTGTGGACTAAGTATTGTGCAGCACGCTCGGCATGTCAAAGGTGAGTGGACTGTTGAGCCAAGGAACTTGCTCCGCTGCATATTTCATCACTCTCAGGGCAAGCGCGCGTCACACGAAACCTGATCTACGAGGGCAATAACGCAAAGTGTATTCGAAATTTTTATAACTTCTCACAGTTGGTTGTCCATAGTTTTTTTTTTATCCACGGTGGAGATCAAAGTTATATAAGTTAAACTTGTTTTGATCCAAATTGTTCTTTGGCTGTAAAATAAAGACAAGAGTCAAATTTGTTCAAGTAGTGATGTTGGTTTGGCAGTGGGGCAAGAATTCCACTCATGATCAGCAATAGCTTGTGGTGGTGTGATGTTTAGTTTCCATGTGAGGAGGCCCTCTCTCTGGCAAAAATAAAATAGGTGTTAAAGTGGCCCTGTCTGCTTTTCGGACATTAAAGATCCCACAGCAGTCTTTTGATAAAGATCCAATGCGTTGACCCATGTGGCCCAGTTAAAATTCCACCACAGTTCAATAAAATATCTGGCCAGGAAAAAAATTCTCCTCCGTGGATAATTCGAAAAAATAATGTCTTTCCCTCTTGGGGGTGCTGTGTGTAGGTGCAGAAAAAATATATTTATTTTTGTCAGGAAATAGTACCTTCAATCTGACAAAACTATTAATTATATTACAAGTCTATATATTCTCAGTTCTCTAAACAATGGTGGATGTTTTTTTCACGATTATATGCTCATGACAAGATTTGCTTTCATGCCACGAGATGAAGCAATTTCCGTTCAGAGCTTTTCGCAGCTCACAGTGCATCACCCTGTGTCTGAGAACGTTTTCTGGAAGATGGAGACACAGAGCCACAATCTGAAGTCAGTTTAAATGTCATCTGTATCGACAGTCGGGCCACACACCCTTTTATACGCCCCCTAAAGACTACTCACTGTTCATTGCTGACATAATACATTCTGAATATGGAATGAATCAAAATTAGTAGAAAAACCTAATTTCATGTATTCTGGGGGTAGGGGTATTCATTGGTTACCGAGATGTGATTGTCAATGCACTACGCTTGAGAACTCGGTTTAATGAGGAATGGCTAAAATACATTTTTAATCCCAGGATCTCAGCAATACCAGCTCAGTGCTCTGATCCCCGAGTCACCCAGCCATCCAGCCACCTGGCCAGCTGGCCTTTATTGAACATGTATATTTACACATTAAAGCCGTTACGTGATATTTTTAGCCCAACGAGTTTTCAAAGCAGGGACGAGGCAATCGTTATATCATCGAAGTGATTTCCTCGCTCAAATTTGCATTGAGGTGGTTCTTATCTCACAGACCCCTGAGCCACTGCTGGAAATTCCACCTTCCTATGGCAGGGGAGGGGGGAGGAATTGACTTCGCCAGATGACAAGTGTGAATGTTACAGCTGTCCTCGTTAGCAGTGCTGCTTCTACCACGGCCAGCCCAAGGCACAACGGGGAGGTGGCACCAGCCGAATGAACCGTTTGCACACAAAACAAAACCACCCACATAAATGGCCATCAATGGGCAGGCCCGCAGGGATCAATTGTCATTAGCGGCAAACTGTACCGTCGCATGGGAAGAGCTCCTAAGTGTTCCCGCAAAGCGCAGTGGCAACTCTCCTCTCAGGGCTCAGCGGTGATGCATCACTTTTGCAGACCGGCATCTTGGCAAGGGTTAGGCTTGCCACCGCTGAGGTTATGCGTGCCCCCCCCCCAAGCCAAAAAATAAATCCTGAGACGTATCACAGGAAGAAGGATATCTCTCACGCTACCGGAAGGGGGGAGAACCACAAGCAAATGAATTGTCTTGAGTGGTGTGTTATTAAGAAACTGACACAAAAAAATGTACCTTTAACGTCCCGGGAAGATTTACATATTTCCCAGGACAGCAGCTACTTCAACAAAATATTATACATTTTTTCTGCAGAACTACAGATAACAAAGACTTAACACTTTTGTCAACAATACTGCACTGGAAGGAGATAAATATATACAACAGACAACGTTTTGGGGAAGGGCCCTTCTTCACACAGCAGGCAGGTTTGAAAACAAATAGGACAATCGTTGGGATAAACAGGACAGGTGGAAACACAAGCAAGGGCTTGATATATTCAGATCTTAAAAAACTATTATTAAAATGTTAAAAGTCAATTATAAAAAATCCTCTGTTGTATTATTATTCTGTTGTTGTTACAGCGGTGCGTGCGCACTTGGACACAACGAGTCGTCCGCGTGCAAGCGGGACACTTGGCCCATGGTTTTGGGGTTTCACGCCTGTGCACAGCGAACTAATACTCTTACAAAATCAGCCTTTCCTTAAAACCATGAACCATGGACCCACTGGCACGGCCCCGCCGCACCGCGCACCTTTTCCGCATACTCGTAAGCTCGTCCGTCAGCCAACCTACCCTTCCGCTCAAGGCTACATGTATCGAAAGAGCTGACAGTACCCAGACTTTAAACTAAAACTGTTATTATTTATTATAATTTTTAACATTTTTTTTTACCAGGTAAGTAAGGCCCACTAAGCTAGATAGCTCTCTTTCAAAAACGATCTGGCCACATACGAGAGCTCAGCCAAATAATCTGAATGCACGTTTGTAAATGTGGGGGGGGGGGGGGGACCCCGAGGACTCGGATAAAAATCCACAGAACTATGGGGAAAACATGCAAAGTCCAACCTCCGACCTACTGCATACCCGGCGAGCTAGTTAACATCTCACCACCGCGGCGCCCCATAATATACGTTACCTGCCGATCGACTTATTTTATACTGCTTGGTCGACAATGGCGGGAAGGGGATTTAAGAAACTGGCACCATTTTTTCCCATTTTATTATGTTTTATTTTTATTACTTTAATATTTCCCTTCTACGTGACTTTACTGTAAGAACCAAGAATATACTTGCACCATTGTTTCAACTGCCACGCCTTGGAGATTGAACCGGTGACCTCTGGATTGCAAGTCAAGCGCGCCGACCGTTGCATCACGACAGCAGCAAACCCAGGGGCACTGTAGTCTGACACAAAAAGACAAGATGCTGACGCTTGGTCAAATCGTTGACAAGCGGCAGTGATCTGCGTGGGATATCCAGATTAATTGAGCGCGGAGGGACTGAATCCTGGTTTTAAATACCAACAGCTAACTGCTGCCACGTGTTCGATGCGTTTGGAAGGTGCCACTACGTCGTAAATGTTCGATCGTGGTTGATCCACGCGATTCATCCTCGGAACACAGCAGAGTTTTTTTTTAGCGACAAAAAATGCATTTTCTGTATGCTTTCATAGTACTGTCAGGTTTTTTGTGTGCCAAAAAAATCCCATCCACATTCACCTTACCATCGTACAATTTAAAATATGACCTTAATGGAATCAAAAGGAGTGTAATAATATTCCCACTTTGCCTGATGTTAAAAAGAGCCACCGCTTTAATTTGAAATGTAAAACACTGGGTGGTAGATATAGTTTAACGCAAGGAAGGATAAAAGACTCGTGGATTGATAGCGCTGAACCTACATCGGATGGGTTGCACTGCCGAGTATATTTGTCAGCTTTTAATCAGCCTACGATCTACTGGGAAGGAGTGTGAACCGGTTAATACTGACAGCTTAATGTCCGCGGCCTGGATGACTTCACTCTTCCACTAATCTCCGAGATCATTCGTTGCCTCGCAGGAGTGAAATTGTCCAAATCGCTTCGTGTCGTTGCTCAGTTCCAAGGCGCCGCATCGCCAAGCCACTCAGCGCTGCCAGTTAGCGGATCTGCTAGTTTGCGCCCCCCCCCACCCCACCACCACCACCGCTGGCTCAGCGGACCCATCTATAGTTGTCAAATAAAACAATAAAACCCTCCGTAATAATGTTGAGAAAAATGAAATAAATAATAACAATAAATAAAATGAAATAAACCCTGCCATTTGCCCTGAGCCCAAGTCATTAGCATGTTAAACAAAGCCGTTCATCTCCTCCCAGATCCAATCGGTTTAGGTTTCATTAGGATTTGAAGCACAGCCTTAATCACATTAGCATGGGGCCAGAATAACTCTATTGCTCCCAGGATGGCTGCGCTTCTCCGGCAGTAATTTGCCCCGCTACCCGGGCTCTCCGTTAAATTGGATGGAGCGAGGTAATGGATGGGCAGTCCGGCCGTGATGTGTATGCAGTCCGTGGCGGGGCAGGGGATGGGCGGGCGGAGGAGGGTGCACATGTTGTGGTTGGTGGCTCGGCCGTAGGGATAGAGAGAGAGAAAGGGAGAGATTGTGGCCGTGGCGAGCCCAGCAAACCTGCAGCCCTTGCCGCTCACCGCCACCTCATTGCCAACGCCGGGCGAGGAGTCGTGGTGCGACGGTTAGCGCACCGAACCTTGAATCAAAGCGGGTCGCCGTTCAATTCGGAGCAGGTTTCTGACATTACAGCCGACGGCCTCTGTCCACCCATCAACGTCGATTGGTGCTCCGAAGTTAGTTAGTCGGCGGGTCGCGTGCGGTGGGGTAAAGTGTGGGTGTCCCCCTCTTACCCCCCCACCCCCCAAAAAAAGAGGGGTTAATTTGCACGAGGGCATAAAGCAGCCTCTTAGAGTTCACTCCAGTGGAGGCTTTTCCTGTGACAGTGGCGTGGGTGAGCAATTGCAGGGCTGCACCTTTACCTTTGTTTTACCTTGAGATGTGGTGCTTATTGCCACATCATTACGGCAGCTGCGTAATGTGCACGGTTAATCTTACCTCGCATCTATTAACCACGTTTAAAAATTAAATTCAGCAATCGGCATCGCGGCCATGAATGACGAGTGTCGATCTCTCCGTTACGCCCCTAAAAGTCGTGGTAATTGAACTGTTCTATTCTTGCGCATATGGCAATCAGCTCAGGAGCAAAATGCCAGTGTCGAGGTCTGAAAGCTACGCGCAGGCTTCAGCAGAGAGCCCGTGGAGCTGAACGTTGTCTACCCACACAATTTTTTCCATTTCAAATTTACCCGGTACCTCATTTGAACATCAAAAAAAGTGGGGTGGGATATTTTTTTTGCATTTTTTTTTTTATCGTGCAAAGGTTGTATTTTAAATCGAACCGCATAATAATATAGTTAAACTCGCGTCACACAATTTGAGCCCTTCGTCAATCCACTGCTAGATGAAGGCCCTGCCACATGCGATGTCAGTCACGGTTTTTTTTTTATCTCCATACTTCTGGCGAATTGCCCGATGATGCTGGATGCAATTACCAGCGAAACGTCGTACTCAAAAAATTGTAAATGTTGTGGTTTCGCGCTTCAACACACCGGTGGGCTAAAGCAGTGAACTATTTGTCTTTTGTCAACGTGACAATTTTTTACTGATTGGCCGTGTCGGGTGGTGGAGGGTTACGACACATTTATAAATAACGCGATCTAAACCCAAAAACGTTGATTATGAATAATATAGGTCGCGAAAGCCTACGTGTTAAATATTCATCATGCTTGTCAGTGCAGCTTTCTGAGGGGGTGGCGGGACGTGATGCTCGGATTTGTCTTAGCCCTGGCCTCAGTGACTGGCACTCTCTGTTTCCTGGGAGTGCCAGCAGGCAATCTACTGCCTCACTGCTGCGAATCTGGGTTTTGTGGACTACACGAACGTGATTTTGTGTCGCAGGGAATCGGGGAGGCAGTATTTTTTTATTATTATTAATAATAATAAAATATTGTGGAGCAGGGCATTTGGGTAGTAGTAGAAAAGGCAGTAAGTAGCCGACTTATCGATCTATTCATATGGATATTGCCTACATATGCATCGGTTACATCCATGCCTTTTTATTCTATCTCACATGCAAACTGACTGAGCTGAAAAGTATCCAAGCCACTCAGTTTCTTTGCAACGCAGTTCCGTACAGATGCTACCACAACGAACTCCAAAATTGTAATTGTTACCGTCTCGAGCAGGGATCTTTCCCAACACAAGATACCTGCGATTCGGTGAGGTTTTCTCGCGTGACAGGGACAACGCACGTGTATGTATGTTAAACTTCTTTCGCATCACAAGTCGCCAACCGCGCAAGGACAACACACTGAACACAAAAAGAAATTGCAAAGAAATTCGTTTTCAACCTAGATGATTTAAAAGTGCATAGATTAAATGGCTTCCCAATATCGGGAGGAAGAGCGTTCCAGACGGCCGCATAAGCGCATCTGAAAGCGCGCGATGCGGTGACCGCCGTCTTTGTTGTTCGATGGTGAGACCAAAAAAAGAAACTGCACGGAACCACGGACAACTGAACAAAGAGTACGCGGTTGACAAATAGATGAAATGGCTTCCTAATATCGGGAGGAAGAGCGTTCCAGACGGCCGCATAAGCGCATCTGAGAGCGCGCGATGCGGTGACCGCCGTCTTTATTGTTCGATGGTGAGACCAAAAAAGAAACTGCATGGAGGCACGGACAACTGAACAGAGAGTACGCGGTTGACAGAGAAGTACAAGAGAGAGAGAGAGGCGGGAAGTCAGTACGAAGGCAGAGAGAGCGGGGGGGGGGGGGGCGTTTATCTCTCGGCGTTGAATCCCAGCGGTGGCAAGCCGACAGCCACCGTGCACACGGCACACGGCGTGGTTCCGTGCCTCTGTCATGGAGGAGGCGAGACCTTGAAGGTCGTTGCTTGGCGGTGGCGGCCGTCGCTGGGACGGCTGCCGGTGGAGCGAGGCGACCTCAGTGAATTTAACTGCGGATCTCGGAGCCTGGCCGCATAAATCACCGTGGGATTTGCGATGATGATGATGATGATGGGCCAAACAACTTGGGCTAAGTATCATTATGTGTGTGGGGGTTGGTGTGTACGTGTGTGTGTGTGTGCGTGTGTTTGCGATCGTGACGGCTGAGAAACGATGCGATGAGAGGCTGGCAGCTTCAGGATTTTGTCAAGACGTCACCCGATTCACCCCCCCCCCCCCCACTTGCCGAACAACAATCTTCCGTTTCTCTAATTTTGCACGAATGCGAATGTTCACAAACTGCCACTGAATTACATACATTCACGGTCACCGCATAAATCAGACGCAGAATATGCCGCCTTTGAGCCGGCTCATGCAGATTTCACGTCGTTTTGAATGTTGCACGACGTCTTGATTTACCGGTGGCAAATCCCCCCATTGCAATTCTCAACGCCTTGGTCACAACCCCACAGATAGCGCCTGCTGCTTTATGCATTCCTTGTTTGTTTCTTCTTGAAACGCTGGGGGATTCTTTTCAAACAGGAAAGCCTCACAGGCATGCCACTGAGTTCTTTTCGCCGGCGCGGAAGGAGAGGCAGAGGTGATGGCGAGGATTTGGAAGAGGAAGGGGGGGAGGGGGTGGATTGAGGACATCCCTCCACCCCACCCCCGCCCCTCTCCAACCCTCCACATCCCCGCAGAGGGGATGGATGGCGGGGTGTCGGGTGAAGCTGAATGAGACGGGATGCGCGTGACACGGGTGTCCGAAGTGGACTGACAGCTTCTCATCAATCAGATAAGACGCCCATCCCCAAACCGCATCGTCGTGCCGGCAGAGAATTTCAGAGCAAAATCCTGAAAAGTAATTACTTATCGAAACAAAAAAAAAAGCGTTTTGCGCGTATACGCGCGCGCGTGCGTGTGTGTGAACGGTACGTTTTTGTATTTTACCAAAGTACACGTATATATATATACTGATACGCCCACACGTACAACTGCTCTTTGTCAATGCACTGCTGGATGATGACCTCACCACGACCGTGTGGGTCGTGGGGGTTTATTTGACCATACTTCACCACGCTGGTCAGCGCGTGTTTGTAAAGGTAGGGGGCATAGTCGTGGGAGCATATATAAGTACAATACAACTCGATTTAGCTGCACTGTGCTGTATCACCCACAATGTAGCCTCTGATGTATTACGTTTAAATAGAATGTAATGTAACAATAATAGGGATTCAATCAAATAGTTGTATTTTTTTAATATTCAACCCAGAGTCCATTAAATGCAGTGTAGTGGTATCCTTTCTCAAAGTGTCACTGTATCCATGTGTACATGCACACATTGAGTATCTCATGAGACGATGGAAATTCAGAATGTGTCGCAATTTATTATTATTATTATTAGATTCCCGTATAATATTGAAAATTATTTAAAAAAGGGAATTGTCTAACAAATGCCCGGTCTTAAAAACAATCCTTCTGCTGTCTCCCGGGCAAGCGTTTGCTCTTAATGGACTGTAAATTGATTATTCTAGATCCTAAAGGAATAATTTCCTCCACAGCAATCCAATACAATATTTTTTTTCGTGTAAAGCACACATCGCTGGTTGCTGCTCGGTGATTTATTTCAAAAGGGGTAAATTTGTATTCTGTGCGAAGATCGAGCGCATTTAATTTATCAAATGACACACAATGTGATATCCGTGCAGTCCTCCAACTAAACGCAGGTTTTTTTCTTTTCTTTTGTGTTTTTATTTTTACGACGAACACGTCTGCAGTGCTTTACAAATGAGTCCAGCCGTGGGTTTAGTAATACAGTGTGCGCTTAGGGAGTTACATTAATGTCATCTCGGGCTTCCAAATATTCTGCTCTCAAAGCGGCCTGCTTAAATGAAGAGTCGCATGGGTCCTGCATTTTTCCCTTTTTCTGAATTAACCCTTTTTTCGAAAATGCACGTTTGTCTTGGTTCGACAGGAACGAAAATTGTTTTGGCATTTCTGAACAAAACATTTAAAATAAAATTGGATTTGGGGCTCCAGCGTAAAGGACAGATTCCCTCCATAGCTGGGCCACAACCCAGAGCTTGCGTGGTTTCAGATCGAGGAGATGCTCTGAGAAAAACGAGTGTCTGGCCGCCACGACGCAGCGTTGATCTGATCGACGCGTTCGTAAAATCGCAGCGGAAAGAATTAAACAACAAATACCAAATCCAATTGTTATGCTGGCCTTGCAGTGAAAATTCAAATAAAGAAAGCGGTCCATCCACTGTGGCATTCCCTATTCGGTTGTGTGCGTCTCCTTTGTAGCGCAGAGAAGGAAATCGATAGCCCTCCAATTTCACTTGCGGTGGCGGCACGCAGCCAACACAGCAGATCCATGGCAGAGGAGGGAGAGAGAGAGAGAGAGCGAGCGAGAGCTCGGGAGGAGGAGAGAGAGAGAGAGAGGGACAGATGAAGATGGACATGGAGGGAGGAGAGGGAGAGAGGGACGTGCTGAGGGACAGACAGAGAGATGGTGAGACGCAGTGGGGATGAAAGAGGGTGGCAGCTTCGTCGACGGGTGAACTCAGCGGCTATCGCTAGCAATCTGCGCGATGGCGCGTCCTCCTAATTAACGGGCACGGGTAGTTCATCGGTGTGGAAACATGTGTCCATAACTCCACCCACTCCAAATGCTTAACTGCCTCGCTGCATTCCCGTGCGCGTTATTAGTGCTGCATTAGACTCTGTCAAAATAGCGGCACCCGAGCTGCATGCTAAACACAGCGGTGGAACGGGGGGGGGGGGGGTACGGGAGATGTTGAGGGTCGGGAGGGGAAGGTGCGTTGATGAAGTGTCCACAACTTGCGGAGGTAGAGCTCGTGTCCATCTGCAGGGCCGGATTATTTCTACTGCGGTAGCCGCTACGGGAAACAAATATGTATATTTAAGGTACGAAAAAAAAATTTTCCGAATTTGTTTTTTATTATCAATAATGGTAATAATGCCTGGGCATTTACGGTAGATGTGGGCATCGCGCGCGCACTTTATGAAGCAAGCCGCAGGATTCCTATGCGCTGCACTCGCGGGCAATGCCGAACACTTTCGCGGTGAGCAATAATGCAGATCCACCCACACGCGCATGCGACGAGATGACTGTTCCAGCCCAAACACCGAAACCGTTTGCCCCAACCCATTTGCTTCGCATCTGGTGGTGGTGTCAGACAATACGCGTCTCCCCCGTTTCCCCCTCGCCCCCCCCCCCCGTAAAAACATACATTTGTTCCGCTAAAATTCTACATTCGCGGGAGATTAATTCACTCGAGGAACCAACCATTGGAAATATTGATTCATATTCTGAATATTTGTACTGGCCTCATTTTTTTTAGTAACAAAGGAATGTTTGTTGTTGTTGCACGCAGGTCTGTATCCATGCAAACCCTTGGGGGTGCAAGTCTATACAAGATTTGAAGGTAAATGTGCAGCTCTACAATTGCTCGTTCATACAACTGACGGTGGAGGGCCTCTAGTCAAGAGATCCCGATAGAAATCACCTCCAGTCTAACGCGTATTTTGGGCTGCTCTTCCACATTGACCAGAAACAAATAATTTTAAGAGGTCACACGTCACCTACCAATCAACTCGCTCGACCCGATTATATAGCTGGTTGGACGGAGAGGTGGTGAGATTCAAAACACGTTCTCATTGTTTCAGCTGCTGCTGCTGCACTGACAGATCAAACCGGTGACCTCTGGATTGCAAGCTGAGTGTGATAACCATTACACAACACGGCAGCACCCCAACAGGCGTGTAGGGGTGGGGGGAGGGGGGGCAATGCTCACTGGAGGGAATGAATATTCCTTCCCCCGGTAGTACAAATATTTATTTCTGGGGAAACGGGGTATAAACAAATATTTGGCGGAGCCAATATTAACTTACACTCGAGCCCCAATAGCTGCCGAGCATTCCCGCAAATCGCGTCGCCTTCCCGTTACCCCTGCCCCCCCCCGTGTGTCTGTGTGTGTGTCATTGCGAGGGCAGTCCCGAATGGCGGGTTGGCGGTGGTGGCAGAGCAGGTGGAGGTGATGAGTGTGGGACATTCCAATGCAGCGGAGACCCTTTTTTGTTAATGCCAGCATCCATCCTCTGTTTTACGAGTGCGGAGGTGGGCATGACTTCCCGGAGGCTTGGGAGGTTTTCTTCTTCTTTTGTGGCTGCGCGCAGGGGCTAAGGTTGCACCCATTTAAACACACAGAGGTGAACTAATGTGAAACGGCCCGCATCAATCAACACAGATTGCACGCGAGGGGTCGTCGCCTGTAAAAGTATAGGTTTTTTGGTGGCAGTGCCCACAATCCACGCCTGATTTACGCTTTCTACCCCGCCCTTTATTAGACCGTTTCGCCACCAAGTAGCCGATGCCATTATTGCAAGCTAAATCATAAGCAATGAACGTAGCGCAAAAAAAAAAAAAACTTGCGATGTCAATGCCGAATGGTGTACAGGAGTGATCCATTTCAAAGGGGAGCGGTCGTAAAGAACGGCGCTTACAAAAAAAAAACTCTGGCAAGCAAAGCAAGGTTATGGGAAGGCACTGAGCAGGCGCCCACACCATAATCTCGTTATATAGGAGGCATAAATCGAAGCAAGGTCATGCATCTGAGGGATCCTGAACCCCGGGACAATCCCACAGTAACAGCTGTTTTTTTTTTGCTGCCCAGAGTTTATTGCAAGGTCACATTACGGCTTTTGTGCAATATCCACCACGCTGCAATGCCTTGGTGACCTTTGCTCGTCACAGGTTGGGGTGTGCTTACGTTATTTGAAACAGTGTGTAGACACTTATGCATTATATATATCAAGCAAATTGATGCCGTGTGGCAGACAATCATACACGGGACTGATGAAATCAAAATAATGAAATGGTTATTATATATAGACAATTATATATATATAAAACATTCTTGTAGAGAAAAACATATTTTAATCTGGACATTATTAGCCACGTGGCCTTTTCCAAGATATATGTGTTTAATTATATAAATCATATTGGTTTGAAATGTACGGTATTATAAAATCCGGATATTAAAAACTGCACGGACACAGTGTGAAGTATATGGCAAAATGTCGTCGAGTATGGGACTTTTACAAACCGCACTCACCAACGTCTTAAAGAATGGTCAAACAACCCCCAAGACTAACGCAGCGTGTGGAGAGAGGCGATCCTCCAGCAGTAGAACAACAAACGGCCGTAACTTACAACCTACGCATGATACTTTCTTGAGTGAACCTTTGTGCGCCCGTGTAGTTTCAGAGGGAATAATCACAGGTGCATGCGAACACACATACATTTTGACGTAAAAAAATGTTTGTTGCAAAAGACAAAAAAGCGTGGGGTGGAAGTGAAAAAAAATCCAATCCAGTCTGATTTAGGCATCCCAGCGGGTTGCAGCAATGGGAGTCTCTTGCAATCTCCCCCCCCCCTCCCCCAACGCCACCTTTGCGAGAGACAGAAATTATAAATGAAATAAAATTTTGTGTTTGCTACAAAAAAATATGGCCGTGTGGTCCTTAGCGGTCCGCGAAAGGGAGAGAAGTGCACTCATTAATGGGTAAAAATCGGACACTCCTACAGGCAACGGTCGGTGTGCATTACCGTCATTTCACCGCCGAAGATTTTTATTCATCAGCTGTGGCGACAGCATAATTAGGCAGGTAACAAGAAGCTTCGTGTTTTGAAACAACGTGATCCGTGCAGCTGAATTCCAACGCAGTCCGCGCATGATAAGAAAGTAGGTCATGTATTTTAGGAGGTTTAATGGAGCTGCGCAATCATATTGCAGAGTTTGTGAAATTAGCGCTGATCTGGAATGAATGCATTAAACCCTAATATCACGTTAGGATATTTGCATGGGGTTTCCAGCTGCACTAAATATGTTGAGAGTTACTTTCATGATAATGATGATATTAAAAGCCTGTATTCATATTAAAAGTGTAACCGGAATAAGGCAATATCATTATTTCAAGAAAGATATCTCCAAATGACACCCAGGAATGCGATAGTCATGGAGAACATTTCCCTTGCTGATTAAATTTTGAAAAGCGGCCCACTAAAAATGTAATGAATAATACTTGCTGACAGCTTACATCCTTTCAGATAATTATTGGGCATCAGCGAAGCATTGCAAAGGCTTTTACAGTCAAACTAAGATATCCTGAAGCAACATTCGTCATGAATTGGCCTTCAAACAAACACTGAGCAATGCGAACACAGCGCTGAGTTACATTATTAACAGGTATATATTTTTTACGTTGGTAAGCCATCATGCATCGGTAATACTGTGGCATACAAATAACAAAACTACTAAAATCCATATCTCCTCATTAATTTTATTTTCAACCTGCATACAAAGGGCCTTCCACAGCAATGTTTAAAAACATAATCTGTCTCAGCATAGCGTGTACATGTGTGCACTTTGAATCAGCTTCGATCTTTTTGGTGTCATCAGCAGAGTTAGGCCTGTTAAAAACAAATGCTGTGATGTCACTAAATCTTTCGATTTAAAGCTTTCGTGACTGCAGGGATTCATATTCTTGGTTCTTTCGGTAATGTCACGTAGAAGGGAAATGATAAAATAATAAAAATGAAACATAATAAAATACAATTCTCAAGACGTTTCGGCCACAACGCAAGCAGCCATCCTCAGGTTGTTGCGTTGTGGCCGAAACGTCGTGATAATTTTATTTTATTATGTTTTATTTTTATTATTTTATTATTTCCCTTCTACGTGACTTTACCGAAAGAACCAAGAAGATGGGTCACTAAATCTTACAGGCAGAAAACTTTTATCTAATTTATTTATGGGTACCATCAGCACAAACAATAACACCGCGCTATACAGATGGCTTGGTTTTATTCATGGAATGATGTTCGCCTGAAAGAACAATTTATCCTGAATTGAGTTAAATCTCAGAGACCCCTGAAGCTATGCAGCCTTGTGAATGGTTAGTACTGGATTGGGAAAATTGCCTGGGAACACCACGTGCTGTAGACTTTGGCTTCGAGGTGGCCAGAAGACGATAGAACAGCAATTAATTGAATTCATCTGTGTGGAGCTTTGAGTTAGCCCCCCTCAAGCCCCCCCCCCTCCCCCCGCAGATATGTGTGGGTTTTCTCCAGATACTCCGATTTCCTCCCACTAGCTAAACACTCATGAATCGAATGGTCCAACATCCAAATGCAGGATCTCCCTGAAGAGGAATGTTGAGACTCACTGGATAAGCAATCAATGCCCGTACCACGAGCTTTGACAGCGTGTTCACAGACGTGGTTACTTAAACAAATATAAATGGAACAAACAGACAAAAAAAATAAACGTGCAAAGAAGCATGAAGGGACGCATTCTTGGAATTGAATTCAAAGATAAACATATGAAGACGTGGATTATAAAACATGCACTGGTTTAAAATATCATCAAAACTGTGAAAGGATGGTTAAGAATAATTATGGAATGGCAGATGAGGATGGAACACGTTGACGAGGACCATCACTGACGAGATGGAGCGATCGAATCAGCATTGTGTGCGTGTGCCCGGTGGATCGTTGCATTGTGGGATCATGGCAGTTGACTGAGGCTTCTAGAGGCCTTCATCCAGCAGTCACCATGGCTGGTGATTATTATGATAATTATGACAATCATCAGCTAGTGTTCCACTCAGAGTAACATAAATTCATGTCAACGTGGCTTCCTTGTTGTCCAATGGGACATCAGTCTGGTCCTGCCTGCTACCCGCTCCTTTGCCTTTCCTGCGATATGGTCACGTTAAATTGTGAGCAAAGCATTTAAATGTTTAACATTTCAAGAGCTGCCTTGAAATGGCTTTCCTGGCACTGAGGCTTGTTGCCTTGGGAGGGTCTCACAATGATGCAAGCCTCAGCGCACATAAGCATGCATTCTATGTACACGGTATTGATCTGCCCTGTCAATTGTTAGCTCAGCACCCGATTTATACCTCTTAAGTGTCAGAAATTGGAGCAGGCTGGCTGGGGGAGGAGAGGGGGGGGAAGGCACAGCACGTTCCAGTAATGCTATAATTAAGATGCGTAGGAGAGAGGTGCTGTGTGGGTGTTGTGACGGCCATGGCAGTAATAATCGGAGGTATTTCTTTGGGTCATTTCTGTGGCTGAGACAAGAATTTGGGGTCAGACAAAAGCTCCGTTAAGAATTGGGGTGAACGGAGGTTGACGAATTGGAAACACAAAGGAACTGATTTCGGCAATTTTCAATGAGTGAGGCCTTCTCACCTGCAGCTTTGGAAAAACGGGGAGAGAGATTAAATTATGGGACAAGGTGGCTTTGTACTTGTTTTTCCTACAATAAAAGTATTATGTACTATTCCTTTGAGCCTTTTGTAGAAGATTTACTCATAAAGAGGCAAGAACATCATACAAATCCTCCTTTAAAACATTAGCTGCACTACCAGGTGTTTTATTTTATTTTATCAATCACCACCAAGTGTGATTGCGATTACTGGGTTTTTTGTTTCCATCGTTCATGTTTTCCTTTTAAATTTGGCATTGGCTATTGATGTTAAGACCAAAATCTTAATCAAATCATGAAATTAAAATTTTATATCACGTGCTCCGGTTATTGTAGTGCCGACATTGAGCCTTAGATAAGCAGTGGTCATGCGTTTGATTCGTTTCTTTGTATGCATTAGATAATTAAAACGATCAAGTGAACATTTTTTTTTCTCTCTTAGATGAATTCACCAAAAAAAAAACATTCTGCATACACAAACACGCTCGTGTAATAAAATAATGTTATTGCCGAACGAGATTAATTAAATTTGACTCTGATTAGCATAATTAACCTAACCAAATTATCCGTATTTGCTTGCCAGGCTCCACAAGAACGCGAAAGGGTCGGGTTTGACTCCGTGACACTCCAAACCCCCCCCCCCCCCAAAAAGAAATTGTCGCTCTCCGTTTTAATAACGTCCTCATTTTCACACGCGAGCTCCCTAATACCATCGGCCTGGTGTGACAGGTTGAATGTGTGCGTGAGCGCGAGTGCGCTGGCTTTTAATGTTCCAAGCGTGCACCACAAGCAGCGGAGGAAATTAAACGAAACTTTGGCGTGCGTGTGCGTGAGGTTGCGCGCGGGGAGGGCCAAGGTAGTACATTTAATTGAATTATTTAGGTTTTTTGTGCCGTTCACATTAAATCTATCGACCGCACCCGTTGGCGGTCAGGCAGAGGCGGTACTCCCCGAGTGCAGAGTACGCGCAAAACGGCATTGCACTCTTCCAAATTGGCCGCCACGGTTTTTTTTTTTTCTCTCACGGCCATTCAGACGCCCGGAGCTGGCGATCAATTGGACCCTGGTGGACGGCGCATGCAGGTCGCTGTCTACATGAAGGTGGGGGGGGGGGGGGGGCACGGAGGTGGCAGGTCAGCCTGTGCACTGGGCTAGATGATTGCTCAATGCCGTGTATATCTATGTGTCTATAACCTGGCCGCCGCAGCGGCTTGTTTTCCGGCGCAGGTTATTCGAGAGGTTCGAGTTCGCGCTGCTGGTCGCGGTTAGAAAGGTGCTTCGCTGTTCGTCTAGCACGTGTCCGACCGGATTGAGGACGACCCGACGAGATCAAGATCGTGTCATCGGCAAGAGCGAACTGGGTCACCAACGTGACGGACAACAAAAACTCGACGACGAAACAAAATACGGCGAGGTGAAAAAATGAGAGCGGAACAACCGCGTTGCGGGGAGAATTCATTCCGCCGCACTGCCAATAATCGACTTCTCCATACTGCCAAAAACGGGGGGGGGGGGGGGAATTCCTGTGACTCTTCTCGTGTGTGCCCAAATGCTGCATTGGTTGATAAAAGTAACCCCCCGTTAGGGTCGGGCATCGTGCAACGGGGGCCATTTTATGGGACATCTGCCCCCTCTGTTCCATCGCTGCTCTTCTCTGGCCATTTTAGCAGCACATTCTTGCGACGGCACTTAATACTGTACAGTGCGTTGTACGATTGTAATAACTTTCTCATTGCAACAAAGAAATCAGGTTACACTTCGATGGATGCTCGTCAAAGTGTGAATCTCTGAGTGTAGCCATGACAGCCGTTCTCAGCCTTAATTTGATCGCAGCTATGCCTCTGCAGCAGCAATCAGCTTAGTCTGCTCAGCTAAAGGTCCCTCCGTGGCATGTGAGGGTCAGTCGCTCACACTTTATCCATAAACTTAAAATGTTGTGCCTCTCCTCTCGTCAAATCAATTGTCCTCACGTAGATTTCCATAGACTTACTCTTTGGTTCTTTCGGTAAAGTCACGTATAAAGATAAAATAATACATTAAATAATAACATACGACGTTTCGATTGCAACACAAGCAATCATCATCAGGTATAAATGAAATAGCAACGAAAAATCTAACCAGAAAACTATAGACAGACATATAAGCAGACAGATATCACCAAGATACATAGAGAGAGTGACACAGGTACAGAGAGGGAGATCGACTCTGTGGCGAGGCCTTAAATAGACAGAGGGGGGAGGAGGCAGAGAGAGTTGTAGGGGTTAGAGAAAAAATTAACATGTCAATGAATACGAAGAACGCCTGGTAAAGTACGCAAGCTTGAACATTAGGAGAGACGGAGAAAGAACACACTAAATTAAATAACCCAGCAAAATATCGAAATGTTACGTAGTATAACACAGAGAGTCGGTCAACACACAATTAACGCATAGCCTGGTCGATTACGTATTTCAAAGATTGCTAAGTTAGAATTTACACACCTGTTGACTATTCTGCCCTTACATGATCCATGCGCTCACGGAGACTTAGATAGAGACCCACAGACGTCCATCTTCTCCTCAGTCAAAAGTCTCATTATTGCATGGGGTCAGCTGCTCGGATATTCTTTCCCCACGTGCTCTTATTCTGTGCCTGTTCTCTATTCACATTCCCTGTCCACGTGTCTCATTCCGCCCCATTCTGCTCAGCTCGGTCTCCCTCTACTCCAGCGGTCGGGAACCTATGGCTCGCGAGCCATATATGGCTCTTCCAGTGACGGCATATGGCTCCCAGACAATTTTGAGCTGGAAAAAAAAATAATAAAAAAAAAATCGGTTTGGAACTGATTTCAAAATACTTGTGATATTGTTTAATAGTACTGTGTCATTTTAAAGTAAACAGAAATTAGTTTTGAAGATACATTTCACGGGTCATGCCTGCATGAAGCTCAACCTCACCACGTATGAACCAGACTACAAGGCCATCAGCAAAACCATGCAGCACCAGAAGTCGCATTAAAAGTAGGACATATTTAATTTATTATACGTAAAAAATACTATATGGCTCTCAATGAAATATATTTAGAAATATTTGGCTTTTATGGCTCTCCCAGTCAAAAAAGTTCTCGACCCCTGCTCTACTCCGTCCGCCCTGCGTCCAACAATGAGCTGTTGAGGATTATATCTTGCGCTGTGATTACACACACACACAGAGAATAATCACGTTCATAATTCCGGGCTTGACAAAATAAAAACGTCGCAATTAATTTCACAGTCGACGAGACTCGTTCGTCCTATCCAGAACGGGAATCCACGGCGGTGATTTCGAGGCTCGGAGTGGCTAAGCTGACCCCTGAGCGAAGGCAAGAAAAGTCTCCTCTGCACGTATTCCAGGCGGCATGATTCAATTGCGCAGCGGTTCTCTGTGTGACCGAGAAATGAGTGGTGGATCGTAATTGGGCGCAAAAATAACTTTCACGCTGATAATGAGCAGGTGCCTTGGCTTTATGAAACAACGCTGCGAACAAATTAGAGTTCTTATAAGGAAGTAATTGTGAAGAACAGCAACCAAATTAATGCGTTCATCAAAATCAGCACTTCCACAGTTGCTTAGGAAAAAAAAGATAAAACCCTAATAGATTTCAGAAGGCAACACGCTGCTGAGTTATTAAGATGGACTGGGAAATATCCCCGCCGCTAAATGGAAGGGAACTCATAAAAAGGTACAAATATAAATACGCAATATTAAATACGTGAGCGACTCTTGCATTAAACACCCACGGCCCAACCCGAGTATTCTGGGAACGTTTCTTCTCGCGGCCCGTGAAAAGTGATGGCCACCATTTAAGCGCATGAAAGATTTAAAGCCAAATGCTCCTTAATGTTAACATTAACGGACGTCAGCTCAGCGCGCGTGTCGCTGTGCGGGAATCGGCGCTGAGCGCGTGGCAGAACGCCCTGGGTCCCCCTTCTGCGGCTTCGGTTTCTATGGCTTAGCAGTCTCTATTGCCCGTAGTTTTAACTTTGGGTTAAATCCGGATAAGCAGACACGAGTGGCTTTTGTAGATTATACGCATACATACACGCGCGTGCAACTACACGCGATGCCTCAAAGTCAAACAAAACCGTGCCGCTGTGCGTGGCTTGTATACGCGTGCGCACCCCGCATCACGAAAACTGCACGTGAATCGGTGGTTCCAATTTTTTTTTTTTGTTCGGATGAGGCTTTGCATCGTAATCATTCCGGCGATTATTTTGAAGCTTGGTTTTTTTTGCTTGCATATCCATAATATGATAGAAAAAAAATCCCATTGATGTCACCCAGCGCCCAAGTATTAGATCAGTTTGTGTTTCTTTAAATGTCTCATCCCGTTGCATTTTGGCATCCATTGTCGCTGGTTAAACATCCGATAATATAAAGATGCGAACACATGCTGCATGTGATATTACGTTGTCAACTGGCCTACACAAGAAGCACATGGATTTACACTATGAGATCTCTTTTACCAGTGGCAAAATATAGTCGTAGGTTTTTACCCTTTTAAACTGGTACAAAACTGACACCTTTATTCAAGGCATCATGTTTGCAATAACCACAACACAAGTAGTCAAAAAAGCAAACAAAAAGAAGCAACTCTGATAATGATAATAATATGCACTGTCCTTGAAGTTGATTGGTCCACACCCGAGACGGATTTCTTTAGAGCCTAGTACCCATTGGTGTTGGACCAGATGACACCAGAAGGCGTACAGCACATGGATATCCAAATGTATACATCTGTTGTTGTATACCAGAAGTGGTCAAATAAATATTAGAGAACATATTTTTACACTTTTATTTTTTTAATATTCGGCACAAACAAAATATGGATGTCTCTAGTACATGGCCTATTACCATGCGTACGTGCGTGCTAGTGTCACTGTGTGTCGATGTTTGTTTGCACATGAATATATTTGCATGCGAGTTCATTTCTAGCCACAAGAAATTAAAAAATCCCCAGCCTCCGCAAAGCAATGTACAGGTTTAGCTGCCTCACAAAATGCAATTAATTTGGTAAAGCCCTAAGTTAAGGCTCGTAGTTAATGCTTTCAGCTTTGCCAAAAGGTGCGGAAAGGTAATTAATGTCAGAGTACATCCATATGACGATGTAGGCGCGTGCGTGTGTGTGCATGCGTGTACCTATGTGTGTGTGTGCCGAGTGGGGAGCGGTAGTGCAGCGGTTAGCGCGCTGCGCTATGAACCCGTCGACCCGGGTTCGATTCCCGCTCACGGCCAACACCAGTGACGATTATCTGAACCGGTCCTGGGCCTCCCCTAGGTCGACTCAGCCTCATATGAGTACAAAGGCGGTCGAGCGTGTACCGTTCCGGCCTTCATAGGTGCTCGTGAACAGCACTTGCCCCTACAGTTTGTTAAGGCTATACGGGAGATCTTTGTCTTTGTGTGTGCCGAAGGGCGGGGTGAGTGTTTTATTGTGTTATGGTTATTGCTTCCCAAAAAAATGAATTCAATCCCAGGTAAAATGATATTAAAACTGCAGTGGTAGATTTCGGTTTGTATCTGCGAGTGAGTAATGCAGCCAGCAGTGATGGAGATCACTTCCAGGTGTCTGAATAATGATGAACAAAAGTTGCTACCCTGTTCTGGCATCACCTTCATAATTGTGAACTGTTCCATGTCTGGCCTAAGATAAATGGGACCCAATTACATTACAACACAATGCAATACAATGTGGATTCATGTTGCATCGCGATGCAATCGCATCTCAAGATGTTGTACACGCAGGGAAAGCTTGCACAACTAGGAAGTTTGAAGAGGGTATATTTTAAAGCGAAGATGGATAGAACGGAGATGACAATGGTATAAGTGCTTATGAAGGCACTTGGGCGAGAGAGTGGGGTCATGTACGGAAGAAAAATAAAAGTCTTCACCTTAGACGTTAACACGGTGAGAGGGTTTCGCCAGTGCAGGCAGCCCAGAGAAAGGGAATTTCAGACAACAGAAGCAGCAGAAGAGCCGAAGCAACCTTGATCGATGATGGATACAATTGCACACAAGAGATTCTCGTTCATTCCCTTACACGCATTACGCTGTTGTGCTTCCCACACAGGTCTACAGAGAGGGTCTTTACCCAAGGTTCATGGTCCAATATTATAGCCACAAAGCACGTGACCTGAAATCCTGAACCAGAAACATGCCGTTTTTCAAAATAAGCTGTTAAAGGAGCACTCGAAATTCACGATTGATGATGGCTACATTCGGCCATGAGACAGATATATCTGCCAAAACATAGGGTTAGTGATGGGTTCAGATGGAACCGCGCTCGCATCTTGCATGTTCCTTGCGTGCACGAGCGTCGGCTCCGCTGTGCAGACATGCGTAAAAAAGCATATGCCATCGGCGATGCATTTTGCAAACACCGGTGGTATTCGTGCAGCGAATGAACGAGAGCAAAGTCATTTGTATTGCTATCATAACCCAGTAAAATACAAAAAGGTGCAGTCCAGTAATGGCTTGCTTGCATCACTGCTGGCAGAAGAGCATCGAGGCAGAACTCGAGAGCACCTCGAGAGGGGTATGGTGGCTTCTACACTGGTTCAAATGTCTTGGAAGAGACGAGGAAACCCACACTTTACACCATCAAACACGACCCTCCCACTAACTCTGTTGCATCCATTTCTACTGCTGGGCACACAGAGGTGGTGGCTTTAGGGAACTTCACCATTGTTTCAACTGCCACACCAGGAGATCGAACCAGTAGCCTCTGGCTTTGCAAGTCCATTGTGCTACCCATTAAGCCACGGCAGCATCCTGAACTATTAACATTATGCAAAATGTAATATGGAAAAAAAGCATGGATTTCAGTCTCCGAATTTTCATTTTGGAAACGTGTGTGCCAGTGAATGCATGAGATAAACAAACACAGACGTGTAAGACTAACAAAAGTCTTCTCCTCACTCTGCTGTCAGAATTCTGCTCGCATTTAACATTATGACCCAGAAATAAAATATACTGAACTGCAGCATCAGAGTTCCATAAGATAATATGAAGAGCATCAAGAGATGTGGGGGGGGGGGGGGGAGTGGCAGGAAGGTTAAAGCAATTTAATCGTAGAGGGATAAAATCAGTGCAATATATATAAATGAAACTGAAACTAAAAATGCAGGGCATTGTCTTGAAACAGTGGCAATGGTCAATGTGAGAGATGCCTGACAGACATTTGGAAGGTGTAAAGAGTTCACGTGAATTTCTCAGAAACTAATTAAACCGACAACCGCAGAGTTGTCCACTGGGTTTTATGCGCGCGCTCATTTTCTGTACGCTGTAAGCACTTGTCATTATCAGGGCGTGCACTGATGCATGCTCTTTTAAGCACGTGGTGTCAGAAAAGCAGATGTGACAGCTTGGCTTGTCTGTCGTGGCCTTGATAACGACACAGAGGAGAGCTCTACAAGCCTGCGCGGTGATGCATGGTCCTAAACGCTGGTGGAGCGAGGGATACGCGAGTGCGTGCGAGCCATTCTGACTTTTGCCCGCTGCTCGCCAAACGATTGTGCGGCCGATTAGTGGGGGGAGGATGAGTGATGTCCCTTTAAAGATGTATGTGGGTTCAGTGGCACATCTTTGCTTGGCATGGGCCTTGGTGCAAGGGAATGAAATGGGGCCTCCTGTCATGTTCCTCGCCTAGGCCTCCCTGGTCCATGGGCCTCTGTCACAGTTGCACCCCCTGGCACCTTCGATAGGCACGCCACTGTCTGGGTTTGTTTTGTTGGTTTGTATCTGTGCGTATGTGCGTTCCTTTTAAAATAAAATACAATCGGTGTGTGCAAACTGCATGGACTGTCAATCCGCGGCAAAAGCTCTGTGTCTTCTCAGGCATGGTCATGCTGTTAATTCCAATTTCTTGAAAAACGTGGACCCTTTGATAGCAAGAGCTGAACTGGTTTGATAAAAATGCAGGTTGGTCTGCCAGTGATTCATACCGATTTTTTTTCTTTTTTATCTCGTGACTCATAGATACATGAGAGATCTGGAAATAGCCATAATCGTGGGCTACTCTAGCAGACTGCCACACAGAGGTTAGCTCATATGGCCTGCATGTCCATCTACCACATGTCATAGAAGCGAATCCATCAGCTGTGTCGTTTTGAATATACTTCACCATGCTGGTGAGTGAGGGTTAGTAAAGAAAAGAGAACCCATTACTGGCTGATATATCACCCGCCAGACAATTTAGCCTTGACCAGCAATTGAACTCAGGCAACCGGGTTCAAAATGAAGTGCACTAACAACCGCACCACAACTTTGCTCAGATAGAGGAAGCTTAAGTAGACACGTGTTATTGGACACGTGTATTATTAAATATATAAATGGAATATAATATAGAAAAACTGACAGGAGGATCTGGAGGTTTAATTGACATTCTGGTT
Source organism: Lethenteron reissneri (assembly GCF_015708825.2). NCBI lineage: Eukaryota > Metazoa > Chordata > Hyperoartia > Petromyzontiformes > Petromyzontidae > Lethenteron > Lethenteron reissneri. Next base: position 3,363,992 of record NC_083787.1, read on the forward strand.
AGGAGTGGACTCAAAAGTGCTCTTGGCAAAAAGAGCTCGCGAAATATGCTGCTGGGCAGGACATCGGGTTGATAAAAAAAAGAGTCCAATTCGGGTACAATTCATTTCCAAGTTTAGTCTCGAAAACCACCGATGAGCCAAACCGTACGTGAACGATGGCCGAATGAGTCGCCACGCCCTCTCGGTGCTCGGCACACATGAGCCACACCACCACCGCCGCCACCACCGCAAGATTGATGCAATCTGCACCAAGACTGTGCCCATAACCCCACCCACTCTGGGCCACTGCGCAATTGCGACGTGAGCAGTGGTTGGAATGGATGCGTTTCTGTGTGCAGGATCGGCCCCACGCGAATTTCTGAATGTGGAATGGGTGCGTTTCTGTGTGCAGGATCGGCCCCACGCGAGTCTCAAAATGTGGAATGGGTGCGTTTATGTGTGCAGGATCGGCCCCATGCGAATTTCAAAATGTGGAATGGGTGCGTTTCTGTGTGCAGGATCGGCCCCACGTGAATTTCGAAATGTGGAATGGGTGCGTTTCTGTGTGCAGGATCGGCCCCACGTGAATTAAAAAATGTGGAATGGGTGCGTTTCTGTGTGCAGGATTGGCCCCACGCGAATTTCGAAATGTGGAATGGGTGCGTTTCTGTGTGCAGGATCGGGCCCACGTGAATTTAAACATGTGGAATGGGTGCGTTTCTGTGTGCAGGATCGGGCCCACGTTAATTTAAAAATGTGGAATGGGTGCGTTTCTGTGTGCAGGATCGGCCCCATGCGAATTTCAAAATGTGGAATGGGTGCGTTTCTGTGTGCAGGATCGGGCCCACGTGAATTAAAAAATGTGGAATGGGTGCGTTTCTGTGTGCAGGATCGGCCCCATGCGAATTAAAAATGTGGAATGGGTGCGTTTCTGTGTGCAGGGTCGGCCCCACGGGAATTTCAAAATGTGGAATGGGTGCGTTTATGTGTGCAACATCGGCCCCATGCGAATTTCAAAATGTGGAATGGGTGCGTTTCTGTGTGCAGGATCGGCCCCATGCGAATTTCAAAATGTGGAATCGGTTCGTTTCTGTGTGCATGATTGACCCCACGTGCATTTCATAATGTGGAATTGGTGCGTTTCTGTGTGCAGGATTGGCCCCGTGTGAATAAAAAAAAAGTGAAATGGTTCCGTTTCTGTGTGCAGGATTGGCCCCGTGTGAATAAAAAAAAAGTGAAATGGTTCCGTTTCTGTGTGCAGGATCGGCCCCACGTGAATTAAAAAATGTGGAATGGGGCCAATATTTTATGCGAAAAGGGCCATTATTCTGCCAAGAAAGGGGCGTAATGATGGCCAAAATAGCCATATAAATTTTACCCAATGAGTGGGCACAGTGGGGAATGTGGGTGATGCATCTGCCAGTAATCCTAGTCACTTAATCCAAAACATTTTCCTTTGCCCCATGACCTCATGCCAATGAGCCTTTGTCACTTCACGTGGCCTCGAAGGACACCTTGCCTGGCACAAGAGCCATATCGTGACATCCCAGCCACTTGGTGATGAATGGCAGCTGTTGTGTGTTCAACACACGAGCCATTAAACGACCCTCATTCCATAATTTCGTGGTCGTAAAGTGCAACAATTCATCTGGATTTTATCTAAAATTGCTTAAAGGAAAGTTCTGACTATGTTTACTCTGCAAAATAAATCCATCCTATGTGCGTACACGTGCGTATATGAATGGTGTTGTTTGTGTGTGCCTTCGTGGGGAGCAGTGGCCCAGTGGTTAGTGCGTTGCGCGACCCGAGTTCGATTCCAACATCGGTAACTAATTTCTGAACCGATCATGGGCATCCTCTAGATCGACTTAGCCTCAAATGAGTACCTGGTAAGATGTGTAAACATCGCCACTGGGGAGACAAAGGCGGCCGGGCGTGGTGCTGGCCACCCACCCCCTTGAGTCCCATGCCTGCCTTAATAGGTGCTCGCTAACAGCACCTTGCCCCAACAAGTAATCTGAGGCTGCAGTGGGGGGCTGTGACGGTCCCACCTGATGACGGAGACTTGTGTTGCCTCCGAAACGTCGTGATTTTATTGTTTTATCTGTATTAATTTTAATTTCATTTATTACCTACGTGACTCTACCGAAATAACTAAGAGTATGAATCTTTACGTTTGTGTGAGAGCACACGTTTGCCACGTGTCTTGGGGGTTAGGCGTAGAAGGCGAAGAAGAATAAAAAAAATTTCGACTCGGTCATTACGGACCACAACGGCGCGTCTCTTTTTCCCCCCCTTCCGCGTCCCGTGAAAACAATTAACCGCTGGGCTGTGTTTGTTGCGGCACAGTGCGCCAACAAATCATGAGCCCCTTGCAGCCAGGGCTAGGCCGGCGGACACGTGGGGCCATAAAGGGAAATAATGCACCGTTAAACCCGACTGCCAGCCACAACACATTTTACACCTGATTTTAATGCGGAATTCATCCGAGGATTCAGTTAAGCAATTTGTAGGTATACTGTACGAGTGGGTGTGCGGCGGTGTGTGGGTGTGTGATTTTCTTGCCCAACTACCGCCCATAAAAATACATGTTTGAGAACAGTTCTGCAGGATTGCATTACAATTTAAAATGCGTGTGTGTCGTCCGATAGAATTATATTGGAATAACTTGTGAGGTTTGATTACATTTCTTAAGGGATGTACAATTTTTTTGTTTTATTCTTTCACCACATGTGAGAGAGTTGAATGCATTGAATGGTATTATGCGGTTGTCAAAACCATGCTGCAGATTACATTCAGAGACTTAGATAGAGAACATACACAGGCAAAAGACATAAACAGAAGATTAGTGCCCTATGCAACCACATTTGCAATGGCAATTTGAAACTCTGAACCGTGTCCATGGTATTTATAATTTAATTATACAGTGCAATGTAATCAAAATACTGATTGTCTTGGAATGGTCTTGAACTGTTATTCTTGTTTTGCTACCTTACCCAAGCTTACATTTCATCTTGACAAATCTACAAAAATGTGTGGATGGACTCGTGCAATGTATACTCCCGTACTATACATATATTTGGCTGTGTACGGTGCAAAAGAAGTTCAACATACGAACAATTCTATTAACTCCTCGTGATTCACTGACGCAAGTTGATTCTTTTAATATTTTTTTTGTAGATCGTGATCCTGACGAATTCAGTGGCCTCTAGTGGCTAGAGGGATCACGTGAGCCGATTAAGTGCAGCGTAAAGCACTGCTCCTAACGTGATTCAATGCATCCATCATGAGCTTAAGAATGAATATTCTTCAATGTCTTGATGCATCGTCACCTGCTTAATTGCTCCTGATCGCAGCAGCAATTGGAGTCAATTGGTCTTTCACGTGGTAGTGCCATGAACGTTATTGGCCAATGGAGTTTGTGTGGCAGTGAATATGTTAACTGTTAATCCACTTCCGATGTTGTAGGCATAGAGACCTATGCTGCACAATTTACCGTGGACCGTATGAAATCCATATAATATATAGTTGACTGTAAAATATGTATAGTGTGTGCCAACAAGTATTGATTATGGGATATTTAAATAATGCACAGACTCATAATTAGAGTGGGATTCAGCTTTGAAAGAGTAGAAATTAATTCATCTTCAATTTGTGAAAATGGGTTTTGAGTGTGAATCGTGTTACAGTATGTCAGAGTGGATTTAACTTTTCAGTGTCACGTTCAACAATTGTTATAACCACGTCTGGTATTTGTATTCACGTGCGCGTGCAGATGTGACTTTCATTGCATTCAAACCTTCAAACTCCAAAAGGAACAATTTAAATTCATATCAGAAAAGGGGGAAAAGAAGTTTGCGTATCAGCACATTTTGTATGTGTAACAGAACTCTGGTAAAACCATGTTACTTGGAATTCCATTTAAACCAAAATGTAGGTTACTGAGATAGCACGTAAAAATGACAGGCTAATCCTTAGTACTTAAGACATTCCATATCAGGCTTGGATGTGTGCAAAACATGCATGCACAAACTCTTTAATGCTCTGCAGTACAACTTTTGTAAAATTGGCTTCAGAACTTTTTTGGTATAATTTATAGAGAAATTCCAAACTTCCAAAAGAAACGATTTTTCAGACGGATTGAAAAAAAAATCCCCAAAAACAAATTTTAGGGGCTTTTCTTTTAAATATATTTGGCTTTTTTGGTTGTTGTTAATTTAACAAAAAAGACATATATTTAAAAAAAAAATTACATGAGCAAGCAAATTGTCCCGCACTAAACTTTCGAACCACATTGACGTCAAACTTAGAAGGCAGCCGATGAGCTTTTTTTGCTGACTCAAGCAGCCGTCTTGCAAAAATATATCGCGGGCAGTGTGAAATTACATCAAATTAGTGTCGAATTGCCAAATTCTGGAAAGTAAGCAGTACATCACTCCGTGATGCCTAAGCAATCACGAGTAAAGCTGGCTTGGACACAGAGGACGTGCAATTGGATCAATCTTACAAAATAAAACGACACTTTTTTGCTCGTTCTAATGGCATTGTCTAGTGAGAATCAGCATGGCACGAGTGTTGCAATTCACGAGTCCTGCTAAAACAGCGTTCAGATCACGGATATGCCGTTGCGGGCACTTAGGCATCAGCAAACCAAGAAAATTATTCGGCCCCCGCCAAACAAGTATCTTAAAAAGGGGCCCTTGGATTCATGACAAACACAGGGGGGCATCAAATATCATCTTAAATTCCAATCATCAATCATAGCTCACTCAGGGATGTGATGTAATTCTCCCGACCGCCTGTATATTTACACCACAGCAGAACGAGCCACGGGGGTTGTTTTGGGTGAAACAGCCAGCGCATGACTTTTCCACGTTATCCCATCCGAGGATGAGAGGGGCACTGACTGTCGACATTTAACAGAATCGAGGTCAATTTAAGGATTGGTCGACCAACACTTCAATTCATTTCGATCTGTAGCAACCGATTGTCAATTGTCAGGCAGGTGGTGGTGGATTTCTGTCCACAATTAATGTATTTCTTTTTGTGCCCAGCTGTACCGAAAATCTACAGCAAAAATCTAAATCAATTTGACCTCTCTCATCTCTGTCTTGTCTGCATCTGTCTTCTCTCGTCTCACTACAACTCTCTTCCTGTGTACGTTTTTAGTATCTAACTGCATCTATATCTCGTGCCTAATATCTCTGCTGTCATCTCAGTCGGATTTTTTGAATTGAAATGGTTTGGTCATCCAAAGAGAATTCCTGCTTAGGGCTCCCCGCTGGGCTAACATCACCACTGCGGTCACGCAAGGTTATGATGGACACTTAACCAGCCAGTCCATTCATCCTGCACAGACCACGGCTCATTCTGCAAGCAGACCGCGGATTCGTAAGCAGGGGTGAACACCGGGTGTATTGTTGTTTCATTACTTCTTCGGTCAACTCGTAGGGGCTTTTAATTTTGGCGCATCAGGTTCACTCCGATATGAGAAGTCCCGCTGTGCCTCAAGCACCTTCAGTGAAAAAGTCCTTAAGGTGAGCTCGGAGGATATTGGTTCGCTCGCTCCCAAGTCCAGCGTTTACAGGTTTTAAATCGAATTTCTGCCGACTGCAATGCGGCTGGGGGTGTTTCCTTAGAGAGCGATGCTGAGGCATCACAACACCGCTAATAAAGTGCCCAGCTCTTGTGTGCTGAAGTTACGGCCAAATTAGCTGCGCCAGCCGTGGATAGTGGGAGTAGTTGAGCTGACGATAACTGCAAAAGGTTATCTGTGCAGGTCGCGTAGTTGCCATGCAGAGCTTCCCTTGCCGCTAAGTTTTACCCACTTTGTTGGAGAGAGTTCAACGCTCTCACAATTTAAATGCATTCGCGATCTTTTGGCCAAGAATTCCACACTTTTATGCGGAAACCAGTCCAGATCTTAATAGCTCGCTTAAAAAAAAATACCGTTTGATAATATTAGTCTGGAAAGGCTGATGGCTGAAGGACTAAAGATATATATTTCCAATATATGCGGACAGACAGAATGGAGTTATCTAGTTTTGTGGAGAACTCTTTCCAATTACATCTGCGTAATCCAGCAACATTTAATGAACAAGGCTGATTCTCCTGATGAGGCCCAGAAGGTTACATCCGGTCGAGGGTTTACTCGTCGCTCGATCGCATGTGGGCTGATGCATGAAACATTGTTTTTTAATTTGCACGTATGTGGAACTTCTTTTGCGCCGTACGTAGCCAACCGTGCTAATTGGAGGTGTGGTATATGTGGAGAGACGGAAGGGGTTGGCGGTGGCATTCGCTTTGACCAATACTTTTTATAGGTGGCCATGCTGGTACAATATGTAGAATGTTTAAAGCACGTTTCTGTCTTCCCACAAATCACCGAGCTTAAGCCAATGAGTATAAGAGATGTCTATTGAGCTTTAATGCAACACCAGGGCAGTAGGCGTGTCCTTGTGGCTCTTCTTGTTCATTGACTCATTGCGTTAACAACACGTGCTTGCGAATTCAATTGAAAGCAATTATAATAATGTCATAACGTATGCTGTGGGTTCCTTTAAGATGGCATGTAAGTGCAAATGTTAGTGCGGGCGCGCGCACACACGCACACACTATATATAATAAATGTGGGCTCCCAAAGGCATTTTCTTTTCAATCCTCCTGGACTTTGCGTAATGGAGCCCAGATTTGCATCATATTTCCAGTAAACATATTGGCCCCTAGAAACGATTCAAAGAAAGGTGGAGAGCCAGGCAGGAATTGCACATTTATTGCTTGTCATGCATTTGGGGTCTTCATACAACAACAACAACAAAACCCTGCTCATAATCTTAGTCCCCGTGTAGCGCTTTATATTTGTTTTCAAATTTGTTACCAAATATTTTTGACGGTAACAGGTCTGTTTTGTTGTTGCATGGGCTTCCAAATAATGATAGCTTACGGTTCCGCTTTATTTCACGTGCCATTTTTTGAACCGAAACACCCGGCTCTTGTCGACGGCGTGTCCGTGCGACGCGGACTGAGGAGCGATTCTGCGCCTGTCAACCCTGCAGGGCGACCATGATTCAGAGAGAGGGGGAGGGGAGGGGGGGCACACAAACTCAGGGTCTTGGGGAGCACAACATTCACAATCACTAATATCCTCATCAACATTATCATTGTTATCACCTTCATCAAATATTATTCCCACCACCATCATCATCATAACTATAATTATAAATATAATTGGTATCATCATCATCATCATCATCATAACTATAATTATAAACATAATCTGTATCATCATCGGCTTAATCGTAACTGTGATCATTACCACCGCCATCATCATCAGCACCAAAAAATATTACCACCACCATCATCACAACGATGAGCATCGTTGTGATGATGGTGGTGCGAAAGACGTTCAACATACATCATCATGACCACCATCATCACCATGATTATTACCACCAGCACAACCACCACCATCATCATCATTGTGTTACTGTATTACCCCCATCATCACGACTTGACGAGGCGGTAATAATGTATGAGTTGGGGGGGGGGGGGTGTGGGGGAATCTTCCGCAGGGTGGCTTAGCCCGCCCCTCCACCCCCGAGGCAACGGCTCTGGCACCCGTGGGGATTGCTTGCGGAAGCCACTGCGGTAGCGAGGAAGCTTCGCGCAGTGGGTAACGTTGTGAGATTAACGTGGGGTATGCTGAGACGTTAAGAGCCGCCAACGTGCATTCGGCGTGCTGTTATAATGGCCTCGACAAAAGGGTGCAGAGATGTAAATCTATTCCTCGTGACCCCCCCCCCCCCATTCGCCGCGAAATAAGTGTTATAAGTTGATGCTATCGTTCGTGCAGAGGCACTTTCCTGTATAGCGCTGCCAAGCGTGGAATCATTGGCATTGTGTAGATAATAAAACACATCTTTGCGCTGGATCAGCCCTACTGCTGAGACATCTCGATATGAAATCTGACATGCCAAACAAACGCCTTCGGCCTTTCTCTGATCCTGAAACTCCATTCGTTCGTTCAGTGCAACGCCGTGGTGGAATATCTATTGCCAAACTAGACAAGCAAAGGGCACGCACGCACGAGTAGTTAGATTCAACCGTCAGTCTTAGATTTTGCGTTACTGAGCGCATTAAGTAATTTGCTTGCATTCGTCCCACACTATGCACACGCGTGTAATATTAACGACGTTTTATTCACCCCCCCCCCACCCCGGCGTTGGCTCCGCAGTTTCGCGGGACATAAAACGAGAGAGTTGGTACATTTTTACACGATGCTGGAGGAATTGATTACATCTCGCGACGGAGACGCGCGTTATCCTGCGGGGACTTGAGACAAACAACACAGGCCCCCGCGGGGTGTGTGCGCATGGGGGTAGGGGGGGGGGGGATGCCGACGAGGTGCCGAGCCCCTGGATTGTGGATGAATGTGCCAGGGGTTTAATATCTACCCGGGGCGTGTGCGTGTTGGGTGTGCAATCAGCACCAAGGACAGGGTGGCCTGAATCGAGTGGTGGGTGAGGCGGGCAGCATCGAGACTGAGCACCGTTGTCAGTCGGTTGCAGACGAGCTGGAAATACCGACGAGGAATTCTGAGGCCAAACAATAAGCGTGGAGAGGAGATGGAGCGGTGGGCTGGGTTGTGAGAGCTCGATATGAAGTTGTAGAGTAATAGAAAGTGTACGAGCGAATGTAAACACGTTACCGGATTGTTCCAATTGTGGAGCGCTATATTTTATTAAATTGCGTTGCCCCATTTGCGTCCAACGACACACGATTGTCAGTCTTATCTTACTGTCTATGCAGTCAAATGTAGGCGACGTCATATTTTGTGTGTGTGTTTATCATAATTCAATCTGCCATTACAAATAATAATAATTTAATTTAAACAAAAATATTTGTGTATATATATTCCAAGTGCTTATCAACGAACCAGTTAGGTATGATGTCATGCTTGAACTGTAACCCTGCACCACCCGACAGAGCCAAGTAAATCAAGTTGTCACATGGAGATATTGTGGAGTGTCACCTGTCTATCAAACATTCCTTGGATGAGAGCTCACTCATCCCGATTTAGCAAATAGTTTCGTTCATGGGCCAGAGCAGAAATCGGTACCATCTAAAGCAGGGGTCGCCAACCTGTAACAGACAAAGAGCCACAACGTACCCATGTATTCTGCGAAGAACCAAGTGTGTGTGTGTGATATTATATCATACCACTTTCATTCATTTATTATTCATCATTCTTTGCTACTGTAGTAGTGTGTTCTACGTTATGCCGCTTCGACAGAAGCCACGTATGGGTGGATTAAAGAGCCACATGTTCCTCGGGAGACACCAGTTGGCCACCTCTGATCTAAAGTAACAACACTTTAGTCATACAGACCTATTTATATGGCTAATATTAATTAAATTATAATAATTTGATGATCAACGCTACTCAAATTGCTTTTTTTTTTACAATTCACTGTTATTGGCCATACAGCGGCATCAGAGCCACGAAACTTATACCACGTCTGGTGGCATCGACAAATTGAATATCTGGGATGAGCTCATGGACTAAATGGGCCATTAAAGCCGCCGGCAACGAGAAATCTAGGGAATAAATGAATAGCCGTTAATTCTCAGAATTTGGTCATGACCCCCACATCCAATGGTCTACTTACAGGATCGATAGATCCCGGTTTCTTTGTCTGCTTTCATTAGTGCGTTTGCATTTGGGATGTTAAACACATTTACTGCCAACTGAGTAGATTTGCCCATAGACATGCAGATTAACTTTGTTATCTATGATGTAGTTTCTAAGCAAATGAAAAATGTCCTGAAAATAACGATACTATTAACAATACTAACGACAATACTATTATTCACAAGCTATTGTGACGACATTCAGAAGGCAACATACAAATCCAACGTAAAGTTTTTTTATTGTCATACTATGATTGTCTACGCATGAAAGTCTGAGTCTCAAAAGACGTTGTTGTTGTTGTTGTTGCTACGTGTCATCTCAATTGCGTAATTTTCAGGTATTCTTTTCAGCAGAGATGTTTAACCAATACAAATTACATTTTTTTTTTGCTCTAGAAGGAAACCAGAAAACCTATGGGAAACCCATGCAGGACAGCGGGAGAACGGACAAAACAGGCCACAAAAAGGTGCCCGGGTCAAGAGTCATTCCTGTTGCGAGACACGGACATCACCAGAGCGCCAGCCTGACCCGCCCGCTAAAGGTGCAGGCCCGCAACTAAAGTGGTCTCGTCGCTTCTGCCGGAAGGGCCTCTATGCGAGAGAGCTCTAGAGAATATTTGGAAGAGATGGGAGTAGCCACACCTTACCCCCACCACAAGCGATCTGTCAATCGACCGCGGTGTGCCCCGTGTTTAACTGCTCGGTGGACAAAGGCGAGGGAAGTTGCCCGTTGTTTCAAATGTCAGGCGGGGCGAGGGAAAGCCGTGAACTCCCGTGTGCTGACCATGACACAATGGCATCGCCCCAAATCCCACGTACCTTGGATTTTAAATGATGAACACTGTGTATCGATTTTTGCAACATTCATGTACGGATTTTGACTAGATTTAATTCAAGGATAAGCATGAGATTATGAGGAAATTATTTCGTTCTTGTTATAATTGCAACGTTTGTTAATAGATGGCCTCAATGATCTTTAAGTAAGAATTGCCTCTTAACGTCATCGCAGTCACTAATTGCACACAGTTTAATTCCTTCTACTTCACTAATCTCATTAACGTGCAAGTATTATGTGATTGAGCATACTCCGTGGATAGATGTTTCGCCAATTACAGCCAAAGTGGGATTCACACGTGGTCTTAAACGGAAAATGAAAACCATCGCACATTGACGACTTTTACTGATTTTGTTTAAGCACATTCACAACCGAACCTCACTCGACGTCCATCGTTAGAGCTTTTACTTCGTGTTACGCATGTCTTATTCTTGGAAATAGCATGCGTACGTCCGTGAGCTCTTCTAGAACAGGGCTCGGCAAACCAACATCGCAAGAAGAGCCATTTTTTTCGAAATCAATCATAAAAATTCACGTGGTGAATGACGCCACGGAGCAGGTCTTTAAAGAGCCGCATGTTGCCGACTTCTGTTCTGAATCATCACGGGACACGTCCGGTACACAAAGGGTTAAACCACCCCTCCGCGTTGTGGAGTTATACATCTGGTTAGAACCACAATACAAGCGGTGCCAATTCCACCTGGAGCTGTTCATTTGATTTGTTTCAACAAGACGGCGAAACCCAATTTGGCATGGCGTCCACAGTCTTTTGAAACTGTTGGGCGTGCCAATACACGCCGCTGGGGTTCATTTGTGAGTTGTAGCTTCAGCAGCAACCCGCCCATACGACGCAGGACAATGTCGCAGTGGTGTGCGTGCGTGTGTGCGTGCCCGCGGCTCAGCTCAATGTTTCGCTCACGATGGCTAACGCCGAGAACCCCGCAGCCGCAATTGACGTGGCTGTTGCCCGCAATTAATGTTTAACTAAGCTAATGAACCGTACGTTAGGCAAATTGACCTTTGTGCTAATGCTAACAAACCCAAGAAAGCTGGGCCGAGTCCAATTCTCGTCCTCAAAAGAACATCACAAAAGTCTCAGCTGGGCCGATGGCAGGGGGTCCCTTCCTGTCAGTGGTTGGCCAAGAGGTCTCTTCTAAGTCCGCCCGTTACACAGAGCACAATGTGACGTAGCTTATGATAACAATAGCAATAGCAAAAACACATTCCTGCGGAGGGAGCTGGTAGGAACTTTGGGTTTCTCGGTCAATGGCCAGGGTCAACGGCGGCGTGGTGTATTCCGCAAATATGGCCGACTGTGAGGGCGGGCACAAGCCGGCGTGAGTAGGTTAAACGTTGAGTTTTATAAGGGCACCACGGGGTGACCAGCCCCTCCCCACCCAGCCCCACCCCTCCCACCCCCCACCCAGCCCCAGCCCCTCCCCACCCTCCCCACCCAGCCCCTCCCCTCTCCACCCAGCCCCACCCTTCCATTTTTGGATGCACGACGGACGGACACAATAATCCCCTGTGGGCTGGTGGAACCAGGTGGTTCCTACCAGTAAAAAACATATACATAGTTACCCACAATTCGTAATCGTAATTGCAATAGTTTCCTGGGGAAAACCTCACCGAGTCTCAAGACTCTTTGGCAGCGGGGATCTAGGTTGAAACGCGTTCGCGAATTATCTGAATGGGTACATATTTGGAAATGTGGGAGGAGACTGGAAAACACGAAGAAAATCCACCTCTCGTGGGATGGGGTGGGTAACTCAGTTTGGCCATTTCCTGGCCACAGCTCACAGCCCCGCGCCTCTGACACCTGGGACCAGCCCTGATGGTCAACTCTCCAAGTCCGAATCAGGCTAAAAACCCCGCTTAGCTTCCGAGACCCAGATGTATTTGGCACGTTTAGGGCTGATTCGGTAATTTTTAAATGTATACTGTGAAATTATGCAGCCCCCCTCCATGATGGGTCCTTTTGTGGATTTGTTTTAACATCTCAAAGATTCCGAATGGCTATAATTCCCGGGGATTTATGCTGGAAAATGGCTGTTGTCACCACAGTGAAGATCACCTTTATACTAAAGTCTTATTTTTACATATATATACACAATCAAAATACTATAATGTACACCTTGGTGTCTCACAATATAGTCTCATTTGAAATGTAACAAAATAAGTGTGAAAGAAAAAATATCACACGAAACCCGTAAATGAAGACGTACAGCTACCGTGAAAGAAACAAATGAAATCACGTGAACAACAGAAAAGTTAGTTTTCTTCCCATTTACAGAGCATTTTCATCAGGCATCGGTGCATGCATATTCAAGGTACGTTTGCATTATGTACATTGCCACACCAGAGTCTTAAAAAGATCATTTCCAAAGTCTGTGCCTACGTGTAGTATTACTTGTTCATTCATGGTCAAAAGTGAAGGCATCTGTCAAGTTCTATTTCAGGTCTCTTTTTTAATGAAAAACAAACGAAAAAAGCCTATTAAGAAACAGATTTAAGCAAAGTATATTGCAGCACTATCATCATTCCAGGAGGTATTTAGTCACTGCTCTAATAGTATTGTACAGAATAGCATTACAGACAATATTGCATTTTAATGTTTGAATGTTTCTCATACTACATCTGCATCTTATATTTTGCCCATTTTTATAATCTTAACCCTTTGCATGCCACAGGAGCTGTAAGTTACCAACCTGCGTCAGTATGCTCACTCCTGATCTGCCTTTCTTCCCTTTGACTTCAACCCAAAGCTTTCCCATCGGGTAATGCGTCGGGTCAAAGGTCGCAGGATTTTCTCTGCAGCCTCCCCACCCGGTGCACATCCGACTTCGAGCGTGCCACCGTTCACAAGAGATTAGACGGCCTTCCTCTTGGGAGTATTCCGAGGCTGCAAATGCATTTTGTCGGGAGCAGAGTTAAACGTGCAATGTACCGATGCGAGCAATGCACTTTGCGTGGGCGCCCAACTTTAAAGCCGCATTATACGGCGTTCAGCGGAAAACTTGCCCATCCGAACAGACGGGAAATCTTCTGCAGGTCATTTAGCTCCCTCTATTCATTTGATTTTTCTGCTCTCTTTTTTCTTGTTGTTGCTTTAATGGCGAGGCCCCCGAGCACTAACGCGATCGCATCTTTTCCCCGCCAATTATAGAGCGAGCGAGCGCGCGCGCCTCTCCCCCGAACGCCATCTGCGAGACGATTCGAACGCTCAAAACATCTGCACCGCATGGCGCACGTGGTCAGGCCGCCCTCTAATTGCAACGGCTTCTTCCCGAGCTGCGTTTGGAGTCTCGGCCCACACAGGATCGAGCGCCTGGATGGCCGCGGAGACGCCAATGCCCTCTGGGGAACTTGTTTGTGGGCTCTCCTCCATGATGGGGGTTGAAGGGAAGGACGGCGGAGCGATAGGCCGAGTGGTTTAAACAATGGCTCCCTTTCAGTTTGTGGGACTCCGTCCAAAGAAACATAACCTCCCTCCTCTGTTGTTTACAATCCCGCCATCGCCCCCCCCCACCCACCCCCGGCCTCCCACGCCGTACAGATGTCATGCTATTGGGTGTGATGTGGTCATGCCCTTGGCTTCCCATTAAACGCTATCTGGACATAATACAGAAGATGCCTGAGGATTTTCATTAACACTCACAGGAATAAATAAAATGTGCTGCGGAGAATATCTGCAACTGTCCGCATTTAGGTGTTCGGTGTATGTATGGTGTTGGTCATACGATACTTAAATAAAAAATACAGCAATGCATTTGTTTAAGTTTTTCTCTTTTAATAATGAACAATAATTTTCATAGCCCCTGTGTCAATCTCTTGCAGGATGAAGACCATCCTGTCAGCAATGGGGGGGTTGTTTGATTGCACTCTACAATGCAGGTTTATGTGGGTCGATGAAGGGAGAGCCCAGGACTGGTTCGGGTATCACTCGCCACTGATGTTAGCCGTGTCCAAAAACATAACCCATTATCGCCAGGTTCGTAGCGCCGCGTATTAACCGCTGCACTACCACTACCCCACTGGCGCTATACCGTTGTGTATTCAACGCATATATTCAGAGTTGCAAGACGTAGTACTCAATTTATATCACGAGCCCCACAAATGGCAACGCTGCGTTCATTAAACAATCTCGCCGAGCCAAAAAGACGCAGGCCAGGGTAGGTATTTCGGAACGTGGCAAGAGGACATTCATCAACGCTCAAAAAAATGTCACAGCCGCCGGCGGGGTGGCTTTGACCCTACCCCATTGAGTCGCCGGTCCCCCCGGGTGGACTGTGCGCGCTGTTTGGCGAACGGAGCGCGCCGTGGTCGCTGACGCAAGGTGGCCAAAGTAGCTGAGTGGGTCGGAGGAGCGTTGAGTCGGCACCGCCGAGGTCCATGCCCACCGGGTTTCAGGCACAGGTGATTAAAATTACCGAGTGGTGTTGGTCTAACAGTGGCTGTGTGAAGAAAACCACGATGTGATTTTTTTGTTCAGGTTTTCGTTCACATTTTTGGCTGCATTTTGGATCCGAGACTTCATAATTTTGGCTTCATTGACATGTGACAAATACTCTTTAGATAGCATTAAAACTGCTGTGTTTCTTATCTAGAAAGGCTAATTGAAGTGACTTGTTAAGTTTATTTTTGGCTTGTGCTCTAATACAGGATGATGCACTGCTATCTGCAGCATTCCATATCTACAATGTATTTGTCTCATGACCTGATTCCAATAGATCATTTCTAATATATCATCGGAGGTATTTTTGGTTAAATAGTAAAGATGTTGGATGTGGGTTTTTTCCCTCCACAAATGGAGGCTGCGCTGTTTAAAACCTCTAACCCCCCTCGAATTAAATGTGGTGATGCAGCATGGCAGTTCATGAGCCTGTAGTGCAGCAATTGAAAACGGATATTGAAATTTAACAAGAAAAAATTGTTTATTATCCAGGTAGATGGTAATGTTCATTTTATTCAATGTTACACCACAGTGTTATTGTGAGAATCCTCGCATAATTATATGTTTTTGCTTTGTTTTGTTTTCTTATTCCCCACCCCCTCTAGCTGCGAGTTTACACCGCTGAGAGATTTGCTACATTTCCAATTCCCTGTTTGAACATTACTCTCCAGAAATGCCTCGTGTTCTCCCAAATACATTAAATCACACACTCAAAAAGAGGCACAGATGGTGAGATATTTCCAATAGCGTTGGCTCAGCCAAACACTCCTTAGCAAAAAAATATATTTTCGAGGGTATAGATGTGTAACAACAAACACGCCGAAATCATATCAACAACAACATGAGTGAAGACGCGCCCCTCTGTGTCTTGTCTCTCTGTCGGTCGCGTCAACTTTGCGGGCAGCTACCTGGGGGCGATTGCGCGCGGCTGCCATTTCTAAGCACCTCACGATAGCGTGCGGACCCAAACGCGCTCGAGAGCTGCGTCTGCCCGCCACCGGCTACGTACGGGCGCGGAACCTCGTACCGAGGCCCGTACGTAGCCAACTGCGCTCAACCGGAGATGTTGCGACCGAATCGGAGTTTTCTTTTTTTCTTGCGCGAGCCGCCGTTTGCGCCTCTGGCGGGCGGGCGGGCGCGTGCGGGCACGCGCGCGTCGTAAACGTATTCAGCGCACGTGTGCGCCACGGCTCCGCTGCATGCGCTAAGTTATTTTCTGCACCGAGATCATTACAACATGATCTATTGATCTTTGTATGCCTATGCATGCAATTTCGCAAAAGGGCGTGCAAATGTCAAATTGTGAAATCATTTGAGGCACCGGAGGGGGGGAGGCGAGGGCTTTGTGGGGGGGGGGGGGGGGGGAAGGGGGTGAGGTGCAGGGGTGGGTGATGGATAAGTAAATGATAAAAGGAAAACAAAGCAAAATAAAATAAACGATAGTCAGCGCGGGTCTGATCGTTATTTGAGAAGTGTAAGAATGCGTTATATATTTATATAAACATTATTAATTGTACTTAAAAAAAACACTTATAGTGAAGATACATTTTTTTTTTTGGTGACCGGGCAGTTCAGAGGTCAGAGCGCGGAGCCGCTGAGATCATCGGTTCATCTACAAGTTTCATCTGCGCGCGATTGAACCGAGTACTCAAGTGTACCAAGTTCATGGGTGTCAGCCCAGTCGCTCGTTGCTGCCCTTCGTATCATATTTGGCTTCGGTACTCAATTTAGCAAAGATTGCACGAACTATAATCACAAAACGCTGGCGCGACTCTCTTGCGACGGCCGATCTCATTGCGGAGTTATACGAGAAGGTGTAACCCCCGAACCCGTTATAATCAAGGCAACTTGAATGAGCTATTTGAGAGAAGCCTTGTGGAAAATCTCTCCTGCAGGCCTTCTCTGCGACATGGGGCACCCACCTTGCTTTTGGGAGATTTCCAAATGGATTCGTCATCTCGTGACATGATGATGATGATGATGACGATGACGCCGGTTGCACAGTTGGAATAAATTGGTGGTGGGGGAAATACCAAATCAATAAATAGAAAACGAACACAGCACGAAAATATAGCAGACCATAGAACATGCCATCCTATGAATGCACTGTGATAACACAACACATCCATCAATAACATGGCCCTTCATACCCACATGGATGATCTATGTGCTATGAAGAAGGGCCATAGCGCAAAGCAGTTCGCCTATTGTATACATGTTTCCCTATAATGGAACGATTATTGACGGGTGTTGAGATTTTTTTTTCTAAATCCGCACTTACGTACCGCTGCAAACGCACTATCGCGGACACTCATTCGTTTAATAACGTGAGTAATAACGAACATCGCCAACGACAGACTTTTGTGTGATTGCAAATGCTTTGCAGACTTTTTGGAGCTCGGCCATCATCACTGCCGCAGCGCTTCCTCTGTTGGAATGGGTGGGGGGGGGGGGCTACTCGGGGGGGAGAGAGTCTCCACGCTCAGCTGCCCGGAAAGGTGCCTCGCCTAGCTAGTAATCGGCCGTTATAGGCGGCTGGATTTCCCAATTCCCTTCCCTTGCTGGCAATTTGTCTCCTTGGCAGTAACTGCACAAAATTTCCACGCTTCCCCCCCCCCCCGCCACCACCCCACCGTGTCCCCAACCTCTTCTTCTATCTCCGGCTATAATTTTTTTTTTTTGCTCTATATATTCCTTTATGTCTCCTCTCCCACATTTGGCAAGTGGCCCCCACTGCGTCACCTCAAAACCTCCCCTGACATGAACTTTTACCTGCTCAAGCATGTGCAGCCAACACCCCCCCCCCCCCCCCACCACCACCACCACCTCACCCACTGCCCGGATGTGATTGAATGCCAAAGAATCGCTTTGGTCTCTCGTCCCGTGCGTTGGTGATGCCGCGTCTCCCCTTACAGCCGAAAACCCTTTGATTATTGCCACCGCCGTAACGCCGGCTGATTTATCTGGGCGCTCACGCGCCCGCGGTGCCCGGGCGTCTTTGGCCCCCTCGACCTCGCTGTCATCTTTGTTTTTGCGAGACGGACCCCTGCTAGATGGAACCCCGCGCGTCTCTCGGCTGGCACCTCTCGGCTGTCGGCAGAATCAAGGGGGGTGGAGGGGGAGGGAGCGCACAGGGCCTTGGGGAGTTTCTCCCTTATTTTTCCCCCCCCCTCAATTGCTCCTGGTTAAAACAACAGTGTGATTCAAATCGCACGTGTGCTTTTATAGCCGTTTCTTGGCAGACACCGCATTGAACTTCATAACTTGGGAAGTAATTATCGTTCTAAATGTACCAGCAAAGAACAGCATGGGGTGGAAACCAAAGTCATCTGTCGTAGAATTCAGGTCAGCTGGGTGGCCTCGTGGTGAACACGGCTCCGGGTTGAAATTCAACCTTGACCCCTGTGTTCGTGGTTAAGCACCGTTGCAATCCAGAGGTCGCCGGTTCGATCTCCAAGCGCGGCAGTTGAAACAACGGGGCAGGTTTGTTCAATTCCCCTGCCTCTATCCACGTGGTTAAAGCAGGGCCCGCAGAAGCTGGCCGCTGGGCACGTCTGGCGTGGTGGGGTCAAGTGCGACTTCGCTCCCCTCTTCCAAGACGCCTCGACAGCGTGAAAGAGTAGGCCGAAGTACCCTTTAGAGGGGATATCTAAAGCTCCATTGAGTGGCGGTCCTTGTACCAGCCGTGGCACGAGCAAGCATTGATAGGTACCTTACCTTTAGCTCTGTGGTGACGCGCAGTGTGGGAACGTGATCGGGCCAGCAAGCTGCCTTCTCGATTTGTTTTGATGTCAACGATCCCATGAAAGTGTTGCCGAGAGTAGTCTGTCGTGTGCCAGCATTAGTCTGGCCACCAGTGCAGACAGTGCACTATTTGTAATGCTTTGTGTCGTTTTCAGGTGATAGTGGTGGCAAAATGCACAAGCCTTGCAAAGTTGATTATTCAGCTGTGAGCGCAAGAAACAATGACATTATTGAACCACTTACACCCCGTTGTTTTTTTTTCTTCAGTCAATATCTTAAGGTTCAAATAAAATACCTGCGATGCTGAATTGGGTTGATGAGTATAAATTATTTGGTTGAAATTCCACATTCCTATGACGGGGAACATTCGTTTCAAAGGACTGCCGTTGTTGGCTTCCAACCCAGCGGTGCTAATCCAACCGTGAGCATTTTACTGACCTCAGGAAAACGACGGGCAAGATAGACTTTATATTAACTTATGATCAGAAGCCCTGCTGTTCAACCAATTGGCAGTGTCACGGATACAATCTGCAGGAGAGATTCTGGGAATGCGTGAATACGGGCATTGTGTGCATTGTTTGCAAATGAGCGCCAGATCATGAGGAATTGAACCGGTCTCCTTACGGGACTGCAAACGCAGTACAAAGCGCGACAGAGTGAGAGACAACTGAGAGCAAATCAATGAATCATTGTGCAGAATGGTAGACACAGTTTACAAAGCGATGCATTTTATGTACGGATATTGTGCCCAATTCGCTGCCGCTGCAGTCCTGCACATACGCTCGTCTCTGTCCCTCCGCGTTTGACTTACGATTCTGCACGGAGCGAGCGCAAATGTTCATTTCCAAATTACCGTCCTGCCGCCGCCCTACATCCTCGCAAAAATATTGCATTGGGTTATGGTTTTCAGACGCCACTCTGTTATGGACAATACCCGAATATTGAATTTTCAATTCCCCATTCTAATATCGCCGCATTCTCTGCATGGATTGCCTTAACTCTTGACTCTTTTTGCTCCTTTTCCGTAGCAATGCGCGGACGTGGTGTTGTGATTTATGACTGTTATATCACATCTATAGAATCTCCTCTTCGCGAGCGTGCCTTCAGGGTTGTGTTATTTAGATGTAACGTAACCCGCATATATTTTATTCATTATTTTTTTGTTTTTAATCTATTATCGGATTTATGTCTCGCTGCAAAAACATCTACGGCAAGCTAATGCGAATGCTCTGTATAAAAACTTGTTCAAATAACAACATTTACCCTTTGTTTTGCAGGTCTCTTTGATGCTTGAGAGAATGAATTCTCTGGTGATGGATGTACCCAGAATTCTCATAACTTTTGGAAAAATATTTTTCGGAATTTACTTGGACTGTTATTCTTGAAGCTATTTATTTCATTTCGAGGGCGGGGCAAGGGGGAGGGAGAAGCACAGCCTTTCCTTTCTTTAGCATTTAACACAAAAAAAAACCTCGCATCTATCAAGAATAACTTATTAAAAATAAATAAAATAACACAATGGCCAGCATTCTGATTTGATTTATCGCACTAATATGCGCCACGTTGCTCACCCCTTTCCACAGGAAGTATAAAACACCCTTTGAAACAACCCACCGCCGATTTTATTCATCGCTCCTTCACCCTCACTCCACGCAACACGGGGTGAACGGGTACTTCTGTCACATTTCACGAAACCCTGAACAAACACTCGCCTCGTGTTAAAAGAGAGCGCCTGTAAACGACATACCAAACCGCATGCCTCGCCACACAGGGGGAGTGACGTCACCTATTCTCCGGCAGTGGCGGGGAGGGGGGTTGAGTGGCTAAAAGGGGACCCTCGTGGTGCACCGGGATCGTTGAAGCCAGTCGGGGGTCCATTTGTCAATCTTGAATGTTGTCAGTTTTGCTAAAAAAATAAAAGCGTTTAAATATGTAACGTCGTGATTTTTATTTTATTTTACTTTTATTAATTTTAATGTTTTACCTACGTGACTTTACCGAAAAAAACTAAGAATACGTTTAAATATGTACGAGTGTACGCACCCATCGCGGGTTTGAAATTCTGTTATTGCATGCAGCAATGCGTCGACTGCTTACTTTGAATAATAATAATGGTAATATGTGTTTTTTTGGTATTGTATTGTTAATGTTTATCCTAAAAGTGAAAATCGAAGCTTTGGCCAATTGCCCTGAAACATGCCAATCAGCCCAACATCTCATCGACAGTGACATTAAATAATAGTATTACTTGTCTTAAATTAGCCTCCGTATTTATGTATGCAGTGGTGGCATTAGTAGTGGTGGTAGTACAGTGGTAAATGCACTGCACTGTGATCTCATTAACCTGAGTTTGATTCGGGCTCATGGCTAACATCAGTATCGAGTGATATCTGAACAGGTTTCTGCACCACCAGTACACCCTTCACGAACTCTCGCTGACCAACATGGCAAAGCATGGTAAACAAAAATAACGCCAGATTTGAAGTTTTCGTGACTGCAAGGATTCATCCTCTTTGTTTTTTTCGGTAAAGTCAGAGATGGCTGAGACACACTGAAGCGGCTGTGCTTTTGCTACATTGTCACCACCTGAAGAAGGATGCTTGTGTTACGCCCGAAACGTCGTGATTTAATTTTATTTTAGTTGTTTTCATTTATTTAATGCAATTTATTTATTTATTTTTTTACTTACGTGACTTTACCCGAAAAAAACCAAAGAGTAAAAATAAAGCCCCTCGATCAACGTGATCGGCAAGCAGTGCAACTTATTAGTTGGCCACGTACGGTGCGAACGAAGTTCGAGGTGTACACATGCATTGCACTACGAACCCGGTGGCTTGACTTTGACTCCCAGGTCACAGCGAACGTCGGTGGCGATCGCTATCGGAACCTATCCGGGGCATCCCCGTATCTTGACGCAGGAGCAAAATGAATATCTCTTGGAAGCAAATAAAGACAAACAACACTCTCTGCTGAAGCCCTCTCGTGGCCAGCAGACCTCGACATTGGCATTTAGCTTCAGAACGGATTGCCACTGGCATGGAATGGAACACGGACGATGTGGATGCAAAGGCGACCAGAGCGGTGTTTGCCACACTGCTCCATTGCGAGCCGTAATAAAAGTTGCTCAATATCACCGCTTGCCCCAGGAGTCTACAAAGGCTACGTGGGGAGATATTTGTCTCCGCGCGTGTACACGTTTTCATGCAAATATATGGACGTGTGAACGCCAATGTAGAGTTGCATGCATTATTGATGTAGAATATTGTAGCTGGCGGCTCTATCGCTGCCTTATTCTAGGGAGCACCCGGAAAGAGAACCCCACGGCTGCCCCTGAAGCTGACAATCATTCTGGTTTGACTTGGCTGCTTTGAGTAATTAAAAAGCAATCGGTAGAAGAAAAAAAAATCCTCAATAAAATCAAGCTCTGATTCATCACATCTACCCCCCCCCCCCCACACACACACCACGATGCAATTGCGTTCCACATTACAACCCCAATTGCTTTTTCAGCACTGCCCACCGCCACCACTGCCACCGCCACAAACCTGCTTAGTGGAAATCCTATTTTGTAGATCATCTCCTCGGTTATATATTTATTTTTCTCCACTGGCTCACGCAATTGCCCTCCCCACACCCATCCCACCCACTCGACCACACCTCCCCCCCCCTCACATCCTTCCCCCCGCCCCCTTCACCTTATTCCCGTCCAACGGTCCCATCCCTCCGTGGCTCAAACAACTTGCTGACCCATTTATTTAATTATTTATCGGCCCTCTCCCGATTGCACTCAGGGTTGCTTGACCTGGAATAATCCCGTCCCAATGCGCTGGAGTGACTTGAGTGGCGAGACAAGGCAGCGAGGGGTCGCCGGGTCACCAACAGAGGGATGCTAAACAAATGATTATTGCACACATCCATTAATCATTATAAAGGGCACGCCGGCTGTGGGTTCAGTCCCAATGCAAAAACACATCTGTGTGTGTGTGTGTGTGCCTCGTTGTATATGGACACTCATTTTACTTGTGTGTGTGTGTGTGTTCATCGTGGACGCGTAAATAGTTAATGTTACCGGCAGCGAATTCGCCATGGATGCCACACGGTGCTGTGACTTTGTTGACCCAGGTTCCATTTCCCAGCCGCGATGCAGCGCACGAGTGGCGGATGGGATCTGAACCTGGTCCCGCACCTCTCACAGACCGGTTCGTACGGTGTGCGAACCGGTGCCTCGCTCTGCGCCCTCATTGTTGGCACTTGGGCGACTGGACCAGCACGATGCTGCCCGCACCAGCCACTCTTTAGCAAATCCCGGCCTTACTAGGAGCTCGCAAAGAGCGCTTGACCCAGCAATTGTCTATGCATCGAAATGAGGTCTTAAATTGGCATGAATTGCTAAAAACCATAAATTGCTCATTCATGGCTTTTCAGAGCGTCAACTCACAAACGGACTGTGTAAAAGATGGAGGCGCCGAAGAATTGCACAGGGGCCCTGTGCAAATCATACCACGTGTCAAAACTCGCATGTGATGCTGGAACACGGTCTCTGTGAATGAGGCGGAAACGTGAATTTTTCTAAGCGTGGTGGTAACAACGAGACTGTACAGGATGAAAGAGAGAGAGACGCACACACACACAAGGGACATTGCGGGAGATGGAGGAGCGCTCTCAAAGGGAGAGCAGGCGAGGCTAAAGTGGTTTGGTCACTTGAGGTGGATGGAGGAAACCGATTGAACCAAGATGGTATTTTGAGACAGGGAAGAAGACCAAGAGACAAAGGACATGTAAAGAAAAAAATGTGGTGTCGCAGTGGCCTGAGAAAAGAGAGGGCAGGCCTGGGAAGTGATGGAGGCAGACACATGGAGGTATAGCAGGGTATGGCAAATGTCTGAGCACAGAGTCCGATGATGATGATGATGATGATTTTAAAAGGCGAGAAGCTGAATTGATTCTCAAGAAATGTAGTTGTCAATCACAACTTCTTCCACTGAAGATTGCAGGGCTTGCTTTCTTTGTCCAATTTATATATCGTTTTCGTGTGCTAAAATAAATAAATAACTGGTGCATAATAAAAGAGTGCTGCGATTTCATTCCATTTTCAAGCAAGTCCACAAACGGTTCCCGGTGCAATGGGATTGACCAGTGACCCGACTGCATGTGCGTAAATATCTTCACGAATGAATAATAGTAATTACACTTAAATTAATATATACATAAATGAAAGTGCCAACACAGAATGAATATGAATAAAATCATGAATTTAGTCCATGCATTTCACGCACAAATATATTTTTAAAATATATATATATATCAAGAGCCTATAATAAATAGTTATTGATGTGATGCAATACTTACTCCTGGGTATTTTATTTCTGCCGCCATAAATAAGAACCTCTTTTGTAATCCTGCGAACTGATGATGAGAAAAAAAAATCGTCTGGAATCTGCTGCGCAAATGCTTGCGCTCGACTCGTTACCCATCGAGAGAAATGCATCTACACTTAGTAGCACTGCTTAAAGAAAACAGAAATGAATCTGGCCTAGGATAAATCACAGCTCGGTATCCACTCTCACATCCTTTAAATGCATGGGGGGGGTGGGGGGGGGTGGGGGGGTGTGGCAGTCAGAATGCACGAAACGGAGTTCGGGATCCCAATCCTTGGGGCCCTCGAACACGCCCCCAACCACGGTTAGTGAAAGGAAAGTCTCGGGGTCCTAACGCTCTCATTGTTGTTCATCATCCTATCTGTCTCACCCACACGCGCTCTCCCCGGAGAGAGCCTTTCTGCTTTCCGTGTTGTCGCGTTAACCCCCGTCCTGCGCACACCGTCCCAGACACGGGAGGTTATCGCGCAGCTAAAGTGCCAATTGCCGTTGCACATCTATTCAAGTCACGGACGACCGCCCAGCTCCGGACCGACAAAAAAACAAACCGGGAAGCTCCGAGAGAAATAGGCAATCGCGCTCCCGCCCGAGACCCTGACGTGTTGATCAGCGGAGTTTTAATTGTTTGGGGGGGGGGAGAGGGGGGGGGGCGCACGCACGCGCACACGCACGTATCATTGATAACATCGCAGAAATGTATTTCCGCGAAAGGTTCCATTAATAAGTAAAAACAAACTCCTTCGTTTAATTCCTTGGATAAATAGAAGGAATCCTGGTCCAGGTTGTTGCGTAACGAAAACGTTAACAAAGCGAGTGATTTATTATCCATTAATAGTTAATGCCGTCTGCCAGAATACAATATAACAAGAAATGCACAAGACAAAGCGAGTTTCTCGTGTGCTTTAATGTGTGTGCCATTTATAATGATAGAAGGAGCTGCATTATTTAAAAGTTGCACAAGGTGCATTCAAAAAGTCGTAATTGCGCATTACATCACTTAGCCGATTGTGTGCATGAACACTGTCCTATATATTGCATATACTATGCGAATGTGTGCATGAACACTGTCCTATATATTGCATATACCATGCGATTGTGTGCATGAATACTGTCCTATATATTGCATGTACCATGCGATTGTGTGCATGAACACTGTCCTATATATTGCATATACCATGCGAATGTGTGCATGAACACAGTCCTATATATTGCATATACCATACGATTGTGTGCATGAATACTGTCCTATATATTGCATGTACCATGCGATTGTGTGCATGAACACTGTCCTATATATTGCATATACCATGCGAATGTGTGCATGAACACAGTCCTATATATTGCATATACCATGCGAATGTGTGCATGAATACTGTCCTATATATTGCATATACCATGCGATTGTGTGCATGAACACAGTCCTATATATTGCATATACCATGCGAATGTGTGCATGAACACAGTCCTATATATTGCATATACCATGCGAATGTGTGCATGAACACTGTCCTATATATTGCATATACCATGCGATTGTGTGCATGAACACTGTCCTATATATTGCATATACCATGCGAATGTGTGCATGAACACAGTCCTATATATTGCATATACCATGCGAATGTGTGCATGAACACTGTCCTATATATTGCATATACCATGCGAATGTGTGCATGAACACAGTCCTATATATTGCATGTACCATGCGAATGTGTGCATGAACACGGTCCTATATATTGCATGTACCATGCGAATGTGTGTATGAACACTGTCCTATATATTGCACGTACCATGCGAATGTGTGCATGAACACGGTCCTATATATTCCATATACCATGCGAATGTGTGCATGAATACTGTCCTATATATTGCATGTACCATGCGAATGTGTGCATGAATACTGTCCTATATATTGCATGTACCATGCGAATCCGCATTTGCAATGTACAATTGCTGAAGCGTCTACGTTAATGATAACAATCACTTGTATTACCTCTTGATTACAGTGAACGAGGAAGAAACATGTGGAGCCTTTTCACTCAAAGAGGAAAGTGTCTCTCCCAGATGTTTCTACGTCCTCAATGGACATTTAACAACTCAATAGTGGCATTTGTAGGAAGACCTCACTGAGACTCATAACTCCAGGAGGGTCCTTGCCATTGGATGTTTGGCCAAGAAGCTCCTAATAGTCTGACTTCACGTGGGAGAAACCCAGAGAACCCTGAGAGAGAAGCCAGCACCGTGCTGTATACGAGGGGGTCACACTCAGCACTGCCGTAACAGACCCACGGCACGCTCTGACCCTCACCCATGAACGCACTAACCAGGCTCAAAAACCTGCTTAGCTTGAGAGATCATGAAATCAGAATATTCAGGACGATGCAAGTGTAGCCATGTACAACGTCATGTTCCATATCATTCAATAAAAAGGGATATTAGCTGTCATCCTATGCAGTGAATGGGAACATTGTCGCCTCTTACTTTGAATTTGTAGATTAAACGGCAAGAGCTGGGATGCTGATGCCATTTTTATACGGATATTATTTAGGGTATAAATGCGTGGCTTCATCAATTCATTTGATACTCATGATACAGGTAATAACACAAAAAATCAGCACGGGTATGTGTCGTGTTGATTTACTTAAGAAAATCCCCACAGCCGCTAGAGACGCTACCATTCACCACATTGTAAACAAACAAATAGTTATCAGATTGTACTGTGACTCGGAACAGTGACAATTTCAAAGGATTGCATGCAGTGCTTTCCAAAATCTCTAACGTTATGTTGATTCCATAAGATTCTCCCCGTTAAGGATGCTGTTTTGCTGTTTACATATGACTCGCAACTTGTCCAACTTTTTTTTAAAACGCAAATATATATTCACCAGCTGGGTTTCAAAGCAACCTGCTTGACTTGAAACCGTGTGTGTACATTCTTGAAAGTGAACTTTCTCTGCATTTCTTCCGCAGAGTAAGTCACGGTTCGCGTTGTAGAACAAAGGCGATGGAGGAACCCTCTGCACCGCAGCTCATTACCATCACACAAGGGTTTGTGCACACAACGCTTAACCCTTCCCCATGTCATGCAACGATACAGCGATTATATGTAACGCCATCCTCCGCCCGCTCGCTAATGTAAAACATGCTTACCGTGGTATATTGAAAAAAAAAACAGTGACATTTAACCCGGGCAGATATAATGACACCAAAACCTGCCTGCTAATTTACGTCCCGAGATTATGAAAGCGAGGATATTAACAAAAAAAATTGCACAAGCGACAATCGGTGGCATGGAATTAGCGCCACTGGTGAAAAGGTTAATTGTCGTCGATACCGTGCGAGTAAGGTCAACTCAATTGCGGATAGACGAGCTCCATTATCATGTTAACACGAGATCTATCCCGACGGACAATGGACCTGCAACCACTTCTCTTACCTGCGCGGATTAATGACACGACGTGGTTCGAATGCTGCGGACTTCACAAGCCGTGCAATGAGTTGAGTGGGCAGCCCATTCAAGCACAAAGTTTAGTCTTCTTGGTTCTTTCGGTAAATTCACGTAGAAGGGAAATAATAAAATAATACAAATTAAACATAATAAAATACAATTTTCACGACGTTTCGGCCACAACGCAAGCAGCCGTCCTCAAGAACAGGTTCTTCACGGCTGCTTGCGTTGTGGCCGAAACGTCGTGAGAATTGTATTTTATTATGTTTTATTTTTATTATTTTATTATTTCCCTTCTACGTGACTTTACCGAAAGAACCAAGAATATGAATCCCTGCAGTCACGAAAGCTTTAAATCGAAACAAAGTTTAGTATTATTTTTCATATTATTATTTTATTATTTCCCTTCTACGTGACTTTAGTATTATTATTTATTATATAAATATCAGGCTTCCATTACTTTAATATTGTATCATGCAGGTAGGGTTGGAACAGTTTAAGTATCTCCATGCACAAAGCAAGTCATGTTGTATTACCTCCAGGGAGGCAATGGCTACTCCACTCATGTAAGGTTTTTATTTTTTTAATTCTTTGTCGCTTGGCTAAGTTTGGTGCCGTTTTGAACGTGGCATGTCTGCTGAATTCAAAGCGTCATCTTCGGCATCAATTCTACTTCTTGGAATAGTGCTTGCTAATTCAAAAATAGTTTGGTCCGACGTTTTGACCTCTCCTTGACATCAAAAAATCTGAAGCCCACAAAAGATGTGTGGATTAAATGTGAATAAGAAGCCTGCTGTGCATTTCCTTGACTTGGTGACTATTTTGGCTTGTCTGATGTGCAAAACTTTAATTGGAAATATTACTTTTAAGAATGGATACGCTTCGGTTAATTTCATGTATAAATATATTTAACGATTTTTTTTATTGGCATGTCATGAGATAAAGTATCCTTTTGGAATGCTCAAAGAGCGGTGCATCACCGCGTGTAAGACTGAATGACCTGCAGAAGAAGGTATCACAGAACTACCGCTGAGTGGCCTCTTACCCATGCTCTCAGGGGGCGCCGCGCTTTTCCACCTGCCCAGTCGGAAAATGTTCGCCACGTGGCAATCGAGTCGACGCTTTTATTTCTCGGAGCTACAACCCGGCCAAAATTAAGTGAAAAGCCAAATTTAATGTGACAGTTTTATGTTGTGTGCAGTCATTGTTGACCCGTGCGCGAGACGATCAAGTCATTCTTACTTGGGAACCCAGTTTAATCACGGGCGGCTGAAACCGCTGTTGAACGCAGGTCTCAGTGGTGCCGGCTGACCTCCCCCCCCCACACGCAACTCCCGAGTCATCCAGACACCTCGACCTTGCTTTGGCTTAAGGGAATTACGCCATGCGTGTGCGTGCACAGTGATTTGCTTGCATGTCCGCAATGGTAAGATTAATGGGTTCTTCATTTGAGGCCGCGACGAGGTTAGCTAATACCAACCCGTAGGTTATGCATGCTTACCGTGACGAAAAAAAAACAACTTATATTTTAAATACTGCTTGCCGTATTTGCTTATTCACAAACGAAATAAAAAATACGCTCTAATTACAACGATCGTATTTTAATTGTGACATTGAGCCTACAACACGAATGCATACATTCACGGGATCCTTTTGTGCATGTTTGTTGAACTTCTTTCGCACCATACATAGTCAACCTTCTTATTGGTTCTTTCGGTAAAGTCGCGTAGAATGGAAATAATAAAATAATAAAAATAAAACATAATAAAATACAATTCTCACGACGTTTCGGCCACAACGCAAGCAGCCGTCCTCATGTGGAGAACAGGTCTGTCGAGAAGACAGCGTCTGAATGCTGAAACAGTTTGGCAAAATCTGGCTGTCAAACTTTCGCATGCTGCAACGAAGATCGCGCGCATCGCGTTGTCACGACGAGCGCGCTTTGGCCCTCGCTGTGGCGGAACCGCGACTGGGTAAGGAGCGGAGGTGAGTGACTCAAACACACACACTCGCGTGCGCCCACGTGCAGCGGCGTTGCAAACCGTGCCAAGTAAGAACTTGCTCCACGCGGCGGGCATCGGTAGGGCTTGATAATTAATGATAAGTGAATATTTTTTCCGCGAGCCTCGTAAAACTAGCAAAACGCACGTCTTGTAAATGGTGTGCTTTTAATTTAAAAACACGCAAAAAATTTAGAGCATATCTGGAAGAAATTAAAATGCTAATGCGATCTCACCGTCGACAAAAAGTAAAAATGTCGAGGATTACGATGGAATACGTAATGGAGGCAACAACATAAAACGTGGTAAGCGAATTATACTCCGTGGCAAAAAACAGTGCAATGCGATTTCGAGGTAGCAGAGACGAGTACAACATTTATTTCTGACAACAACTTTATCCTGCAGTGAATAACACTTTGCAGCCTTTCTCAATCCACTGCTGGATGAAGGCCTCCTCCACATGCCGTGTTGCTCATGGGGGATGTTGGACCAGACTTGCACCTACGATGGGCACGGTGAGCTACGAAAGCTACGAAAGAAGTTAAGTTGATACAGCAAATCTGGCTGTGACGGTCCCACCTGATGACGGAGACTTGTGTTGCCTCCGAAACGTCGTGATTTTTTTATTATTATTATTATTTTTTTTACCTACGTGATTTTACCGACAAAACTAAGAGTATGAATCCTTGCAGTCACGAAAGCTTCAAATCTAGAATTAAGTTCAACATGCATACTTCCATCTGTTGCTTCAAAGTGAGTTGGTGAAGGGGGGGGGGGGAACTCCACGATGGTTGGGGAGGGATGCATGACAAGTGACAAATATTTCTCGCCATTGACGTTAGCCATGGCCAGGAATACAACTCGTATTGCGAGGTGCTCGGCGCAGTGATCTAACGTGCACTCCTCTACCACTCCCTTACTTCGTCTAGATGTGGCGCAGTTCACTCCGTGGACATCTGTGACTACTGGGCACCTCTTCATCTTCTTGGTTCTTTCGGTAAAGTCCTCCCCGCTGAAGGTTCAGGCCCCCTTCTAAATAGTTAGCACTAACATTTGTTTTCTATGTTTGATACATTGACTCTGTAGTGCCCCTCCCCCCGCCCCACCTCTTCAAACAATGACGACACCCTAGCGCGTGTTGCACGCACTATGGCAACATTACGCGCGCCTTTTCTCGTCCTGTTTACGTTCCTTTGCACCTTTTGTTTTCGTAAATCGCTGAGCGGACCCGTGTTCACGGCTCGCGACCGCGCCATCGTGGCAAGGTTGCGCGATGAAAATAAGAATCTGCCTCCGTGCCGACGATGGCAAAGCTCAGATTGTTTTCTCCTCCTCCTCCTCGTTCTCCTTCCTCTTCTTGTTGTTGGCGAAGTTTTCACGATTTCTAAGCCTGGCAGACGGATGTGGCGGCGCGCGCGACGAGCGACACCGAGGGCCACCGCTGCTTTCAATTCGCACGGCTCGTGCGTGGCGAGCATAACCAAAACACAACAAACAAACGCCGCGCAAAGGATTAAGCAAAGCTGGCTCACAAACCGGGGCATCTGTGCTTTCTTGGTCCCAAGCTCACTTGCAGCACGGCTAAATGGAGTTGTTTTGACTCCAGTGCATTTGTTATAATGAGTACAATGTGATAATCATAATAATGTTCATAATAATTCGACCATTTATTACCCAGGGAAAGACTAACTTAGCCTCAAGATGCGTTATGAAGCAGGTCCTTTGCATTGGGAGTTTTGGCCCATTCCATGAATGAGTGTTTGGCTCTATGTGGGAGGTAAAAATGTAACAGCTTGCAAAATACCTACGCAAATGAAATGGTCAAGCTCAGAGCTCGATAGTGACAAGATTCAGCAAATCCATTACTGTTACTACCGCTTCACAGCCTAAGCCAAAGACTTTCAGAAATTGTCGTACGTGTGTGCGTGCGTGCGTGTGTGTCGCCTTAAATTAGTACTTGGTGTGGTGTGTAAAACAATCAGTACCGGGCGTAGTGCTGGCCCTATCATTCCCTCTTGTACCGCACTAACAGCACTTGCTCGAACAGTCTGTATGTATGGCTATGTGGGAGATTTTGGTCTTTGTCTGAGTGTGCCCTTCTTGAACACACCCACAATTTAACTGGCTTTCCCTAGTACGCAATGTGTATAAATTGGCGAGGAGAATGAGAGGGTGGCTCAGGGATTATGAGAAAACACTGTGAAGGGAAGGCGGTGAGCGATGATGTTAATTTACCCTAAGCCATCACAAATTTAAATTAGCTTGATTAGTCAGAAAATAAGTTTTAATCTATCGAGAGTCTTGTGAAATCACACAAGCTGTTGAAATTGCAATTTGTTCATTTTCGCGCAATATTTCAAAGGATACATGAAAAAAAATATTATGGTAATATGAATCACTTACGGCCCTTTGTCAACCCACAGCCTGTAGAAGGCGTCACTACTCCATACAGAGCCACGGGGATTGTGTTGACGATACTTCAGCACGCTGGTCAGCGTGGTTTGGTGCCAGTGGGGTGGCTGAGGGGGCAATGAGTGGATCAGATGTCACGTTCCACGAACCTCGGCTGCGGACAAAAACATTGAACTCAGCTTGCTTGGCTCACTGTGCAGCGAAACAACGACTGGGCCACTGGGGATTAATGGGAACTTTGTACCATTGTTACAGTTGTCATTCCACAGAATAAAGTTGGCTGTCACTTGTTTGATTTCACAAAATCTTTTTTTTCCCACAAAGATAAAAAAAATCTTAAACAAAACTCATCAACGCACCACTGCTCCTCCCAAATAAATGGTCGTAATGGGTCATTGTCTATCCGTTGCTGGATCTACTCTGAAATTAGTCGCTCAATCTCCTTGGTGGATATATATTCCGGAATGCATCTCTCCTTTGCTGACGCTCTGTAATTAGTCTTGACCTTTCAACAAACACGTCTTTCCCCAAGGCCGGTTACTTTGATTCACAATCAATACGATGATATGTCATAGCACTGTTTCAAGTTGCATGTCAAGTGGTTTGTCTCTATCTTGGGATAATAACTTTGCAAACGTGTCTGCTACCCGGTACTGGAGAAGATGGGTAAGCGGAGAAGTGTGGATTCGGCAGGTGTGTTTTGAAGTTTAGAATTACTCTTTCACAGAATAAATGTAGTTTTTTTTCCCGATGGTGTGTTAAAAATAATGAATAAAAATAATCTGACACTTGCCTTGAGCACATCGGTTGTGTCGCATCGCTGATCCCACTGGGATTCTGTTGTGAGAAGCCTCTAAGGGAAGGGTGAACAGGGCATGATTCTGCTGGCTATGATTCTCATGTATAATGGCAAGCGGCATGCTGCGATGGTGATCTGCAAGCATTGAGCAATGGCAAACACGAGTTCATTTATTTTCCTCTTTAAATTTGTAAACGTTAATCACAACGTCCGTGCGCGTGTCCATGGATAAATATTTACCTCAGAAACTTGTTTTTTTCTCCCGACACAAGATGTACCATCATCATTATTACTTTGTTGTGTGTTCCTGAGGTATGCACTATGTACTTTCCCCATTAAAACGTCTCATTCGATACCCTGGAAGCACAGTGGTCATATTCATTTAATATAACATTGAACCATGCAACCCGATTTAATATTCTAACTTTAGAATGAAATAAAAACTGCGAAATAAGATGTACTTATTATGTCATTGCTACGGTTATAACGAAAATAAAAATTTCCGCTGGTATTGATTTGAAATAAAAAAAGACGACCAATTAATATGTAAAGAGGATAACGAGCTGCGTGTGAAACAAGCACGAATGGGAATTAATCGCAGCAATTTCATCAACTAACTAGTGACGGTCGCCCTAGATTTTCTTATTCTTTCATTATTTTACACATTTTATGGCGACTTTTTTCCCATTGAAACTGTGGCTATAGGGACCGGCGGTATATGCCACGTGATCCCTTGGGATTGCCTGAGAGATTTCTGGCTCAAAAACTTTTCGTGAAAAAAAAACACTTTGCAAAAAAATTTAAACACCTCAAACTTGTGCCGCGTGTCCGCTGGGCCGTTACGACGTGCAATTGTGAATCATTCACGGAGCAGGATAACACAGTGGTGAAGCAAATGGGAAGCGTAGTGGAATTACGCGACTCGTGGTGGGGTACAGGAGATCTCTCCGTCACGGAGGGTGTCTGGCCCTGCTAGGATTGGACGAATGTCAATGTTTACAGCCGATCTCACCCTCGCCGTTGGCTTAACGTTCAGCGCATTGTGAAAGGTGAAAAACGCGAATGGTTGCGCATCGCCAGTGATTTGCAATGCAGTAAAACAGTGCAATGGCTCTTTAGAATTGGGAAATTATTTTAAACTGTTCTGTGAAATGTTTCGTTGAGACGAGTTTGTCGGTACATTAAATGCCTTGCTGCTATTTTTATTGCTATGTATGGAGCTTTGCTTGTTGTGCTTTAGCTCACTTTGAATTACCTTAATACCCGCCAACTTTACACCAGCAGTTTAACACGTAGGCTTTCGCGACCAATATTATTCATAATCAACGTTTTTGGGTTAGATCGCATTATTTATAAATGTGTTGTAACCCTACACCACCCGACACGGTCAATCAGCAAAGAAGGGTCACGTTGACAAAAGACAAATAGTTCACTGCTTTAGCCCACCGGATGTGTTGAAGCGTGAAACCACAACATTTACAAT
The DNA here is from genome assembly GCF_015708825.2 of Lethenteron reissneri. NCBI lineage: Eukaryota > Metazoa > Chordata > Hyperoartia > Petromyzontiformes > Petromyzontidae > Lethenteron > Lethenteron reissneri. The sequence goes on from NC_083787.1 coordinate 3,398,213, forward strand.
TTTTGAGTACGACGTTTCGCTGGTAATTGCATCCAGCATCATCGGGCAATTCGCCAGAATGATTTACACCAGCAGCTGTTAGCAGATAATAACCATAACCATTATTTGTATGATTATCAGCAATGATGCATCCACCGCTGGATGAAGGCATCCGCACACCATGACCGACACTCATGGGTCTCATGATTCACAGATCCATCGAGCACCTGTGCATGCGCCAATTTCATTGCTCCATCTCCACGGTTTGGAAGCCACTGGAGCTATATCACTTTTAAATCTAGATTGAAAACTAATGTCGTTCGAACTGCGTTCTCTGTCTCAGTTTGTTGTCCCCCCCCCCCGCACCTCTGATTAGCACGGTTGGGTACATACGGTGCAAAAGAAGTTCAACATACGGGTGACATACCTCTGAGTGATGTATCCTCTTTAGGCTACCACTCCATCATTAGTCTCGATCACCTGACCATCATCTCTTCCACTGACTTGTCTTGATCTGGTCCGCTTACTGAACAGTGAATACGACCATGCAATAACAACCAGTAGTTTTATGCCCATGTACGTACATATGTTGAACTTCTTTTGCACCGTACGTAGCCAACCGTGCTGATCGAAGGTGCTGGGGAAGGACAGCAATATGCCCATATTAGATCAATCGTAAATGGTTGTGTTCAGTAAATGTGTATTAAAAAAATAGTTTAGTCTAAAAACCACATACGTTTTTTCTTTTCTTTTTCCATACCACATCCAATTTACCTTTGAAATAAGAGCATTGCTAAACACGTATTTTAATATAAAAAGTGCATGTTGACCCACAATTAAAATGGGCTTAAGTAGACCCCGCATGTCCAGAATCCACAAAAGAGGGTAGGTCAAAAAAAGTGAAAAGAAACAGTCTTCCATGTGATCATTACAAAAAAAACATTCTGATTAGACACCAGTCAAAGCCCCACATCCTTACCTCCCTCACCATTTCCCATGCTCCCTCCCTCTCTACACCCGCCCACTCTTGCCAATAAATCAGTCGAGCATAGATTTACTCACCATCACCAGCTCCTCCACATTCCCCTACTTTCCACCCATCAAAGAAAGAAAAAAAATCGTCTGTCCTCCCCAGATGATTATTCTCAAAAGTTGGCAAGGAAACTGTCTATTTATCTATCTGTCTATGGGCATGCGTCTCTCCACACATTGGCCGATTGTCTGGCCTGACTCCTAATTCTGGGATGCATCATTGCAATGACGCATACTGTTTGCAGTTTAGTCCTCACAACATCGTACAACAACATGCCTTTCCTGACAAGGAGAATGATACGCATTTAAGAGCCTTAAATCATAAAAAAAAAATTCAAAAACATATTATACTTCGTGATTAATTACCAAAGGGCAGACCTACAGACTTAGCACCCTCCGAGCAAGCCACTGTTTCACGTATTTGCTTACCTTTACACTTGTATACAACTTTTTTTCTTCTTGGTTCTTTCGGTAAAGTCACGTAGAAGGGAAGTAATAAAAGAATAAAAATAAAACATTATTTTTATTATTTTACTACTTCCCTTCTACGTGACTTTACCGAAAGAACCAAGAAGATGAATCCCTGCAGTCACGAAAGCTTTACATCGGAACTTGTATACAAATTAACCCACGGCTCATTTTCACCTTTCAATGCGTTTGGGTGAAAACGTAAAAATGCACGAAGCAGGACACAGGGAGTAAAGTTGAGGCAACATTGTCAGTAGAGATATATTACTTCTGTGGGCATTGCTAATAAAAATTCAACTTTAATAATTAATGTGTGTACCAAATGGTGTGCGCGTGTGTAGACATATATGAGGTTCGCACAGCTAGAGCATTCGGAAACGCATGAGTTTCTTTTTTTCTGTTAATTGCTTTCCCTCTGTAACTCACCATATCAGAATCAGAATTGTTATTTATACTGCAAGAATCCGAAGAGCTATACATCTCTTTTTCACAGATGTCCAGTAGGAGTGCGTCAAAAAGTTAAAACAAAAAACAATACAAAAACATGATAGGAGTGAAAAGTATAGGAAAGTGAACCAAATTACAAAACAAAAATTAGTTTTGTCCTCGATAAGGCCCACTGAGCTATTAGCTTCTTTATCAGAAGCAACCTGGTCACAAATGACCGCTCAACGAAGTGGCTTATCACGTGCAAATTCATAGTAGCCAAATAATCTAAGTAATCTAAACGCAAATTTATAAATGTTGAGAAAGAAAACCAGATGACCCGGATAAAAAAAAAGAATCCACGCGACCACAGGGAGAACATGCAAACTCCAAGTATTGCAGGCGTTAGGGTCAGGATAAAACCCCCAACCTCGTACATACCAAGCAAGGAAGATAATATCACGCAACCATAGCGCCCCTTAAATAAATAAATATCAAGAGTATATAAGTTCAAAATGCATAGAGAGAAGATTGGTGCCGTGGCTGTATAAAATGTACAACACTGAGTCATTACCATCGTGTCAATTTACATTTATATACAGAAAACAACATGTTCTACCTAAAATACACTTTTTTTTGCTTCGAAAATATTACCTTTTTTACCAAAGGCCAACCAGTTTTAAAGTGAAAATCTAATAAATAGTTGTGACAACTTGTTAAGTGATTTATTAACAACTATATGTGTGGTCATAATCTTGGTTCTTTCGGTAAAGTCACGTGACTTTACCGAGAGAATCAAACATATGAGTCCCTGCAGTCACGAAAGCTTTAAATCGAAATTTACGTGTGTTCCCCGTCTTTTAATCCCCCGCTTTTCATAACCGGTTTGGCTTGTGTTGATGGTGTGTGCAGGTGCGTCACGACGTGATGTATCGGGCCCACACATTGCCTCGATGAAAATAAATAAATAACTATTTTACGTATCATGTATCATCATTATCATCATAATCCACGATCAATCTACGACTGGATTAAGGCCTCTCCAAGCCATCGTCATCGATCAATCATGGTCTTGGCAACACGACAATCCATCTATGAACTGCATACGAACCAATCTCAGACGCTTCATCTGCCGGGCACACGTGGCCCACGTGCGCGTGTTTTCCCACCTTTGGATGCCACTCCACTGTTAGTCTCGACCACCGGGTCATCACTACATCTCGCGACTGTGTCCTGCCCCTCGCCCGCTGACGTTTCGTGACGGTCAATGCGATGCCTCTAACTCGAGTGCGTGCCCTAATCCACGTGTACGTCCTCTTGCTTTTCATTAAAATTCCAAGCATGCACGTCTGCGTGTGCGCCTGTACAAAGCTGTGTTGTGTGCCGCTAAACTGAGACTGCCCACTTTGTGTTGTCCTCTGTTCCTTTCCAGGGCAACGCACGGGTTTCGTTACGTGCTGCGTGCGTGCGTTTCATTTGATAAGTAATGTATACGCCCTGACGTTGATGAACTTTATTTAGCTAAAATGTTAAGCTTACATTTTAAAATATAGAAAATAAAACTCTGAAATGCCCCGACAGATGATTCAGCCAGAGGCAAAGTGATACTCCCATAGGCTTGCCGAAGCAGCCGCTGTCTGCTCTCATAATGTGGCAATAAGCCTCAAAAGTTGGTCATCGGTCATGTTCGGTGATATTAATGATCTCAAACGCGGTGAACATCGTTCACCTGCACCTTCACTCTCAGCGTTGTGAAGCACGCCGAAGAATGAACAATTGATGCCCAGCAGCTTCGTTAGAGCAATTATTAATGTCATTGGTGCGCAGTGGTGCTAGACGTTTGTGCTGTTGTGACAACGCATGCAGATTATGCTCTTGTGCTAGGGGGGGGGGACAAACATGCATTACAAAAATATATAATGAACGCATTCATTCACGCCAACGTGCAATATACACACACACACGTGTATGCGGAGTAAAAATAACACCATGCACACATGTAAAATACATCACTCAGTAGATTGCCGCATGAGAGTGAGTACACCCAGCATGCATGCTGTGATAAGGGCAAGATCTTAACGTCTAATGCAAACCCGCATTCAAAATCACCTTAATGCTCAATTACTGCAAGTGCAATCGTACTGCAGTACCAGCTGGACTGCCGCTGTGTAATCATTCAGCGATTCAATATTTAGCTGCATGTGATGTATGCTCCAGTACCACAAAAAAAGCACGACGTTGAAATAAGCCAATTATTGTTTTTATAAAAAAAAAAAAACCTTGATGGGGCATTCCTATTGGGAGACGCGGTTTTTTTTCTTGCAGTTAATAATTGAGTGTGCCGAAATCCCCTGCCCCCCCCCCCCCCCAAAAAAAAAAACACAATTATGAACAGCCTTTGCTTTTCATCGTTCAAGAAGTTTTGAAAGGCAAATACAACGAAATGTCGATGAGTCTACATTTTAAAACCGGGGTACAAATGCGCGCGGCTCTTCACAAACGGACGTGCCCGTGTCTCGCCAGCGTTGTAGAGAGATTTTATTCGGCAGCTGAAATGTGGAAATCTGCAGAAGGGGACTAAAATATGCACATTTGCAGAAGGGGGGCAGCCGTAATCAATGGTGTCTATAGGGTCGGATGGTTCTTCATTCGCTGTCATTGCCATCGATAATGCGAATGATTCACTCGATGGTTTATGAAGTTCCCTCTTGGGAATCAAGACTGCAGGCCCCTTTCCAACCTTTGAGCTGCGTTAAAGCCGAACGGTGCAGATATTCCCGATGGGCCAAAGTCGCTGTTGCGACTGAACGTGTCAGTGACGAGGGTGAACCTGCGTTCATTGGTGCATCTGTGCGCAACTTATCAGTCAGCGGTCGTAACAGCGATCGACAGGCCCGGGTGTTGTAGAAGTTAACATCTGCACCGTCTATTTAGGCAACGTAAATTCCAGATTTTGATTACGAAAACGCGAGCGTACATGCAAAGCTCTTCTTTGATACAATGACAGTGGGAATTCCTTTGTATACAAATCAGTATATGGTATTTAAGACTACGCCGTGCATTATTTTCCAGAGCCGTGTTGTTTTTGAAATAAATATGTAACGAAAAATATATTTCATGTGTTTCTATTTCAGTGTACTTTCATCTAAAATGTGTCTGGAATATCAGTCTGCCCTGACTTGTAAGAAAGCGGTGTCTTAAAACTGCCCGCAGTTATATTACCCGGTGCAATTTATTGGGTGCAAAAGCCAAAAAAAAGCTAGATTGACAATTCAATTTAAATATTTCATTAAAATATACTCTCCAGCCCACGAACTGCAATCATAGCTAATGTTGAAAGGGTGAAGGAAGGGAGGGAGGGAAGGGAGGGGGAAAACGAGAAAAAATGGTCGAGTAAATTGCCTCTGCACCTCCCCTATTTGTATGCAGTTGACGCTGTATGGAATTGAATGAGCACGGCAGCTGTTAGACTTGTGCCGTAATCCTGGGAAATCTGAGCAGCGCTCGCGCGCGTGCCGCACTGACCCCCTCGATGAATTATGTATGATACGTGTGTGGGGGGAAGAGGGATGGAGAAGCAGAAGAGGAGGGGCAGGCGGGTAGAGGGAGGATAGGGGCTTGGGGGGTGGAGGTGTGGGTGTTGGAATGATGGTACGTGTGTGGGAAGGGGGAGGTGGAATTTTTGGGGGCTCGTGGGAGGTGCCGGGGGGTTGGGTAGGGGGTGCTGGGCCGGGCAACCGCGGAGACTCAGATGGATGAGGAGTAAAGTAACGAATATCCGCTGGTTTCCAGGGGAATGACCGGTGTCAAAAAGGCAAGGCCCCTTGCGTTCTGGTCAGAGGCCCACCAGCATTCAAACTTTACCCCTTCCCCACGCGCACCTCCTCCCTTTCTCCCAGAAGCCATCTCTCCCGCCTCATCCTCCTGCTCCCACCCTTAGCCACCCTTCACCCCCCCACACCTCACCGTCAAAAGCAACCCACCCCAGAATTCCACCTCCTGTCTGCCCGAACGCACAGCCACCCTCCGGCCCCCTTCCCATGACGTCATCACACCCCCCGTCCCATAATCACCACCCCCCCCACCTTCCTACGCACGCTCATTCTCCCTTCCCCCCCCAACCAAATCTGTGTCTCGCTGACTTAATGTCCTCCAAAATGTCTTGCTCTGCCTTCATCTCCCTCGAATTATTTCGCGCTCCCCCCTACCCCCACCAGCTCCGTCCCTGCCAGCTTTCATCCCCCCCCCGCGCGCCCAGCCGCCCACGCCCCACCGCCTCCCACCTCTCCTGCCTCGTCACCCAACACCAATCCACCTTATCCTCACACAACGGTGGTGCAAGCCACAGGCACCACCCCATCGGACCACGACGCTCGGTGCAGCGCTGATTAACGCACCGTCCCCATCCCCGTTAATTAGAGCAGCGTCCGGGCATGACGAGCTCTCAGTAGACCAGCCCATCCATTAACCCTTTAAAGCATTACACTCAATTCATCAAGCCCGGCCGGTTCAGTATTGTTAAAGCGCCTCGCTCAGGAGTTGCACCTTTCGGCTCGGGTGATGAATATTCATTGGGATTTCATGAGTTATATTCAAATCTGTGTAGAGCATTGAACTTCCTCTGACCTCTTGCATCTGCGGGGGATTCTCGAATATTTTCACGGCAAAAAGTCACCCCGGAACAAAAGCATGCTGGAGGTAGAGAGAAGATCCACGATTATTAATAATAATAATAGTTCGTTTATTTCGGTGTCGGATTTGTGTTGTTGTTGTTGTTGTTGTTTGCAGCTCACGCACATCGAGAACATGTGCCAAAAAAAACAACAGATTCTGTAATTAAATCAGACAATGTGTGAGCTTGTTTGTGTCTACGGTAGTTGGATCGCCCCGTTAAGTGTATTAGTGTCGAGGCCTCACAGCAGGGACAATATTACACTCACATCTTGTCACGTTCAAATTCAGTGGAAATATGCACAAGCACAAACTTCGCGAAAGTAATTGTTCAAATTAAGCAAAGGGACGTCGTAGCGCAGGTTTTCCTCGGAGTAAAATATGCGCAGACACATTTCGTGTGAAGAAAAAACCAACGTTGGATTTTTATCGAGCAAAATGTGTGCCCCAATCCCCTCCATGTATATGTCGGCCTGAAACAATGCCTACATTTGCATGTAATTCTTTTACTGTATTTGAGTTGTATTTATCTTTTACCGGGTGGGTGTGCATACGGCTACGAAGGGTTATGTAAAAAAAAGATCAATGGATTGAGAAGTCTCCATCGTCCAGCCGAATGCTGCCACAATTGTTGCGGCAAATGCTCATACAACAAACTGTTGTTGCTTCAACAGTTGTGTGTACGTTGATTTATCCACGACTTTTTGTTACTTTACTGAATTTAAAGCGAATATATCTACTGTACCTCGATTATTTGCGTTGGCAAAACACTTCTTCTTTTTCGATTTCGAGCTTTCGTGACTGCAGGGATTCATATGTTTGGTTCTTTCGGTAAAGTCACGTAGAAGGGAAATAATAAAATAATAAAAATATAACATAATAAAATAAAATTCTCACGACGTTTCGGCCACAACGCAAGCAGCCTGAGGAAGGCACGAGGAAGGCTGCTTGCGCTGTTATTTTATTATATTTCATTTTTATTATTTTATTATTTCCCTTCTACGTGACTTTACCGAAAGAACCAACAATATGAACACTTATTCTGTTTGTACTTCTATGTATGTACGACTTCTTTCGCACCGCACGTTGTCAACCGCGGCTAATGGGAGGTGCGATAATAACCTCAAGACGAGGTGAAACAAACTAATTTTGTCATCTCTTTTGAATATAAATTTCATCTTAGCTGTCTTCGTTCAAGTGTTGGTAAAATTACATTTTCCATTGACGTTAGGTATCAATACAGCAACATCTATCATAAATAATGGTAGTTTTGTCATTTTTGCACCGTATAATTCCGTGCGGCTTTCATGGCTGTGCTGTACAGCGCTGTGACATGTTTGTGGGGCGTACCGGGTATTGTTTGGCATGATATCCACATTCCGGAAGCTTATTGAGGGACGAAATTAATTGGAGGTGTTTCTGGGACTCAAATAAAAGCGCTCTGGGCATGTGGGGCAAAACGTCAGACATCGTGTCCAAACAACACGTGGTATGACCTGAAAACACACCAGAGAGATACATTGCACGATATGTTGGCGAAAAGTATTTTGATTACAACGCATTAATTATTCTGAGCAAGATGCATTCTAGAATATGAATGGTTCCCCATAATCTGGGCCTAATAGGGTCGTACGTGTTCATGAATGCACATTACTTCGTAAAATGAGAAAATCTCTCTTTTCGCATTCAGTTCGTGAAATAATGTAATATTTATTATTTAATTTACAATTCACTGTCAATGTTTACGGTATTGTCACTGAAACTGCTAAGGTGATAATAATGATGAATTATCGAATTAGCAAAATCAACCCCTGTGAATTAGTGTTAATAGCAGTGAAAGTTAATTAACCTAAATGTTAACATATAGAAAGCATCGAGCTCATTCGTCAATGGCATTCTCAGATTAATAATAAATGCTTCAAATTCTCGGGATGTGAAAAGATCGTTGAATCTATTACCTTTTCAATGCAGTGCTCCCAATCACTTAATGTCAATCGACGCCTTCGGTTTAACTTTCAGAATCTTTATTCTGGAGAAATCCGATGAGCTACGAAGCTGTTCTTCACAGATGTCCAGGAGGGGCGGGTAAGAAAGTTACAACAACAGACGATACAAAAAAAACACGATAGGAGCGCAAAGCATGGGAAAGGTAAACGTATCACTAAAATAAATACGTTAAATATATAAAAGTCTATAGTTCAACTTTTTCAATTCATCCAGCAAACAATTGACTGAAAATTACTTGTGTTATTACTTTTATATACATTGTAGTCACAGAGGGCTTCCATCCCTGTAGTATCCAGGTTAAACCCAGCTTAGCTTCTGAGATATAATGAGATACGGAGCTTGCTGGGTGATTTGGTCATCGGCTATAGATAACGTTGTGGTTACAAAAGGCCACACAGTGCAGCAATATTTACTTTTCTCTCCCTTCCATGTTCACAGCCTTCAACAAACCACAGTGTGGTGAAGTATGGTCAAATAACCCCAAATGACACACACGACGAAGGGAATTCCGCATCGAGTAGTGGATTTACACAAGGGCTGTACTCACACATACATTATATAGGAGCAGTGGTGCAGTGATTCATGCACTGCGATGTGAACTCTAATGACGCCGATTTGATTCTTGGCCACGGGCTAACGTCGGTGGCGAGTGATACCTGAACCAGTCCTGGGCACCCCATTACTGACTCGATGTCCCAAGGTTGTATGACGCCCGATTGTTAAAGGACGTAATGCATTGGTGAGGACATCCACGAAGGAGATGGAGGAGTGAAATAAGCTTGAGTGCGGGAAAGGTGTCGGGTGGATATTGCATCATGAATTTCGATAGATGTGGGAGGTCTTTAAACCATAAGTGGATTGGTCAAGGCTGATGATGACGATAATAGAGGAAATACAGTTCTTCATGATGCCAATGTGAGGTTTTACTTAACAATTTATAATCCATTAGATTGCTTTAAACGCTTTTGACCTGCGATAACAATAAACTCCACTTTAAATACAACATTGTACATTCCACATGTGAATATGAACCTACATATTTAATATTTATTTCACCGAATAAATGCATTTTTTTTATTGAAAGTTAATATTTTGATTCTGTGAAAAATGTACTTATATTTCACACGCGATTAATGATTTAAAGCATTTTTTTTGGTTCAATCCCACCACCCTTCAGAATTCTCTCATATTTTGTAAATAAGGAAAACATTTACCCGGGGTCATTGCGATGGCAGAGTATCACCTTTAAGATTGAAATCCGCGAGACCGAAAATGTCAGGGACGCTTCCGTTTGCGAATACGCTGGGCGTGTAGCCGTCTCCGTCAGGGGATGCTTATGACGATGGAACCACAATCAGCGGTAGACGGACGCTGGAGTGAATAAACTTCCAGGCAAAATTATGCATCAAGATGCAGGGCGGAATTGAAGGACAGTGCCCCATGATAGCTATCACTTTCCAGGGATGATAGAGTCGGCAGGTTTGTGTCGGTGACAGGTTTTTGTGTGCGCTGCAAGTTCCACAATTTGCGAAACGCCTCGGTTTGTTAGCCGCGATGAGACCTCCCTCCTGGCCACCGGAGTAAATTTCACAACTTATTGTCGAGCTGGATGAATAATCAAAGTCACGAAATAATAAATAAACACTTAAAAACCACGCAAAGTGTGCTTAAATGTAACAATTACCAGCAACCCGTGCATTTTACAATTCTTCACGGTATTCTTTGTTACTTTTGTCGAGCTGGTGTCGCCCTGTGAGACGTCCTAATCACTGTCCTGTTTTGCAGGCTCCATTCACCTTGTAGAAGACGAACGGCCGTGATCACCAATCAACGCCATGCGGCGCGGGGTGGACACGGCAGTAGACAACACTTCCACTGGAGGCGACCTTCATCCTCCCAGATTGCATTTGAGAAATGTCCTTCTTTAAATTACACAATTACAGGCAGGCACGCAACGGCGCATTTATGCATTGACTGAAATAAGATTCCGACGCTTGCGACACCACACATGCGTCGCGTTGAATTGTGCGCTTGAGAATCGATCTTTCGCGATTCATGCAAATATCATGCAAACGATATGCTAATGTCACATTTAGGCTAATGGAGCGAGCAAAACTATACCAGCGAGATGGGGGGGGGGGGGGGTGGAATTGGAAGCAACGCCAAATGAGATGGCGATAACAAGACAATACAACGCGGAAAAATTATGACGTCCTGAATCGAATCACGGTGCCAAAATGGGACAATTTATTCAATTGCTTTCTGTATGGGGGGGGGGGGGGGTACATGCTAAATCACAGCAGACTAGCATTGCCATCATCAGCCTGTGTGCTGACGACAAGAATTGTGGATAAGTCTTACTGTTTGTGATATGAAATAGGGTAAGGTCGTGTCATCACTGCGAGCTTACAAGCGCGAAACACCTAGGGAGGTTAATGCACTCTTCACAATTCTGACAATCGCATGAGGATGCTGATTTTATTAACGAACGAAACGTCGTACTCAAAATTTTAAATGTTGTGGGTTCGCTCTCTAGCACGCCGGTGTGCTAAAGTAGTAGCAAATTGGTAAATTTTTTTCACGTGACAAACCTTACGAATTGGCTGTATCGGGTGCTGGTGGGTTTATGAAACATTTACATTGACGTGATCTAACCCACAAAACGTTATCATGACAAATAATAATGGTCACGAAAGCCTACATCTTTAGTTGACGCCAAGCTTTGCGGAAATAACCCCGTACCGAACTTGACTCTTCATCGTTGCGAAATGATCTTGGCACCCAGCCACATCCATCTCACCTTATTCTGCCCTGGTGATGTTTATGATTTATAGGATTATAGGAATATGGGGTACAATAATATAGGATTATCGGAGGCGGCAGAAGGCAGCAGTCAGTGGCTCTGGATGAAGAGGAAAGACCCCAGCTGGGCCCCAAAGTGAGAGGGCCAGGAGGTATGCAGTCAACAATGCTTGACTCAGGGAGGAGGACGCCCCTGCCATGCATAGTCCCATGGGATGTTGGCTATCAACAACAAGGCAACTCCTATGACTAATTGGGAATGGGACGCAAGCGTAGGATTGATCACCCTGTCGCTGGCCGCCTTTAGGGAGGGTGTATAGTATGAAAGGCCGAAACACCCTAGGCCCCAAAGGTTCACTACTGACGATGCGCTCCCCAAATTTCACCAGGCTCACTGTTCATGAACTCTTGGAAGTGCTTGCACAAAGGATAATAACATCTCATCCTGTGTTCTTTGGAATCTGAATTAGGAATATGGGGTACAATAATACAGGATTATTATAGATAGTTCAACCAAAAAATCCCGACTCCAGGGCCAGTCTAGCAAGAAATTAGCGCCGTGTTCCCATTGCCGAAAACTTAGAGCTCACTGTATCTCATCAGCGACACCCTACTTCATCATTTTCTAAGAGACAAATTAAGTTCCACCCTAAATCCTTTGCTCGGAGCCTTAACGAGAATTGCCACTCTCTCACTCACTCTCACTCTCTCTCTCCGACCGAGTCATTTTGAACCAAATAAAACCACCCACGTTTGGGACTGCCTCTGCACTTATCCCGGCATAACTCTGTCGGTTAATCTATTCGGATCTATGTAATTACACGGCTGTGCCATTAAAGTGTGGCTTGTTCCTGAAAAAAAAACCCAACATATATATACACACAAACACATAAGGCTTAGAAGATAGCTCTGAGTGGCTCTATATGTATGATCGCCCTCAGTACCCTCTTCTCACAGCCTCGCCTTTCCTCTCATTCCGCCAGTACAGGACACACATGAAGATGAAATCAGGACGCAAGTTTTGATATTTCCCGGTGGACTTGAATTATTGCAATCGTGATTTTGCTCGTCCATACTGGATGTAACGGGCAAGCATTGACACGTATGTGTTTTGTGTGAAAATAAAGTATAAAATATTATTTTGGCATCCACGTGAAGAGGTCATCCTTCTTAGCAACGCACTATCTCGTCAGTTTGTAATGTTCACTGACGTATTTGCCATGTGTGCCTCTATTAAAGTGGTTCTAGATTGGAAGCTTTCGTGACTGCAAGGATTCATATTCTTAGGTTTTTTCGGTAAAGTCACGTAGGTAAAAAATTAAAATTAATAAAAGTAAAATAAAATAAAAATCACGACGTTTCGGAGGCAACACCTGAAGACGGAGGCTTGTGTTGCCTCCGAAACGTCGTGATCTTTATTTTATTTTACTTTTATTAATTTTAATTTCATACCTACGTGACTTTACCGAAAAAACCTAAGAATATATCTATTAAAGTGTTTTTTTCCTTCAGGAATTTGCCGTGGCTTCTTACCTCCGTGGCCAAGCCTGCTGGCTCGAACCCCAAAGGCTCCGCTCGCTGTCTACCCGTGCCCTGTTTGGGGTGCGCGCCCATGTGTTGGGTACAAAACGCCCCAAATCCAATCGTCTCCAGATTGGGAGATAACTCAGTATATCCGAGAAACTGCCGAGACCACCAAGGGAATTTTAATGCTACCAATGGAGTTGATCTTCTTCGAGCTGTATGCTGCTGCAACCAATTTTAATGTCAGCATTCAGCGAACAGTGGTGAGTCCTAACATGTTTGAGCGATGCATGGATGTTGCGTAAGGGTACACAATTAATGTCGCTTTAATTAATGGGGCTGTAGCTTGGTTGAAATCAGCCATGGATTACATCAGTGGGGAGTGATATCTGAATCTGTCCTTAACCTCTCCTCTTCGCCAACCTGCACTGACCGGCAAAGAACTATGGACCAAGAGCCCCCGTGACCAACAGAGTTTTGATCCAATAAGGGGCTGACAAAGGGCTGATATCTTTTTAATATTTTTTATTTAATGATTTTGACAATGATGAATGTATATATATATAGCGATGGAGTGGGTGTGACGAGTTATACCCAACTGGCTTTGTGAAACCAGTCCAAACGTTGGGCTTTAATTATTGGACAATGTTGCGTTACGTAAATGATGCACACGAACATTGTCATCGTCAAGAGCTATGATCAATCCACTGCTAGATCGAGGCATCCCCATGTTATTCCCATGCCACGCGGTCTGGTGATGTGACACTCCTGCGCAGGAGCCGGTCTCCTTGATCCATCTCCACGATGGTAGCGCGCTCTTTGGCGCACTGTCCTTTGGCTGCCATTTTGTCACGAGTCAATTGACCAGCATCCTCTAGAACGATGTGTCCGGCCCAAGCCGCTTACTTTTATTAAAATTTAACACGATGACTCCCATTTGCATTTGTGCTCAAATCAATGCATTTCTCTTCCTCTCCCCATTGTGTATATCCAATCTCTCCGTGCACTTTTCAGTTTTGTGTTTCGTCGTCTGTGTTAAGTCCACATTCCCTATTGGGGAGAAAAAAAATATCTTCTTTTTGCATGCATTAGTTGCTTTTGATGATCAAATTAAATTTTCAAAAAAATTACTTGAACCTTGCAAGCGCCAGCCTCGCTATTTAATCGTTTTGATCGCTATCTGTCCTCAAATAATTATTTAAAAAGAGAAGAGGAAAAAAACCGCTGTCACTTTTACTCAATTTCTACAAAGGGGGATGGTGCGGGGGGGGGTAGCATTTACACACTAATTGAACGAGAACCTTCGAACACCGGGTTTCAAAAATAAAACACTGCGCTTTCTATCACCCCAAGGAAGGTTTTTTTGTTTTAAATAAGCCACTCACTCCCAGCGCCATGGCTTTGGCAATCAGAGGTGACGTCCCAATAGCATTACGAGACAGTCCATCTCTTCCAAGCACTCACCCAGAGGGTGTGTTGAATCTCAGGACCTACGTGTTGGTCGTTTAGCATTGTCTGGCAGAGAAGATGCATCTCTATGCAATAAAGGAAATCCTTTTCCCTGGATAACGATCACCCTGGGTTTCCCTGCGCGTCTTGAATGCATGAATATACCCTAATCCTTGAAACACAACCTTCTGTTTATGCCTATAAATGTACCGCGCTGCAGTAAGCGCCGAGCGGTCGTGTTTTACAAAACGAAATTAATTTGATCCGTCTGTTACCATTGCATGTTAATGGTGGCGTTAAACCGTGCGGACGTTATTCTGAAGAGCGGTGGAGCCCAATTGCCTGTTCGTAATCCTCGTCATCTGTCTTTTTTTCGGCAACTCATGTGCACCGCTGTGGAGGAGCACAATCCGTTCGCCCATTCCAATGTGCGTATGTGTTTATCGCGTGGGTTTAGACAACTCAAATTGTCACAATTATGCACGGTGGGAATGGCCGCAAGCCGCAGTGTGCGGCTTAAACAGGATTATGCTCGAGTGGGGTTTGACCGCTGACGATAGAAATCCTGCACGCGTTCAACTACAACTGAGAAATGTTACATTCAATTCCAATAGGATAATGCAAAAAAAAAAACACGCGTAGGTGTTTGTGGGAGGCCGTGGTGGTGACTAGGCGCGTGGCCTGTAATCCAGCACTGTGGAGAAAGCGAGGGTTGGTAGATCACACACACGGGCGTTGTTAACACCCCGCAGGCTTAAAGGAGGTGCCATAACCCCTGGCTCGACAGAAGGCAGGCAGTACAGCAAGTGTGGACTAATCTTCATTTGTTCCGACTGTATGGGATAGAGTGTTGCCCCCTCGCACGCGTGAGACAAGTATTTTTCTAGCAAGCACTTATCAAGTCCAGAGTGGCATGCAAGTGCATGTTGTGGACAGGACCTGCACACCTCGGATGCCTTTGTCTCCCCAGTGTTGATGTTGACCGCGCCACCATTCTGGGAACTCAATTCAGGCTTAGGCCACCGCTAGGAGGCCAAGACGAGGTTCAGATACTCATCACTTCTGGTGTCACAAACCATAACAACAACAACTGCCATCCGCCACTAATTAGCAGAGACTTGATGACGGTGTTTGTGCCAGGCTAGGTTACACAGGCAGAGACAACGATTCCCAGTAGTCTTGTTGACTGTCGGGGAGAGGACTGCCAAGTGAGCACCTACTGAGACTATAATGGTGCATGACGGGTTTGTGTGGTCAGACAAACACCTGGCCACATTTGTAACTCCAGCACTGATGCATGCGCACCGATTTAAGGCTGAGTCAACTTGGGGGAGGCCAAGGACAGGTTAGATAACACTTGCCATCGATGTTATCTATGGAAGGCAAGCAGAGTTTGTAGCGCAGTGGAGGTCGCGCACACAAACACAAGGAGGGCACCAGTTTGCTCAAATATAATAGGCAACGTTTCAGGCAATGACACTGTCATAGCACCACTGCCAAAGCAGCAGCAGCAGCATCAAAGAGACATCAGTTACACAACAGCACAGATGAGGTCTTATAACAAGACACTTAAAGTAATCTGAAAATGATGAAACGAGCTTCACCAAAATAACAACAAAACATTCGTCAGCGTCAATACTAAGAATGAAGGGCGTTAGACGATTTAACTTGAACGAGCCACATCATTGTCCATGGCAGTGCATCTTCAACCTTTATTTATTTATCTAGCTTTCTAAATTCCTGCATGGGGATGATGGGAGTGGGGGGAGGGTGAGGATTAATTCGGTTTTATTTTTAAAATGTTTTCCGCATGCGAGGGAATAACGGCGCACAACCTTTCACACTCAATTGAGAGCCCGTATATATTTGTTTATATATTTCTCACATGTTAAAACCCATATGCCTGGAGGGACGGAACAGCACCAAAATGATTGACTTGAATTTATTCACATTACAAGGCTCCATATTTGGCACTTACATGAGCTATGCGAGGCAATATATCAAAGCCGCGTATTTCACAGCACCCCTTTTATTGACTGTAACATTTTTTTTTCTTACACGTTAAGGTAATAAGCTTGAATGTGCGCATTTTCGCCTCGCTGCGAGGAGGTACAATACAACGTGGACATCACCACTTTAATTAATGACGCCTGGATATGTCGAGATGTATGCGTCGTGGGACGTACTGCGCGTTATCCCAGCGCGTTCATTTCTGCCGGGGGTGTCTCGTGGCGGGCAGAATGCGATGTCCGTGACGGCTTCATCCCCTCCCATGCATTCTACAAAAGAAAAATCCTCGGAGCTCAACGCTCGCTCCGCCGGATGGACGACTCTGAAGCCGCGTCATCATCGACATCATCATCATCTTCTTATTCTTGGGTTTTTTGCGGTAAAGTCACGTAGATAAAAAAATAAAATTAATGAAAGTAAAATAAAATTAAAATAAAATACTATAAAAATCGCGACGTTTCGGAGGCAACACAAGCTTCCGTCTTCAGGTGGAACCGTCACAGCACGCTTGCTGTATCAAGTATGATACACGCGTGCTGATACAGCAAGCGTGCTGTGACGGTTCCACCTGAAGACGGAAGCTTGTGTTGCCTCCGAAACGTCGTGATTTTTAATGTATTTTATTTAACTTTTATTAATTTTAATTGAAATTTTTTATCTACGTGACTTTACCGAAAAAACCCAAGAATATGAATCCTTGCAGTCACGAAAGCTTCAAATCTAGACATCATCATCGTCGTCATCATGAGCCAGTATCTATCCACTGTTGCATCAAGGTCTTCCCACTCGGTCGCCATCTGATATATGGTCCTGCGATGACGCAATACCGTGTCCACACCGGTCGCCCCCATCTCGAGCACGTTCACTCGTTTAGCTGTCGTTCCTTGCACCCGTCTCAACCATTGCTATTGGTCCCTTCAGGTAACTAGTATGTATCCCGCGCAGGCCCACTTAGCTTCTCGTTATTTTTTGTGTTTATTCATTCGGAATCAGAATCATCTCGATTCGTCCTGGAGCAATGCGTTGGGCTATAAAGCTCCTTTTCACAGATGTCCAGTAAGGGGCGCGGGTCATAAAGTTACAATGACGAGACACTGCAAACAACGTTAGGAGTGCAACGTTTAGGAAAGGTAAGATAAATTACTGAACATAAATAAAATCGATAAAGTATATACGTTCAAACTCCATAAGTACACCAATTCCCAAAGCTTGCTGAAAGGCATCAAACGGCAGCAAAGGGAGTGTCGGGATTTTTTAAATAATTATCATTGTTCCTCATGCTCCATTCCGCGTTCTATCTCTGAGTGTAGTTCCAAGCAATAGTCCTCATTTTTTGCAACACTTTCAAAGTTTTGCTCCACGCAAAAAAAATGATAATTACACGCAGGCTTAAATTCTCTATCTCACGTGTTGCACCTTCTTACATTCCTCTCCTGACGCTTCCGTCTTTAAAATATAGAGCATATACATCGTGGGCAATTTACGAGGCCAGCCAAAAAAGTTTATAATACATGTTGAGTTACATCAGCTTCGAGTTCGGCTTACATAGAACTCCTCATATTAATATGCAAATCACGTAAAGTCACATGAATAATATATTAATATGGGTGACCATATTGAAATATCAAGTGCAGTCGTAACTGTAAATCAGTGCGTACTATCTTGTTTGCATAATGTTTTGACCGTCATATAAATGTCACATTAATCACATTAATCCTCGGTACTTATCTTAATTTTATTTGTCAGGCTTTTTTTCTTTCCCGCGACAATAACGAAGCAGTCGTAAGATTACTTTTTTTCTTACATTTATATAATAGAGTTAATATATCATCGCTGAAAACCCCCTCTCTTTTGCAATGACATATTCAAATCGATTGACACGTATTCCAAATGGTTACCAAGTTGTAAAATTACGTCGGGATCCTGTTTTCTAGATGTTCGAATGTTTTGCAATATTCGACAACGGGACAGATATTAATTAGATGAGACGTCTTTTGTTGTTGTCATATTGCATTGGCAGTGGTGTACACGCAACAACAACACCGCTCAGCACATTCGTCAATAACTCTGTACTCAACGGAAAATACATATAGATATGGAAGAAGAGCCATTGCCCCAATGTTGTCTATAGCACGATATAAATCTTATATTTTTTCCATTGAGGGCAGTATTATTGTTCCTGAGATTAGGTTATTTTCAAACAGTAATGCCATCATTATACGCTCTCCACATCCAGTAACACAATTCTCACAAGTTGCATCTGTCAGCTTAAATTCAACGTCACCGGGGATGATGCTGTGATGTAATTCTCGCGATGTCGTAGCATCCGACAAATATTATTGCCACTTCCATTTTGCATTTTCATTTATGTATGTGTATGTGGATACGTAAATGAGTGTACGAGCACGAGCTGTCTTCACACATATGCACAAAGACCAAGATTACACCCCCCCCCCCCACCTCCCGTATACAGCCTTCACGAAAACAAATTGAGCAAAGGGCTGTTAGCGAGCACCTATAGAGACCAGCAGAGCACGGGTGAGTTGCGAGGCCACTGCTACATGTGTTTCCCCAGTGCTAAGATGTTTTAAACACCGCACTAAGTACTCATTTAAGGCGGAGTCGACCTAGGGGAGGCCCAGGACTGGTACAGATATTCGCCATTAGTCTGGTTCAGATCATTTCATAGGGCAGTGCCGTAACAACTACACCACCGCTCCCCACAAGGAAGACAACGATCCTCCATATAGCTGTAACAGACTGTTGGGGCAAGTGCTGTTACCGAGCACCTGTAAAGGCTGGAACAAGCACCACCACACATGGCCACCTTTTTCTTCCTGGTTGCAATGTTTACACATCACACCAGGTACTCATTTACACACAACAATTGAAGCGGTGATGCACATGTGTAAGTCAAAATTATCTTTAGAATGTTTAAGGTTAAAAGTTAGTTCCCAAGTCTCACATAATCCAGAATAAGGAAGCTTTGGGCCAGACTTAGGCAACTTTTTGATTAGTGTTCGAAATGATTGCCCAAACTTAAGAAAGCCTTACATCAACAGGGGCAGAACGACAAACCCGCCTACGATCTCCATAATTGTTGGAAGTGACTCTATCTGGCTTTAGTGCTCATCTTGCAGTCTAAGGAGGAAATGTGCCCATGAGGACATCCACCGTAGACGATGAGCAGTTAAATCAGCTCATGTGCAGGTCCTAGATCAGTGTTCTTCACTTACTTTCAGGGGAGGGCATTTTCGCCAGTAACATATCATCGGTGTAAGGGCCGCCACACATTTTGAAACCATTGTTGGCTTTGACAGCAGCACGATGATGATGATGATGGGAGGAGTGTTCACTATTTGTGTAGTGTCGGGGGCCGCACCAAAGGCCACCAGATGCTGCCAGTGGCCAGCGGGCCATGCAACGAAGGCCCCTGTCCTCGATGGATGTTTGCATCAGCGGTGAGAGACGGTGACAGCTCAGGGAGCCTTTCATCAAATGATGGCATCGTGCCGAGGCCCAGTATTCTGAACACTGAATCCAGAAAGGTGCTTGACTGACTGCGCGTTGCCTCTGCTAAGGTGAGGAATTGAAACGTGTCTCTTATTCCCTCCACCCTGTAATACAAGAAGGGGGACAGAGAGAGTGAAATACATAGCGAATCTGTCTTGACGTTTATTGAGGATTTTATGACATTTATCTCTGTGGTAACCCGGCTAGGTTGCGGCGAGGGTAAGTATGGGCTCTGGCGAATGACTAAAAGTCTGCAAGAAGGGTTGCCAACTTTGCAATCATGCCGTGGCTCTTTGGAGGAGTAAGTTAATCCTGCTGTCCCATCCGATAGTTGTTGCAGAGTTGTGAAAGGAAAACCAGCCGAGCAATATAGTCTGCGAATCGAGTCTAGGCTTACTCTTGTGAAAGAACTTAAAAGTTATGCCCCACAACATGAGTCAGCCTAAATCCCACACCCACTGAAACGGGAAGGGCTTTATATTTGTCATGCATGAGCTCGTGATTAATAAATGCGTTACTTGTTCGTCCTGGTCTTTGTAATACGTCCACACCGCTGCCGGCTGCCACGTGCCACGCAGGAAAAGCAACACGACCGACAATTTAAGAAGCAATTCTTTTTAGCACCCGCATATGTAATATAGCGTTTGCAAAGGTTAACGTATTCTAACCTGGGATAGATATATATTTAAAAGTTGTGATTAATTGTTTTTGGCGTGGCGTAATGCGTTACAAAAGTCAGGTGATGTTGCGAGTAACACTCGCCAACACGAGTCGTGTGCACACGCGAATGCACGCGTGCACACTCTGGGCGATTTTAATAAGCGCGGGTGCCTTTGGAGTCTCTGGAAAGAAAAGAAACGTGCACAATCCAACTGTGCTCCATCCAATAGCGTGCCATTGTGTGCCTGTGTTGTGGCCAAATTCATCTTGCCAGCGAAAGTAATATAATACCACACTGCTTAAGAGGGTGGCCTTTGATTTATCACCGTACCACGCTACTGGGTATCCCGGCACTGCAGTGTATGAAGGTAAATAAATCTGTTGCAAGCGTGATTGACATCCAGCAAGTGTAGGCGGCACTGCAGACACTCCAAAGACGAGAGCGAGGCAACAAACACCTCCATGTCCTGGCACCACGAAGTCGCCGTTTCAAACTTTCGCTTTTCATCCGAAGGACCCTTTGCTATAAGTTCGGATGGACGGATGCGCGAGTTTTCCACAGTTCTCGACACTCTCGTCCCTTATCCCCGCTGCGCCTCGCCACGTGTCCGTCTTTTGCTCGGCCGATCGAGATCGGTTCCGCCTCGACGCCCCGGATGGCGAGGTCGCTCGCGCGTCTTCCTGTAAACGAAGCGGACGCCGCTCGCGCCAGTCTGGCTGTCTCTGTGTGTGCGTGTGTGTGTGCCGGCATCCGAGTGGGTCTCCTCGATCGGTCGAGTGAAAACTTTCGGCGATGTGACCTTGTCTTCTCTTTGTACTAACTACCTTGCCTGGTATGTCGGAGAACGTGGGTCCGATCCCGACCCTGACGCCTGTATAGTTGGAAAAGTGTCACGTTGACCAAAGACAAATACAGTAGTTCACTGCTTTAGCCCACCGGTGTGTTGAAGCGTGAAACCACATCATTTACAATTTTTGAGTTGTGTTTGCTGGATGCAATTACCAGCGAAACGTCGTACTCAAAAATTGTCTTTTGTAAACGTGACACTTTTTTACTGATTGGCCGTGTTGGGTGGTGCAGGGTTACGACACATTTATAAATAACGCGATCTAAACCCAAAAACGTTGATTATTAATAATATTGGTCGCGAAAGCCTACGTGTTAAACTGTATAGTTGGAGTTTGCATGTCTCTCTCTCTCCCCGTGGTTATATAGATTTTTCTCCGGGTCCTCCGGGTTTTCCCTCCACATTTACAAACATTCCTTTAGAGTATTTGGCTGTTAAACATTTCCACGTGATAAGCCATTTCGTTGAGCTATCATTTGTGGCCAGGTCGCTTCTGACAAAGAGCTATGTAGCTCAGTGGGCCTTACCTAGTAAAATAAAAAAAATATATAGTTTAGTTTTAGTATACTAAAGTTGCTCCTTGCTGGGCATGTGTCGACTGTTGTACCATCTTTCCCGGATTATGAAGATCAACCCGCCAACATTTGCTTTAAAATACAAGAACAAAAACGCGCGCAATAATCTGGAGAGTACAGCAGCAGTCGCAGAAGGAATGAAGTGACGGTGTAGCGGATTTGACGGCTTAAGCCGTGATGACCTTTTCACGAATTTTCACTTGCTTGCATGGCGTTGATGCCCATACATATGTGTTGCCACCACCGCCACCATTAGCTAGTGGCCCGTTCCAAGGTCACACGGAATAATTATGTCGCTGTTATTTTCGGTGTAAACATTTCTGTGATAGCACAGTGCCGCTGGGAGATTAAATGTTTGGGAACAATTTTTGATAATGGGCGCACACCCACACACAGAGAGCTACAAGGGGCCTTAAGAATCAGACCCAAAACCCATTGCACAAGCTAAGCTCGCATTTAAATATAAAGCCTCATGTTTAGTTACGAATCATGAAATATGGTGAGGGCACGTCACTGATGTTAGGGGTGACTTTACTGAAACACAAGAGTATAATAATGAGCCTACATAAACATGACAATAAATATCTTGTTCTAACAAATGCCATTCATCACCACTGGTGAATGCACATCTGTTGAAGTAACAACGGTAATCGCTTGTAAATAAATACAGTAATCTAAAAACAATTTAGCGCGTGCAGATGCATAGTCTTTTAAATCTAGATTGAAAACTCATTTCTTTCTCACTGCTTTGTGTGTTTCGCTTGTTGTGTCCGCACCTCCAATGAGCGTGGTTGGCTACGTGCGGTGTGGAAGAAGTCAACATACGTAGATGCATCACGTTCACAGTTTCTTTGGTGAGCGTATAACCTTGAAATTAACCCGTGTGCCGCAGTTGTTCTTGGAACCTCATTTTAAAACACAAAGCAGAATGTATGATGCGAGTGTGTCAGGGACGGGGTGGGAGGTGCTTGGGTGTGAGGGCGGTGTGGCGTGCTGGAGAGGGGGATGCGAGAATGGGGACAGATTTTTCCATTTCCAATAATGTGAATCGCGTGATTTTTTTTTACTCATTTTTTTTTGTTACCACGGGCACTTGGTTTTAAAACTACCGGCACCCCGGGGGAATAAGCAGGGACACGGGAAATAGATGAGTACACACCATTTAACAACATTTATTACCTATTTCAGTACATTTGAAAATACGGGGACAATATCCACTCAGTATATTTAAATACAACTACCCAGTTTACCTCTTTTTAATCTGCAAAGGCAAGAGCTGTTCGCAAGCGACTGATGTTTGCGTTTAGTTTAGTCTCCTTCCCTTGCACCTCCGATTATCACGGTTAGCTATGTAGAGTGTGAAAGAAGTTCAGCATGCATACATTTAGTTCAATTCTTCTTTCGTATGGCTGATGTAAATGCAGAGCAACATCTACAATTCCACATTCAGGTGGGACATTGAGTCGTCGTTATATGCTGAGATGTTTTTTTCTTCCCATTTGTGCATCAGGTATCCGCAACTGACACGGTGTGTGCGAATGTGATTTAAAGTGGACTATGAGCTTCGAGGAAGATCAAATCCAGGGATCTTCTTGCGTTGGGTCTGTCACAAGGTGTTTGTGAGTTATTTTGAACTCGATTCGGCTCTCCAAGTATCATTGGCGTTGAAATTGCATTGTTTCGAGATACGTGCATATTTAGGTCAGTGCAGCTATTCCGCTCAACTTGGCCTTACCTGGTAAAATGAAAATTCGTTTTTAGTTTAAACTCAAAGTTTGATGCGGCCAATACTAATTTTGACTGCAGATTTCTTCCAAGTTGTGGTGGTGGACACGCCCATAGCGCAAGGTTCTCATCATCAGGCTGGCAGTATCTACTTGCAGGTCTCCATTCAGATACCGATTGCAAGTGGAGATCACGTCCCGGAATTGCTGCCCCACGTTCCACGCATTTTCTATCATACACACCTGGACAGACTACATTCACAGCCACGAGTTGGGGGCATAACGACCCTGGTTCCTCATCAAGTGAGATGGCTTGACTGACTAGTTTAAAGAATTTACACTATTAGATCTCCTTTACCAGTGGCAAAATATAGTAATAGATTTTTACCCTTTAACTGGTACACAAACTGACACCTTTATACAAGGCATCATGTTTGCAATAACCTCAACACAAGAAGTCAAAATGCAAACAAAAAGAAACAACTCTGATGATGATAATGATATGCACTGTCCTTGAAGTTGATTGGTCCACACCCGAGACAGCTTTCTTTAGAGCCTAGTCTCCATTGGTGTTGGACCAGATGTCCTTGTATAAAGGTGTCAGATTTTGTACCAGTTAAAAGGGTAAAAACCTATTACTATTACTAGTTTAAAGAAATTAAGAGGCTTGAATAGACCCAGATCCCACCTTGAGTGGCGGTGTCCGCGGTGTGAGCAGTCACATGGCGGTGGCGGACATTGCCCCACACCCCCCCGCCTCGCAGTTCAATGATAACTGTCGTCACGATTCAGAGTCAAAATTTAGGGTCACGATTGGATGCAACAACGTTCGCGTGTATATTTAACAACGTGGTGAACACAGTGCCGCTTCTAGTTTATTCAGCTGGTCGCGTGACCCAGTCACCCGCAACGTAGACAGATTACAAATCGTTGTTTATCTGCAAGCATTTTTCGCTGCATTAATCGTGAGCCTAAGAATATATTTTCATTGATCAAATCGACGTACCATTGCAACAAATTATAGCTACGTGTATGTACAGTTCGTTTCCAATACGATCAAATAATTTCTCATTCGTACAGTTTTATCTGCTGCATTGGCCTCAATGTAACATTCACGTACAACAGTATTTATAACAACTTAGAGGCCTTGTTTAATCAATTAACTGCCGGATGAAGGTCTCCCCTTGCCATATTGTTCACGGGGAAATATTTTGACGAGACACTACCACGCTGATCAGTGTAAGTTGGCGAAGGGAAGAAGACACCAGGATCGCTTCACATATCACGCACCAAGGGTGATATCCGGTCAACAGATTCACAGTGAGGTGCGCTGCGCCACCGCCGCCGCCACCCACCGTTAGCACATCGTTTGCCGATGATTCGCTAAACGTTCAAATAATTGATTCTCACAAGCACGATTACACGTGCATATCGCGAGCGTGAGAATCAATTTCGTCCAACGAGTCGGCAGGACGCCGAACGCCGCGCGCACGCTGATTCCACTGATTGTACTGCTACCGTTGTGCACGTCCTCTCGCTGCACAAGTGACCATGACTGGACTATTGACCTCCCAAGGGAGTACAACGCACGGACTCATCAAACTAATACATCCGATGTAAATTCACAAATGCACATTGTGGGGTAGGATTTGTTTTGGGCGGTGGTGGACGGTAGAATGAAAGCGCATGCTGGGCAAGCGTCCTCGTCCTTGCTCCCAAATCGTTTGCTCGCCTCCCACTCCCCCCCTCGCCTCTACCGCATCACAAATTGTCCCGGTTAGAAATATTAAGTCTCTGCTCTTGGGGGTGGAGGGGGAGGGTGGAGAAGACACGGACGGACCCATTCCCCGTCGCCGCTGAGGCTGCACGTGCATGTCCACGTGGATTACAATCTGCTCCACCTCTCTTTGTGGCTCTTGAAATGAATGAAATGTTGTTGTGGTCGCCTCTGATGCAGGACGGGCCGTAAGGCTCAGTGGTCCTAATGCACCGTGTCAGGCGACTGAGCCAGCAGCTCTGTGATCTCGGGGTTCAAGCCTTCGGGTTGATGAAGGCAGGAGGAGAAGAAAAAGAATAAAACTTCGCTCCACTGGGCCACGAGGGTGCTATGATGTAGCAAGTTTGATGATCTTGGCTCAGCCAGTAACTGCACGACTTTTAATTTTTATTTCTTGACCGTATTTCAAGTCAATTGGGACTACGAGGCTCCGTTATTTCCTTTACGTATATATGCATACAATGCATATTTAAAGCCATGCCGTGTTAAGCCCCTTTACATTAGGGAAATTATTTTACAAATTGTTAAAGAAATCGTTTCTGGGGAAAAAAAACTATTGATATTACTGGTGGACTTATTTAAAACTCGACGAGGACCCATACTTTCTCTAACCCAATTTTTGTCAAATACCTTCGAATGTTGCTGTGAATGGCCCTGGTGAGAGTGCCTCCCCCCCCCCCACCCCTGCCTTATTCGGCTTTTGATGAGCACATTTTCGTTCTCTTTATGCAATCTCAGTGTAGCCGGTCCCTTCCTCGCAAATGGTTTTGTTAATACAACGACACCGAAAATGGAACAAGAACTGAAATTGCACGCGGAAGCATGAACAGATGCACTCCCGTGTTTAGCAGCGCACATCGCTGGGCCGTATGAAGGCCAATAAACAAGACTGCCGATGGCATGGCGAGACCTCGCTAAGTAGGACACTCACCGTGGAGACGAAGCGATTGGATCGGCTCATGTGCGGGAAGAGCAAGATGAAGTACGCCGTCGCAGGATTGTGTAAGGGACGGCAATGGCATTAGGGGAGGCCTTCATGCAGCAGTGGATAGACCACGGCTCATAGTGATGATGAGAGCCCTTTGAGAATAATAATTTTTCGAGAGACAACTGGATCGTAGTTTTACTTGAGCATGGTAAGAATTGGACATTGTCAACCTACACATTTCATAGTCACGTGTGCCTATATTCGACGATTCAGGGTGGTTGTGTATTATCGTGGCTTAATTGTAATTAGGTTCGACCTCATGAGATTTTATACGACCGGCCATATATATTGTTTTTTGAATAATTTATAAAATTTTAATCCTATTTGCAGTTCACGGTTCGTGTGTGCGCTAGGTCACTGGCCTCCAGGTTATGTGGTTTGCAACCAGTGGTGCGCAGGCCATGGGAGGTGGTCTGCAGACTGGTTGCAGATACGAGAGCTTAGAGTAGTTTTCATTAAGACAAATATATAGTTGGGGCATGGTGATCCCATCAAATGTGTTTTTTTACACGCTTTCATTTAACTCACTGTCTGTTGTTGTTGTTGTTGTCGTTGTATCCTCAAATCTTGTAACTCAATTTTAACCCACTTCCCAATGTGGTATCGACTGCAAACTTGGTATACTTATGTCATACTGATGGAAATACTATATTCTATCATAAAAAATAAGACATATATATTTTTAAACATTATTTTTTATATGTTATGTTTCGACTTGGGTCTAATTGTCCACGGTCAACTGAGGGCCACTTCCTGGAGTCGTGGAGTTCTTCCATTACTAGTACATTTAATAAAAGCGTGTTTTTAAAAACGTTAAAAAAATATTACTTATTTGTTGGACGGCTAGCAGTAGTGTGCAGGCCCAGGAAGGTGTATTGACAACTCCCGTTGTATTTTATTTGACGTTTCCTTATACATTACTTCACGTATGCAGTTATTTCTCAGTGGGCTTTACATGGCAAGATAAACCATCGTTGAGTTTTTTAATCTATTTTAAGTGATTGGTTTACTTTCCCTATACTTTGCATTAATATCGTGTTATTGTATTGTAGTTGTAGCGTTCTTACCCCTGTGAAAAAGAGCTTCATAACTCATCGGATTCTTCCAGTACGAATAAATATTCGGAGAGCGAACGTCTGTTGATGCACCTATTGATAATACACCATAACAATGTATTCTAATTATTACATTTAAGTGCATTTCGTATACATTAGTGGTGTGGCACATGATTGGAGCAACCCAATTAACACCAACACCCGCGGGATGACGCGATCGAGGTGGGAGGTGGAGGCGGAGTTGGGGAAAGATCACGCAGCGAGCGCACGACGACACTCAAGTTTGCAGAGCATGTTCAGAAAGCGTCGTAAATAACCACTATTTTGAGGCCACTTCCCGAGGTGGTCTCTAAAGGCTTATTTACAGCCATTTCAAGCCTCAGCTGCTTCAGCCCTGGATGAGGCGTACGCTTGATTAAGCGCGCCGCCAGTCACGCTTGTTGAGTGTGCGCTGTACGCAGTCACGTGACGCCCCTGAATCGGCCGCATGACCACGTCGGGATATATCATGAGCGGATTTTCTTTTTTCGTATTTTTTTATGAATATATTATTTGGGGGGGGGGGGGTAAGGGGTGGGGGGAGGGACATTTCCCCCCAGATTTTGTTCCAATTGTTCGATCGGTGTCATGTCGTGAGATGACGAAAACCATTTGGATCCATCGCAGAGCGGTGTTCGGCAATGGCCCGCGGAAGTGGATGACTCAGAGCTACCTCCGCGATCTCTTCGAGTAACCTCTGGTCCACACGGGGGGAGGAAATCACTTTCCCCGCCCACTTTGCTTACGAGAGTAAACGTTCGTAGCACATGCAGTCAAACACTTCCTTAAATTCTCAAAGCCGCACTGTCTGGTGAACGGGCTGAGGACGTCAACTCACTCAGTTTCATCAACGGGTGACTTCCTGCATCGGAGCCCAGGAGGATCTCAGCTCGACGATCTGACGTTTGAGCCACCCGTGGGATGTGACCGTGCACCGCAAGTTTCTTATTTTGTTATAACGGCGTGATTTTGGTTCACATCATTGTTCGTATCCAAGTTGTTCCACCCCAGTCAGGTGATGAGGCGAATACATTTTTGTTGCAACGTTTTTTTTTTAACACCGACAGAGCGAGCACACGTGGCATGTCAGAGGATGATCCTGCTAAATGTCTCCATAGAACCACTTTGAGAGTCACTTTAATGGGCCTCTAAACACAAGACAGTGCTCTTTTATACTCTTTAAATCACTGTTCATCAAGTGTCAATGAAATATGTATTTGGTCTCTCTCCCCACCCCCAATGTTATTGTGATTTGACTTTTGGCACCATTATCATGACACCGAGTGTCCATCCAGAGGTTTTATACAGCCATGCTTCACCCTGTGTTAGGGGGTAGCCTTTAACAGCAGATATCAGAGATCTGCTTTTGAGATGCCTTCAAGTGCTTTTAAAAAAATACAAATGCACTACGAAGGGGCATAGCTACCCAGATGCGCTTCGCAGATAAAACGCTCGTCACGTGCTAGTCAATCCAATAATTCCAATTCTCGCAGCTGCTAGTTAGCCAGATTTAAGTGTCAAATCATATTTAATGCGATGTGGCATTTTGTTTGCGTGTGCAGACAGCCTCCAGTGACTGCCGTGAGAACATACGCCCACTGCACTCGAGAATCTTCGCTGATAACGGGCGCCTGAAACCTGAAATAATAAAACCTGGATCTCAGTGGGGCCTGCCCAGTGCTCTGACCTTTGACTTCCGAGCCGCTTAACCGCTTCGTTAAATTTCACGCGATCCTTTTCTTTTTGCGAGCAAGTTTTCACAGTTGACCTTAAATCGAGATGCTACACCCTTGCGAGCGTCGGGTTGTCACTGCGATATGTACCGCGCGTCGTCAAAGATCCCCTGTAGAGCCTTAACGGACTCCATAATATAGGTTGTTGGGGCAAGTGCTGTTAGCGAGCACCTATGAAGGCCAGAACGGCACACGAGGGGGTGGGTGGCCAGCACAACGCCCAGCCGCCTTTGTCTCACTCGTAGCGATGTTTTCACGCACCAGGTACTCATTTGAGGCTGAGTCGACCTAGGGGATGCCCAGGACCGCTTCAGATAATCGTCACTGATGTTGGCCATGAGCGGGAATCGAACTCGGGTCGCCAGGTTCGTAGCGCAGCGTAGCGCTAACCGCTGCACCACCGCTCCCCACACACTACCACCATAGGGCACAACCACAGACACACACACACACAAAACACCCACGCAGTAGTGGTGGTGGTGGTGTGTACGTGCTTGTGAGTTATTCCCGTTCAGCATGATGGGGACAAGGGGGGGGGAAAAAACACGCGAATGTCGTTTGCATTTCCATTGAGATGGGACGGGCGGGAGGGGAGGGGATGCAGGTGTCTGGAACCGGGGCAAGGCAGGAGAGGTTTCCAGGGATTTAAACGCTCAGGGATTTCGATTGAGAGACTGCACATCCCCTAGGCTCTTGTGTCCCAGTGTCGCTCGGAACATCTGGGCTTGAAGTCACGCAGCCTCCTTCCACCTTCTCCCCGCAGCAGGAGGCGTCTGTTTGCTCGCTTGCTGGGTATGATGTGGCAAGGGTTGTTCTCTATCATTTGCGGAAGCGTTTGTCTTCGGTATAATTTCTTGTGACGAGGGACGTTACCCATGCCTCAACCTTGACACAACAAATCGGGCTTCACCAGCTGCGCATTGTACGCGCAATTGCAATCTGCTTTAAAAAAAAAAAGGTGTCAAAGTGTGGAGCGGGCACACGCTAAGCTTACGCAGAAAATAATAGAACACTCCCACTCATTGACAGTGCAAATTGAGTGTGTCTCTACATGACGTTTGACTGAACACTGTGAAGTCCCACTGAGCGCCATGGCTCTTCTTCAGAAGCAAAATGGCTTCATCACATGGAAATTTAGCGCAGCCAAATAGTCAAAACGCATGTTTCTAAATGTGGAAGGGAAAACCGGAGGATGCGGAGAAACATCTACACTACCACGGCGAGAGAGACGCCGCACACACCAAACATACAGCAGGCGAGGTAGTTAACTTCTCACCACGTGGCTGGTGATTGTTGCTTCAGGGAAAAAAGCAACTTCAAGCTGTAAGCTCTCTTGCACCTCCTCACACTCTACTGATGGCTGGCAAAGTTACCTGCACAGGAACTGAATAAAAAAATGTACAAATTTGCAGCCGTGAAAGTCGTCTTGGTTCTTTCGATGAAGTCACGTAGAAGGGAAATAATAAAATAATAAAAATAAAACATAATAAAATAATAATTCTCACGACGTTTCGGCCACAACGCAAGCAGCCGTCCTCAGGAATTGTTTGCTAACACCACTCCTGGCTAAGGGGCCTCCGCTAGAGGAAGCTGATCGACTAATTGCGGTGAGCACCATTCACACCACCGGGTGGACGCAGGTTTGAGGGGGATTTAAGAAACTGGCACAAATGCCGTGCAGTGTGCTGGCCATTGCACACCACTGCGGCGGAACCCACATCCTTGCTTTGCATAATTGTTCAAGTTGACGGTTGGCCGCAGACATTGCAGCGTGGAGGGCGTAAGATAGAGCATCTTTAAACCATCTGGGAGTTGGCGCCCGCGAGATGGGAGAAAGCTGCCGTCAGCTGAGCACAAAATGAGTTGCGTGGCACCTGGGCCACGCACACACACGCACGCACGCACGTGCGCTCTCTCTCTCCCCGCGAGCGCGGATATTCGCACGAATCCATACACGCACCGGCAAACGATGAACACGTCCGTGCAACACATTACAAATGAAGAACGCACGACAAAACTTTCTCACCTGATGCAGAACCACATTGGCGAGGGTGGCACGCACGGGGGTGGGTGGGGGGGGGGTACACGAGCCAAGAAGAGGTCTTTGCCCTTCACGCCACGACACGTGCCCTTTGCAGCCTTTTAGAGGCAGCCAATTACAGCTGCTGTAATTTTATATTAAGCCTGCAGCAAAATGCTGCCTTTCCCGCTCGTTCACAGCCCCTTTACAGCGGAGCAGAAAAGTAGCACGCTGACCCCATGTCCTCTTCAACCCGACCTGGTACTGACGACGGGGGCCCCATTTTGCACTCGAGTTATTGGCTTTGCCAGCCAACGCTTTCTTGATACGAAACCAGGATTTCGTAATATTTTTGCGAGCGAGAGAGTGAGCTGAACATGTTGCTGTATGCTGGAACATTAGCACGAGAGTAACACCTGCGTGAAATATTAATGCTTATCCAACTATTCGGAAGAGACCAAATTATCGCAGCTCCTTAGATATATTTGATTAAAAACAGCACAGAGGGAGATTAAATTGCTGTGATGTGTGTGTGCACGGGCCAAAATAACTATGCAATACCAGTTGAAAAGTTTTTAATCTGTAATTTTGTTTTAATGTAAACTTTTGTAAACCCAATGATTAAGTAAATGTTTCTTTAAAATATTTAAATTACCCAGAAACATCTTCTAACATGACATCAACCAATTGTGACCTAAATTGCGTCCAGCTCGCGTCTGTAAAGTTTTATACTTTAATTAGTCTCTGTGTGTGTACAACAATTCGCGTGCGTGTGTGCCTGCGTCCGCCTGTTTGTGGGAGACATTTCAGCCAGTTAACCAATTATTCCTGAGCCTGACCTGTCACCTCCTGCCCGCAAGCCTTCGACACAACACGTGGCTATGAAATGCCCCTCGCCTGGTGAGCAGCACTGCGGTGACGTCACTGCCACTAAGTGGCGAATGTTGTGCGAATCAGGCCTAATTCCTGACCATGTGCAAGTAGCAGCATCGCCAATTGGTATCTAAACCGGACCCGAAACTTTCCGAGGTCAACTCAGCCTAAAATCAACTCAAACGCAAGGCCAGCATTGAGGCTCACCGCCGCCAATGTGTTATCCGGTCCAGAGTGGTTGCCTCGCTCTCTAAATGCCATGATAAAATTAGGCAATGTGAGTGCAATCTTTAGCAGCGAAGGTCACCGACAATAGTTGCCTCCACAGGTTTACACTGTAAGAAATGTCGTTGCCCAAATGTGAACAAATCTGATCACCGCTCCCCAGTATGCAAATGCGCTGGAAACTTCCAATTATATCGGAGACAAACGTCTCATGGCTACCCAGAGGTTGTGTGTTCGGTATAATTATCACCGTTCATCACATTTCTCAAAAAACTTGGCGTGCATTGCCGACACAAAATTCCATCTGTCCTACTACTACACTGAATTGCAATATTCTGCTCAAAGTGAATGTGTTGGCGATGATTATTGCCAGGGATAATTGTCTTTAAATTGCCCCAGTGACCGAATATTATAGCCTGAAGACTAAATGGGAGTCTTTGATTTTGACAGGTTTGTAGTTTTACGCGTGCATTATATCTCTTCATAATAATTACAGCCCTTTGTCAATAGGCCACTGGATAAAGGCTCCCGAATACTGTGTTGGTCACGGGGGTTGTTTGACCATACTTCAGCAAACAAGTCTGCTTGGGAATAGGTTTTTCCTCTTTTATTTCTGGCAACAAAACTGAAACCTTTCACACAGAGAATCATGTCTGCATTAACCACGATACTTGTGGTCAGAATGCAAACAAAAAAAGACTCTGATAATATATGCAATGTCCTTGAAACTGATTGGTCCACACCTGCTTGGGTTGGTTAAGGCAGCTGGGGGCAGATATGTGTGGTCGAAAACGATCATTGAAAAAATATAAATTCATACTTCCACGCGCTTATTTACATGCCTTTGTTACATCAAAGAACAAGGACACAATGATTGATATTAACGGCAGTATCATTTGCATGCTTAGATGTCGGTACAGTATTACCAACGACACATTTGCAATTATATGCACTCGATTTAATATATAGAGCTCAAAGTTATTTGAAAGTTACCTCGGTTTAATTGGTCCGTATTTAAGTTGAGTGTACAAAACACCTACAAATTAAATGGTGTTTTTTTAATCCCCCCTTCTGCGAAATTGTTAATATTCCAAAGTGCGTGCATGTGTCATACATGATTACTACTCAATTCATACTCTATTAACGGTGCAAGAATGTGATATTTTATCGCGTGCAATACGGATTGTTGGTAGGAACGTTTGTTATTTTAGCTTTTGTGAAATACATCATTTTAGAAATCGGGTGTTATAATCTAATTGTGTGGAATAACAATGACACTTCACGAAACGACGGTCAGTATGCATGTGCAGTGGTGCCGTAGTTGCCCACACTGCACACACTAAACCTCGCAAACCGAGTTCAATTCCTCGGTACTGTGGGTCAACGTCAGCGGCAAGTGATATTTGAACCAGTGTGGTGAAGTATGGTTAAAACAACCCACATGACTGACACACCTTCATCCAGCAGCGGAGTGACGTAGGTTTGACAATGAGAATTTTTTAATTGTGCAATCCGCTTATATATTGGGCATTTTGTCCAACGTCTCTGAACGTAATTTCTGCGTGATAGATAATTAATAAATCAGTTCGCTTAACTTTGAACGTATCTGACTACCAAACTAATGGACCGATTTTTTGATGGGCGATGACTCATTCTAAAGGTCCTACTCTAATTAGAAATGGACTTGGCCGCCCTGACAGTTTTAATGTATCTCCTTGACCCTGAAAACTCGGAGAATTGTAGTACCACTCTTTAATGATTGTCCTGCGAGGACGAGGTGAAATATTATACAACCGGTGGCTTTTACCAGGATTGCATGCATGCTATTGAAATGTATGTGTGGGGGGGGGGGGGGGGAGGCAGCGTGGGGGAGTGCCACGCATTTTCCTTCACGCATGGCTCCAAAAGTATAATTCCTAAGGTTGTCTACTAAAAATATAACAACAATCATGATGGAAATACTCTCCAGGGTGGTCTCTCTTCAGCTCTCTCTAGCGGGAGGCCCTTCTGGCAGCAGTGGCGTGAGCCAGGAATCACAAGGAAGGCTGCAACGTTACCTTTTTTTGTTTTCGGGAAGTATCCGTGTCACCCTCTCCATTGATTAATATCAAGAACATCGATATTTACGCTCGCAATGAAATTGAATCGTACACGTGGTAATTGGGTATTCACGATTCGTGTCAATTATACGCACGTTATCTTTAGGCTAGTGGGCGAGAAAGTGAAAGCGTACAGGCAGCTCACAACAACTGATTTAAAAAAAATGGGTTTTAAAAATAATTGATTCAGAACCTGATTCGCAAATCGTCGATGGAACGAGTTGCTAAACATGCACTTAAACTCTGATGATTCACCCCGTAACTCAATAATCTTGTTTGTATATATATTGGAAACGTATGTATCATGATAATGCATCCCTTACAATGTATATGTATACAAAGATAAAGACCCCCCGCATAGCCTGAACAGACACTAGGAGCAGTCTGTTAAGGCTATGAAGGCTGGCACGACACACGAGGGGGTGGGTGAGTGGGTGGCCAGCACCACTCTCGGCCGCCTTTCTCTCCCATGTGGCGATGTTTACACACCGCCGGACCAGGTACTCAGTTGAGTCGACCTAAGGGAGACCCAGGACCAATTCTAACAATCCGTTACTGGTGTTGGCCGTGAGCAGTCATCGAATTTTGGGCCGCCGGGTTCATAGCGCAGCGTGCTAACCACTGCACTAACACATACAACTCCCCTTCGCATATGCCGCAGCCTCGATTCATCTCCCTGCTTCAATTAAACACCTAAAGGCGATGCCCCTGTTCCGGTGAGCTTCTTCAGTTGCTCCGAGCTGGGCTCTGCACCTCGAAGTCGCACGGACTTGAGTCGTAATCGCGATATTTACTGCGTTACAAGTCTCATCATCATCATCATCAGTAGAGAACAGATATCAGGTCAACGAATAAATGCATCAGGATACCTCTGGCAGTCACAACCACAGCTCCAAGCAGATGGGTCAGAAACCAACATTCTTTACTGCCCATTATGAGTCATCTCATTGTCCCATGGGGTGTCTATGTCGCACAGGTGACTCCGTCTCAGCACGATCCATCAACCCTCGCGTCGCTGGATCGCGTGCGTGCGTCACAGCGCGCCTGCCCGCGGCGCCGCGTTGAACTTCTTTCGCACCGTACGTAGCCAACCGTGCTAATCGGTTCAGCTGCACGTTGGGTAACGAGGCTGGCATCGCGGCGCTGGCTGCCCCCCTCTGAGCTGTGCCACGTGGGAGGGAGGGAGGGAGGGAGGGGAGGGAGGGGAGGGAGGGGAGGGAGGGGAGGGAGGGAGGTGCCTTCGCCGCTATGGTACTGGTAGCGCAGCAGCAGCAGGTGATCTGGTGACGGGTTTTTGAGGGTGATTTGTGTTTCTTGTTGGTGTCTATGAACACAGTAACACACAATGGGACTAATGTCACACGGGAAACCCGCGTTATATCTTTGATTAAAAAAAAGAGAGCACATAAGTAAAAAAAAAAATAGAAAAAAATACAAACAAACGACACGATGAACGAAGTAAAGTGCTGAAAGACTGAGCATCTTTCTAGTCTGATCGTTTTAAAAAAAAAGGAGGGAGGGAGGGGGTGGTGGTGGGGCTCCCTGACACGTGCCGAGAGCCCTACTGCCGTTGGCGCGCGCCCGCCACACTCCGCTACGCTCAGCTGCAGCAGTCACGTCCCCAAGACCGCCTGGGTCCCCAGTCGATGCTCGATGCGTGGGCATCTCCCCCCCGCCCTCCTCGTCCTCGACTCACGCGGTTTCTCAGGAGCGCGCTCCCACCCTCGGCCAGCGAGCCCCGGACCAGGTGGCTCAGCGGTGCAGCGAGCGGCTCGCGATCAGAAGTTTGTGAGTTCCAGGTCCCGGTTGCGGAAAGGTTGACTCGGCTCGCCATCTCTCTAGGTTCAAGCGAATTTGTATCGCTTCGTGGGGGGGGGGGGGGGGGGGGGGGAAGTCGACAGTGGTTGTCGTACGGATATACTTGCCCCCCCCCCAGTCACAAGAATGAGGAATTTCCACCCCTGGTTCAGGCCTGTAAAGAGATGGAAACATGAGCACCGCCTCAATGCTCATTTGAGCAAAAAACATTTAGGCGTTTGTCTTAACTCGCCTCTGCGAGTGAACGTCCCAATTAAATGTGTTGCATTTGTAAGAGTCGACGAGTGATTTCTCGTTGATATTTCTCCCAAGTGGGCAAATGTTTGCCGGTGCTCATCCCCAGACATATCTGGCTGAAATTAAGCTTTTATATTCGTAATAATAATAATAATAGATGAACCAAGAATATGAATCCCTGTTGCAGTCACGAAATCTTTAAATCGAAATAAAAATAAATGCCACTGCTGGATGAAGGCCTCTCTGTGCTGTGTTTGTTTGACCATATTTCACCACGCTGGGAATCCAACTCAGGATGCTGGTTTCAGGGCTCCGTTGTGCTTATACATGAAGGAGTTTGAGAAATCTAATCGTATTATAATTCACGTATTTTACACCAACCTAAGGTTCGGCCTTTTTTTAAAGCTTCATCTATGTTATGGGGGTTGCCTGTCGTTGAACAAAAATAGAATCCACTCGTAATTATAATTCACAGATTCATAGTCAGGCAATCCACTGCTGGATGGAGCCGGTTGTTGTGGTTGATTGATTACGAAGGATTCTTATATCTCCGCCGATGTGGAATTGAATTACGCTCACGCGTGTGCATTGTGCAGTTTTCAGCACTTGAGTGTTCCACCACTGCAGCGACCTCCAACATCCCCTCCCGCCCATGGAAACATAACTTCTCAAGTCGTTTTCTCCTTAAAAACATACCATTCCTCGTTGATTAAACCTATGACAAATTGGAAGCAATGTTGAAGAAGACCATTAGTTTGGAATGTGAAATTATTTATCGCTCGAAAAAATCAGATTTGTTTATATTGTTTTCTAATTAACGTGTGCATAATCCATTGAAGTGGCATACGCATAAATGCAACGAATTATTATGCAAAAACAAACGCCCACGCAGACGATTTGAGCATTAGGGAGCTCAAAATAATGCTTAATTGCCACTGGAAAGCAGAGGCAATGGCACATAACATGTTGGGTATGTCCCAAATGTGGTAAACAAACAAGAGAGTTACATTAAAAATGCCATCGGTGTTTCGCCTGATAACCAAGTGTGTGCCTCTTCACTGCTCCATTCTCCATGTTGCCGCTGTACCTCGAGAGAAGCGGTGGCGAGGTGTTAACTCCCTCGCCTGGTATGCCGGAGGTTGTGGGCTCGATCCCGGCCCTGACGCCTGCTGTATATTTGGAGTTTGCATGTTCTCCCCGTGGTCGCGTGGATTTTGGCTCCGGTTCCTCCAGTTTTTCCTCCCAATATTTAGAATCACGCGTTTTGAGTATTTGGCTGCTTATTCATATTCTTAGGTTTTTTCGGTAAAGTCACGTAGGTAAAAAATTTAAATTAATAAAAGTAAAATAAAAAATAAAATAAAAATCACGACGTTTCGGAGGCAACACAAGCTTCCGTCTTCAGGTGGAACTTGGTTGCTATTACTTCCGTCTTCAGGTGGAATTTGGCTGCTATTACATTTCCGCATCAAAAAGTCCCTGAATTCAGCGATCACTTGTGGCCAGGTCGCTTCTGAAAAAGTGCTGTCTAGCTCAATGGGCCTTAGCTGGTAAAATAAAAATAGTAGAAGCCCTCTGGAAAACGATTGCCTTTTTTTTTACTCTACAAAAAACCCTCAACTCAATAACTCTTTATCCACGTTCACCGACTCAGCATTGGCCCTGATTACAAGCGTTCATTTGCCTGTCTTCTCTGCTGAGGAGGCATCCGTCATGGGCTTCGCGATTGCTCGTCAGGGTAATGGGCATCATGAACAGGGTTTAACTGCGTTAGAAACAGCATTTGTTGTGTCGTGTTGTGGATTTTATGTGACCAATACACCACGTGAACGCTCTCGGTGTTTTAGCGTAATGTGCGGGCTTGCGTGTGTGCTGTGTGTGTGTGTGTGCACGTATGACCTGTCTCGAATTCCGATGTAAAACATTTCATTCAAGTTGACAGTGTGCGATTTTTTTTTAAAGATGCGTCGTACAAGGTGGGCCGAGAAGACCATCGTTGCCAAGCAAATTCCCCAATGGCTCAGTTGGCAGCTCACCGCTCACTTTGGTATCCAGCTTCCAATATTGCTCATTTGATACACAGATACAGAGTACAGACTCATTATTGACCGATGTAAATGATGGTGTTTGAGAAGAGTCAAAACGCCGTATAATTACACGTACATAGTCGAGTCTAATATTGCAACTAGGACGGTACAAAAACTCTTTTGTGGCCAAATTTGGGCTCCAAATATTCTGGACTGGAGGTCGATTGGATTTACTTATGAAGGGCTCTCGTTTTTGCGATCGCGGATCGATATCCAAATCACTCAAGCACTTGATTGCCACGTCATTAAGTTCAGTCAGCCTTTTCGTTCCACCCCCTCGCCGCCACCGTTCCAAAGTGGTCGACAGTGCGGACGGACATTTGCGTGAGCACCTCTGCTGGTACAAAGTAAAGGTGTAGGGTGGCGTGAAAACCAGTGGCGCATCGGCGTCGAGAAAGGTCATTCCCAAATCGTTCTGAATTGATTTCAGATATTTCAGTACTTGCTCGCCAGATACCCGCGCGCAAAGGAAAAGGGACGGAGCGCATCATCTGCGAAGACCTACAACGAGAAGATGGAGCAACCCACAGGCTCTCAGTTGCATTGTGACATTGCAGCACGGTGAGAGACGGTTGGAGTTTTTGGGGACGCCTGTATTATCCACCAGTGGATTGACTAAATGCTAATGGTGATGACCCTCGTGCTAAACACACGTAGACAAACTAAAGGATGCCTCATCATCAGTAAAGAAATTAATTTTCTGTGGAATGTGAGGCTAAAGCCAGTAGAACACTGACGAAGACCACTCCTGATAATTATTATTATTATTATCAGGATATATAAGCCTGAATTTTAAACTACACTTGATTATCTTACGCGAATTTGAATCGTTTACAAGCACCGTTGTATTTTTGACTCTATGTATGTCAAACTAAATTGCTGTACAATATTGGGGGGGGGGGGGGGGCTTATTTTCCTCGCGAGGTTTCAGTACATTTGAAGGCTGACCTGGTCTGTACAAATATTTACCTGGCCAAAGAGGCGTTCGTGTTATTCGTTGGTTCACATTTAAAAGGAAAATAAGGCGGGCAACAACAGCACTTGCTTCCAATGCTTAAGGACAACCGCAGAATACTCTTTGAGAATGGAGGACTTTGAATGCTCCGCTGATTCGAACAAATACATGGAGCTTTGAAATCACAGAGTGTGTGCCCCATTACAATAGCAGAAGCGAGTATGTAGTCACATGGAATCAAATGGCCCCTATTTGCTTGGATGGAGCTATTGCCCCTCCAGAATCATACAGATACCTCTGTTCACCCTGCATTGTCGTGGAATTCTAAACACAAATTTGAACACCTCTGTAACACAATCAAGAGGACGGGGGTAGTGGTAGAGCAGTGGTGAGCGTACTGTGTGAGAAAGCCAGCAGCAACTCAAGTTTGATTCGCAGCCAAAGCCAATATCAGTGGTAAGTAACATCTGAATCAGTCCAGCCAAACCACCACCCACATCTCCCCCCCCCCACCACCACTCCTTCATCAGCGTGGTGAAGTATGGTCAAACAACCCTGATAACACTGCCAATGCATGTGTTGGACTCCAATCAAGTCATGAACAGTCAACTGGTAGCTGAAAATAATGTTTTACCCATAATGGCAGAAGAAAACATATCGATGCAGGACAACAGTAATTGTCATGTATGCGTGCGTGCTTTTGAATAGATTAATTTACCGATTTCATTTTGACCATCAACACATTTTGTTTGCAAACATTTATAATCAACAGTTGTTAGCCACCGGGCAGCCAGATACAGCAAACCGTTTTCAGCCCAGCTGGGCGAGAGAAAAGGTTAATTACATTGATTACAGCATACAGATTCATCTTTGCCGTACCTCCTTGCGTTACCCCCCCCCGCCTTCCCCATTGACAGCTCGGGGCCTCCCAGGCCGTGTGCGTGTGTACG
Organism: Lethenteron reissneri; assembly: GCF_015708825.2. Taxonomy (NCBI): domain Eukaryota; kingdom Metazoa; phylum Chordata; class Hyperoartia; order Petromyzontiformes; family Petromyzontidae; genus Lethenteron; species Lethenteron reissneri. The sequence continues at coordinate 3,438,757 of NC_083787.1, forward strand.
CCTGTGCTGGTCCTCCCCGATGTCGACTCAGCCTCAAATGTGTACCCGGTGCGACGTGTGAACATCGCCACTGTGGGGAGACAAAGGTGTCCGGGTTTGGCGCTGCCCCCCCCCCACTCTCCTGTGGCGTGGCAGCCTTCATAGGTGGTGCTGCTACTTTCTGCTAACGGCACTTGCCCCGACAGTCTGTTGAGGCTATACTGGGGGGGCGGGGGGGGAGTGGGAGAGATCGTTGCCTTTGGTGCGTGCGGCGCTCCAACACCGCGTGGCGCAGCAGATGCCACGCGGTGGCACGCAGCAGAGGGGGCGATGCGATCGAGAAGCAGAGCCCACGTGCAGAGAGAGAGAGAGACAACGATACTCGCAGGGGGACGCCGCCTACTAAATGAGCTGTTTCTCAAACTTTTCACGGATGAGGGCAGCGGGGGGGGGGGGGGGGGGCTGCGTGGCGTGCGTGGGAAGAGCCGAGGTGGCAGACGTCACGAGAGAAACGCGGTTAAATGAATAAAGGAACAATAACAAAATATGTAAAAACAAAAATGCGACATTTATAATTTCAACATTTGAATTCATGTAAGCAGTCTCTACTGATGTGGCACGGTGTTTTGTGTGTGTTTTTTTTGTGTATATTCAGGAGGCGTGCTTTGATGTGGCCTCGCGCACGGGACACCTACGTGCTCAACCCGGAATATTTTACTGTTACAAGTACAGCCGCAAAAAAAGGGTTGAAGAGTCATTGATAAAAAAAAATTCTCAGAAATTTGATGTTCCGCGCCATTCTTATTTGATTTCACCAGGTAAGGCTCACTGAGCTACATAGCTCTTTTTCAGAAGTGACTTGACCACGAATGAAAGCTCAACTAAGTGGCTTATCGCATGGAAATGCATAGCAACCAAATTCTCTAAACGCATGTTTCTAAATGTGGAGGGAAAAACCGTAGGACCGAGTGAAAAATCCATGGGACCACGGGGTGAGAGACATGCAAACTCCAAATATAGAGGCATCAGGGTTGGGATCGAACCCACGATCACCTGTATACAAGGCGAGGTAGTTAACATCTCGGCACGGGGGCATCCATGTTTCACAGAGAAGTATCGTCTTCCAGTAAGGAACGATGTTATTTACTGTACGTGGTTTTGCCCAATTAAGTACTTTTCAAGGAATGTTTATAATTTGGCAAATTTTGGACCTTGATTCTATTATTAATACAGCTGCGACATTAACCGTGGCGGCCACTAGGCTGGAACCGCGAATCTCTGCAACAAGCATCGAACACGTTTTTTTTTAGGTCTGCGCGCATGAGGACATCCCAGCTCGATGCACCGTGTAGGTAGCAGCCACAGCTAAAAGCCACACACATTATTACCATGTTTGCCAGCTGAGTGGCCACCAGAGGAATATCACTACTCAACCGATGCTGTTACATGTCCATCGGGCTCATGTAAACAAGGCCCTTAAGGCCCCCAATGTTGACTGCCCGGCGCATTCCATAATCCCAGCGTAATCCACGGAAGTTGCAGTACTTTGTCAGATCGTATCCTCAAATGCACTCGTGCTGAGGTGTTGCCTTCGCCGAAACACGGCCCGCGTGCGTTCATTTGAGTGCATGAGGGGACGTGCATGTGTGTTGTTCACGTCCGCGCATGTGCTTGGCCGGCTGATGCGCCATCTGTTGAGGAAGTGCATCGGGTTATCCGGAGCCCCAGACCAAGTAAAGCACCAGAGATGGCATTTCAAGCGAACTGCTGAGGGAATGGCAATTGTGTGCAGGCTGTCCTATATCACATAATTACAACCGTCTGGTCCACAGGACAGATTCCACATGATTATAAGTATGCCTTTGTGGTCACCCTTTTTTAATAATCTGTGGATGAAATGTTCCTTACAAATGTAATGTATTATTATATTCTCTGTCGGCTTCAGCAGAGGTGTAGGAAATGTCAACGGGACCTACACCCCTGCTTTTTTGACGTGATCAAGGCCTATAATTCCATCAATAGGCCAGGGCTTTGGGTTATTATTCGTCTTCTCAGGGTCCCTGACTCTCTTCTTGTAATTATTAAGGATCTTCATGATGGTAGGCTGGCTTACGTCGAGCTATGAGGATGGGAGGTAGCAACAGGGATGTCCGCTGGTTCCGACACTTTGAGGAATTCCTATTGGATAGCGATACAATTGGAGGTTGATTGATCCCTAGGTGTGGTCAAGCAATGGTTGTCTATAAGTTAAACAAGTTACGTATACTGATCATTTGGTAATTGCTGCACACTCTGCGGAGTTGGAGATGCTATTCTGAACCTGTAAGTGTGTCACTAAGAGATGGAGCCTTTACCGTCAGCCCCCCCAAAATAAAGCATCTGCCTGGATATTTTATTTAATCAAATACTCAACCCCTTCAACTCTCCATGAATAATGGTACTGTTGTGGAGAGAACGGGGAACTGTCTATACCTGGGCAGTGTGCTTATGGTAAACTCTAGTTTGGAAACGGAGGTTTCACTCCAAATTGGTTGAGTGGCATATTTTCATTAGCTGCTTAATGCTGTGTGGAAGCTACCTGACCTTTCCCTAGCGCTCCATAACAATCTCTGGATCATCTTGTCAATGTTGATGCTCTATCTTTTCTATGCTTGAAAAACGCCTTTGAAGGAATATCTGCAGCCAGTTTGAAACATTCAGGCAGGCCTGCCTATCGTCCATCCTGTGTTTAACCAGGCAGGATTGTGTGAGGAGCCCACAGATCTGGACACAATCTCACGAGTGAGCATCTCCGACAGGCGAGGCTGCATCGGCTAGGTCATGTAGCATGCATGCCCAGACACCACATGCACGAACAGCTTCTGTTTGCCCAGATAGAGAGGGATAAATGGGTGCAGCAGAGGCTGGAGAGCAGATAGGCTGATGCGGTGCAGAAGGATATGGAGCTGATTGGACTTGTTGATGACTGGTACCAGCGGTCTCAAGAATGGCCTCTGTTGAGGAGGCTCGTGAAGGACGCTATTAGGCAGTGCCAGGCTAGTAACAATTCGAGGCTACTGGGCAGTTGGACAATAATAGCTGATGGCAGAGGAGTCACAACAATAAGCAGAGTGTTGGGCAAACAGAACACGGCAAGTTGGCACAGTGGGGAGCACAGGCGGTGCATCTGCCAATCATCTTAGTTTGTGTGTCATGTGACTGCCTGCCAGCAAGCATTCGACACGTCACGTGGTCTCAAGGTGCACCAAGGCTGGTACAAGCGCCATAATGACGTCACCACCATTTTCGTGTTGAACGAGGTAGCCGTTGTGCACGTGGGTAGCACTGTGACCAGAAATTGATTCTCAACCACGGCTAAATCAGTGAGAAGAATATAATCCGGTCCTAGTCCTCCCCTAGGTTGACTCAGTCTTAACTTAGTACATGGTGCATTGTGTAAACATCAGCGTTGGGCAGACAATGGGGGCCGGGCAATGTTCTGTCCACACCACCCCCTCGCATGCCACGCTAGTCTGCATAGGTTTTCGCTAACAGCACTTGCCCCAAAACCCTATGCAGGTTATATGGGGGATATTTGTCTTTGTTCGTGTGTGCAAGCATGCACACATGTGAGCGCAATATGGCTTATTTAGCTAACGCGTGAGCAATGTGACGATAGGTGACTCCAGCTAAAATAGCCGCAAGGCCTAAAATGCCCTGCTATTGCACAAGCTGTTTTATCATTGTTACCTCTGCCTACACGACCTAACGTACCGTGCTGATTATGCACAAGTGACCACGGCAATGCCCAGCTGTGTCTGTTATTAACCCAATGCTGTTTCCGCGTTGTAAATGAGATGATGTGTCCCAGCTGTGGATCTTAATTTAGCTGTAAGCTGAATATTCCCGAAGTCGGGCCAAAGACTGATAACGTTAAAACTGCCGTTTATGGATGTCCGGATTCTTGTAAATTACTGAGTCTCCTCTTATTGGTTCTTTCGGTAAAGTCACGTAAAATGGAAATAATAAAATAATAAAAATAAAACATAATCAAATAATTCTCCCGACGTTTCGGCCACAACGCAGGCAGCCGTCCTCAGGTGGAGAACAGGTCTGTCGAGAAGACAGAGTCTCCGTCAAGAATAACAGGTTTTGGCTGAGCTATTGTTCTTTTTTGGTATCTATCAACAGCAAGTGATAATACAAGAACATGATGCTTTCGTGATTTTAACTCTTCAAACGACAGATTGGAAAGGGCTACGGCATGCATTATCACATATTTTAGTGGACATGTTTGTTCGCATGATTTAAATACCGCTTTGGTGTTGCTTATTTATATTGGTGTACCGATGACGAATCACATGGGTGTTCAAAAATTACAATTTCTTAAATATATGTCTCGATCGTTGGTGTGTACTCCTTCGTATTTCTTTAAGCCCGGCTATCGGTAGAGCTGAGTGTGCAGGCACGCAACACGAGGGCCATCTTTCTGCGCACGCCCTGACGTTCGCTCATGTTGAAAAGTTTGTGCTCGGCAACCACGTGCTGATGACATCAATCGTTAGAAAACGACAGCCGAAGTGATATTTTGCAAATGCTATCACGCAAGTCAGAAAGCCTTCACCCGGCAAAATCGCTGATCGGTAGAGATAGCCAATAAAATGTTACAGGTAATCCATGGAACTTATCCCCCCCCCCCGCCTCCGCCGAATCATACGATTCCACGGGGTAATATTTTTTTCCCCGCTCATAAAATTAATTTTCAGTCTCACGGGACGTTAATGTTCTGATGTCTAACATGCAATGCACATCTCCTGGAATTTAAACGTTTTACTAACGATCGGCATGAGATCGCGAAACATTATTAGATTCGTCCCATTTCTTTGTTCCAAAAAAAATTAACCGTATCTTTGACGGCAAGCGTTTGTCTACCCTCGTGCCTTGTGCGTACGCTTGCACAAATAATAATAATATTTTTTTATAATTAATAAAGACATATAAAAGCGATAAGTGGGCAATATCTCATCATATTCTCTCGACTGCTTGCATGCGCACGCCACTGCCATTTAACCACAAAGCCTGAGAGTATAACCTTTTTTTGCTGGATTGATGTAACGAAGAAGCCTCTGCATTTCGGAAACGATGACGTGGCAAGGGGTTAATGTAGCATTGCGTGGGCAGCGTGTTATTTTCTCATTTTGTAATTGAAAATAAATTATACCGTGTTGCGCCTTCCGTATTGGTGTGGAAGAGGTACTTGATGCACAGTCAAGCGGGTAAGTATATACGGAGAAAGGTTTTGATTGATTCAAACGACTGATCAGATATGAACCGGCGAACAATTTTGTTGGGCGTAATTTATCAGAGAGAAATTTTGTAAAGTGTGGCTATATGTTTAATTCTGTTTCAGTCTTTAGACGCTGCACTTCGTAACTTTATTGCTTGCACTTTTCTATCGCGATTGTTTTAAATTATGTTGTCTGTTTATGTTATTAAAGAGTGAGTTTTCATCTTTAGCACTCCGTGGACGTTTGCTGCTATGAATGTGACCGCTGTGGTGTTTAAACATGCACCTTTAATTTGCTACGCTGTAAACCTGGGTGCCCCTCCGATCCATTTGTCCCAATCCGGGTGTGCCATGAAAAATGCAACTCCCAGTGTCAGACACTGCTTGGGTGGCAGGGTGGCGCAATGGAAACACTCTTGGCGCAGAGCAAGAAAGTCCTGAGTTCGAAGTGCCAACTGGCACAGTTTGCACACGCAGAGAGACACAGGCACACAAAGACAATGACACACACACAGGCGCACTTAAAACACACAGAAACCGTGATTTCAATCCTGTAAAGTGTCCAGGGTGGTGCGGTTAACGAGCACGGAGTAGGGTGAACATCATCCCAGACTCGGACCACCTTTCTGTGTGAAGTTTCTATGTTCTCCCCCTGTTCTGCATGAGTTTATTCCTAAAGCTGATAGAAACGACCGTACAATATCACCGTAACTGCCATTAGACCAAACATCCTAAATTGGATTACACGCAGCAGCAGCAGCATCACCCTCCGCTTGTGAAACACCCGACAGGTCCGTCCCGAAAAAGGGTCTTGAGACTCAGCGTGGCTTTCCTGGGTAAACAAGTGAAACAATAATAATAATAATAATAATTAATAACAACAGCCTCTGAGCTGCTTTAAAATCGATGAATGATATTGCGCATCTACACTCGTGTGTAGCACAAAGTGACTGCCTGCAGACACGCCTCTTAAAGGCCATTATTATGGGCGTATATGAGACCTGTCAAACCCAGAGGGCGCACATAGGTGCTACTTTGCGATGGGAAAGGCAGCACGGATGATTGGACCCTGTCCGACAGTTATGTACTATATGCACGGACGAGGGGAGCGGCTGTGCATTGATGAGTCTGGTGACCATAATTTAGATTCCAGGCCATGACTATCATTGGTGACAAGAGGGCCAGTGTTTAAATCAATCTATATAAACACGAGATCGAGAGGGCATTTGGAAGAGTACCAAGCCATGTTGGACACCCGACGTACAACTATTTTACGAGGTCCACTGAGCTATTCAGTTCTCTTCTAGATTGGAAGCTTTCGTGACTGCAAGGATTCATACTCTTAGTTCTTTCGGTAAAGTCACGTAGGTAAAAAAAATGAAATTAAAATTCATTTTAAAAAATCATCATTCTTTTTATACATTTTAATTTCATTTTTTACCTACGTGACTTTACCGAAAGAACTAAGAGTATATTCAGTTCTCTGTTGCGGAAGTGACCTGGCTGCCACAAATGATAGCTCCACGAAGATGGCGGCTTATCACGTGGACATGTCTAGCAGCAGCAGCCAAATACTCTAAACGCGAAATGTCGAGTCTCAATGTGGAGGGAGAAAAAAAACCCGAGGACCCGGAGAAAAATCCACGCGACCACGTGGCAAGAAAGAGAGAGAGAGACACGCAAACTCCAAACACACAGCAGGTGTCAGTGGTCGGGATCGAACCGACGTCCTCCTGTATACCAGGCGAGGTAGTTAACATCTCACCACCGTAGCGCCCCTCATACGTAGATTGCACCCGCCCCCCCCCCCCCAACCTCCCCAACAGGCATTGCATGAAGCATAGATGCCTCATCTTGTTAGGTTTTTTCGGTAAAGTCACGTAGGTAAAAATAAAAATAAATAATAAAAATAATAGAAATAATAATAGAAATAAAATAACACCTCATCTGTCAAGCACCCTGCCCCCTTCCCTACCCCTGTACCCCCATGGGCTACATACGGTGCGAAATAAGTTCAACGCACATACATTTACCCAGCCCCACCACCGCGTGTATCTTCCCCTCGACGTTTCGCCTTCTTACCTTAATTTGTCTTTCGTCGCGTGGAGAGACTCCTCACGTCGTCGAGAGTGAGAATCGCTTCAACGCCGATTATGGGTTGCCCCATCCTCCCAGAGACTCACAAACAAAGCCAGAGGGTAGATCTATACTATCTTTTTTTTATTCACTCATACCATGTCATGTACATGGTGGTCCAGATGTGTTGCGACCCCACCCCCATACCCCAAATAATTGACCCCTAAGATTCTGTTTCCTTTGCTTATTCATTTCGGTTTTCACACCCCCATTGGTATACAAAAGTATCACGTTTTAAATAACTAAATAGGGTTCACAAGACGTCTGGACCACCCGGTATATTGTGACGTCCCAACATTAGAAGGAGTGGCGTGGTGCGTGTTGCGTGGTGCAGTGGTTAGTGCGCTGCGCCGTGAACCCGGCGACCCGAGTTTGATTCGAGGCCACGGCTAACGTCAAGTTAGTTGCAAGTGACATCAGTACCGGGGTCTTACCAGTCCTCTCCGTTCACCAACTCGTACTGACCAGCGTGGTGAAGTGTGGACTAAAAGAACGCTCATGTCTGACAACAGTGGGAACACGTTCAATCGTTGGTGGATTGATACAGGCTGGAGTCTATGCTAATTTTAACGTTTGTGAAAACCTACATGTAAACATAAATCGTTGCAGCCCTTTTCCCGAGTTCACACTCCCTCCCGCATGGTAGATCCATAAGAGCGGTGTTTGGTCTCACGGCGGAGGCTGTATTTGGCTCTCTAATGAGTTTGAATCCTGGCAATCATTGGGGCAAGCACTTGAGCAGGGGAACAGAGCCCTGTGGCGAACACAAAAATCCATATCTCGGCAAAGGGCTACCGGTGTGAGGGATATTTTTTTATTTTGTTTCCAAATTAGTTCGCATTTGCCCATTCCAGGTGTGCAATTGTCGTAATTTGAGACCCGCGTGGAAATGGACGTTTCGAGTGAATGTAATCGATCGCACCTGGCCCAGAGTGCCCGACAAATGACCAAATGAGTCACGAATTGTGCGACTGTTATCGTCATCAGAGGTCAAATAAAAAAACGCGTTGCCATTGGAGGTGGCATGAGGCTCGAGCACAGGAGGAGAGGGAGGGAAACGTTGAGGATACGAACACAGCTCCAACGGGGGGATGAAGTCAGTACACGGCGGGTTAATGAGTTGGTATGTATTATTTATAATCGAGCGAGAGACAACATCACTCTCTTGCTTGCTTGCTTTGCCAAGAAGAACTGCTATGCAATTAAATCGGGAGCTATTTTTTTTTAAACCAAAGAATAAAGAGTGAAAACTACATTCCACAGAGTAAATCGGTTTTTTGTGTGCAGAATTATTATTATTAGTTCAGATATATATATTGCCCGAGGCTGACACTCCAACGTGAACTAATTCAGCTTGCACTCCTGGCCAGAGCACTTGAGGATCTTGACGCCCCCCAAGTTCAAGCCGTCTGTGTGCGCAAGCGAAAGGTGGCAACTTGGTTAGGTGGTGCACCTCGGGTTAAGGGACACCACTGGCTGAGACGCGCTGGGTGGTGCTGTTCTGGTGCCTTGGAGAGGATCGGTCGCTAAACGCGTAAACACTGCCGCGAAAGACCTCGCCACCGGATACAAATGTTAACGGAGGGTGGTGGGAATGGGAATTAGGGGCGGTGCGTGGTGAGCGAAGTGTGGAGGGGGGAGAGGCGGGGGACGGCGCGCACAGTGAACTGTAGGAACTTGAGTTGATGGCACGGCTTGAATGCAGTCGCACGCGGCGTGAAGTCGCTCGCAACAGCAATTGGACGCGGCTCGCGCACCTGGCGTCAGGGAAGTTGCAATCGCCGCAGCGGATCGCCGGTGGCTTTCACGGAAGCCACGGCGAGCCTTCTCGTCGCCTCCTGGAAGTGTGCGTGCGGTCACGACGCGCGCCACGAGACCGGCCTGGCGCTACGTGGCACCGCGCCGCGCGTGCGAAAAATCGAGTACTCGCCGAGGCCAATTTGTCCTGACCGCGGGCATCTTTTCACCCTCTCCGCTCTCGTCTATATTGCCGAACATCCTCCTCGCCTTTCCCAGCCATCGTTACACGGGAGTGGCGGGTTGCGGGGAGGGGGGCGGGGGGCTGGTCTGCGTGTCTGTTTGTGGCACCGCGTGTTCCTTCTTTTTGGCCGAATAGAAAGTTCGGGGGGGCGGGGGTGGAGGTGGCCGGCGGAATGGCCACAGCGGGGTGGTGGGCAGGTAGCGAGAGGAGATTGTTTGGCGGTGGCGATGGGGATAGTGGGGGGGAGGGGGGGGGCAAAGCAAGCGGGTGCGCTGTGGGTGCGTGGAGGGAGAGGGGGAAGGTTACAGGAGGGGTGAAAATGAGAAAGAGACGAATGCGGAGAGCGTAACGCAGCCCGGATGGAGATGCACGAGGCAGTGCCCTGAAGGAGCGAGCGGAAGACACGGGAAGACAGGGGAAAAGCGCCACGCTCGCTGACGGATGTTTACCTCGGACTCCCCACGACTCTCAATCTTCGCCCCGCTCGCCCTACGTCTCATTAACCCCCTTCGCGTTTCGAGTCTTCCACGTGGAAGATGAGAAAAAAAAACCTTCGCCTCCTTACACAAAACGCAACTTGGCTCCGTTTTCCCCGCAGCCCGAGCGAATCCACTTCAAATACAACAATGCGAGAAAAAAATTCGTATATTTGCGCACGCAAAGTTTTTTCGCCATAAATCGGGACCGACAGCCACGATAGGAGCAGAAATGAGGACGCTCAGTGGCAGTGGCACTGGGTGTCTGGGCCGCGAGGCGTAATGAGATTTGCCACGTCTCCTCCATCGCCTCCTGCCAGCCGTCGCGCGCTGGTGCTGCACGCGAGCAACGCGGCTTCCAGATGTTTGAAGTGGCGAGGGTTAATTACGTGGCGTGGACAGGAATGAAAATGGGAGCAAAGACGGCCACAGGGACTGTGCTTGCGAGCGTACACGGAGGAGCGACCTCGGTGCTCCCCCCGTCTCCCCCCCCCACAACTCCTCCTCCTCCCCCGTGTCCGTAGCCCTCAAACCCTTCTCGGCATTGCGCCATCTCTCAGTTCTCGACAGCGATGTCTCCTCTCCCCCGTCTCCCATGTTTCCTGCCTCTCCCACACATTCCATCTTCTTTCTGGCCGTGTCTGCCTTTTGTCAAGTCATTCCCTCAGTTAACCCCTCTCTCTTTATCCCCCTCCCCCCGCCCTTCCTTCCCCCCCCCCCTTTCTCATCTTCTTCTACGTTTCCACATTATTTCTCTCTGTCTCTCCGCATCTTCTGAAATGCCCCAATCTTCTTCCATCTCTGAGTGCGCATGCTCTCATCCTGCATGCATTCTTTCCCCCTATTCTCTGCCATCCCTTCCTTCTGTCTCTCCGTCTATCTTTGTCTCCCTCTCTCTCTCTCTTACTTGGCCCGATTGAGTTAGGGGATGCGGAATTTGACAGGACATCAGTTTCCAAGCGCCCGGCAGGCCGGCCCGACAGTGATGAAGAGCTTGGCCGTGTGCAGCAAAGGGGGTTTCTGCGCCCACCAGTAGCCCCCCCCATCCTCCAACCCACCCCTCACCCTTTCGCCCCCCACCAATACATCCAGCCCCCCCCCCCTCCTTCCACTCCCCCATCAAACACGTGCCAACACCCCCCCCCCCCTCTTTGCTTGTTTACTTCTGATGTCTATACACCTTGGTGCAAGCGGGAGGGCAATCTCGCGTGCGTGGCTCTGTATACCCCGACGATTGCAGCATGGATGAGTGGGGGGGGGGGGGGCAAGAGGCTGGCTGTGGGGTTTCACAGTGAGGAGAAACTCAAGGACGCAGGATTACGCGCGGTAATCATCGAGAGGGAGATACCGCCTGGCCATGCTTTGCTCGCACAACGTACAAATGGCATTAATTCTCAGCCCGGCTCTGAAAAGTAATGGGACTCGCTAAGCCATTGTTGTGTTCTACTCTCCGCCTTAGTGATGAAACACGTTTCAAGCCTGTCTCCCACACTCCGTGCAAATTCCCCAAATAGCGGAATCACATTTATAATGGCACTGCACTGCGCTCGCTGCTCGGGGAGCTGTCGCGCAGCTCGCACGGCCAGGGAAACGACTGATGATGTTCGCGTTACCCGTGAGCAAAACTCACGATCCATCACAGCACCCACCCAGCGTGGTTAAATATACGTACGGGATAAATGCGCAGCGGTTCGCTTTGGAAGATGGTCCCACGAATGGGAGATCGGCGGCTCGTTGTCATCATCGTTGATATCCCACTTTACGCGCTCGCGAGCGTCTCCCACACCGCGTGAGCTGCCTTCTTCCACCCGGCAACGAACACGATAACCAAACCGCTCCCGAGTAAATGCGAATGTTAGGCATTGCCATTAATTCGCTTGCCATTCAATATGACGCCACGTTCAGTGGGTCATTACCCACACTGGCATTTTCACGTTTTACTCACACGAGGCTGTAGCCTATTCACAACTTGGTCTGAAAAGTGGGTGGACAGTTTGTGTGTGTGTGGGGGGGGGGGGGGTGACAGGGAGCGCTCGGAGAGTCGGGCTGAACGCCTCCTGGGGTGCAACCGTTGTGCAACCTCATTGTGTCGCAAATTGGATTATGTGACAAAGATCCACCCCCCCCCCCCCCCCCCCAGTATAGCCTTCACTGACTGTTGGGAGCACCCTTATGAAGGCCGGCACGGCACACGAGGGGGTGGGGTGGCCGACACCACGCCCGGTCGCCTTGTTGTCTCCCCATGGTGATGTTTACACCACTGGTATTCATTTGAGGCTGAGTCGACCTAGGAGAGGCCCAAGACCGGTTAAGATAATCGTGTTGGTGGCCGTTCGTGGTAACGTTTACACACATCACCACTGGTACTCATTTGAGGCCGACTCGACATCGAGGAGGCCCAGGACCGGTTAAGATAATCGTCACTTGTGCTGGTGGCCGTTAGTGGTAATTAAACTCGGGTCGAAGGGTTCGTAAGCGCAGCGCGCTCACCGCTACAAAGATAAAGATCCCCCGTATAGCCTTAACAGACTGTAGGGGCAAGTGCTGTTAGCGAGCACCTATGAAGGCCGGAACGGTACACGAACGAGGGGGTGGGTGGCCAGCACCACGCTCACCGCGAGAACACCAGACCGAGAGAGAGAGAGACAGACAGACGGAAGGAATGAGGGGTACGAGTGGACGCATAAGGCGGTCGGACGCTCCATCATTCCACGCGGCTCCGCCAGCATCGCGCGCACGGGGGTTGCGGAGAAGGGAAGGAATCTTAGCCATGCGGCGAGGCTTGATTCCATATCCATATGCCGAGCGCGCAGCAGCTTGTGGTAAATTCATCAAGGTGAATGCACATTAGTTATACACTGTATACATGACTTCCTTTACAACACTTGGCAGGCAATGCGGTCGCATTATGAATGATGATGGTGGTTTATTTTTCACACTACTTCGCATTGCGTAATGGTATGTGCTTGACCTTCAGCCATAACCTTTCTCGCCGCGCATCGTTCCTGCATATGGAAGCTCGTCGCGTTTTGCATGGGACAGAATGAACGTCGTTGCGGCGTCTCACTGCGGAGAGATGCGTGTTCACGAGCAGGACATTTCATTTTTTAAATGTGTATGCATGGCAATATTCGTTTATTTGATGTATATTTTCTTTACACCCCAAACCCTCTGTGATTTGGTTAAAGCCATCTGGTTTGATTCCAAAAAAATGCAAATAAAATTTGGAGCATTTATGTATTTATTTCCCGTGATATATAGGTGTGGATTTGCACAGGGTCTGACTTATGACCTGACACTAAATTGAAAATGTTAATGTTAAGATTGGGTTAAACGTTACATCAGATAGCACATCTCAGATTATGGAAAGGCTATGCAAAATACCCACCGGCACTGGAAGCTGGATTTAGTGTTTGAGGCTATATAACAGGAGTTCATAATGAAATACGTGAAATATGTCTACATTTCAGCATTCCAACATCCCAGTATATACACAATATTTTCTGTGTTTTAACGTCAGACGTTTACAGCTTTTCCATTTATATGAACATGAGCATGGCTTAGTGGGAGGTCAGCGGTGATTGTTCTTTGGAGAGATTGGCCTTTCTCACAGAAATGTGGAATTTCCACTTCTGGCTCAGGGCTACCAGCAGAGATGAGCAAGACCCATGATCGGTTTGAATGTGGAGATGGGATAAAAAAAAAAACGTGTCAATGCCTACATCATGATCACTGCTGTATAAAATTCCTCCCAAAGCCATCAGAATCTTTCATGGTCGCACGATGCAACAATCCATCAAACTCCTGCCCCAAGTGCTGATTTCATCACTCCATCTCTTCAGCGGATGTACTTTTGGGATGTTCTCTTCTTTGGCTGATACTCCGTCATTAGTTTTATCACGGGCCATCATCCTTACTCGCAACGCGTACTGCCAAATCCCACTTACTTTTCTTAACAATCCTTATGACCGATGCATCTCCCTTGCACACGTTCTCATCTCCATACGTTCACGTTCATGTCTATCAGTGTATTTCCAAACAGGCACCCTCCCGGCTTTTGTTACGTTCCCTTTGTCAATGTTCATGTTTCTGGCCGATACTTCACACGGTCGGTATCATCCATACGTCAATGTACGTCTCCATTAAAACTAGACAAATAATCAAGGGGATGTATTTTAGCTGATTCATCAAGATGTGATTTGACACTTTGACTTTCTGACCTACCATCCTCTACATGCTTACCTCTAGCACCATTATTGACCGCGTCATTGACACTGACCAATGACCACGCACAGTATCAATGGTTCAGCCAGCGGTTGAGTCATTGATATTCTGTATAGCCATCCGTATTGTCATCTGTATCGTCATTGACTCGGCCAGTGGCTGTCCAAAGCAGTGCAGCACGAATGAAATAGCTTTAGAATGTGGGCAAGCTGACTATTAAATATTCAATTGTTATCAGCATCCTCCCCACGGTGTAACCGTTAACGTAGCGGACTTGCAATCTGTCCACCCATCAGTGTAACATGGGTTCACCACGGCTAGTCCTGCAGTTCATGCGTTGGTGGTGTGTGGCTACTCCCACCTCTGCCAACGTCTGACCAACGGGAATTCTCTATAGGGGGCAGGGGGCCTCTCTCTAGCGCCGTCTAGTGGTGGCCCGTCCACCAGCGGTGCCCTGAGAAAGCCATTGCAGGGATGTGCCTTTAACCATGTCAGCATCTTTCCCCATATCTTAGGCGATGTCGCTAGCCTATGTATGTATGTATGATGCACTTCTTTTGCACCGTACGTAGCCAACCGTGCTAACCCAGCGAATAACACTGCTCTGGTGAATAACAACCCAGAGCAGGAAAAAAACCCTAACGCAGATAAAGAACAATCTACCCGCTTGTCAGCAACCTACTTGCTGTGCTGCATCCAAACAAGCAGCTGTTGTTGTTGTTATTGTTGTTGTTCCTGCAGGTAAAGGCATATCGCACACCGGCTCCGTCTTTGACTGATCCACAAACCCGGGGCACTCACATCGCCGCACTTATTGTCGCCATTAGCACTGGAAGGTCCGTGAATTATCCCTCGGGGTATATTCAACCGGGCCAGCTGCACCTCCTTAGTAGGTAATCTTCGCGTGTGGATTCTGTGAACCCTTCAAGGGACAGATGGTGATTCTTTCTCGTGTGCATGCAGAGGAGCTGCGCTTGGAGGTGATGCCCCGAAAACCATCTGCTTGCCACAAGTCACCCCTGGGCGAGGCAATTAATAAAAAAAAGGTTTGCTTCATTGCGGTGTTGTGTAGCGTGTGACACCGCTAAATTCTCCCACGCAAGGTGAAAGTTAATTAAGTGGTGCTATCAGCACGTAACCCAACGGTTCAGACAATTAAAATCTCAGAGGCGGCCGTAGCAAGACAGGCTGATAGAGGCCCGCCGAATTCATTTCTCTTTGTTGGGCATTTAACTGCCTTTGCACGGTCCACGAGCTAATTGGCGCATCATTTTTGGGTGCGAAAGTTACAGCTCCGCTGTAATTAAAGCTGACAAATGGGTGGCGTAATTCCAGGGCGCATAGGAAAACATGGCTAAGCGTTGCAACAGGGGACTATCTGTGTGTGCAGCGGGGGGGCGAGCAGGCATAGGTTGTTGCTGCACGGACGCACACACAAATACAAAAGTTCCGTGTCGTATTAACAGACTGTTGGGGCAAGTGCTGTTAGCGAGCACCTATGAAGGCCGGTACGGTACACGAGGGGGTGGGTGGCCAGCACCACGCCCGGTCGCCTTTGTCTACCCAGTGGCGATGTTTACTACTCATTAGAGGCTGAGTCGACCTAGGGGAGGTTGAGGACCGATTACAGACAATCGTCGCTGGTGTTGGCCGTGAGCGGGAATCGAACTCGGGTCGCTGGGTTCGGAGCGCACACACAAGACAAAGACAAAGATTCCCCGTGTAGCCTTAACAGACTGTAGGGGCAAGTGCTGTTAGCGAGCACCTTTGAAGGCCGGCACGGCACACGAGGGGGTGGGTGGCCAGCACCACGCCCGACCGCCTTTGTCTCCCCAGTGGCGATGTTTACATACCGCACCAGGTACTCATTTAAGGCTGAGTCGACCTAGGGAAGGCCCAGGACCGGTTCAGATAATCGTCAATGGTGTTAGCCGTGAGCGGGAATCGAACTCGGGTCGCCAGGTTCATAGCGCAGCGCGCTAACCGCTACACTACCGCTCCCCACACACATGCACACACACACGTACACACACATGCACACACACACGTACACACACACGCACACATACGCACATACATACACACACGCACACACGCACATACACACACGCACACACACGCACACACACACACACGCGCACACACACGCACACACATACGCACACACACACGCACACACACACGCACACACACACGCACACAAGCACACACACACGCACACACACACACGCATACGCAAAAGACAATGACCCTCCAGTCTTGTCTATTGTAGACCGTCGGGGCAAAGTGGTGTCAGCGAGCACCTATTGATGCCCGCGGGGTGCCTTCGGAGAAGCAGCAGAAGAAGGTTCCAATCGCGCTTGCCAGCGACGTCAGCGACCGGCGAGCATCAAACCCCCGGTAGCCGGGTTCGTAAGGTCGTGCGCTCATCGTAATGCCAGCAAACTCCCCACACAAAGACAACGGTGCCTCGGATTGCCAAGGGGGTGGGTTGGGTGGCCAAAACCACGCCCAGCTTCCTTTGTCTCCCAAGTGCTGATGATTACACACCACCCCATGCACCCGTTTTCGGGCTGAGTAGAACTAGGGGATCAGTTAACATACTGCTCTTGGTCGTGAATGGGATTTGAGCTTGGGTTACCAAGCTCGTAGTGCAGTGCGCTAACCACTGCACCGCCACACACACACACACAGGTGTCCACTTGTGCACGTGTGAAATGAACAAGAATAAATGGTGGTGTAGAGGAAATAGCCAAAAGCCGGACACATACATAGCCATGCAGCCACGTATCTATATGTGTGTCGAGAGAGAAAAATAAGACAATTGTTTTCTCCAGTGTATCCAAATGGCAGAAGTGTCCTTGAGAGGGGTGTCATTGTAGCTGATCCATGGTGGAGCCAAGCAGACCCTGCCTGTGGGATTTCTTCTCCCCGGATCTTTCTGAGCCCCCACCCCCCCTCGTCCACCACCTTCCACACGCATGCACCGGCGCACAAAGACAAAGATCCCCCGGTGTAGCCTTAGCAGACTGTTGGGGCAAGTGCTGTTAGCGAGCACCGATGAAGACCGGGCACGGCACGCGAGGGGGGTGGGTTGCCAGCATCGCGCTTGGCCGTCTTTGTCTCCCTAGTGGCGATATTTAGACACCGCACCGAGTGCTCATTTGAGGCTGAGTCGATCTAGAGGAGGCCCAAAACCGGCTCAGATAATCGTCACGGTTGTTGGGCCGCAAGCGAGAATCGAACTCGGCTCGCTACCGCTCCCCAACCGCGCACAAACACACACGTACGTAGGCTTTTAATAAAAAGGCTTCCTCCTCGACTGGACTGTGATGGATGCAAAAGCTCGTGCGATAGTGTTTGTAATGAAGATAAGTGTGCAGGTCGAGCAGCAGGCCTTGAAAGGAGGTGCCTACATGTTGGTTGTGGTGTACAGCTGACTGTTTGCAGTGCCGTGACCTGGGACTTAGGGTGTCATCGCAAATCACAACAGTGGCACGGATGTTGCTCTACGTGGCCCAACGCGATATAGACACAGAGATGCTTGGAGTTTACACTGCGAGGCAGCAAAGGGGACCGCGTGGATTGCAGGACATGAAAGCGCGAGTTTGAGGCATCGCGCTGACTTTAAAGGATTGTGCAGGAGATGTTGCTCCAAGAGATGACAGCTGCTGGTTGAGACTAACAATAGAGTGATAGCCACGAAGTCCCCATACCCCTTTTACCTGCGTCAGTTAATGCATGCTTGTTGAACTTCTTTCGCACCGTACGTAGCCAACCGTGCTAATGGGAGGTGGAGGGGAAGGGCAAAAAACTAAACACAAAAAGCAGTTATAAAAGCAGTTATTTCACTTTCTTGCTTTATTTATTACGTCCCAGATCGTTGCCGGGGGCTGCTGCTGTTGCATTTGAAAGTTTGCGTATCCTGATTATTTTTCTCTCTCTGCTTGTTTTTTTTTAACTCTCATTAAATGATAGTAATAATGATCGTAATAAAAATGCACGTGTGTAGAGTGGCTTTTCCCCCACCGCGTGAATGCACGCGTCTTTAAAGAACGTCAAATTGAAGGTGAGAACAATCGCACCAATTACAAATCTTTTTTAGCATGGAAATTCAACAAATATTTTTTTGTTATGCTGCTGCGTTGGCAGTGAAGCACCAGCACAAATAAATAAATAAAATATTCACAACACGCCTTCAAAGAAATACAATCTAACCATAATTAAGGGGTTTTTTTTATTAATATAAATGAGTCTTTAACCCACCACCGCCACCACACGACAAAGATTCGTCACTCAAACAAAACGCGCCAATTAGTTACTACTTCAGCACACCGGTGCGTTGGAGAATAAACCCGCAACATTTACAATTTGAATGCGAAGTTTCGCTGGTGATTACGACCAGCTTCATCAGGCGATTTTCCATAATTTTGAAAATATATATACAATAGGTGACGTTTCGAGCAAAGGCCCTTCTAATTTCTATTAAAGAAGGGCCGTTGCTTGAAAAGACAGCGATCACACATTTCTACCCATCTTTTTTCTTTATATGGCCACAATGTTAACGACAAATGTGGTGCGTTTTTGTCTTTTTTTTCCCTTTAAAAATGAAAACAACGTACTCTATTTTGACCGTCGATGCATTTTTACCAGGAAAATCACGAAACACAAAAAATGGGTCTTGAAATAAGCGCGGCTTCGGCGCCTTTCGACGTCGTTTTCATTTGCCTTGTGGACCTCACGCGCGCGCGTACTGCAGGCCAAAACACGGGGGTTATACAGCGCCATATTCTTAGGTTTTTATCGGGAAAGTCACGTAGGTAAAAATTTTTAATTAATAAAAGTTAAATAAAAATAAAATAAAAATCGTCGTGATTTTTATTTTATTTTTATTTTACTTTTATTAATTTTTATTTTTTACCTACGTGACTTTACCGAAAAAAACCTAAGAATATGAATCCTTGCAGTCACGAAAGCTTCAAATGTAGAATTATACAGCGCCACTCTGGGCCCAATGTTCTGCAGGCACTTGGACCCTGTTAAATCTGTGATACGCTGCTGCACGCGCAAACTAGGGGATGCACACGCGGCGCATGCATAAGCACAATGCCGAAGCCGAATATCGAACAAACTAATTTAGAAATCATACACACGTAGAGCTTGCGGTGCATGCGATGCATGAATGAATGCATGCGTTCAAAGAAAAAAAAACACGATGCACACAAAGGCTGGATATTCCTTTTTCAACCAGAGTACAAAGCAACTGCGTACATAACACACACACACGGCATATTCAAATGTTAATGATGTGGATGGAAGGTAATCGTAAATTTCATTCATTGTGCGGAGACCGACACTTTGGTGATATCCTTTCAACTAGAGATATGAATACACGATGTGTTCCCATCCCCCTTAACATAATACAGTGCAAAGATGTGTTTTATTATGTTGTCTTTTTCCCCACTGATATTTTCCCGATTGGGGATGGAGCGGTGGGGCATAGATTAGTGCACTGCGCTATGAATCCGGCAATCTAGTTCCACTCCTGGCCAAGGCTAATTAACGGCAGTGTCGGGCGACACCTGAACTGCTCCTTGCCTGCGCCCAACCCTCCTCTCTCTACCAACGTGCACTGCCGATGTGTTTTTGTAAAGAAAAGTCAAACAAACTCCCATGAATGACACGGCATGGTTGTGGCCTTGTGTTGAACCTCTTTAGTACCGTACGTAGCCAACCGTGCAAATCGGAGATGTGGGGGAAGGACGAAAAATGAACAAGATTGACGAAGGGCTGTAAATTGTTATCCCTATTGTGCTCTCGGCATTATGTCACGAGAGAAAGAATCCATTCGTAAATCTCACAAAGCAAATGAATCACCTCCAGTAAAAAAAAGAGGGGATATCACACAAGTGTTTGTGAGATCTCTTCAACAGGAAAGTTTTTGTCCAACTTGCAGGCAGCACCTTCTCCGCCGCATCTGCGACAGAGAACTGTTTAAATTGTGATTTAAAGCTTTTGTGACTGCAGGGATTCATATTCTTGGTTCTTTCGGTAAAGTCAAGTAGAAGGGAAATAATAAAATAATAAAATATTAAACAATACAAATTCTCACGACGTTTCGACTGCAGTCGAAACGTCGTGAGAATTTCGTGAGAATTTCTACTGCAGTCGAAACGTCGTGAGCATTTTTATTGTTTTATTGTTTTATTATTTTATTATTTCCCTTCTACGTGACTTTACCGAAAGAACCAAGAATAGAGAACTGTTCGTTTGCGTGACAGCCCAAAATGGAAATTTTTCCATTTTCAGAGTTGAAACGTTGCCAAACTGAATTGAACGTGACCATTGTGTTGCGCAAGTTAGGAGTGGTGCCGTACTGACAGTATCAGCTAACGAAACTTGAGAGCTCACTTTTCATCAAAAGTAGCTGTAAAAGTTTACACATTTGAGCTCAGGACATTCGCGCTCTGGTCTCCGAGCCGCCCGATTAAGCGTCCAGCAACAGCGGACAAGTCACCCTTCCTCGGTGGCCAAGTCTCGGGTAAGCCAAACACTCCGGTGTCCGCCGACTCTCGCTGCAAAAACAAAAAACAGCTGACAATTAAACGATGATATATCACCAATCGCACCATGGGGCTGGCACCGACGCAACCTGGCAGAACGATCCACCAGCGATGGTTGCCACCCTCCCAGCCCTCCAAACTGCCAGGTAATGATCAAATCTGTCCTAATTACAAGCCTCGCAAAGCAAGCAAGCTGTCATCACCGACGGCATTTAAACAGACGAGACACGATTACATTGCATTATGGTTTTAATGGGTTTGGTTTTTGCTTAGATCGTTGTATATTATTGTCATTTAATAGCGGACTGCTTACTTGTCCGAAGAGATGCCCGTTGTGTTGGCTTCATCGTTTTGGAGGATTACCGTCAACGGGCAGTGGAGTGCGCAAATGAGTTTGTGACAAACGAGAGATTGAATGAAGAGGGCACAGCCTGCGAAAGTCTTTATCTACACACAACAAGCCGGCTAATCTGTATGTGCATGTGTAAGTTGCATGTAAGAGCAGAGCCTAAGTAATTCCCAGACGCCTGCTGACAAAGAAGAGCGTTTTAGTTTAACACGGAGGCTTTCGCCACCAATATTATCCATGAAAGAAGTTTTTTGGTTGTGGGTTTACTCATTTTTGAATTGTGGGCTTACTCTCCAACACACCGGTGTACTTTACTAATAACGAATTGGCATGTTTAATTGACGTAAAAAAATGTCTGTGTCGGGTGGTGGTGGGTTTAACGACATTTATATTTAAGCGATCGAACCCAAAGAGCGTTTTAATTCCAGGGTCACGGCAGGTCACATATTTCTCAAACACATTTTACATCCACAGCACAGGGCTTCTCCCAGTCAACACCCTCACAGTCACAAAAGATCCCCCGTTTAGCCTTATCTGACTGTTGTGATCAAGTGCTATTTGAGAGTACCTATGAAGACCGGCACGGCACACAAGAGGGTGAGTGGCGAGCACCACTCCCGGTCGCCTTTGTCTCCTCAATGGGAATGTTTACACATCCTACCAGGTACTCATTTGAGGCTGTGTCGACCTTGAGGAGGCCCAGGACCGGTTCATATAATCGTCACTAGTGTTGGTCGTGAGCGGCAATCGAACTCGGGTCGCCGGGTTTATAGTGCAGCACGCTAACCGCTAGTCACCACACTCACAACCACAGCCACCACAACCACAACCACCACAACCACAACCACAGCCACCACAACCACAGCCACCACAACCACAGATGCAGCTACCACAACCACAGCCACCACACTCACAACTACAGTCACCACAACCACAACCACCACAACCACGACCACAGCCACAGCTACCACAACCACAACCACCACAACCACAACCACAGTCACCACAACCACAACCACAGCCACCACAACCACAGCCAACACACTCACAACCACATTCACCACAACCACAACCACCACAGCCACCACAACCACAGCCACCACAACCACAGATACAGCCACCACAATCACAGTCACCACAACCACAGCCACCACAACCACAACCACAGTCACCACAACCACAACCACCACACTCACAACCACAGCCACTACAATTACAGGCACACCCATCACAAACGCAACACTTCTCTCACCGATGCACAGGTGCCCGAATGCCCAAATGCAGCATGGAATGAAGCGTCTCTCTGCTTGAACCATTTCAGGAGACACGTCTTCACTTCGTCATCTGATTGGAATCATCACCCACTCAAGTGCTCCTCCGTCAGAGGGCCGCACAGATGGAGTTCGCAAGGCGCTGAGTTTGGACTGCAAGGGGGGTGGAGGGGGTTATCAGAGAGTATCCCAGCCCAAAGAACTCCTGTTCGACCAGTCCACCTATTTCAATGATTGAGGTGTCATTTGGAAGGTCATTAAAATGACGATTATGCAAATGAGGTCAACATTGTTTACCCTTGACCCAACAATTCAGCCCATTCGGCTTATTGAATCCGGTCGCATTTAGCCATTGTATTATTTACAATAGCCTGGCACCTGATGCGAGTCCTTATTGAAAATGATACAATAACCACTGACCAAGTTTAAACTTCAGCTCCTGTGCAGTTTACTGCTAAACAACCAGTTTATATTTACTCTCATAATCATATCCATGTTGATTATTATAATTTTACAGTCATATCCAGCCTGATACACCACCATCACTAAGGAAAAAGCCTGATTTACAACTGTGTTTCATTCCCATTCGCACCGTACATGCAGTGTACAAGCACCGTACATGCATTGTACAAGCACCGTACATGCAGTGTACAAGCACCGTACATGCAGTGTACAAGCACCGTACATGCAGTGTACAAGCACCGTACATGCAGTGTACAAGCACCGTACATGCGGTGTACAAGCACCGTACATGCGGTGTACAAGCACCGTACATGCGGTGTACAAGCACCGTACATGCGGTGTACAAGCACCGTACATGCAGTGTACAAGCACCGTACATGCATTGTACAAGCACCGTACATGCGGTGTACAAGCACCGTACATGCGGTGTACAAGCACCGTACATGCAGTGTACAAGCACCGTACATGCATTGTACAAGCACCGTACATGCAGTGTACAAGCACCGTACATGCAGTGTACAAGCACCGTACATGCAGTGTACAAGCACCGTACATGCAGTGCACAAGCACCGTACATGCAGTGCACAAGCACCGTACATGCAGTGTACAAGCACCGTACATGCAGTGTACAAGCACCGTACATGCAGTGTACAAGCACCGTACATGCAGTGTACAAGCACCGTACATGCAGTGCACAAGCACCGTACATGCAGTGCACAAGCACCGTACATGCAGTGTACAAGCACCGTACATGCAGTGTACAAGCACCGTACATGCATTGTACAAGCACCGTACATGCAGTGTACAAGCACCGTACATGCAGTGTACAAGCACCGTACATGCAGTGTACAAGCACCGTACATGCAGTGTACAAGCACCGTACATGCATTGTACAAGCACCGTACATGCATTGTACAAGCACCGTATATGCAGTGTACAAGCACCGTACATGCATTGTACAAGCACCGTACATGCAGTGTACAAGCACCGTACATGCAGTGTACAAGCACCGTACATGCAGTGTACAAGCACCGTACATGCATTGTACAAGCACCGTACATGCAGTGTACAAGCACCGTACATGCATTGTACAAGCACCGTATATGCAGTGTACAAGCACCGTACATGCAGTGTACAAGCACCGTACATGCAGTGTACAAGCACCGTACATGCAGTGTACAAGCACCTTACATGTAGTGTACAAGCACCGTACATGCAGTGTACAAGCACCGTACTTGCAGTGTACAAGCACCGTACATGCAGTGTACAAGCACCGCACATGCGGTGTACAAGCACCGAGATGGTTATCCCGCCCCCGACCCATTGACTCCTCCCTGCCCAGCACCCGATATAAACACGTGTCTGGAATAGCTTTCTTTACACGCTACAGTAATTTTACTGGAGCAGTTACACCTGATGATGGAGGCTTGCGTTGCTTCCGAAACGTCGTGATTTAATTTCGTTATTTTCATTTATTATTATTTTTAAAAAAATATCTACGTGACTTTACCGAAACAACCTAAGAATATGAATCCTTGCAGCCAAGAAAAAAATCAAATCTAGACTTAATAACCACTGAATCTCAATGAGTAGACGAAACGCATCACAGTTACGTGTGTCCCGCACACACTGAAGGCAGTGGGGCCTTGTTGGGAAGATGAACAAAGCGATACGCACCTCACCCATATGCTGCCCGACTACAACAATCAATCCCCCAGCCACGTAAACATTTCAAGGAAATGTTTGACGTATACCGTATAACAAAGAATTAAAACAATGTCATCCACTTCTTCTTGGGAACTAAAATACGACTGACATTTCAAAGCAGTCCGTTTAAAGGTGCATTGACGCACTTGGGAGTATGATCGCAAAAATGTGGATGTTGGTTGAAGATACGGGAGAGATTGATGTGACTGCCGCAAGGATTATTAAAGTGGAGGTGGGCGCTGAAACAGATACCGTTTTAAAGTCTCCGCTGACGCAATCTGTGCAGGAATAATATTTCAGGACGCCCCTGCTCTGGGTTTGGATGTGAAAATAATGTGAAACATGATGCTGGTGCCCATTTTGTCATCTGTAAAAGAGATGAAATGTAATGTTTTCTCATTGGGCAATCACTGATGAAAACACGTGCTTATTTATTTATTTATTCATGCAATTAAGTTAGAGGGAGAAAACCTAGGCATACAATTATTATCGTAATACTGCTGAGCGGCAGTTTTTAGCCCAAGTCTAATGCATGAATGGATGACTAAGCCATGATGCGCTATTAAAAGGTTGTTCCTTTGTCAAAGAGGCCTTGAATATAAACACGACTACGCTTCTTTTTGCAGGTCCACAAGAAGTGTCATTGTGTACTGCATGCAGAGAGGAGGAATTTCGTTTGGAACTCTTTAGAATTAATGGCTTCTCAAATACGGCCTGAATAACGGAGCAGTCACTGCAGTGAAGAGACAAAACCTTAATCAATACTTGTCATTTCCAATGCTGTTCTCTCTAAATCACGCTTTGCTAAAGCGGATTTAAATTGATATGAATTCAGGGATGACCGACGCACAACGCCAATAAAAATCGGATTTGCTCCTGAGCATCATCGTCTTGAATTGAAAAGAAGGGAGCGGAGTAGTGCACAGGACTGAGATGTTATTTGGCAAATTGTCCGCTCTGAGTTGCGCCGCATTAACGCAGACTCGCGATATCGTTTTTCCGAACCATCAAATTTAATGTTTGTATCTTCGGTAGTATGAAGTGAACATTTTAGCATTTTTCATTACATACCCAATATTATAATTGTATATATATGTGTGTGTTCGTTTGTAAATATATGGTTTATATATTAATTAAATCACAGGTGATGAGAGCAGTGTGGCTTAGCAAGGATGTACAGTGGTCGTGGGTTGCTAGGATGGTGGAAACTGCATCAGAGAATTTCTCGCAGAGCAATGGCGATTACTAAGCTTTACGGAAAGACAGGGTTGTAGGTTTTCTGGTCGTGTCTGTGAGGTCTTGTGGGAGGAGTAACCCCTTGGCTCAGATAGCATCAGGGGCAAGGGGCCGTCCATAAATGACGTCACGCACCTGGGGGGGGGGGGGTCCGACATCTGTGACGATGTGTGACGATGGGGGGGGGGGGGTTAATAAATGTGACGTCACATCAAAATGCGCAACTTTAAAATAATATAGACAACACGTTCTACTTAATAAAAAAAAGCGATTTGAAGCATGTTTTATTTTTATTTTTGGGGGGGGGGGGGGGGGCAGAGCTGTGTGACGTTTTTTAACCAGGTAAAGCCTTAACTGGTTGTTGATGTTTCTATCCTACCTGCGATGGTCAGCAGTTATTTCCGACTCTCTGAGTTACATTACCAATTTTCTTTACCAAGTTCAATGTCTTCACATTAACGGGCTAAATGTTTCACTAACAAAGCCAACGTGGCCCCTTTCCCTCGATGTGGCGGTGGCTCTCGGTTTTTTATCAGACTATAACTGGCTGTGATGTTGTTGTGTGTGTGTGTCTTTGTGTGTGTGTCTCTTGGTTTGTGTGTCTCTCCCTCTCTCTGTGTGTCTCCATATATGTCTCTCTCGTGTCTCTTTGTGTGTATGTGTGTCTCTCCTTGTGTGTGGGTGTGTCTTTCTGTGTGTGTCTCTCTCTGGGTGTGTCCCTCTGTGTGTCTCTGTGTGTCTCTCTGTGGGTCTTTCTCTCTCTGGGTGTGTCCCTCTGTGTGTCTCTGTGTGTGTCTCTCTCTGTGTATGTCTCTCTGTGTGTGTCTCTGTGTGTGTGTCTCTCTCTGTGTGTGTCTCTCTGTGTGTGTCTCTCTCTCTCTCTCTGTGTCTCTCTGTGTGTGTCTCTCTCTGTGTGTGTCTCTCTCTGGGTGTGTCCCTCTGTGTGTCTCTCTCTCTGTGTGTCTCTCTCTGTGTGTGTCTCTCTCTCTCTCTGTGTGTCCCTCTGTGTGTCTCTGTGTGTGTCTCTCTGTGTGTGTCTCTCTCTGTGTGTCTCTCTCTCTCTGTGTGTGTGTCCCTCTGTGTGTCTCTGTGTGTGTCTCTCTGTGTGTGTGTCTCTCTCTCTGTGTGTGTCTCTCTCTGTGTGGGTCTCTCTCTCTGTGTGTCTTTGTGTGTGTCTCTCTCTGTGTGTCTCTCTCTCCTTTTCTCGATGTGGTGTTGTCCCTCGTTTGCTAACGTGCTGGATGTCTCACTCGCACAGCCACCGTTTCGTTGGTTCGTTAACATTGACATGCTCATCTCTCTCGCATCACCCCCCCCCCCCCCATATCGGTTCCCATATTTGGATTTCCTACTCACTAGGCACAATCTCTAGCCCCCACCCTCGTGCCCGATGCGGCACCCCCCCCCCTCGTCCCCCCTCTCGGCTCTATATATATAAGGACTTGTTTCAGCAGCCTGTTTCTCTCTCCCACCTGAAGACGATTGCTTGTGTGGCGATCAAAACATCGTGATCTATTCTTTTTTCTACCCACGTGACTTTACCGAAAGAACCAAAGAGTATGGATTCCTGCAGTCACGAAAAGCTGACAATCATGACGAGCTAAAGTGCCTGGCAGCGATGACCTCCCAAGCAAACTGCTTAGGTTTGTGAGGTGTGGCTGTAGGCTGAACATAGCTTTGAGAAGCTTTGAGTGTTATCCCGAGTTGTGTGCATGGGTTTTCTCCAGCCACTGTGGTTTTTTCCTACTTGTTTAAGCATCCATTAATGTAACTGGCAAAACATCGCAATGCAGGACTATCCTGTTGTCATTTATCATTATTATAAGTGGTCGTATAGTAACTCACATAATGTGCTGGAATACCAGAGATCCTCGTTAATTTCTCGGCAATGCATAACGCCTGTAGAAATTGTTATTTCAAGTTTGGACTCACAACTCACCATAATCTGAGTACCTGGTATGGTGCGTGAGGGCACAGCTGGTGCATCTGTCAGTCAACTCGGTCAGTCAACCCATGGCACCCGGTCTGTCCCGTGACCTCGTGTCAAAGAACCTTCGACACTTCACGTGGCCTCAAAGTGCACCTAGCTTGGCACAAGCGCCGTGGTAACGTTACCACCACTTAGTGGCGAGGTCCGGGTGGTGTTGTTGTTGTTTATTGCAGCACTCACCCTTAGCTGTCTACGTGGATAATGTAGGAATCACAACGCACAGTATATACACACGTTCATGAAGTTATCAATTGTGTAAGAGCGTACTTTGATATTAACTGTGATATTAAATTTTTTACATTCAACCGAGTTTAATTGAATGCATTTCATTATATAACAGTGCTTTTTTTAAATTAAATAATGTGTGCAAATCAGCCTTACCAAATCTTTCGGGCATTTCTACATCAAATTTAACAAATCATTTTAAATAAAATTATCAATTTCGCACATTTCAAATTGCATTATAACTTGCCAAAAAACCTTTTTTTAATTCCTATAAATTCGACGTAATTATGCACTCAGATAATCTGTAGCCAATAGAAACAATTCTTTGTGTTTGAAAATAGGTTTTGATTAAGTCTTCACAGATAACTAAAATATTTTTTTATCGCGTATGTATCACATTCTTGCTCAGACATAATGGTTTGCATAATTACACAAGTAATCAGTGCTTCTGTTCATGTATTAACGATGTCCCTACACTTTTGAGCAGTTTAAATGTGCGACTTACCCATTACTATAACATGACATGAATTTGCATTACATGCAATTTACATTACATTTTGCTACAATAATATTTACATTACCTTTTTTCCCCTACAATACATTCTAGATTATTATTGTGTGTGTGCGTATTTATGTTACACTATATATGCCAATTATCCACATTGCATTAGTTACCACCAGAGAATGCCCGCAGCGTGTCGCGTCACAGGATTTCACGGCTCCAGATAAGTTGGAACATTTTCAGCAATTATTTTGGCAAACAATGGCTGTCTCTGGTGAGTTGAGCGATCACACGATGCCTCATACACACACGTGCGGTTATGTGCTGGGTTCATAGTAACGGCGCACACACTTTGTATTGCTGGGTTTTGTATTCAAATCAACGAACACTCGTTGTTTGTGCATGTATTATACTAATTTGCACGTGTGTGTCCGCGCACTTATGTGGAGAGCGGTGGCGTAGTGGTTAGGGCACTGCACTATGAACCCAGGCGAGCCGAGTTCGATTTCCGGTCATGGTCAACACCGATGACGATTATCTGAACCGGTCCTGGGCTTCCCTAGGTCGACTCAGCCTGAAATGAGTATCTGGTGCTGTGTGTAAACATCGCCACTCGGGAGACAAAGCGGCCGGGCATGGTACTGGCCACTCACACCCTCGTGTGTCGTGGCGGCCTTCATAGGTGCTCGCTAACAGCACTTTCCAATAAGTATGTTAAGGCTACACGGGGGATCTTTGTCTTTGTGCACTTTCGTGAGGAGCGGTACCACAGTGTGTTTAACACATTAAGCCAGAGTTTGATTCCCGGCCAAGATATCTGAACTGATCCTGGGCCTTTCCCTTTGTCAACTCAGCTTGTTCAATGTGTGCCTGGCGCAGTGCGGTGTGTGAACGTCAGCCACTGGGGAGACGAAGGCTAGGTTAGGCACGGTGCCAGATCCACCCCCCCCCCCCTCGTGTACCGTGCTGGCCTGCCGAGGCTACTCAAACGCAGCACCACTTGCCCCTTGCAGTCTGTTAAAGGCAATACTTGGGGATCGTTGTGTATTTGTGCACTTATTTTCAGACACAAGCATTTGGGTGTGTTATTGAGCAGGTATCAATTCAGCATTTTAAAATGAATCTGAAAATCATTATTACATGCATTAAATAATGCACATTATGATAAAAAATTACATTACGCCATGGAGCAGTGGCACTGTGCTGCGTAGATTAGCGCCTTGTGCTATGAATCTTGCAACCTCAGTTCGATTTCTCCGCCACGCCAAACGCGCATCTTTGTCGTGTGAGTCAGAGGCGTGGGGAGGCAGCCAAGAACTGGTACTGGGCCAACAATTTTCCCAAGCTCTGTGGCCCTACATTTGGGACGTTTGGCCAACTCCGCGCGGAAGTGGACAAAACTTCCCAAACGAGATACCGGACAAACGGGAAGCAACCGAAATGTTACATTCATCACAAGACAGGGGGGGGGGGGGAGAAACACGCCTAGAATAGAATCGTCACCACAAACCACTGCAATTCACCAAATAGCTGGTGGGGCGGGTGGGTGGTTGTTAAGGGGCGGGTGGAGGGGGGGGGGTGAATTGTTATATGCCTGGTATGTATAGATAAGTGGTAATCTGTAAAAAGATGTCTATTCAATTAACTTGGGCATGTTGCGTAGACCCACTTTCAATTTTGCACATCGCGAGCCGAGCGCTCTGGGCGATAGACAACACAAGTGCGCTCATTAGGTCCGAGCGTGATGCCGACATACGTTGACATATGTCGATACATGTGCAGTTTACTCCGAAATTGGACGCACAATGCAATTTCGGGGACTTGACTAGATTGGTAACATTATATCTGGCAATACAATGCAATCGACTCAACCGGCTGAATTTCCACGAAGTGGTAATCCCTCGAAAGGTGGCGTGCGGTTGCGCGTAGGCTCGCCTGCACGTGGCCGTGCCACCGCTGGTGCTGTGGTTTGTTTATATCGAGTTATCGACATTTATCGTCGGCTGTGGACAGCCGCTGCTACAAAGGTTTTATGAAGACAACATCAGCGCGTCCTTCGCGCGCAGCCGCTCAAAAGGTGAGTCGCGAAAAACATTGCGGGCGACAGCGGCCGCCAAAGCCGTTGGCATTTATGGTTTAATGAAAGGAAAACAAAACGAGAGGGTGTACGGAACATTTTTCGCCCGTGCACCAACTAGGACATCTTTTTCACTTGTCTTCAAAATCCCACGGCCTTGCCGCGACTTCACCTTTGTGATCTCATCTCTCCACGACCGTCCCCTCCCGCCCGCTCTTCCCCACGCCGGCAAACACCTGCCTCCACTTATCATCTCATTGGTTTCTGCACCTTTTTTTTTTAAACGGGGTAGGGGGGGGGGGTCAACTCTTTTCTGCTGCTGCTCCACGGTCTGGTTCGGCCCCGTTTCTCCTCCTCAAATCTCTGGTTGTTTAAATCCAACCTTTAGAGCGATCTCGATCGCACATGATTGATTGCCCTTAAACGTCACCGCTTTACTGCTTTTATTAATATTTCGTTGTGCATTTATGTGTGTGTGTGAATAAATATATGCTTAATTCCTACCTGTCTCTCATTCTGTATTGCCCTGCCATGACTGCAGAGCATCCTGAGATACATTTGACACTCTATAAAGACAAATTGTATTTTTCCCTTCTCGTTGCAAAAGCAGCAAGTTATTGACATTTCAGCCAGCTGGCAGCACGTTTAAGGGTAGAATTTTAAAAACGGAAATGAATGCAAACTTGGGAGGCTTAAAAAGCCAGGAACGAAGTGGCCAAAGCATCCATTTTAAACCCGTTTCGCTCAAGTGAGACTGGCGCTTTGCTGAAAATCATCATGAACCCATCCACGGCCACTGGAAGATACCACAACTCTGGATGAAATTGGGAAATTAAGTGCAATTCTACTCGTTTATTGCCTACCGATTAATGAATGCTGCTATGAAGAAGGACCGTTATCTAAAACATCACCGATTTTATATATATTTTTTCCCATTCAAGGCCAGTGTTCTTTACGAAGATGTTGATTAGTTGATGTTTTTTTTTCTCTGATTAATTTATGGTTAACTGCTTAGGTGTTAGATTTTGAGATTATGGATCATGTTTAGACTGTTCACACGGATTGTTGACTGCATTGTCTTGTCGTAACCCACATTCTCCCTCGAACATGAGACTTTTAGTCTGAGCAGGCTCTCATTATGGGTTAATTAAAGCATCACATGCAAGTGCTGTATATGCAATGTGTATGTGTATACAATCGGTCTGGAACAATGCACAATATGATCGTCACGTCACAGGATGGCAATTCGGTAAATAAAATAAAAAATAATAAAACGTATTACATCGCGATGAATGGACGGCATCAACACATAAAAAATACAACTATAAAACACTTTTTTATTTTACTAGCTAAGGCCCACCATATAGCTCTTATTTCAAAAGAGACATTGCCACAAATTATAGCTCAACTAAGTGGCTTATCATGTGCACATTTATAGCTGTCAAATACTCTAAACGCATGTTTCTAAATATGGAGAGAAAGACCCTAGAAAATTTCACGTGACCCTAGAAAATTTCACGTGACCACGGGCAGAACATACAAACTCCGTTTATACAGGCGTTAGGGTCGGGACCGAACCCACAACCTCCTGTATACCAGGACAAAGTAGTTAACATCTCGCCACCGTGGCGCCCCATTATATGCAGCATATGCGAAGCGAAACAAAAAATCAGTTATCACATGCACGATTCAATCGGTATAAGTGCAAAAATCGAACTTATGAAACATATTGCCGCATCACCACAACCCTAATACAGTGGTGGTATACACGATCCCAGTATCTCACTCATTCAATTCCCATTGCCTCCCAATTGCTCGCTCCGCGATTGGATCATTCCTCTTCTTACACGACTGAACTCAGATCGTTGCTCTGTGAATTGGAGTGATTCGCCAGTGCAGGAGATGACGGGTATCAGGGCTGGAATTGTTGTTAAGAAGGTCGCTGAGATTTGGCAATACTACAATACATTGGAAGTTCACAGGAATGGTATAATTCGTTTTGTGAATCGTTGTTTAATCATGTTCAGTAATTTAATGATTTCAACTGGTAATGCACCACACAGTATTTGCTGATGGTTTATGCTCCTTCATCATTCTTGTTATTTTGGGTTGGTGAATGTGAGACTCGGGACTCGGTCGGATGTCACTCGCCGACGACGTGTGTCGGCTTAGTTGGTGGGACAAATGTGAGAAGTGGGATGCAACTCTGCATGATGCTCATGATCACATCCGTCATTGTCATCAAGGACTACACTTTTTTTTTTATTAAATCCTTTATATTAAGTTCTATTGCTTGCTTGCTTGCGCGCTTACGACCGTGCAAATCTTTCGGTCGTTTTTTAACCCACTTCCCGTGATCCAATCGAGCTGACATTTTGCACATAGACTCGTTGTGCGTGACAATCTATTTTCGTGAAAAAAATTCCAAAATTTTACACTTTTTAGGAAAAAATAAATTGTATTTAATTGCCAATTGCTTAATGGTGGCAGGCAATCATCTGACCCATAGGTGGCAGCCATCTCAAGCCAGAGGACGAGAGGACTCTAGCCGCCACGCATATAAAGGATTTATAGTGAAAAACTTTGTTTTTACGGGTTAATTTTTTAGATGGATAGTAACGCTATCGCACTCATTACACACAAAGTGCTTGTCACAAATGAACCACAATACCTGATCTCGTCAAGGAGCGTACACCATCATGCAAACTCCGGTCATCCTCGCAGCGACTTTTGGCTCAGCCATCGGACAAAGACGGTCACTGCATCGCGCGCTTTCAGATGCGCTTCTGCGGCCGTCTGGAATGCTCTTCCTGCCGATGTTAGGAAGCCACTTGAGCCGTGCACATTTAAAGCGAGATTGAAAACTCACTTCTTTACAAATGCTTTTTTGTGTTTAGTTTCTTGTCCTTTCCCCGCACCTCCGATTTGCAAGGTTGGCTACATACGGTGCGAAAGAAGTTCAACCCACACACACACATACAGAGATACATACGTGACCGTGAATCGGCCAAACTCCGTTCTCCAGCTTCATAGCGCGGCGTGCTCACCGCTTACGCCACTGCTCCGCTGCTAAGCAATGAGTTATTTTAGCATGGATAAATCTGATATGAAATCGATGCATGAATGAATAGGAAGCCACAGATAAATTTAGGAATGGAAGGCTAGAAAGATAATATACACGTCGGCAACATAAACACACATTGCGGAGCCACCAGGTCTGCTTACGGGGGTCATATTTACGCATTAATTTGGCTCTTATAATTTAAACGCACGCCGTAATTCGATATTCTCCTCGCCTTGCTTCGTCCATGTAAACAGCAGCGACCGGCGAGGAATAAAACAGCTCGCACAATTTACGTTGCCGTATAATGGCTCGGCAAATCTTTATCGATATCCTCCTTACATGCAGCAATTCGTCACGAAGTCTGCAGCGCGTACATTTACCCGGCGAGGATGTAGCAATTTGCCCTCTCCCACCCCGCCAATTCCTCAATCGCCCCCACCCCCCCCCACCACGTGATTAAAAAAATTGCGTCACAAATTTGATTAAGGAATACATTCTTTGTTATATATCGTAAGTGGTTAATGTAGCGGCCTCTAGTGGCTGGAGGGGGTCGCAGGACGCAATTACATACGACAGATACGAATTGAAAAGAAGCATCTGTTCGCACAACAAAACAATGCAATGCATTGTGGAGAAATTAATAATTGATGACACGAATCGATTACTCATTCTACCCCAGTGCTTAGCAATAATTTGTTGCCTTTCATTCCATAGCCTTATTAATATTACGATCCCATAGGCTTGTGTCACGATTATAATTCCACTCGCTTCTTTTAGTATTTGGCGTAAAATAAGTCTCTCTACCATATAGTATGACATTTATTCGGCCATCTGTCATAGTCTGAAGTATGTTCTCTTTCTTTTAATTCATTTTCCCACGCCTCTGTATTTTTTAAAAAGTTCAATTTGTACGTGTTACAAATATCATAAATGATGATTGAATGAGTTCATTGGTATTCAGTGGTAATAATAATAATAAATGAGTAAGAACTCACAGTTTTTGTCAATCCATTGCTGGAAGAAGGCCTCGCCACACTTCTTCTATTATTGTGACCATGCTTCACCATGCTGGTCGGAGCACGTTAGCAAAGGGAAGAGCCAAGGGCCACTTCTGCTGTAATTCTCTGCTGGGGATAACCATGCCTAGCAGTTGAAATCAGGTCGCCAGATTCATAGTGCAGTGCGTGAACCACTGGACCACCACCTTCTAATGAGTCTTTTGTTTGTGCGAGGAAACGGGAGTAGCAAGAAATAATCCATACACACCAGGGGTCCGCGCTAAAAACTCTATGGAGATAGATTTAATCATATGTTGCTGTACTACCACAACGCCTGGTCACCTTGCAGCCAAAGATTAGAGCATCTGGTATTCCGAGGCAGTCCCCCATCCAAGAACTATCGAGGCTTCAATGTCTACTTAGCTTCAGAGATGTGACAAAGATCAGGAGCATTTGATGTGTGGTGAATCTATGCCAACTAATTTCTCAATCATCCTGACTGGGTATCCATATATATACATTTATTTAAAATGGATATTGGTTTGTCTGCAAGCATAAACCGTCAAATTAATAGTTGGTGTGGTGGCCATCACGTGAGCACGCCATATCGAAGATGCATTTTTTTTTAGTTTTTCACGTCGACGCATTTTTTTTGTTGGTCGACATAAATACACGTCCACCCGCCACCCAGGCTGGAGAAACATACGCGCCAAAGGTCAGCTTTTTTTATGCAAACGCAGCTATAGATACTGAGATACAAAATCTCCATATAAACGAGCCAGGC
The DNA here is from genome assembly GCF_015708825.2 of Lethenteron reissneri. NCBI lineage: Eukaryota > Metazoa > Chordata > Hyperoartia > Petromyzontiformes > Petromyzontidae > Lethenteron > Lethenteron reissneri. Next base: position 3,474,047 of record NC_083787.1, read on the forward strand.
TGCTGCATTTATGTGCGCCAGCTATGAATTTTGAATATGACATTGTCAAAGTCGGGGGAGGAACTATTTGAACAGTGCACCGGCAGGGAACATATACTCTGGTCAGAAATGGTTGACCTTGAGGTTACCTTTCAGGATTTATGCACAGCTGCAATTTATATGTAACTGCATACTGACGGAAATTACAAGCTTAATATTTAGACATTAATGAAGCTTTGAATTTCATTTTTTATTTCGCTTAATTTTTTTTTTTCATTATTCCTTCTAATTTTGGCCACTGGTATTGATGAACTGTGGCGGAGAGGTTTGTAGTGTGAATGATTTAGGGTTTTTTGCAGTTTTATTTTCTTATGTGCGAACGTACATAGTGTCCTTGGAAGGCAGACAATATATCCCGGGCGCAATAATAAGTAAGTGTCCTATCTGGTCTCTTAAAAACAAGTCAACACATCGCTTGGGCGACACCAGAAAATGTCAGTGACAGTTAATGTGTGCGGTGCTCTGAACGGTAAAAAGCACTTTAAGCCCGCGCCGCTGGAGTGAGAGTGTCACTTAGTAGAGCAATAGCAGCGGGGCAACGTTTTTATTTTAGTAACTTGAGAGTCGCGCTCTTTTTTACGTAACCCAATAATTGAACGATTGAACATGTGATGTAATATCCGGATCTAGCACCCTTCTGTTTTGTAGGCCGAGGTTGTTTTTTGTTAAACCCATCCAAGTTAGCGGCGCATAGGATGGCGGTATTTGGGGAAGTGTCAGGGCTAAATTGATAATGCAGCTTTTACATTTGTAAAAAAAAAAATCTGACGTCATATTTAGATTTATGCACTGTTCCAAATGATCATACGCAGACTTTTGTGGGCCTAGGTTCTAAAAAGACAAAAAGGTCACACACATAAATATCGCCCCACCCACGCCCCCCAAAATTCGTAGTGTAAATGTTTTAAAATATTCTTTCAAATGTTTTTACATTTTTCACGTCATGTTTGCATTCTTCTAGTTATAAGCGTCGGTTGGGGTAAATTTGTACTGATTTGCAGCTCCATAGTTCTTCTAGACCGTCATTATAATCTACATCGTGCAGTCTCACCCACGCACAACTGCCTATAGTTACGAGGTGATGGTGTGTGCACGTCTTTGTGTGCGTGGATGTATTTTGTAGCCTATTATTTAATAAGGTTCCACCTGAGGTTGGATGCAATAGAATTTGGCCGTGACAAAAGCTATAAAGGAAGTCTGCTCAGCTTATTACAGCTCCTATTTTGTTTAATGCCCATGCCCGTGTATAGCAGTTAATTGACTGATGTTTCCAACGCGCGCCTCGTGGAGAGTTCATTGTTTGCGTCGAGGGAGGGGGGGAGGGGGGTGGAAATCGAACACAATTTTTTATGAGGTTTTTTTCCTGCAAAATCATTCACGACTGGAAACGCAATTTAAACTCGTGCAGATATATATATAAAGCAATGCGTTACATTGCAGGGTTTTGTTTGTTCGTTATCCCCCCCCCTCTCCAAGAGTTAAATTCCAAGCATAATATACCATCCCCGCAGGCGAGTGCACATTTGGCGTTAGCTTCCTGCCAATGGGCAGTGAACGAGGCGACACATTTGAAAAGCGAACTCCGTTCTACAAGTATAGTGACTGACTCAAGGACATTAAGAGGTGGAGGCACTCTGCTTATTAACACGGCCTTAACAGTTAACACGTGGTAACTACGGTTCCCAGTCAGGACAGTGAGTAGACTGCCTCTGACTGGCGACGCCGAGACGGTGAAGACTCCATCAGCACGACGGGGACCCCCCCCCCCCGAGTCGGATAACATCAAAAACGTTGGGGTGGGGGGGGGTGAGAAAAAAAAACTCGGATCTCTTTCCGCATGTGCCGCTGTACGGGAGGTGTTGAGTGGGGCTTGATGACGTCATTGGCTTGCATGCATGTATGTACGTTGAACTTCTGTCGCGCCGTACGTAGCCAACCGCGCTAATCGGAGGTGCGGGAGCTTCGTCAGCTCTGGGACGTTGATCGTCACTTTGTATTCAAACCGCTCTTTTTTTGGAGTGACCCGAATAATCGACCGCAAAACAAAGTCGCAGATTATGTTTTTTTTTTGTTTAGCCCCTGCGCCCATCTACTCATGGCCGCGCTGTCCTACAGCGAGCTGAATGCAATTACTGTGACGGCGAGAGAGTCTGCAGCATTATTTACATTCACGTTACACACTAACTGTAAATAATTGAGCTTAGACAACAGTGCAATGCATCATTTATCCCAGCTCTCTCCACTTAACCGAACACCGTCTTGTCTCTCAATCTCCCATCAATCTCCGCATGATGGAAAGTCACTCCTATGCATTTCAACCTCCCCATGATTTTGGAACCGTGGTGTCTGTTGTATTAACGCATAGATATATATATATATTACAACTATGAAGCTATGCACCTAATGTGTATAAAAATGCCTATTGAAATGACTTCTAATGTGTTTCACTGACATCATCCTCAGGGGATCTCTCTTTGACACAGGGTTGTGCGCTGCTCACTATGAGTGAGGGAAATTCCTTAAGCACATCACGATACTGATTACTACAGTTTGTAATAATATGTGTTCACCGGGTAATATGTTCACCTGGTAGAGCGGCAGGTATCAGTCTGGAAACGAGTCGGCTGCTTGTGAGGGGTGTGGCCTTAACTCTGATCTATGTCTGGCCTTCAGAGTAGCATGGCACGGCAGTCTTCACAGCATTATCATGATACCTTTGCCCTCTGTTGAGTATACTGTACCGCATCCTTTTGTGTTTTCTTCTGCTTTGGTGAAGTTATTAATCCTGTCTATTTCCTGATACTTTATTGTTTTTTCTTTTAAAAAAATTCCGGTTCCAATACTTGTTTGAAATCTATTGCTGTGGCTAAAACGATGTATTCGGTAAAATTGATATCTTGACGCAAACGATACATGCATTGAAACACTCGTCCAAAAATAAATGGTGCTGTATTATGCAGATCATATGCAAACAATATTCTATGATATGTAAATTGCATGCAAATGCACATACTAATGTGACACAGACAGACAGAGATGAAATGGTGGTAACAACCATGCACAAAACAGGTTAAAAAAAATACAAGTTTAATAAAATACAGAAAAGCAGGATGAAAATGCAGCGTAGAGGACAAAACAAGAATTCAGGATGAATGAGAATGTGGAAATTTGACATTGACAAAAGCAGTCCACACACTTAGAGGCTGTTTTCAACTCGTGAAGGAAGCAGTGGAAAATAAGGTAGGTCAGGGTGAAGTGAGAGTCACATTCAATGGGAATTATTGTATTTATTTATTCATAACCATGATTAATAGCGTCATAAAAAAATAAAACCATAACACCATCCCATTGACTGTAATGGGAAAGAAACCCAATTCGATTGAAGAATCGAATCATCCACCTTTTTATTGATGCATGCATAGAATTGTCGGGGGATTTAATTATCCCGGCCCTATCTCTTACGACAACATCCGCATGTTTTTACTGTTTACTTTTTGTTATTTTCCAGTAACCTTGGTTGTTCAATACCTTTCAAATGTGATATTTTTGTATTTTCGGCCATTGATCCTCACGCAGACTCACGCATGGCCAAAATCAGCAGTTGATGTCAAGGAAAGCATCGTCCCCTAATGAGGCTTGAGAAACGTTTTTAGAATCAGACAGATACATCTTCGCAAGCCTGCATTGGGCCACACTCATCCCCGCCTCCTTTCCTTTGGGCCCCAATCGTCTCCATGTACCTACTTGCCCAATTAACGCGCGCTTGCGGGAGTTGGTCTGTTAGGCGTCTTGTTTGGGTACACTTTGCAAATCACACGGCTACCCCACTCACGATTTTATTGGCCGTGCTAATGGCGCAATGCACTGCAACACGGCCAGTCAGAGGTTTGGCTGCAGTCAGAGCTTCATGTTATGGACAATTTGCCGTAATGCGTGTGGCCTTTGGTCGGTTGCTCCCACTTACTGAATCTTGATTTTTCCTCTCCCCCCCCCCCCCCCTCTCTCTGCAAACTCCCACCTCCGTTTCAGACTAAGAACGGGCTTTGGGAACATTGGGCATTTGAATAATTAAAAAGGGTGCTAGAGTGGAATGGGGGGGTAGGGCTGTCATCTCATAACGCGCGAAGCTTTAATGGCGGTTTTCGACATTGGTGAAAGTTGGCAAGCGCAGTTTGTGTTTTATGGCGGAACAGGATGTGGTCAAATTGTTGTTGTTGCTGCGGATTTTGGCAAAAATACATTCTAGAGGATTTGTCAAAAATACATTCTAGAGGATTTGTCAAAAATACATTCTAGAGGATTTTGGCAAAAAAATTATTCTAGAAGATTTGGGGAAAATACCTACTAGCGGATTTGGCAAAAAATAATTCTAGAGGATTTGGCAAAAAATAAATTCTAGAGCCACTGACTACAGTGGGAAAATGAAGATATTTCAGCGCTACACCTTTACTACTTTCACTAAATAGTTTTATGTTGAACTTCTTTCGCACCGTACGTCACTAACCGTGCTAATGGTAGGTGTGGGGGAAGGACAACACGCTAAACACACAATCTCAGGTCATTTGAGTCGATGGCAATCGCAAGGGCGTTCTGCAGAAAGCACAGAAGGACCTGTGGCTTCATCTCGATATGCACGGCATGCTGGGATCCGTGTGTTTTTTTGCCGATAAAGACACCTTTATTTGCGCGTATATTCTCATTTTTTTTCTCTCTCTCTCTCGCGATCATCGTAATGACAGCGTAATGAAAGCCTTTGCCCCGAGACGCGCACTTATGAACATTTATCGCAGCTCCCGCTGCTGCGTCAGACATGGCGCGTCCACAGCTGCCTCTCCCAAAGTAAGTGGAGCTCATATTTTCTCGAGCGTTAGGGGCCCGGTATCCTGCTCGATGTGAGCCTTCTTTGGTGGCTTTCAGCCGTAAGAGTGAATTCCCATCTCGTTGGCTCGGGTAATCTTAAAGTAACTCGTTCTCAGCGTTTTTCAGCAATGTCCACAGTGCGTGTCTTTTCCCATAAAGGGCGCCGTTTCGCGCCATCCGAGCCCGGCGGTGGCGGTTAAATTGTACCGATCGGCAAACGTGGGCTGCGTAATTGACTTGGGTCACAGCAGGTTGTAGCTTGCATGCCCGGGATCTCTACGGAACGTATTATCATAGAGACATGAAGCACTCTTTTTTTTTTGCCTTCAAGCTTTTGGTGCAATGACGCTGCTCTCGAAAATGTGTGTCAAACAACATTGTATTATTATTTACAATGGATTTTACTATATTTCACGTTTTGCACATTTATAGGGTACACAAAGATGCGTGCTACTTACATACATATGTTTACACGCCTCCTTTTGATATTGAAAATCCGTGCCTGACCTTCTGAGTTTGCACCCACTTTTCACTTTGTATATACGCTATGTGATTTGCTGGAACAGCTTGATGTCGCTTGGTCCTGCACCACCTTATCTTGCTTCTCTTTCGTATCTCTCTCACTACCGTGTCCCATCCCGCCCTCTGCACTAATCCAATCTCTACAGTCCCTCTCTGTGCCTCCCTCGCCCCGCACCAAGTCACGCTCTCTCGTTCATTTTCCATTGTTGCTCCCGTTCACTGGAACCAACTCCCACTGCACACACAAGAATCATCTCCACAAACCAGCTTCTGTTCCTCCCTTAAAACAACCCCCATCTCTTCTCCGTTTTCCATCCTGCTATTCCCTGCCCCGACCCCCAGCTACAACCAGGCCTCCCCAAACCCCTATAACTATCACGATTACTACCCCTATCACAACCCCTATCACTACCCCAACCCCTCCAAAACCACTCACGCCTGTCTTCCTCACTGTCACCGTAACTACACCACCACTTAGAATAGCCCCACTCCTACTCTGCCGTGGCTCTACTCTGCCGTGGCTCTACTCTGCCGTTGCCCTACTCTGCCGTGGCTCTACTCTGCCGTGGCTCTACTCTGCCGTTGTCCTACTCTGCCGTGGCTCTACTCTGCCGTGGCTCTACTCTGCCGTGGCTCTACTCTGCCGTTGCCCTACTCTGCCGTTGCCCTACTCTGCCGTTGTCCTACTCTGCCGTGGCTCTACTCTGCCGTGGCTCTACTCTGCCGTGGCTCTACTCTGCCGTTGCCCTACTCTGCCGTTGCCCTACTCTGCCGTTGTCCTACTCTGCCGTGGCTCTACTCTGCCGTTGCCCTACTCTGCCGTGGCTCTACTCTGCCGTGGCTCTACTCTGCCGTTGCTCTACTCTGCCGTTGCTCTACTCTGCCGTTGCTCTACTCTGCCGTTGCTCTACTCTGCCGTTGCTCTACTCTGCCGTTGCTCTACTCTGCCGTTGCTCTACTCTGCCGTGGCTCTACTCTGCCGTGGCTCTACTCTGCCGTTGCTCTACTCTGCCGTGGCTCTACTCTGCCGTTGCTCTACTCTGCCGTTGCTCTACTCTGCTCTACTCTGCCGTTGCTCTACTCTGCCGTTGCTCTACTCTGGGCTACTTGCCGTTGCTCTACTCTGCCGTGGCTCTACTCTGCCGTTGCTCTACTCTGCCGTGGCTCTACTCTGCCGTTGCTCTACTCTGCCGTGGCTCTACTCTGCCGTGGCTCTACTCTGCCGTGGCTCTACTCTGCCGTGGCTCTACTCTGCCGTTGCTCTACTCTGCCGTGGCTCTACTCTGCCGTTGCTCTACTCTGCCGTGGCTCTACTCTGCCGTTGCCCTACTCTGCCGTGGCTCTACTTTGCCGTTTCCCTACTCTGCCGTGGCTCTACTCTGCCGTTGCTCTACTCTGCCGTGGCTCTACTCTGCCGTTGTCCTACTCTGCCGTGGCTCTACTCTGCCGTAGCTCTACTCTGCCGTTGCTCTACTCTGCCGTGGCTCTACTCTGCCGTTGCCCTACTCTGCCGTTGCTCTACTCTGCCGTGGCTCTACTCTGCCGTTGTCCTACTCTGCCGTGGCTCTACTCTGCCGTTGCCCTACTCTGCCGTTGCCCTACTCTGCCGTTGTCCTACTCTGCCGTGGCTCTACTCTGCCGTTGTCCTACTCTGCCGTGGCTCTACTCTGCCGTTGTCCTACTCTGCCGTGGCTCTACTCTGCCGTTGCTCTACTCTGCCGTTGCCCTACTCTGCCGTGGCTCTACTTCTGCCGTTGCCCTACTCTGCCGTGGCTCTACTCTGCCGTGGCTCTACTCTGCCGTGGCTCTACTCTGCCGTTTCCCTACTCTGCCGTGGCTCTACTCTGCCGTGGCTCTACTCTGCCGTGGCTCTACTCTGCCGTGGCTCTACTCTGCCGTGGCTCTACTCTGCCGTGGCTCTACTCTGCCGTGGCTCTACTCTGCCGTTGCCCTACTCTGCCGTTGCCCTACTCTGCCGTTGTCCTACTCTGCCGTGGCTCTACTCTGCCGTTGCCCTACTCTGCCGTGGCTCTACTCTGCCGTGGCTCTACTCTGCCGTTGCTCTACTCTGCCGTTGCTCTACTCTGCCGTTGCTCTACTCTGCCGTTGCTCTACTCTGCCGTGGCTCTACTCTGCCGTTGCTCTACTCTGCCGTTGCTCTACTCTGCCGTGGCTCTACTCTGCCGTGGCTCTACTCTGCCGTGGCTCTACTCTGCCGTGGCTCTACTCTGCCGTTGCTCTACTCTGCCGTTGCTCTACTCTGCCGTTGCTCTACTCTGCCGTTGCTCTACTCTGCCGTGGCTCTACTCTGCCGTGGCTCTACTCTGCCGTGGCTCTACTCTGCCGTGGCTCTACTCTGCCGTTGCTCTACTCTGCCGTGGCTCTACTCTGCCGTTGCTCTACTCTGCCGTGGCTCTACTCTGCCGTTGCCCTACTCTGCCGTGGCTCTACTTTGCCGTTTCCCTACTCTGCCGTGGCTCTACTCTGCCGTTGCTCTACTCTGCCGTGGCTCTACTCTGCCGTTGTCCTACTCTGCCGTGGCTCTACTCTGCCGTAGCTCTACTCTGCCGTTGCTCTACTCTGCCGTGGCTCTACTCTGCCGTTGCCCTACTCTGCCGTTGCTCTACTCTGCCGTGGCTCTACTCTGCCGTGGCTCTACTCTGCCGTTGCCCTACTCTGCCGTTGCTCTACTCTGCCGTTGTCCTACTCTGCCGTGGCTCTACTCTGCCGTTGTCCTACTCTGCCGTGGCTCTACTCTGCCGTTGTCCTACTCTGCCGTGGCTCTACTCTGCCGTTGCTCTACTCTGCCGTTGCCCTACTCTGCCGTGGCTCTACTTTGCCGTGGCTCTACTCTGCCGTGGCTCTACTCTGCCGTGGCTCTACTCTGCCGTTTCCCTACTCTGCCGTGGCTCTACTCTGCCGTGGCTCTACTCTGCCGTGGCTCTACTCTGCCGTGGCTCTACTCTGCCGTGGCTCTACTCTGCCGTGGCTCTACTCTGCCGTGGCTCTACTCTGCCGTGGCTCTACTCTGCTGTTGCCCTACTCTGCCGTGGCTCTACTCTGCCGTGGCCCTACTCTGCCGTGGCTCTACTCTGCCGTGGCTCTACTCTGCCGTTGCCCTACTCTGCCGTGGCTCTACTCTGCCGTTGCCCTACTCTGCCGTGGCTCTACTCTGCCGTTGCCCTACTCTGCCGTGGCTCTACTCTGCCGTGGCTCTACTCTGCCGTGGCTCTACTCTGCCGTGGCTCTACTCTGCCGTGGCTCTACTCTGCCGTGGCTCTACTCTGCTGTTGCCCTACTCTGCCGTGGCTCTACGCTGCCGTTGTTCTACTCTCGGGCGCATTCTCTCCTTTGACTGCCATTCCATCACAACGTCGCCACGGTGGCGAGACGTTAACTACCTCGCCTGGTACACAGGAGGTCGTGGGTTTTATAACGACCCTGACGCCTGCTGTATATTTGGAGTCTGCGTCTCTCTCTCTCGTGGTCACGTGGTTTTTCTCCGGGTCCTTCGGTTTTTCCCTCCACATTTAGAATCATGCTTTGGGAGTATTTGGCTGCAATACATTTCCACGTGATAAGCCACTTCGTTGAGCTATCATTTGTGGCCAGGTCGCTGCTGAAAAAGAACTGTATAGCTCAGTGGGCCTTAGCTCGTAAAATAAAAACAATATATATTTTTCAATCTCATCCATCGGCCATAATCCCTTCCAGACCAAACCCACTTTACTCTCCTGCAAGCTCTTCCCACTGGCCAGCGTGGTGAAGCATGGTCAGATGCCACGACAGACATGTCTACTGTTTGTTTAACACGTAGGCTTTCGCGACCAATGTTATTCATAATCAACGTTTTTGGGTTTAGATCGCGTTATTTATAAATGTGTCGTAACCCTCCACCACCCGACACGGCCAATCAGTAAAAAAAGTGTCACGTTGACAAAAGACAAATAGTTCACTGCTTTAGCCCACCGGTGTGTTGAAGCCACAACATTTACAATTTGAGTACGACGTTTCGCTGGTAATTGCATCCAGCATCATCGGGCAATTCGCCAGAATGGTGAGGCTCTGCTGTGTCTCCCGTTCTTATATAGAGCAGCAGCAGAGTGACGTCATCATTAACTCATTTTGAAGGAGATTATAGCCCGAGGCAGGGATTATAAGTACCGTGGTGTCGTTTAAACGCAGTTGTTGTCGTGTGATATCCGCTCGGCGACTTTTTCAGAAAATGAATCGTTCTTTTACTGAAACTGAATAACTCGGTTCATCTAGAAGCTCAAATTAAGTTCATGGAAAAAAACGATCTTTCAACGTGCGGAACGAAACGTCGGACATCATGCAGAACAACACGTAGCGTCGTGTGAGCTTCTCTCATGGTGCCATCCCAATTCGTTTGTGAGAATGGTCGACGGTTTAAACTGAAGCTGGGTCGGAGGGCGGTGGGCGGTGGCGGCGCGGTGGAGGGGGAGCGCTCCTGTGCAACGGAATAAGTCGAGGGGATGTTGGGAACCTTCCCCCTGCGACTGGTTTTACAAATGGAGCGCGACAGGTGCGCCCAAAGGAGTTAGTGCCAATTGTGTGCAAAACCATCAATCATCCCATTAGCCACTACGGTCACACCTGATGCAGGGAACGCGGAAAAAGCCACACCGCATGATGGCCCTGCAATCTCTGCGGACCCCATAATTCCGTTGTATGCATGTATGAGTCGTGCATACTGTGATGACAATTTCAACTGACCGAATTGTATCAGGGATGCCGTATGCACGAATGTACGCCTTGTTTGCATCGAGTGTAATTTATACCGAGCGGCGCCGTGCAATGAACGCGTTCAAATTAATATGGGGCTTTTCAATTCCGAGCTAAAGCGCCGAGCGTATTCCGAGTTGTATTTTTGTTTTGCCGCATAGCCGACCCTCTGGGTCCCTCCACTTCACGTTGAGATTTGTGTCCCGTCAGATGCTGCGCTTCACTGCTGCGCGAACTCACCGGCGCTGAGGCCACCCCGTAAATATTCCGTGCTTAAAAGTCGTCGAGAAAATTGTTGCACACGTGGCCACCTGCATAGGTGTTAGGACACGGTCGTGCTTGTTCAAATAAAACCAACTCGCCACCCCATTGGTCACACTCCCCTATAAGAGATAAATATGTTCTACAGTAGTAGATTAACAGTTCAGCGATACTGAGCTAAACCAACTGAGCCCAAATAGTTTATTTCACCTGGTTGAGTCAGTTCTGAGCTAAAATGGTTATCTATTGTTTTACTTGACTTTTGTGTATTCATCTGTTTCAGCTGGTTTGGTGCAAATTTTGAGCTAAAATGCCAAGCTTATTTTGTGTATGTTTATGTATTCTGTATTCATTTATTTCACCTGGTTCAGGGTAAAACATTGAGCTTCATTAATATTTTTAGTTTGCCTCTGTTTCATCTGGTTCAGGCAATCCCCCGTGCCAAATCGCTGGGCTTATACGTGAAGGTGTTGCAAGCGACGCCTTCACTGTCGCTTGTGCTCTCGCCGATTCTGAGACACGATGGTGCGGGTGGTGGTGGTTGGTGGGGCAGTAAGCAGGCTAGCGCCCGGCGTGAGCGAGCATTGTGCAGCTGTGCTCGACACAATTGCAATCCGCGCGGCCCCAGAGCGGGGAACCGCGGGGGCCCCCCCAATGCCGTGGCGAGGTGTAACGGGGTATCATGAATCCGCGACAGAATAAATTATAATTATTCTGACGCTGTCTTTCTGACAGACTTGTTCTGCATCTGAGGACAGCTGCTTGCGTTGTGGCCGAAACGTCGTGAGAATTATTTCATTGTTTTATTTAAATTATTTTATTATTTCCATTCTACGTGACTTTACCGAAAGAACAAAGAAGATGAATCCCTGCAGTCACGAAAGCTTTAAATCGAAAAAAAAATGAAAAATTACTTGATGACATTTTGAATGCATGTGTCTATATGTTCGAGCATTGTTCGAGCTTTGGATCGTTGAAAATCGGTCGATTTCTGTTTAATCGACCTTTGGATTGTAAATTTTTTATTATGTATGTTGAACTTCTTTCGCACCGTACTTAGCCAACCGTGCTAATCGGCAGTGCAGGGAAGGGCAAAAAAGTAAATACATAAGTAATTACGAATGTTTTTTTTTCTATCCAGATTTAAAAGTGTATAGCTCCAGTGGCATCCTAATACCGGAAGGAAGAGTGTTCCAGACTGCCGCAGAAGCACATCTGAAATCGCTCAATGCGGTGACCGTCTTTGCAAATCCGTCTATTCCCCTTACAGTATTCCTTATATGGGCAAAGCCACGCCCAATTGCATCATATTTGCGCCTGACATTTTTCACGTAATTCATCATCACATTGCGTCGCTAATCCATTGCATATCCTTGTCGCAGGGCGTTGCACGGCAGAGCCGTTACAGTCCGCGCTGCCCCCGAGCGAGCCTCCCAGCGCTGTGGCGAGAGCTGAGGAGAGACCCTGCGAGCAGCGACCACCACCACGACCACCACGACCCTCAAGTCTCTCCGCTGACACTCGGCCTAACCGGAGCGGGCAGTGCGCCCACAACCCGGGTGCGCCGTCTTGAAATGCTCATTCGACCCGCGTGACCGCTCGATTTAAAGCAAAAAAAAAAACACAGATTCGGCCGGCTTTTGTGGAGGCTATCTGAGAAATCCACTAACACCGCAATTAGTCACGGCTTCGAGGCAAACAGAGGAAACGGAAAAGCATAAAATTGGGAAGCAGAAAGCCATGTAAAGGGTATTGGGCGTGAAGGGAGGGGCTGTGCACAATGAGAGGGCTTCTCTCGAGACTGACTGAGGATTTGTGATCATGAATGATGGAGGGAGAATGCGCGTGTATATACGTGGTGAATATAAATATATCCCCAAAGAGGCGAGGGCAAGGCACCGATCAAAACGCAGCGAGATGAGCCTTTTAGTAAACCGCATGAGAAAAGTGGAGGCGAGGGAGATGGGGAAGAATTGAAATGGGATCGAGAGCGAAACTGGCATAGCCGTGAAAAAAAAATGGACGAGAGCAGAGAGCGGGGAGCGCAGAAGATTGGGATGTGGATGGCAAAAAGCAAAACCAATTAAAAAAAATGTCAATGTAAGTGAAAATTAAAAATGTAACAAAAATGTAAAGGCATCTTTCGGAACGGATTGGAGTCGCTCAGTCAGACAGTGACTTCACTGCTTAACCGGCGGTGCAATATTTTGACAGGCAAGCGACAACGCATGAAGTGCACCCACACACCGCTTCCCATGATCCGCAACACACACGCACCCCATCACTATCCCCTATAGCCCATGGGCCCCCAACCGCATTGTTCGCCCTCACACGGGGCGTCCGTTACACGGGGAGGACTCGTTTGAGCGAAAAAGAAGAATAAGAAGAATAAAAAATGATTCCCCGCTGAGAAGTCGCGCGCGGGTAAGAGGCGACGTCTCGGCCGTGCTCGCGTTGTCAGGGCGCGGGGCGGTAATTGGAGCCAGCCCCTCGCTGCCCACGTCCTTCTTCGCACCTTTGCCGGGGGGGGGGGGGTCGGGAGGGGGGGGGGAGAGATTTCCGTGCCACTGTCGAACGCCGCAGTGTACGCGCACAAGCGGCAGGCGGACCGAGGCGGAAATAATCTGCTAAGGGGGCATTCCACTCGGTACGTACGCATGGAGGGGGGGTTAAGCCAAATGAGTTCGCTTGCGTATGGGGGGTCTACTGACTATGTGCGTACGAATAGGAAACGAGGTGGGGGGTGGGGGGTGAAGCCTCGATAATAATGTGTCTACGTTGGCCTTCAAATGAGCCACACTTCAGTGTCTCCAGCTGTCAGACAACAAGTCCTGCCAGGAGAGGTGGGACTGTGGGAGAGGTGTCACTCGTGTGCCGCCCCTGACTGCAGCTATCATGCAGCTCAGCAAAATAAGTGGCCAGGGTACGCAAACTTAATTCTTTAATGCAGCCGGCGTGAGATTATCTGTTTGCTTTAACACGTTAATCGTGTCTCCGTGGATTAAATATCTGCCGTTCTATAGGATTCAGGGGGGGTGGGGGGGGTGCGTCAGGTGTGCGTACACAGGCGGGGGGGGGGGGTGTAAAAAGTCCGCGTGCGTACAGGGGGGGGGGGGGGGTCAAGTTTGGACAGATTTTGCGTACGTACTAAATGAGATGTTGAGAAATCCCGCAGTAAGTCTTTACTTGATAAAAAATAATTATTTATAAATATAAATTTATAAATTTATAAATATAAATTATTTATAAATATATAATTATTTATAAATATAAATTATAAAAAAAATAATTATTTATAAATATAAAAAATAATTATTTATAAATATTTTTTATGTTCAAATTATGTTGGCTTGAACTAATTTGTATTTATCATGCTTGCTGTACTAAATAAGATACTAACTTAACTGTTTTGGTGTTACAATTCATCATTTATATGATGTCGGTGCAACATGACATTGTATGTACATTTGCATGTTGAACTTCTTTCGCACCCTACATAGTCAACCGCGCTAATCGGATATGCAGGGAAAAATTATCTGTTGTCAGGATCCTACATGGATTTCCCCTGGGCGACTTCTTCCCCCTCATCTCACTCTGCTCCCCTCCACGCACTCTCCTACCTCTCCCCTCTCATGTCACTCTACTCCCCTCCACGCACATCTCCTACCTCTCCCCTCTCATATCACTCTACTCCCCTCCACGCACTCTCCTACCTCTCCCCTCCCATCTCATCTCACTCTGCTCCCTTCCACGCACTCTCCTACCTCTCCCCTCTCATCTCACTCCACTCCCCTCCACGCACTCTCCTACCTCTCCCTCTCATCTCACTCTACTCCCCTCCACGCACTCTCCTACCTCTCCCCTCTCATCTCACTCCACTCCCCTCCACGCACTCTCCTACCTCTCCCCTCTCATCTCACTCCACTCCCCTCCACGCACTCTCCTACCTCTCCCCTCTCATCTGACTCTACTCCCTTCCACGCACTCTCCTGCCTTTCCCCTCTCATCTCACTCTACTCCTTTCCACGCACTCTCTTACCTCTCCCCTCTCGTCTCACTCTGCTCCCCTCCACGCACTCTCCTACCTCTCCCCTCTCAGTCACTCTACTCCCCTCCACGCACTCTCTACCTCTCCCCTCTCATCTCACTCCCTCCACGCACTCCCTACCTCTCCCCTCTCATCTCACTCTACTCCCCTCCACGCACTCTCCTACCTCTCCCCCTCTCCTCACTCTACCCCTCCACGCACTCTCCTACCTCTCCCCTCTCATCTCACTCTACTCCCCTCCACGCACTCTCCTACCTCTCCCCTCTCATCTCACTCTACTCCCCTCCACGCACTCTCCTACCTCTCCCTCTCATCTCACTCTACTCCCCTCCACGCACTCTCCTACCTCTCCCCTCCTCTCACTCTACTCCCTCCACGCCTCTCCTACCTCTCCCCTCTCATCTACTCTACCCCTCCACGCACTCTCCTACCTCTCCCCTCTCATCTCACTCTACTCCCCTCCACGCTCTCTCTCCTACCTCTCCCCTCTCATCTCACTCTACTCCCCTCCACGCACTCTCCGACTCTCCCCTCTCATCTCACTCTACTCCCCTCCACGCACTCTCCTACCTCTCCCCTCTCATGTCACTCTACTCCCTTCCACGCACTCTCTTACCTCTCCCTCTCGTCTCACTCTACTCCCCTCCACGCACTCTCCTACCTCTCCCCCTCTCATCTCACTCTACTCCCCTCCACGCACTCTCCTACCTCTCCCCTCTCATGTCACTCTACCTACTCCTCCCTTCCACGCACTCTCCTACCTCTCCCCTCTCATCTCACTCTACTCCCCTCCACGCACTCTCCTACCTCTCCCCTCTCATCTCACTCTACTCCCCTCCACGCACTCTCCTACCTCTCCCCTCTCATCTCACTCTACTCCCCTCCACGCACTCTCCTACCTCTCCCCTCTCATGTCGCTTGACTCCCCTCCACGCACTCTCCTACCTCTCCCCTCTCATGTCATTCTACTGCCCTTCACGCACTCTCCTACCTCTCCCCTCTCGTCTCACTACTACTCTACTCCCTTCCACGCACTCTCCTACCTCTCCCCTCTCATCTCACTCTACTCCCCTCCACGCACTCTCCTACCTCTCCCCTCATCATGTCCTTACTCCCCTCCACGCACTCTCCTACCTCTCCCCTCTCATTCACTCTACTCCCCTCCACGCACTCTCCTACCTCTCCCCTCTCATCTCACTCTACTCCCTCCACGCACTCTCCTACCTCTCCCCTCTCATCTCACTCTACTCCCCTCCACGCACTCTCCTACCTCTCCCCTCTCATCTCCTTACTCCCCTCCACGCACTCTCCTACCTCTCCCCTCTCATCTCACTCTACTCCCTCACGCACTCCTACCTCTCCCCTCTCTCTCACTCTACTCACTCCCCCTCCACGCACTCTCCTACCTCTCCCCTCTCATCTCACTCTACTCCCCTCCACGCACTCTCCTACCTCTCCCCTCCATCTCACTCTACTCCCCTCCACGCACTCTCCTACCTCTCCCCTCTCATCTCACTCTACTCCCCTCCACGCACTCTCCTACCTCTCCCCTCTCATCTCACTCTACTCCCCTCCACGCACTCTCCTACCTCTCCCCTCTCATCTCGCTTGACTCCCCTCCACGCACTCTCCTACCTCTCCCCTCTCATGTCACTCGACTCCCCTCCACGCACTCTCCGATCTCTCCACGATCATCTCACTCTATATTCTTCCTCTACATTGTTGGTGTCTTGCTAATACGAGCATAAGTTTGGTTCTAGAGTTATGAATATAATGTCGAAGACATTTAAATAAATCAGTAGAGTGTAATGCCACATATTTCACTCCCTGCAGATTGAGGTATAGTGGAATTTGTGATAATGTGATATCTGTGACCATCTATAGGAAATTACAGCTACATCACCAGGTACAAATAAGTTACTGGAAAAAAAAGTGTGCACACGTATGCGAGATTTATAGCTTCATAGTTTAGTTTCAAAATTCGTCCACCGAGGATATGAAGTGATGAAATCAGCTCGTGTGCAGATGCTAGATGGATTATTAAATCGAAGGATCATGAGACACGGCTACAGATTGGAGACGTCTTTTTCCAGCAGTGGATCGAACAGCGATAATGACAATTATGAACATTTGAATAGTGATTTAAAGCTTTGGTGACTGCAGGGATTCATCTTCTTGGTTCTTTCGGTAAAGTCACGTAGAAGGGAAGTTATAAAATAATAAAAATAAAACATAATAAAACAATTCTCACGACGTTTCGGCCACAACGCAAGGACGGCTGCTTGCGTTGTGGCCGAAACGTCGTGAGAATTGTTTTATTATGTTTTATTTTTATTATTTTATTACTTCCCTTCTACGTGACTTTACCGAAAGAACCAAGAAGATTTAAATAGTGCTAAATTTGCTAACTGCACTTTCATTGTGTTGTGCGGTTTAATTTTGGGGAAAACTTTTAAGCAGCGTCGTTAATTAAAAGTGAGAATTATTTTCCTTTATCAATAGATAGGTGTTTTTTAACTTGTGGCAAAAAGACAACGTGTAAATGTTCTATATCCCCACACGTGTTTGGGTTAATAATAGGGGGGAGCGTTAGTGTAGCGGTTAGCGCACTGCGCTGTGAGCACGGCGACTCGAGTTCGATTCCCGCTCACGGCCAACGCCAGTGACGATTATCTGAGCCTTCCCTAGGTCGACTCTGCCTTCAATGGAGTACCTGGTGCGGTGTGTAAAACATTGGCACTGGGGAGACAAAGGCGGTCCGGGCGTGGTGTTGACCATCCACCCCGTCGTGTGCTTTGCCGGTCTTCATCGGTGCCTGCTAACAGCACTTGCCCCAACAGTCTGTTCAGGTTATACGGGCGGGAATGTTTTGTCTTTGTGTTAATAATGGTAATAATTATCCCATCTAAATGTGTTCAGGAATCCATACGCTTTGGTTCTTTCGGTAAAGTCACGTAGGTATAAAATAAAATAAAATGTTATACCTACGTGACTTTACCGAAAGAACCAACGAGTATGGATTCCTGCTGTCACGAAAGCTTCAAATCAAGATTGTGTTCAGGAAATCAAGCGCTCGACATTTAAAAGCTCAGAGACATGGCATCCTTACAACTTGGAAACCCAACTCTTGATAAAGACATGACCCAAACCCTCCCCTGTGAATAGACTACTTGATGTTTAAGCTTTTATGAGCCAGTGGTAAACTGAACCATAATATCAAGAAAGTACAAGATGAATTCAGTTGTCGAACAGCTTTAAGACCACTTCAGTCAGTACATTTCAGGGTCCTGTGTTATAGCTGTGCTCATACCTCAAATGTAAAGATCTTGCTATTCTTTTTTTCGTCTACCAGTCTAGACATAACAAAGTGAAACCCTACTTTAACGTTTTATAAAAGTCTACATCATATACATCAATGCATGTTTGACACTCAAGTCGTTGGTGAATTTGTAGCTTGGAGAATTACGTGATTGACCTGCAAGCAGAATGCTGTGGGTTAAATGTAGTCACGTGCAGTTTAATGGTCAATCTAAGTGGTTACACACTTCATATGTCCGATGATTGTTTGTTATCCGCATCCCATGTGTTGCATAGAGGATGAAAATTGCATTCTCCCTGTCACGTTGGGGACACACAAACACTCAAACAAGATCTCTATTTTAAATTTGAATGATCGCTCTTTACATCGCATGGGACACTAAGCCAAATAACCCCGTATAACCTGCACAGGCTGTTTGGGTAAGCGCCATGAGCGAGTTCTTATCAACGCAGGTACGGAATATGAGGGGGGGGGGGGGTTGGGGGTTTGCCAGAACCATGCCTGCAACCCTTTCCTCCCGAGTGCTGATGTTTTGGACGACATGCTAAGTACAGCATTAATATAAGGCCGCGTTGACCTAGTGGAGGGCCAATCCAAAAAAATCGCCACTGATGTTGGCTAAGGTCGCTTGGTAGTGCAGCGCGCTAACTACTACACCACTGTTCTGTCGCGTGGGATACTCACGCTTTCACATGTACACACACGTAACAGATCTCAGTCGTAATGCGAATTAGTGGGCCCGTGCGTCACAAGGGATACACATGGAATGCATGCACAGGATCACTATCTGAATATTAATCAACTTGCTCCACATCCTAGGTCATGTTTACTAACCATCAGGCACGTGCAGTATGTAAGGACGTAATCTGAATGGGAACGGAGAAAGCCTGATGAACGGAGAAGGCCTGGTGAACGTGCAAAGGTGCACGAAGTTGGCTCGTGAGGACTGCCCGAGCAAATGATGATGATACGCTTTCTAGTTTTTTTGTGGCCATACTATTGAGCAATAAACTTAATTTGGAGCTATGTATCTCTGTGATATCTGTTTCTACTTTTATGTCTGTCTATATGTCTCTGGTTCTGTGTTTTATCAACCAGGTAGGGTGTTGACTGTTATGTTATCCGACTCTCTGTTGTATTACATTACATTTCTAAGTATACTAGATTTGTGTTTCTATTTCATTTATACCTGATGATGATTGCTTGTGTTGCAATCGAAACGTCGTATGCTAGTATTTAATTTATTATTTTATCTTTATACGTCACTTTAACGAAAGAACCATAGAGTATTGAGCAATAGTTAGTTGATCTGTAGGCCATGTGTGATGGGGTCAAGTGTGGGGCTTCTCCGACTTCTTCCAAAGAAGAGTAGACCAAATACCGCTCCAGCAGGGATCTTTATTGGAGACCCTTCCACCAGCAGTGACGTGAGAGCAAGACATTGCAGGGACGCACCTCTATCTCTCGGCGGGACGACATGAAACATCATTTGCATGCGGATGACAATCAAATTTGCTTTTAAATTTCAATTTAAAGCTTTCGTGACTGCAGGGATTCATCTTCTTGGTTCTTTCGGTAAAGTCACGTAGAATGGAAATAATAAAATAATAAAAATAAAACAGGTGGAGAACAGGTCTGTCGAGAAGACAGAGTCTGAATACATTCAGACTCTGTCTTCTCGACAGACCTGTTCTGACCTCCACCTGAAGACGGCTGCTTGCGTTGTGGCCGAAACGTCGTGAGAATTATTTTATTATGTTTTATTTTATTATTTCCATTCTACGTGACTTTACCGAAAGAACCAAGAAGATGAATAAAATTTGCATTTCGTCAAAATGTCGCCGTTGAGACCAACGTCAGCCGGTGGTTTACATTCTACCGCTCAGCAGTCAAGCGGCAGTGTGGGTCCGGGGCTCGTGGGCTCTCGGCATCCACTGCATTCTGCTGGAAATGCGAAAAGTTCGCGTTGGTATTGATGACCGTTTCATTTCGCCGCTTTCCAGTTGTTAAATGTCTCGGTGATTTTTTTTTTCTTACTCGGCCTCTGTCACTCAAGGCTCATTTTTTTTTCATTTTAGAAACGTCGCTCGTCTTAGTCTTTACTTGTCCATGTCTCATTTTTGGAAATGCCGATCCATGCCTTGGGGTGTCTCAAGGATTGATTGTTGCTATGGTGTTCTGTTTGGTGCCTCTTCCCAAGTCCTGGATGAAATACAATAAAGTCGAAGAAGTCAACTGGCAGAATGTTATCAAGAGTATTTGCGTGTGAACGTATTAGTCCGGTGCTGGTGGACTTCCTACAACGTTTTTAGTAGGTTTGAAGATTCTCCTCCTGACATATTAGGCTATAAAAGAGTGGACAACCAAGTTATCTCACATTTATTGACCACCACCCCCCCCCCCCCCATATGTGTGGCCTTCCTCTTTAGCTTTGTTTGTCGATGGCTGGTGTCCCCCTGTCCGCCCCCCTCCCTCCCACTGGACATCTGTGAAAAAAGGAGATTCACAGCTCATCAGATTCCTCCGGCAGTCTAAATAAAAGATTCTGATTCCGACTCGGCGCCTCCGTGGCGAGATGTTAACCGAAGGTCGTGGGTTCGATCGCGACCCTGACGCCTGCTGTATATTTTGAGTTTGCGTGTCCCTCTCCCCGTGGTCGTGTGAATTTTTCTCCGGGTATTTCGGGTATTTCCTCCCAAATTTAAAATCAACGTGCGATGATAAGCCACTTCGTCGAGCTTGTCTTTATGATGGCCAGCTCGCTTCTGAACAAACGAGCTAGATCGTTGAGTGGGCCTTACCTGGTAAAATAAAATAAAAAAAGTTTAGTTTCAATGGGCGACCGTGGCTTCTATTGTGCGGCAGTTCCGCGGCCTTGGAACGAGCGCCCTGCCCCCAGCGTCACTCGGGGGAAGAGGGCCTCGTTCAGACCCCTGCCTCTGCACGCGCTTTATTCTCTCTCGCTTTCGAGTCTCGCAATTGTCGCCTATTTATTTGCCGTCTTGGGCTTCTTTTTTCTCCGCCTTCGCCTGTGATATATTTTTTTGTGATGTGCGGTGTCTTTCTAGTATCGAGTAGAGGGAACACTTTATCAATTGTATTTTTGCCGTGTTATTATTATTATCGATACGGACATTCTTTTGGACAAAATTGCCGTCAATCAATACTCGACTCATTAATCGCTGCATCGCACGCCTTCAGATGCGCTTCTGCGACCGTCTGGAACGCTCCTCCTTAAAATATTAGGAAGCCACTGGAGCTGTGCACTTTTAAATCTCGATTGAAAACTCATTTCTTTGGAACTGCTTTTAACATTTAGTTTTTTGTCATTCCCCCGCACCTCCGATTAGCACGGTCGGCTAGGTGCGGCGCGAAAGAAGTTCAACGTACACGTGTAAACCATGTCACGCTGTCCGTAAGATTCTCTGGAAAGGGGACTCACTTCGCGCGTAGATTAACGCCTTGGCTTCTCTCTCAACAGAGAGAAAGAAAGAGAGAAAGAGGGCCTCGGCGAGTTTCGCAGAGTTCCTCCATGCTCGCGCCGGCGTGTGGCCCCCGCGTTCACTCTCCTGTAACCGTCAATTAGCTCCGCAATCCCAATGTTAATGACCGCAGGGGTAAGCCAAGCAAGCAGATGGCAAGCTTCTTGATACCGTGCCCACGGCACATTGGCGGCTTAGACCAGATGGGCGTTTGATTTCGCCGAACTTTGCACCCGCCCAGAGGTGAGGTCCCGATCCCTGCCCCTCCCCCCTCGCAAGCGCTGACATTTTTTTTGTCGGATTTGGCCAGCAGAGCGGTCAACGCCAACCGTTTTCATTTCATGGGCAGATCTGCTAACGACGTAAAATACATGTGCGTAGTGTTTATATATATAGATATTCATATATATTTTAAATCCCCCAAATGATATTCCAGTTCATCTTCTTGGTTCTTTCGGTAAAGTCACGTAGAAGGGAAATAATGAAATAATAAAAATAATACATAATAAAATAAAATTGTCACGACGTTTCGGCCACAAAGCAAGCAGCCGTCCACGGGTGAAGAACAGGGCTGTCGGAAAGACAGCGTCCGAATGAAAGTCATTCCGACCAAGAAGATGAATCCCTGCATTCACGACAGCTTTAAATCGAAAGAAATTCCAGTTGTCCGAAGAACCGTATCACATCATTCTACGAATACGATTCCTTCCAGTTGCGAAACTTGCAGTCAGCGGCGCATCACCGCGCGCCCGACGATGGCTCTGCTCCTGAAATCGCTGAGATAAAACATCTTCATCCACCAGTGCGATATGCGCCTTTTAATTCGTTTAAAAGCGTGCGCTTTGTTGAATGTCAATCGCACCGATACAGCACATTTACGTGGCATAGCTTGAGTTTAGCCAGGGTAAATTAAAAAAACATTTCGCGCGCATTTTTTTTGATGCAGTCATTGGTGACTGGGCACCACTGACTCACTCTGAACTCCCGGCATAACAAACAAAAATGGGGGGGGGGGGGGGGGGGTGTGATTTCTGGATTAAAACCCAGCGGCTCCGCATTGCCAAGCTCAGTGCTCTGACTCCTTCATCAAACCGGCCCAGCTCTCACGTCCCAAAGACAGCCGTGCACAGAAATCCGGGGCATTAAGGTGCCTTAGTTTGGGTTCTCTGAGCTTTGCAGACATTCTCGCTTAGTCATACGAATTTATAGCATACACACGCTGTATATATGAGGGGGGGGGGGGGTGCCCAGTCAGCTGCAGACACCGCAGTAAATTCCGTTGAAAAATTCTCCGGCCAACATCAATTGGCTCCTAGGGCGACTCACGTGGAGTCTGCACGGTGGTGACTTTCAGAGGAGAGAAAAAAAGTAAATCACGGACGAGGGTGAGAAGCAGGAGATGAAAAGGTGAGGGATGTTGACTGGGTTCGTTT
This sequence comes from Lethenteron reissneri, assembly GCF_015708825.2. Classification (NCBI taxonomy): domain Eukaryota; kingdom Metazoa; phylum Chordata; class Hyperoartia; order Petromyzontiformes; family Petromyzontidae; genus Lethenteron; species Lethenteron reissneri. Next base: position 3,496,757 of record NC_083787.1, read on the forward strand.
TGGAGCGAGTAGTGTCCGGGGTAAAAACGTCGTGATTTTTATTGTTTTATTTTTTATAAATTTTAATTTCATTTTTTACCTACGTGACTTTACCGAAAGAACTAAGAGTATGAATCCTTGCAGTCACGAAAGCTTCAAATCTAGAGATTGGGGAGGTTGGAGCAGGGGGCATCGGCGAGGTTGGGGTGCCTCCGCTTTATTTTGGAAGTGCCGTGGGCGAGAGGAGACAATGGGAGAACGCTGGGGGAGACGAGAGAATGCTGGCGACTGTCGATGTGCACACAAACGGCGGTGGCAGATACACTTACACACGACGTTCAAGCTGAGAAACGTTTTACGTTGCTGCTGCTGCTGCCCAAACTCTGCCAAAATGGATTTTAGTGGAGGCTCGGGGTGGAGGTTGGAGAGTGGGCGGAGAGAAGGCGGTGCCGTGAAACTTGGGATTGTACAGCCGCTAAATTTAAGCTCGTTCCAAAAGACCGCCCCTCCTCCCCTCTCCCCCTTGCCCACCCCGTCCCCCGCCTCTACCCAATCAGAGTGCCGTGGACTCATAAAAGAAACGAGCATCTGGCACGGAATTTATTTTTTTGCTGTGGCGGAGGGATCGGGATCGTGATCGTGCCTTGTGCGTCGCACGTGGCCGAGACTCGATTCGTGGTTGCGCGGCCGACGACTCCGCGTCGTCGCCTGCCTCTCGCCAATGATCGTCCCATCACCCGCTCCTCGTTGTGTATCCAAAGAGCACCGCGGCAGCGTGAATATATACATTTTCGTGTCTTAAATTGGGTAAAATGCTAAGTCGTACAACAACAATAATAACGTTGCATATCCACCCATCGCATGTCCGCCCTGACCAATTATGCGGCCACATCCATGTCAGCAGTTGTGCGTGTTGCAACTCTCAGTTCACATTGTAGAGAGCAATACAAGGGGACCTGTCGACGTTGCAGATGGTCCACAAAGCTGAGCGAGAATGTTGCTGGCCCGACGGACGTTGTTTTGCAAATGCTTATTGTCAAAACTTGAACAGGACCCAGAACAAGTTTGCACAAATTTAATTAAGAGGACATATTGAGCATATGGTGTGAGGGATGACTTTGGAGAGCTATATTCCCATGGTTCCAGACTAATAACAATATACAGGCCTTTGTCAATTCATAGCTAGACGATGTAGGCCTGCCTGTGCTGGGTTGTTGGTGGGTATCGTTGGACCATACTTCACTAAACGAGTCCGTGCCGGTTGGTGAAGGTGGGAGCCCAGGAGCAGTTCAGATGCCACTCACCACCGATATTAGCCATGGCCACAAATTACAATATCAGGAAGCCAGGTTCATAACTCTGCGCTCGAACCGCTGCACCACTAATCCACCCCAATAGTAAGAACTATTCATAATCAACGTTTTTGGGTTTAGATCGCGTTATTTATAAATGTGTCGTAACCCTCCACCACCCGACACGGCCAATCAGTAAAAAACGTGTCACGTTGACAAAGGATAAATAGTTCACTGCTTTAGCCCACCGGTGTGTTGAAGCATGAAACCACAACATTTACAATTTGAGTACGACGTTTCGCTGGTAATTGCATCCAGCATCATCGGGCAATTCGCCAGAATGGTGAGGCTCTGCTGTGTCTCCCGTTCTTATATAGAGCAGCAGCAGGGTGACGTCATCATTAAGTAAGAAATATGCCAATTATTTACCCAGGAAAACCTTGCTGAGTCTTAAGGGGGTTTTTTTTCAGCAGGGTTTTACATTAGGAGAGTTTGACCAATTCTATGTATGAGTGCTTGGGTTGACTCGCCTTGTTGGAAATGAAAAATCGTTGTCAATTCATACGGAAGGGATGAAGAGTCAGTAAGAATCAAATGGAGAAATACTTCTGCTGGAGTTTTGCTTGCTGGATGGGGCTGCAAAAGTAACAGGAGTTGAACTCAACTCTGGAAGATGCCTGCGGTCGTGGGTGGCGACAGCTCAAGAGAGGAAACACTCAATGTGCAGCTAGACACGCAAAATCACACTATGTTCATTTTCGTTGATTGTTTTGTTTTTTTGGCACGGCCAAAAACCCATTTGGTAAATAAATGCTCATTTTTGATTGGGACCTGGTGACACCATAGCAACCGGGTTATCGCGAAAAAACACAACAAATGAAACGATCCAAAAACAACTGCATTTGTTCGTGGTATATTGACCTAAAGTCCATCACAGGATTTTATTTCGATTTAAAGCTTTCGTGACTGCAGGGATTCATCTTCTTGGGTTCTTTTGGTAAAGTCACGTAGAATGGAAATAATAAAATAATACAAATAAAACATAATAAAATAATTCTCATCCAGAGAATAATAATAAAAATAAAACATAATAAAATAATTCTCATACAGAGAATTATTTTATTATGTTTTATTTATTTTATTTTATTATTTACATTCTACGTGACTTTACCGAAAAAACCAAGAAGATCCATCACAGGATCTTTCTGAAAAAGAGCATTGCTATTATTCATTCACCGGCATCGCGATTGTGTAGCTCGCGATCAGTCGGAGTTTTCTGCTTGATTTACTGTCATACTCGGCAGGAGATGCATTACATAGTTCACTGGTGACAAGAATGATATTTATTTTTTATCTTTAGCATTAAACTTAACGCAATTTGGACCTTCACTTCAAACCTGTCCGATGTGTAAGAATAACCAACTTCCTGGATCATAACATTTTTTAAGGGTTAATATTCCAATGTTTTCGGTTGTCAGATTGTTCTGGTTATTAACAATACACTCGACTCTGTTTTGTGGAAATGACACTTTTGCAGCCATTCTAGAACACCATGAAAATGTTACATCAGTCACTCAGTCACTCAGTCATCATCTGTATTATGTATTCAACGTGAACGTGCGGCTGTGGTGTGTAGACATTGTTACACAGACACCTGTCTGGGTTTCAATGCCGATCATGGTGCGCTTCAGTAGCTAATAAACCCCTGGGCTGGATTTCAGTGTAAAGCCTTCCGTCCAGGTGAAGTCATGATCGGTGGGGATGCAAAGGTGGTTGGTGTAGGTGTATTTGGCACGAAAGCCATGTCGCGTAGCCAGCAGGCCACAATAAGCGTTCATTCGTAGACGCATTTCTCAGCCGTTTATCGTAAATTCATAGGTGTGTGTCAAAGTAGTGAAGGTTGCTTTAACAGTATTTCATCTCCAACATTGTTGTTGTTTTGAACTCCTGGTTACTTCCAACACACGCATTATGTCAAGTGGTTAATTTTGGAATTGATCAAATGATAATACTAATATAATGAGAAGAAAATTGATAATCGCCTTTATCAATCCAGGAAAGTTTAACCGAGCCTCAAAAGTATATTTTTTCAGGAGGATTCTGTAACGAGATGTTTGCCCAATTCCTTCAGCAGAGCCTTGCCACTTGGGAGGAAACTGGGGCACCGAAAGAAAGTTTTCAAGCAAAGTTGGTTAAGGCTCAAAATGTGTCCACACAGATGGGTTATATAATCTATTGTTCTACACTATGGGGACCTCATTTGCCAGTAAAAATATGATAATTGGTTCTTTACCCTTCTATCTGGCAACAAAACTGACACCTTTTTGCAAGGAGTCATGTTTGCATAGACCGCAATACCTGCAGTCATAACACAAACAAAAGAACATAACTCTGATAATGTGCACTGTCCTTGAAGTTGATTGGTCCACACCCGAGACAGCTTTCCTTCGAGCCTAGTCTCATATGGGTTGGACCAGATGACGCCAAAAGGCGCACCTTTTGGCGTCATCTGGCCTTTTGGCGTCATCTGGTCCAACCCATATGAGACTAGGCTCGAAGGAAAGCTGTCTCGGGTGTGGACCAATCAACTTCAAGGACAGTGCACATTATCAGAGTTATGTTCTTTTGTTTGTATTATGACTGCAGGTATTGCGGTCTATGCAAACATGACTCCTTGCAAAAAAAGGTGTCAGTTTTGTTGCCAGATAGAAGGGTAAAGAACCAATTATCATCTATTGTTGTAATTGCCAACCCCCTGGCTGCTCTGCAGCGCGAGCCTTCAACACCTGCTGTGGGCAGGCAGTGGCTCCCGTCCAATTGCCGAGCAAACTCATCTACCCGCTAAGTGCGTTGAGCTCTTCAAAGATGTGAAGAGAGAAGGGGCACATTCCCTCTCGGGGGCTTGGTCCTCGGCGGGTGGACGAAGCGAAGATGGCCAAATAAAACAAGGTGGGAGGGGAGGGGGGGCGATTGACTGAGTAGCCCCCTCTCTGGATTCGCCTGCCGCAAAGGGCACCACTCACAGCAGAGGGTGGAAGGGGCGGGAGCCATTGACTGAAGAGCACAAAGGGCGTGGAGGTGAGTGGTCAATTAAGGTCGAGTTGGATTGCATCCCGAGGCTCGCTTGTTTTAAGCAGTCGCTGTACTGGTAAAATCATGATGAGGATGATGACGACGATAATAATTCTAAATCTAGAATTGTTATAACAACACTCCTGCAACATCAGAGCCCAGCGCCACATTAAATACGCACTACAATGACAATAGTTGAAAGCGATTTGAAGCATGTTTTAATGGTTTTGGGTGGGTCTGACTTTTTTTGACGCCGTGTGACGAGGAGGGGGGGGGGGGGTCCAAAATCGTCCAAAATCGCGTGACGTCATTTATGGACGACCCCATACCACGAGAGACCGTTTGGGTCATTGTCGGAAGAAACCCGAGCAACCCGGAGAAAACCCACACGCAGCGACGCGAGGCCGTGACACTCAGCACCCCCCCCCCACCTCCTGACAACAGCTTGGAGCCTCACGCCCACTACGACATCTGGCAAGTTCGAGTAGTGGCCGATCCAAGCAAGTTCTAACTGGGCACGACAACTGCTTTAGCCTTGCGAGGCCGACGGGATCGAGCCCGTTAAAGTGATTTGGCCGCAGGCATAGAGAAGTCGTACGCGCGTGCACACACACACACAGGACTTCGTCTCTTTCGCTCTCTCAGTGCATTCGCTTTTCTCCACCCCCCTACCCCCGCCCTAAGAAAGTAGAGTGTGAATGCAGAAGAGCGCATTAATCATCGCCTGGACCACAGCCCGCTCCCACTCCCGTCGCACTCATGCGTGGAGAGGCTTCTGCACGGGCATGCAGATTGCGACTCGCACAATGACTTCATAGTGCGCTCCACCAAAGACTGTCGTAGCGGCTCAGATGGGAGGGGGGGGGGAGAGAGAAAAAATACAATAAGCACCACACTCGGCGTGACCATCAGAATGCTAAAGTTGCCGCTGGCTTTTTTTGCCCCTCGTTTGCATTTATCAGTGGACAGGCGCCCTGGGAGCGACTTTTCGCGATGAGAGAGCGAGAGAGATGGGTCGGTTGGGCTATTGCGCTCCTTGATCGCTGCAAGATTTATTGCTGCAAATTATGAAGTGAATAACTTCCCCGTGAGTGAGAATCGCCGTGGAAAAGTGAACGGAGGTGAGAATCCCCGTAGAGGAGATTAATTCTAGATTTGAAGTTTTCGTGACTGCAAGGATCCATACTCTTTGGTTTTTTCGGTAAAGTCACGTAGGTGAAAAGTAAATAAAAAAGAAAACAACTGAATTAAATCACGACGTTTCGGAAGCAACACAAGCCTCCGTCATCAGGTGTGACTGCTCCAGCAAAATTATTTTTCATACGCTACAGTAATTTTGCTGGAGCAGTCACACCTGATGACGGAGGCTTGTGTTGCTTCCGAAACGTCGTGATTTAATTTAGTTGTTTTCTTTTTTTTTGGTTTTCACCTACGTGACTTTACCGGAAAAAAAACCCAAAGAGTAGATAATCTCCGTGTTTGCAAGCTGCAGTGGTGCGCACGCGTGCAAACGATGTTTAAAATGTTTATTTCTTCCTCAATCCACTGCTGGATGAAGGCCCTCCCCACACTCTGTTATTTTTAACGTGCTTTGCCTACTTTGTTCAGTGCGGATTGAGAAGTGGGGGGGGGGGGGGCAGAATTGGTGTTAGCCATGGCTGGGAATTGAACCAAGGTCGCCGGATTCATAGCGCAGTGGCTCTTAGCTGCTGCACCACCACTCTGCTCACGAACTCTTTTACTGTGACCTAAATTTCAGTTTCATATGTTGTGTGTGTGTGTCCGTGACTCGCCCAGTGCCCTGACACATCGTATTTATAATTCAGTAGCATTGTAAAGTGCCTTGTTCTAAATCAAACCCAAAGACCCCAATTTCACCCTGGTCAGACCGTCGGTGCTGAAAGCTGCTGTTAGCGAGCACCCACATCATAATAAAGCAAATTATTTACCGGAGAAGGCTCACTGAGTCTGTAGTACAACACGTGTGTTAACATCCAAGCGTGATGATTATATCGCTTAACCCTCCGATTGGCCCCACAGTGGGGAACGTTATGTTGCAGTGTAAATAATAATAATACCACTAAAATACTCGGGAAAAAATTCAATGAGTCTCAGGACTTTTTATTTTTTTAATGAGAGTCCACGTAGTAAAGGGATGTTTTGGCTGATTCCACTGTGCGATTTGCTCGTGGGAGGCAACTGCATTTCTGTGCTTGGGTGAAACCCCATGCACACTAGGGGGTGACTATCAGCACTGCCAACTCTTTGCCTCACCTCCAATGAGCGCGGTTGGCTACGTATGGTGCGAAAGAAGTTCAACATACATACACCTCGCCCACCCCATGTCTACAACACGTGGCGAGCTCTGGTGGTCACCCGTCCGAGTATTACCCAATCTCGATCATGTCTAGCTTCCGAGATCTGACGAAAATGGGCACATTTATGCTTATCTGACTGAAGGATTTTTTTTTAATTAGAGCTGGCCTGTCGGGTGATTTACGTAATCGATGACCCAACCGACAATCAGTTTGATGACGTGACGAATCGATGAAAGGAAAAGGTTGGGACAAAAGTGTCTCCTGTGCCACCACATGTGACCCTGGACGAGAATCAGACACGTGATGAGCCCCTTGGTTGAGCTATCACTTGTGGCCAGGTCGCTTCTACATACGTAATATTTTAAAATACTTTTTTAAAAACACGCTTTAATGAAATGTAGCGTACTCGTAATGGCAGAACTCCACGACCTAAGGGACCATGGTGAGTTACAGCCAACGTTAGTTGAGCGTGGACAATTAGACCCAAGCCGAAACATAACATATAAAAAAGAATGTTTATTTTTATAGAATATAGTATTGTCATCAGTATGACATAAGTATACCAAGTTTGCAATCGATACCACATTGGGAAGTGGGTTAAAATTGAGTTACACGATTTGAGGATACAACAACAAGACACAGAGTGAGTTAATAGAAAGCGTGTAAAAAAAGAAGCTAAATGCTTTATCTGTTAAAATAAACGTAGATGTTGATTTGAAATGTTTAATGATTTGCCTGCCCTTCCGATACGTTGCACTCGTGTCGTATTTTCATATTGTTGTTGTAACTTTATGATCCACTCCAACTGGGCATCTGTGAAAAAGAGCTTTATAGCTCATCGGATTCCTCCAGTGTAAATAAAGATTCTGATGAGCAGGACTTGATCATGTCAGGCCTTGTCAGTTCATTTCAAATATATATGTGTATTGTAGCTTTGTGCTTATCTATCGTAAAATTGTGTTCCGTTATAGCTGTATAAAAGTTCTTAGTTTGGGTCTCATTGGGGTCTTAATTATACCCAAACACACACCACGTAACTCTAATGGTTATACGATTCACTGTGCTGGTGTGGACATGTATTATGTAAAACAAAGCGCATGACAGACACTAATTCTCAGGCCGTGCGCGAGCCCAGCCTTCGTCTCTAAGTTCTCGCAGTGTACGCTTCTCTAAACTAATTTGAGCTTCACCCAGACAACTCATTGGGGTGAAGAAAATATAAAGAAACTTCAAATGTTTTAATCAAAGTGTATTCAAATACGTTGGGCAACGTGTTTTGTGTTTTTTGGAAGCGAGTGGTTTCTCATCAACGGCCACTCCAGGCATTGTGCGCTGTGATTTACGCATTGTTTATGCCGCAACGGTTCATCGATTTGCGGATTGTGTGTGGTCGGGAATGGTGTGCGTATTCTCGCCTCTTCTAAGGCGTCGTGCCACCGTGGTAGAGTGGGCAAGATGCCCTCTGGAGGAGTGATCATGACCTCGCTTTAGTGGAGGCTGTTCTGCAAGCAGTGACGTGAGCAGGAAATCGCAGGGCTGCAGCTTGACTATTTTTTCCCCCGCTCACGTTTTAACTGTCTCTGAATGGATGGAATCCACCACGCGTTCTCTTATTTAAACTTAAATTATATTCACTACATCCTAAACTATTTTTTTCAATCAAATATATTTTTACGCATCGAATGAGTAATTTTGTTGTTGGTAGGGCGTCCACATTTGCATTCGAAGTGATCCTATCAAGTTTTACAAACGTTTTATAAATTTGTTACGTAATACAAATGTGTAAAACGGAAACAATCCGCAGATGTACATGTTGGCATCGCTTGACACAATGCTCGTACGTGCATTGTCGTGCGCACAGTAAATAAAGATGTAAGGGAATAAACATACGAGTGAAATGGTAACAAAGCGTGCGTCGTACGTAAGGGGTCTGCCCTGAGCCTTGGCATATCTCAGACAGATGGTCTGCGGCTGTGTTTGGCTGCGTGTAATGTGAGGAGCGCGCGTACACTCGCATACGGCTGCTCTTCAAGACGAACGGTTACATTTCCCACTCATCAGAGATGCACATGGAATACATAGATAGGATTGTTACTCACGGATGTACAATCTAATAATGCTCCACAAGGGCCAGAGAGTCGAGGCTTGGCACAAATGTGGTCAAGTGCATGCTTGCAATGAGACAAATCTGAAAACCTCCACAGATATATTTGTGCCCAATATAATGTGGCCCCGAGGTTGATTGGTTTCACTCAAGGGAGAGGATCAGCACACATTTCTACGTTGCTCAAGGCTCGTGATAAACACTTAATATATGGTCTCCATCATCAATGAACCTGGTAAACTGCCTCCCAATGGTGGGTGAAACTAAAGGCAATCGAATGAGAGAAAACAATGCAACTGCTTACAAATACACAAAACCCATGCACCAATTCACACTTAAATAGAACCTAAGCAGATCGGAGTGCAGTTCGTACTTTGATAGGAGACGGCCTGAAAATACCGAGTGCTGTAGGTTTGGGCTGCGAGGTGGCCTGGAGTAGGCAGTACACAAATGTACGCTTTGGTCTGTCCGTGCAGACCTTTGACTGTTATCCACTAATGTGAATGGATTTCCCATGTGTACTCCACTTTCCTCCTCCATGACAGATTCCTCATGGATGGAATTGTCCAAACATAAAAAAACACGTGACTCTCTTGAAAAAGCGAGTTCCTTAGGGCCCGTACATAAATGACGTCACGCACCTGGGAGGGGGGGGTCAGACATTTGTGACGATGTGTGACGAGGGGGGGGGAGTTTGAGAAATGTGACGTCACATCAAAATGCGCAACTTTAAATAAATATAGACAACACGTTCTACTTAATTAAATCGACTTTTTGATAAAAAATAATTATCCTACACATCAGAGTGCAGCGCCACATTGAATACGCACTACAATGACAATAGTTTAAAGCGATTTGAAGCATGTTTTTATTTTTTTTGGGGGGGGGGGGCAGAGCTTTGTAACATTTATATTTGAGGGGGGTCTGACTTTTGTACAAAATCGCGTGACGTTATTTATGGACGGCCCCTTATTGAGACGAAGTACAGGTTTCCTGGGCAATGGGTATAACTTTGTGATTCGTATTGTAGAGTTGAACAGTTCAACGCTGAGAATAGAATGAACAGCACATACAAAGATGTGCCATTGCATGTACAAGAGCTTAGCCTTGTGAAATGTTTCTTTCGTTGTGTCTCAGACCAAGGACTCTATACGGTTGGGAAACTGTGGCCAACCACACGGTCGCGATGGGACTTCTCTGCTGCCACCTGCTTTCTCGTCATTTACAGCTCTGAATTTTCAAGCTGAAAATGTGTACAAATAAAAGTGGTGAAACAACACACTCGGAATTACAGTGAGAGACTGGCGGCAGACCTCGTGGATATGAGAATGCATGCTAAATTATGGATCTCGAATTGAAATCTTACGGAAGTGGGGGCGTGCTGATGGAACAGCGGGTTAAAGCACTATTGGTGATGGATAGGAACGATGGCAGAGCGGTTAGCCAGAGGAAAGAATGTGTTTGAGAGAGGACGACCATCACGGAATATGGAGTGATGAGATGAACTCGCGTGCAGGAGTGAGATGGTACGTGGCATCGTAATACCACGAGGTATTGTTGACTTTTCAGGGAGACCGTCAACCAGCGGTGGACAGATCATAGCACAGACAATCCATACGAGTCCAAAAATAGGACGACCATGTATGTAATTACCTTATTTCCGGCAACACATTTCTCGTGCAGAAGTACTATTTGAGCTCCGGTAACAAATGCTCGGGGAGGACCGCAGTTACGGTTACAGTGTTCAAAGGATGTTGTGGTCTCATGCACAGGAGTGCCTGTTGGTGGTGCCTCTAGGGGGCAGCACTGAAAGCCTGTGGACGGGAGATGAGGGTCTGAGAATCTCCAATTTTCCACGTGGGGATTTCTCTTGGCACTGGTTAAATGTCCAAGGCAGGACCCCTAGTTAAAAAAAAACTGGTTTTGGAGACTCGGTGGTGCTATATGCTGTATTTGTGTTGTGAGGCCCTATTATAGCTCACATTTCATCACGACAATCATCATCATCAACCATGGTCACTCCACTCCTGCACAAAAGCCTCCCAGGCCACCACCAACCCTCGTGATTCAACAATGCAACAACCTACGCATAAGATGAATCCATCACTCCATCTCCCCCGTGGACGTAATTTTGGATGAACAGTATTCCCTTCCTTGACTTTCACTCCATCAATATCTTTAGCCATTGGCAATGATCCCATCTGAAGCGACATTTTACATTAAATTAAAATTCCATATAAAATGTTGGAATTATAGAAAGAATATTAATCAACATGTTCTGGAAATTATCCCAGGTAAATGAAGTAATAATATACAGTAAGTCTGTTTTATATGCGCTTTAATTGATCATACTAATATTATAGTACTATGATATACTATGATATAGTACTAGTTTACTTTAAACATGTTCATCATAGCATCATGATGGCATTGTCATGTCAGTTTTTATGATCCACGTTTGTGACGACACATTTGCAATGATATTTGACAAATAAGCCGTTGGCATACCACATAATCCCATTCATTCAAAAAAACATGCTGTTTCATAATCCCGTTCTCTGCACGAGGTTTAGTCTAACAGGCAAATTCAAGCCAACTGGTAGATCTGCTGAATGGAATATCCACACAATGAGAGAGCCCATTATAGTTTAGTTAGACAAACCGCACGCTAGCGTTTGGGAATGCATTCAAACTTTTCAAACGCATGTCAGTGAGTCCAACACCCAACATCACCTCCGACCTTTGCCTTCACCAAGCTTATGTTGTACTCTCTCTCTCTCTGTCTGTAAACCTAAATATTTCCCTGAGAAGGCCAGTTTGTTGACATGACATGGGGGAGGCCTTCATCCAGCAGTAGTTTTTCGAAGGGATGCAACTGTCACGTGCTGTTTTTTTCAACGTTGAAAATATTCTTATAGACTGACAGTAATCATAGTCATTCACAATTGAATAAAGATGGCTGTGGAAAGTTAAGGCTTAAGATACATGAGCAAAACAAACGTAATGTACAGCAAGTGCGCTCAACAAATATATTTCCTTAAGGGGCACAACTGCGAAACAAACACGGACCGTCTATGCCGAGGGGCTACCCGAGTTTACTTAATTACTGAAGGTGGACCGAGATACCAAAGTGATTAAAGCAGCGAGCTGCAGCAGCGTGGAGTGCTGATGGTAAACTTAACCTGATCGTTATGTTCCAGTGCGGCTACTATTAATCGCAGTACTGCAAATAACTGTAAGGTGAATCATCGTGCTACTGCAGTGTATACCTAACGAGCATTGTAATTGTACGAGTTTACTGCACTTTTATTAGTTACAGCCCTATCTATCTGTAGCTACCCATCTATCCACTGGTGTTGCGCATGAGATGGGATGGATTATTTGACCATACTTCCCCACGCTGGTCAGTGCGGGTTGATGATGAGCCTAGCGCCAGTCAAGATTATAATTTACCGCTAATTTTAGCCGTGACTAGGAATGGAACTTAGGTGCCTGGCCTCAGCGCCGTGTGATAATCACTGTGCCACCGCTGCACCCCAACTACTATGCACTATTTTTTTAATGTCATCAGGGTAAATGTAGGACATGACTTGATTGAATGAGAGGTACGCTCACTGCCGTGTTGTATCTTAAAATACAGATTCCCCCCATTCACCACTATAGGCGTAATATAATGTTGCGGCAAGCGCTGTTAGCGAGCACCTATTAAGGCATACACCGCACACAATGGGGGTGGGTGTCCAGCACCATGCCCGGCCGCCTTTGTCCCCCTGTGCTGATGTTTGCACCCCGCAAGCAGGTACTGTACTCCTTCGAGACTGAGTCGATCTAGGAGGAGGCGGAGGAGCTGCTCAGATTACCGTCACCGATGTTGGCCGTGAGCGGGGGAATGGAACTCGTGTGTGGTTCACACACACACTGTGTGGTACACACAGTGTGTGTGTGTGTGTGTACCACACACACACACACACTGTGTGGTTCTAACGCACACACACTGTGTGGTTCTAACGCACACTGTGTGGTTCTAACGCACACACACGTCTGTGCTTCACACACACACACACACGAGTGTGCTTCACACACACACAGTGTGTGGTTCTAACGCACACACACGAGTGTGCTTCACACACACACACTGCGTGGTTCACACACACACACACACGTGTGTGGTTCTAACGCACACACACGTCTGTGCTTCACACACACACACACACACACGAGTGTGCTTCACACACACACACACTGTGTGGTTCTAACGCACACACACTGTGCCACACGGTGACATTGGTATTCCAAGTCCTGCCTCTGCGCCTCTCGCCGCGACGTGCGGATGGATGTCTCTGACTCTCACTCACGCACAGCGGCAGATGCGCTTGCTGGCTCGTGCACCAGGCTCCGCTACATTACACGTAACACACGGGCATTTCTTGTTGTTGGTTGCGTTTATTCTACAACACGTGGCTTAATTTCTCGTGGAATGTTTTGCTTCCCTTGCGGTGAAATACTTTTCCGGAGCTCAGCCCCGGGCAGACTTGCTCCGGTTAAAATCACAAGCCCCAGATTGTCAGCACCCCATCCGCGGGCCCTGACAAACTCCAAAGTGTTTGTTGGTGTTGTGCCCGATTTTTTTTTTAAATCCCCCTCTTGCGTCGCGGGAGAATCGGGCGAGATGTGTGCTGGCCTCTTAAAAAAAAAACGATCCATCCCGCGCACTCCGATGCAGACACGGGGCTCGAATGCAGAATGTCAGTTCCCCGCGGGAGGATTCGAACATCGCGCTACAGATGTTGCCTCTCGAAAGCGGCATGACTTGAAACATATTTGTCACAGCCATTGAGTCTCACGCTGTGGTGTCCTTGATATATTAAAAACTGTGCGACTGGATTGGCGGGCGCTCAGGGTAGAGAGTGGTGGTGCCATGGGCGAGCCCACTGCCGCTGTATGTTATTATTCACCTAACCGATGCTGGGTAGGTGACCCCACTAGTACTCGCTCGGGTGGTTAAGTATGGGGGGGGGGTGTGGGTGAGATGACAGCCCCCCAGTGCAATGATGAACTCGGCATGAGCGAAAGCTGCATCCGGCAAGTGGCCTGCGAAATATATTACAGCTCGCGCGTTAATTACTCAACATTTAATACTGGTAAGTATCATAACACAAAACAATACGTCTATTCACTTGGGGTCGTGGATAGCTGTACTAAAATTTGTTTTTTTTTTATCGCCGTGCTGTGTTGACATATGGAGCGGTGTACACTTAGAGACGTGCAGCGTGACGCTTCCCCGTGTGATGAGTTGGGAAACAGCAGCAGCAGCAGTAGTCTCAGCGTCTGTGCGAGAATGACAATTGTGGTCGATACTGTGTCGGTCCACTGCCGTCGTGTAAAGGCGTGCACGACCAAGACTCCGGCGGGCTCGTATATAGGCTACTGTATGCCGTAGTGCCCCTCCATCCCTTCCCGGCTCCCTCCTGCTTTGTATAATTAACACGCAGTGGCAATCAATAAGGCACAAGGCACGCGAGCCGCGTACGATGAGCGCACATTATTTTTTTGACACACGCACGCACGCACTGCAATTGCGCACATATACATGCACAATGTTTGCATACAGAACGACACAATTGATGCTCATACACAACCGTGTAGTTATTAAATCACGTATGTAGATTGTGTGTGTGTGTTCTTAAGGCGCTGTGGGGAAAAAAAAAATTATCGGGCTCCGGAGCGCAGCGCACCGTGAGATGCGTCCTCCATCACAATGGCTCCTCGTCTCATCCAGCACGGTCTCCTCCCTCCAATGGATGCACAATGCGGCTCTCAGATCCCTCCCTCCCTCCGCCCGAGCCTGACTCCTCCTGCTGTGGTGGTGGTGGGGCAGTGATTCCCTCATTCCTCCCCCCCTCTTTCGCCCCATCGCCCATCCGTCCCATCCAAGCCACTGCCCACGCCTCCATCCCCGTGTCTCTCCCCACCCACCCACACAGACACACACGCCAGCTAGCCACATCTCCCACCCACCCGCCCGACAAGTCATCCAGCCCGCCCCGAGCTTATCTCAAGTGCGGCGGCTCGTTTCTAGCGGAGTTCAGTGCGGGACGGGGCGTGCATCCCGCGCCGAGTTGCGTGGCCCCACGTCGGGAATTGATCCCATGCAACGCCGCGACTTAGAGCATCGTCCTCGTCGTTATCATCGCCACTGTGTGTGGTGTGTGTATGTGTGTGCATCGAGATAAACACAATCAGCCGCAATGGGTCAGTAAGGCTTCGTTGAATTGTTAAAGCGCAAGAAGATTTCGTCCGAGCGCTTTGCGGCGAGGGGGCGGTGGAGTGACTTGGGATAAAGCGCTCGCTCTGATCGTCGAGAAGGAAGAAGGGAAGGAAGGAAGGAAGAAGGGAAGGACTGACAGAAGCACGAGAGGAAGAGACACACGTGAGCTCGTATAACTGAACGCACGGGCAAACAGGGAGCGAGGCGCTTGCGCGGTAGTGGGTGGTGGGGGGGTTGGGTGCCTGAAGCTCATCGCATCTCATCCTGCACCGCTCTTCGCCACAGCGCCTCAGTCTCTGCTACTCGCCTCTCCGGCTCGGTGTCTCTGCTCTCCGAGGGGTAAGTTGTGCGGATAGACGCGTGCCAACATCTGCCTCCAATTGATGCGCTCGCGGCTGGTGATGCAGCCGACGTTCTGGATGTTCCGAGACAATTGTCCCTATCCGCTGTGCGTGTGTGCGTGCGTTTGCGCACCTTAAGGTGCACCTAGCCTGGCACAAGCGCCGTGAATGACGTATTCGCCACTTAGTGGCGGGCGGCGGTTGTTGTTGTTGTTTTGCTCCGTGATGGAGAGTTGTGTGTGTGTGTGTGGGTTTTTTTTTCTTTAAGCTTCGTGCCAACCCATGCTGTGAAATCCGACTGTCAATCCGAATGCTTGTCTATGCATAAGTGCCTGGGTGCCAGTTTGTGTGGCATTGCTTGTTGTTGTGTGCGCGCGTTACCAAATCTCCTTCTTTAGATTTGCGTGCTTGTGCCTTCTGATGATGTTTGTGTGCGCGTGTGCGCATATGCATGGGTAGGTGTACGTGTGTATGTAGGGGAGCGGTAGTGTAGCGGTTAGCGCTACGAACGTGGCGACGAGTTCGATTCCCACTCACGGCCAACACCAAGTGACGATTATCGGAACCGGTGCTGGGCCTCCTCTAGGTCGACTCAGCCTCAAACGAGTACCCGGTGCGATGTGTGAACATCGCCACTAGGGGAGACAAAGGCGGTCGGGCGTGGTGCTGGCCACCCCACCCCGTTGTGTGCCGTGCCGGCCTCTCATAAGCGCTCGCAAACAGCACTTGCCCCAACAGTCTGTTAAGGCTATCCGGGGGATCTTTTTCTTTGTTTATGAATGCTCTGTGTTCACTGTATTTAAATACCCCCTGCGTCCGTTCGCAGTGTTGTATGTGAGAAGCCTGCAAACATCCATGGGCGGCGTAGCTGCCTTTGGGGGTCCAAATAATGGGCTGTTCTCATGATTTGTTCTCTGCATGAGCTGCTTTTCTTCAGAGCCGGCAAAGTGAGAAGCGATTGAAATAAGAGAGGGGTTAAAAATAAATTGCAATCATTGATTAATGAGGCAAAAAAAAACAATCTGAGCAATTTCTCCATCATCGTATACAATATCGCCGGCATTTGAAATGGTAATTTATGTTTTTCAAATCGAGGCAATCATTTCTCCCCAAGTTTTTTTTTGTTACACTAAATTCTGACGGCGTGATACGCTGCATACTAAAAGCTTTCAATTGAATTGAGTAAACAGCCCAAATACGCCATTTAACAGCAAATCAATATCGTTTTGCACCTGAAGTCATTTTTATTCAACAACAACAACAAGAAAACCCACCCCTGAAAATGTTTAGTTGACAGCTAATTAATCAATTTTGCGGTATTATAGAACAAATGTGTGAAATCTAGGATGATATTTGGAAACTGTCCACGTGTGATATGAGTGAATCCATCAGGCGCACACCTCAATGAGCTCCTCGGTCTCAGAGTTCATGGCTTGTAAACCACCTCGGGTCAAGTTAGAATGCCCAAGTGCATAATTATGCTTCACAATCGCCACGGGTTATCAATTACATCTTCACGACAAGTGTACGTGGGTATGTGTGTGTACACTCTTCACCTGGGCTTGTTGGTGTACAGTAAGCAAGTAAGTCGTAATGGCCACAGGGTGTGCACCCACCGTGTGAGATGTGATCGTGTTGACAATAATTGTTTGAGCCCTCTTTATTGTTTGACACGATTATAAGGTCCGCATTACACGGGCACTTAAATTGTACAGCCCTTTTATAAGTGGGATAATTGGCGTGGGTATGGGTGGGACTTAATTTAAAATCCCAAAATCACCAAATGCAACGATTCATAATTTGATGTGACGACTTTTAATCCGTATTATACCTATGTAATTTTAATTACGCTGTTTAAGCTTGACACAACAAAACTACTAAACTGTGCTGGCTCTCAGCGGAGGACCATTATTTTGTCGAGAAGTTCAAAGAAAAACAATACAATCTTAAAACATAAAATTGCTCGATAATAACCGCCAGTTACTTCACCTAGTTCCACAGAAAACAAACAAAACCGTGATCGTCACACACTCATGTTGGAAGCAATGCCCCACAGAGAGCGGCGGATACAATTAGGACAAGCTTGGGTCCCACGTGGTTCATGAAAAATCAACGTTATTAGCTCGCAGTAGATTATTACCGTGTTTGAGTCTGCCCTAGTGGCAACGAAGGTAAAGGCAGTCGGTTCACACGTGGGCTGCGTAAGCCCCCGAGATTAATCCCTGCAGGATATCAGCAAAACCACAGGCAAAGATTCATGTCGGGGGAGGAGATAAGGCGTGGAAGGCGTCTGTTCCCCACACGTTTTACTAGGGCATTGCCTAGCGGCGCACGATGCGAGTATCCGATCGTGTCCTCTATCTCTCCAGCCTATGGCAGCTTTGCGTTGACTGTAAAGGCACATTGTGTTGCCAAATCTGGCAAATGTAACGTGGACATGCAAATAAACAAACAAACAAACGCACCATCTAGAATAAAGACTACAACGAAACAAAAACGACAATTGAATTGCAGTGTAGTCGTGCAACTGACCTATCAGTGAGTTAAGTGAATTACAGTCAAGAATTATTTGGGACAATTCAGCACGTTTTCTTATAACGCAATGAAGGTGTGTGCTCTGCTCCATGTGCCCAGGTAACCGTGGAGGAGGTGATCCTCTTGAGTAGCAGTTGATCGTAAAAGGTGATTGGGAAGAGACATGGTGGTTGAGGAAATCTGTCGATATTTTTGTATCACCTCAATATAGGAATCAAACTGGGTCGGTCTGGATACTGAGTCCAGCCGTGCTCGCCTTCTCGTCCAAGTCGGCTCGACAATTTAATTGAGCCAGTGAAATAAGTCATACATTTCCCTTCAAAGAGCACGGCGGCTGGCTGTGTTGTGGTGGAAACATTTTCCGAGCTTGCAATCGGAAAGGGGAAGGGGTTAAAAAATACAATCTCACATCTCTGGCATTAAATTACATTTACGCTGAGTGTGCATGTGACTCTGGGCGAATGGGTTACTGATGCTTGTCCGATTGGACTTTGCGTGGCACGGGACGAGAACGCCTCACGATGAGCCGCTCGCGAAGTGGGCGAATAAATAGTGAATAGCGTTGGCCATTAGTGTATCGGCCTGCTAAGAGGGCCGGTCTTTGGGCAGATAAATAGTGGATGGAGCTGTCGACAGAAATCCGTCAGCTTGCCTAAACGCCCACCGGTGGGTCGAGGCGTCCCGGCGAGATCCGTTCTCCTTGAGCAGCAGGTCCTCGCTCGAATTGCACGCCCACCTTGCAACCCGCTCAACTTCGTAGCCGCTAATTACGAGGCTGGCTTCGCTTAATTGGTACCCAATTAATGCATTTGATGTGCACATTTCCGAGGGCGACATGAAAGTGCAAGGCGAGGGAAATGCATCTGCGGCGCGCGCGAAAAATGTGGGTCGCGGGTTTAACGCGTCGGGAAATCATTCATCGTGCATCATTTGTGCGCATGCGGTTATGCACATGGCATGTTTGCGTCGCATAATTCGAGCTATTCTGTGTGCCCTGATAGAGCATAGCCCGTGCCATATTGCGGTATGTGGTGTTCCAGCAGGAGGGCGTTCGTGTGGACATCTAGTGTAACAAACAAGGCTCAACAACAGGGGCCAATGGGTTTTATTTCTTTGTAAGTGTAGCGACTCGTGCATCACCCGTTGTGTTGAGGCTACGTTGTAGCCGGTAGCGCAGCGACACGCGGTCCAGCAGCCGTCTGAGTTGCGTTTGTTGGCGCTTGCGTTATGATGGGTGGGCGGGGGGGGCATACGTGCGAGTGCTACACTGTGCGTCGTGAGACCTGGCCTCGGACACGCCAGGCTCACGGTTGTGTTTGGGCGGTCGCGACTTACAAACAAACAAAAGGGCATTGGCATTTAATAGCCAGCGGCCCAACAGGCGCTGCCCACTCACGGGCAATGGATAGGCAAACGAGTGAGCATCATCCACTGCTGCGCTTCCGAGTTAAAGATGAACCTGCGTTCTCTGACCCTGGCGGCCAGAGGCTGATTTTCGCAGGACGTTGAAGTCCACCCTGTTCTCGTCTGTCCAGAATGGGTTGGCGTGAGCTGTAGCCGACCCACACTTTGCCCCACCGAAAAGTGATATCCCCCCCCCCGTACCCCCCCCGATTGGATTGTTGCAGTATTACGGTTTGGCCATGAGGGGGCAGGGGAAGAGAGGCAACACGAACAAGTTTCCACTCCATTAAGAAGGGACTGAACACAGCTGGGCACTTGTGAGGCGGTTACTTTGGAGGTCAGATGTCTGAGCTTTATATATATATATGTTATAAATGGGAATTTTGTGAAAAGTTTGAAAAGTTTTCAACTCAGAGCAATGCTTGCAAAATGATGTTGCTGACATTTTGCTAAATATGGTTCACGACTTTGATTCCTTACAACTACGACAACAAATAACGAAACAAGTATTAAAATAGAGAAGTCAATGCTAAAACACGATTAGTATGCCGCTACTTAAACATATGCAATGCGTGCACATGTTTCACTCGAAACAATTCCTCGCAGTTTGAATTGGCTCATACTCTCACCGCGTGTGCATAAACATCGGGAAATTGGCAGCGTCATCGGGATTCCATACGTCGGGGGGGACAGTTCTGCTGTTCTTCAAATCTGTGGTTGATTTTACACTTCAGTCCAGTGTACCGCTTGTTTTTTTTTCTCGTGAGGAACTTTCATGTCCTCTGAAGCACGTCGATCTATTGGCATAATGTATGCCGTGAGATCAAAAGTAATGAATATAATAATATAATGTAAAGCTCTTCAGAGGAAGGGGATGTTTTCTTTATACTTCAGATTTATATCTAGAGTACTTTTCTAAAAGCCTCCCAGTTCGTCGTGTTTTTGCTTTGTTCGTGCTTTCTCTGCTTGACATTTAGGGTTTTTCAGAAGCAGTTGTTTATGACCAGTTTTTTTCAAATCTTTTTCCTCCAAGGTCCATATGTGTTCGAATAGCTTGGCGATGTGGCCGGCTATGATAAAAAAATATTTATTAAGACACAAAAAACGTTTGGAAACGAATGCATGTGTAAATAATTCATATGCCATATATAACCATATGGGATATTGCATCACAGATATATATATATATATATATATTTTTCCCTGTGGACAAAACCAGCATAACAAAAAAACAGTTCCAGCCAGTAAAGTAATTTCCTTGCTGTCTGCGGCTAACATCTGTTGTGCACATGGATATGGGTTTAAATATTTGTTTGAAATCACACATAAATAAACTAATGCATTCATTCATTCAATAATTCATTTCGAGTCAAGAATTGCTTTTGATAAATATGGGATGCCCAACAGTGCCGGGTGGCTCATGACTTCAGTTTGCAACACAACAAACAGTACCTCTGGTTTTCAAGTTTCCAGCATCACATACAGTCAGATTAATGTATGATTAGAGTGTGAAGGCAACGCATGATAATCATAATAATAATGCTGCTCCCTCACAAAATGTGAGCCTCAAGATTATTTGTTCTCCTGGAAAACTGTGTGGGCTCAAAGATGCCTGTCTGTCTGATGGCGAATGCTGATGAGGAGGTTACTGGCATAGCGTTCCAGTTTCTCGATCCACCTCCACGCGGCATCGCCTGACCGTGGAAAAGCAGCGGGTACCGTCTGTTGCCTCCTCCAGCTGAAGCCCAAGAGCAGACACCGTTCCCAAATATGATGCCACCCACCTCACACCGATCTCTCAATGTACACAGTGTATGCGATAGGATGTCATAATCGTCACTGGCCGTGAGCTATCCACTGCTTGGATGAAGGTCTCGCCAAGCCGTTGCCATCTCTCACAGCCCTGCGATGCAACAATTCATTTGGTGCCCGTACAAGGTGCGGTGTCGTCGCTTCATCTCCTCTGTGGGCGTGATCACGGGATTGTTCCCTGCTCGCAGCAGCCACCGAACATCGCCCCTTCTAGCGACGCGTCCTGCCCAGGCCCACTTAATACGACGCCTCAAATCTGTGTTGGCTCCCTAATGAACGTGTTCCTCCTCCTGAGTCGAATTGCAAGCAGTTTTGGTCTATTTTCTCTGCCAATGTCCACGTTTCTGAGCCACGTGTCATCGTATGTAATATACTCATGTATCCATAATACATGCATTTTTTTTTGACAAACGATTCACCATGCATTGGCACAGCAGTATATAAAACAACACGATTATTAATAGAATCGAATGCCCGTGGCCTTATCCGAATCTTACGGGTACCATGTCACTTCTGTTACAGACATCGCAAATTCTCATGTACTCATGTTTGAATGTGCCTGCTTGTCTATGTGGCTGGCTGAACGGTCTATTTTGCTGGCTGACTGCACAGAGGAACGGCTGGATGGCTGGTCTGTGAGTCAGACATGACTCTTTTTTTGGCCCAATTGTTTTGGCAGATGTCTACACAGCATTAATGCAATCCTGCATGGCTTTCGTATGTTGGGAGCAGTGGCGAATCTCGGCCCTTTTCTTGAACGCCACCGGGACGTTCGAAGGGCCTTGTGGTATTTGCAACGTCAACAAACGTGCGACAGGCAAACACCGATATCTCCTTTTGCCGTGAAATCGCAACACAAAGAGCCAAAGCTTATGGCTGATATTTCAATCACTTTGTTGCAGCTACTGCGGCCTTTTTCACTCTTCAGGAAGGCGAATAAAAAAAACGATATATACGTATTCCGCTCTGGTATATACTGCGTGTGAATTATCACCACTTAGCTTCACATTTTTATTGTTTTGATTTGTATCGCCAAAACCGAATTGAGTTTTCGCGATCAATATGTGCTCCCGGCTTTAAATTTTAACTCGGCGGGGGAGGGGAGAAGGACTCTGTTTTAGTAACTAAAGTTATTAACTGTCTCTCTCCAGGGACCGCGATGTGTCCTCAGGATATAGGTGAGAGCGACGTGCATTGTCGTCTGTTTTAGGGGGATGTCGTTCAGTGGCTGCTGTCCAATAAATGTGTTTACCATAAACATTCTCTTCTCGAGTGTCAGCTCGCACGCTGTGTGCCTGGCTGACGAAAGCAAGGCGATGAGTTGTCTCATTCAGCGTGCCAACATCTCCAATAGACTTCGTCCAGAGGCACCCGGCGAGTGAAAACGTGTACGCTCGTGAGCATTTCGGCCCATATTAAAGCGGGATCGATTCGGATTGAAAAACGTCTATAAGTTCAATTGTACGAGTCACGGTGCATTTTACGGCATTAACGTGCTCAGCTGCAGATTGACAGCTGCTTACAAATCCATCTCAAAATGCGCAGTCGTCGCTCTGACAGGACAACCCCACGTTTTCATAGCGCACATTGTTCGCAAATCACTGCTTTGCCATCTTGCGCGGACACATTGGCGTGACAGGTCCTCTTGAAAAAAAAACCTGTCGGGGGCGTTTGTTTTCCAACAAAATTTTTTCGTCCGCTTTTCAAAGATGCCGATTCGCATTAATCCCCAATGTCCATCGCCGTGATCATTCGCGCCTCTGGAACCCCCCCGCGCGGCCGCGGCTCAGCCCTCCAAGACGAGAGGCGAGCAGGGCCCGTCACTCGGCTCGGCTTCTGTCGCGGGCGGCGTGCGGAGCCCACCACTCCGGGGGGGGGGGGCTGACTCTTTTCGTCGATCCTCGCCGCGTCCTCCCTCCCCTTTGCGCGCGCGCCGCTGCACGTCGGCCCCAGGCTGTCGCCGTGAATCGCGGGGGGAGCCGGCACCGGCTGTGGCGACACGTGCCGCGCTCGCGCGTTATTCCGCGGACTCCGTTCTGTTTTGCCTGGCGGTCGCGCTGTCCTCGCGACTGCTTGGCGTCTGTTTTTTTTTTTGCCCGCGGGCTGTGACCAAAAATCGGGCGGCGTCGTTTGTTTTGGGGTGGTAATGGGTGGGGGGGGTCTTCTGTTTTTAAACGAAACGTCGGAGGATTTCAAAGTGACGTTTCACTCATTCGCACGCACGCGCGCGCGTTTGTTGTCACTGAGCGAGCAAAACAAACGAATGGACGATAACGACAACAAAAAAGCGGACCTACACGAGCTTTTTAGCCGTCAAAAAGTCAGGTGCCGTGAGCGAGCGTCTATTAAGGCTGGAATGGTGCTCAATGAAAGGGGGTGATGGCCCTCTGCCGTGCATACCTCACCACCTTTGTCTCCCGAGGGCTGGCATCTGGCTGCACCTCACCTGCATCAGCTGTTCATTTCAGGCTGAGTTGGTTGCGGCAAGGGTCAGGCCAGAGACAGAGAGACCTTAATAGCTGGGACCTGAATCCCAGTCGCTGGGTTCATAGCGCGGCGCAACATCCACGGGTCAACAGGATGCACGCTCACGGAGTTTGCAACCGCAACAAAAAAAAGAGAGACAGGATTACACTGAGGTTAGCAAATTCTATCTTTCGACACTCTTTCATTGTGTCATAATGCAACTCCAACACATTCCGACTTGTGTGCCGTCTCCTCGCAAGCAGTTCCTCATACGGCAAACACGCACAAGACGGCGCTTTTTTAGGTAAAACCACGGCATGCATTGAACGGTTGCCGTTGCTGCATTGCGCAAGCGTCGCATTTGATGGACTACAGAATAACCGAAGTAATCTTGTGTCTGAGATTAATTTTGGAGACGACAAAAAGCAACACACGAATGCGCTGCGACGATTATAATGGGTGTTGTTTTTGTACGGAAGTTAACAGCGTTAACTGGAGTTGTTTTAGAGTCCTATTAAGGCATTGTAAAGCAACTACATTGCACTTATTTGAAAGGAAAACATGAAGATGTCTCAAACAATATTGTGAGGAAATAACACCATTATCGTAAAACATGTGGTTAAACATATTGGAACAAATCACTGAACAAAGACGCACATTTCTCATTGCAGGGCGATAATGTTTTAATAACTGCGGTGTCTTATTGCTGAATAAAAAATAAACATTAAATACATGTTTCAGTTTAACATTTCTCACGCAGAAATCAGTGCAATTAAGATTGCGAGCGTTATTGTGCTAAATTCTGATGAACATCAAGAGGCAGGGAAACCTCAAGAGTAAACGATTTGGGGTGAGTGCTTTTCTGTCCTATTCAATTCCAGTTGTTGAAGCAGATTTTCATCTATACAGCATACAATAAACAAACAAATAAATAAGCGTCACGATATATCTATTTTGTGAATAATAGCGAGTATCTATCTCGTGATACGTGCATCGAATTGCATTCGTAAAAATTGTATGACATTCATTGTGTAAAATTTGGATGTATTGGCTTAATGTGACCCCTGCAGCCTCTGGAGTCCGCTAGAGTCACTAACATATGAAAATAAAAATATATCTTTTGAATCGGATCATGAATGTGGATAACGACAATTGATCAAATCGCCATCAGGCTAAATTGCTGCACGCCAAAAAGCACAACACTCTGTGCGCGTGAATGGCATCATCTGCACGCAGAGTTTGTAGAGCAACAGCTCCTCCTAACTTCACATTCGTGAGAGCCTGAGTTCAAAGATCAAATCAGTCCATCATCCCTGGAAACATGACCATCACCGTGTAAAAAAGCATTTGTCAATAACACTGCGAAAACAATATATAATAAATGACATATCTGGCAATGGCGATATTTTTTTTTTACAGCACATGGCCTCTCTATGTGCTCTAAAGAAGGACCATTGCCTGACAAAATTCTTAATGCCGCACCACCCTAAATCATTTGTTAAATCACATAATGAAGCTCAGCAGTGCTCATCTTATGGACGACCTGTCCTCTGTCATAGAAATGTTAAATGTTCACCCCCTGGCTTAGGACGTATATTGGTGATGACATTCCCCATTCCTCACGTGAGCTTGGGAACAAACTCGATATATTACGCACAGCATAAACCATGAATAGCAGAGGTGAGTATATACTTCGTGTTGTTAAATTATCATGAGATTATATATATTTTTGTTACATTTTGTCCATGACTATAATAAACAAAACAAAAACTATAGCCATTGAAATAGTTACGGTTGTAATCTTTTTCGCCCTCTTATTTCAACACAAAAGATTGCAAGGGTTCTGTAGAATTTGTACCCAATAGATTGTCCCCTTTCTCACTGGGTAATTGCCACATCTATTCATGCCCCGTTTCAGAGTAACAGATGTCCATTCAGCGGAGGGCCACATCGAGCACAATTTGTTCAGTGTCCGCTGCTCCGATGGGTGTGTCTGCCGTGTTTTGTCACTTGAGGAAATTAGGGCCGAGGAGAGAGAGAGCGAGAGAGGCGGGGGGGGACATTCTGACGCACAAAACGGCGGTGGTGCGGAGGATTTTGACGACGTGGTGAGGTTGACAGCTCGGAGATCGCAGTGAGAATGTGCAACTTCAGACACGATTTCCAAAAGCCTGAAGGATGTTGGCACTCGTGATCTGCTAAAGTCTTTTTTTTGTTATGGCTGCCGTTTGGCTCACAAATAAATATAGCATGTAAATTAAAGCCTCACCCATCCCACCACTCGCAAGAAATAAGCCATTGAATGAACATTCACCGCATAATACGCCGTGGATGCTTTTTCTCTTCACGCAGCGGGCAAAAACAAGATTATGTTCAGAGATTGGCAGAACAACAGTAGTAGTCACAGTAGTAGCAATAATAAGTGACACCCTAAGGGTGGCTTTGCAAGCCAGGATCGTAGTAAGTGCTCGCCTCTGTGAAGAAGCTGTGCTGCTTTGAGTTCCCTCTATGTCTGTCTTGGTAACGTATTGAGGCAGCTTTTTCCCCCCCCAGGGTGTTGTGACTCACATCTTTAATCAGTAGACTTTGAGGAAGGGTTGGTGGTTCGCGCACAAGTCACGCGCCTGAGACACGCGCCCATAAAGCAGCGAGGAGGAAGTACAGCAAGTAGATTCATGTCAATCTGTGTGTAATATATGCATGGGTTATGCCCGGCTTGCCCAGCATTTTTTTCTCTCACGCATGCAAAATGAAAAAAATATTTGCAAACACCTTATCGAACATTGTATATATTTATTTGTGTGTGTGTGTGAATGTACAAGGGTTATAGAGGACTGAATGAGAATTTCATGACTCTGTCAAAAAATAAACGGGGAGGGGTAGGGGTGCGTGGAGGTCAGGGGTAGTGCCGAGGCTACACGAGGAAATGAAACGAGAAAGAACGAGTGTTTACTGGTGTCCTGGCCTTGTCGTCTGGCCGTGCTGACGCTCGGATGATCCACATACAGTGGGCGTTGCACGCACGCATGCACTTGCCCGCGTACGGACTCTCACGCGCGCACACGAGCGCTCTCGTGCACGCTCGCAGGGAAATAACTCCGGATAAAAAAAGTAATACTGCATTGTCCAGTCCTGTGTATAGAACTCATTTCCCGGCCCCCTTTCAAGCGAAACAGTATTTTGGATAGCCACTTACCCATACACAATTCATGGGGGATTACTTTTTTTTTGTAATATCAAGAGGAAAAATACTTAAGAGATCTGCCCTGCACAGAAATAACACGAGTAATAACGGTAAAAACAACAACAATAATCTCTAATGGCAGTGTTTGGATTTATTGCATTTTATTTTTTCAGTTTATAACAATATTTTACGTAGGATGCCCTGCTATGAAGTTTATAAAATTTGATAACTTGTGTCCCTGTAGAATTTTCTGGAGGCTGATGTAAAAAAAAGATGACGTTTGACCCCCTAGAATTGTTTGTCGTTTCAAAAGTTTATTTTCAGTCTCAGATGTCTGCAAAGACAAAGATCCCCCATAAAGCCTTTACCAGACTGTTAGGGCTAGTGCTGTTACCGAGGACGTATGAAGGCCTTCACATAAGAGGGTGGGTGGCCAGCACCACGCCCGGCCGCCTTTGTCTCTCCAGTGGTAATGTTTAAACACCGCACCAGGTACCAATTTGAGGCTGAGTCGACCTAGGGGGGAGGCCCAGGACCGCTTCAGATGATCGTCATTGTTGTTGGCCTTGAGCGGGAATCGAACTTGGGTCGCCGGGTCCATAGCTCAGTGTGCTAACAGATGCATCTCCAGACGCACTTTCACACTTCGATGTGTAAGCACTTGCCTTGTAAGCTTCTTTGCAATTAAATCCAATTACATCTAATGCCGGTGAAATTAATTTCGGAATGAATTGAGTGATGAGAATTTGGTGTTACTGGTCAAACGACAATTATCCTTTTGGGGTTCATTTCAAGCTATTGAAACCTTCGGCCACGTTGATGCAAAAAAGAAACAATCAAATGACATCAGCTGCTGCTCTCTCGACAAACTAGTTAAAGGGCAGTTGTTGGAACTGAAATGTGCCATTGTGGATGTATAAAATGAGACACCTAAAGGCAATGTAATATCAGCTTTATGAAGGCAATATTTAAATATATATAAAGCACTTATTGCAAGTAGATGAAAGCTAAAAAAGCAAACCCCAACCAATTTCATTTCAACTTTGAATTGGAATTACAATTTATTCAAATTACTCTTAAGCTTGATGTGTAAACAAGCCAACATCACAGACGTGGATCTGTGAGCCTGGATCTCTGACCGTGGATCTCTGAGTGTAGATCTGTGAGTGTGGATCTGTGAATGTGGATCTGTGAGTGTGGATCTGTGAGCGTGGATCTGTGAGCGTGGATCTGTGAGCGTGGATCACTGAGTCTGGATCTCAGAGTGTGGATCTCTGAGTGTGGATCTGTGAGCGTGGATCTGTGAGTGTGGATCTGTGAGTGTGGATCTGTGAGTGTGGATCTCTGAGTGTAGATCTGTGAGTCTGGATCTGTGAGTGTGGAGATCTGAGTCTTGATCTGTGAGTCTGGATCTGTGAGTGTGGATCTGTGAGTGTGGATCTCTGAGTGTAGATCTCTGAGTCTTGATCTGTGAGTGTGGATCTGTGAGTGTGGATCTGTGAGTCTGGATCTGTGAGTGTGGATCTCTGAGTGTGGATCTGTGAGTCTGGATCTGTGAGTGTGGATCTCTGAGTGTGGATCTGTGAATCTGGATCTGTGAGTCTGGATCTCTGAGTGTGGATCTCTGAGTGTGGATCTCTGAGTGTGGATCTCTGAGTGTGGATCTCTGAGCGTGGATCTATGAGCGTAGATCTGTGAGCGTGGATCTGTGAGTGTGGATATCTGAGTGTGGATCTCTGACCGTGGATCTCTGAGTGTGGATCTCTGAGTGTGGATCTCTGACCGTGGATCTCTGAGTGTGGATCTGTGAGTGTGGATCTGTGAGTGTGGATCTCTGAGTGTAGATCTGTGATGGTGGATCTGTGAGTGTGGATCTGTGAGTGTGGATCTGTTAGTGTGGATCTGTGAGTCTGGATCTCTGAGTGTGCATCTGTGAGTGTGGATCTCTGACCGTGGATCTCTGACCGTGGATCTGTGAGTGTGGATCTGTGAGTGTGGATCTCTGAGTGTGGATCTCTGAGTCTGGATCTGTGAGTGTGGATCTCTGAGTGTAGATCTGTGAGTGTGGATCTGTGAGTGTGGATCTCTGAGTGTGGATCTGTTAGTGTGGATCTGTGAGTCTGGATCTCTGAGTGTGGATCTGTGAGTGTGGATCTCTGAGTGTGGATCTCTGGGTGTGGATCTGTGAGCGTGGATCTGTGAGGGTGGATCTATGAGTGGATCTCTGAGTGTGGATCTGTGAGTGTGGATCTCTGAGTCTGGATCTGTGAGCGTGGATCTCTGAGCGTGGATCTATGAGTCTGGATCTATGAGTCTGTATTTCTGAGTGTGGCTTTATGAGTCTGGATCTGTGAGCGTGGCTCTATGCGTCTGGATTTGTGAGCGTGCTCAAATGCTTACAGTTTTCTGAGCACAGCGTCTCAAATCAAACTTGTCTCATCTAGGGCAGTAAGTCTACGTGAGCGAGATTACTGATTAAGTCACTAATGAGTCTAATTAGAACACGGCTGTCTTTGTAGTAATTAATAGTAAACAAAAAAATGCATATATTATACATGAATGACACACCAGCCTAGACTTGGGACTTATGGTGGCATTTTTGTTTTACAATAAGCATTTAAATTGCAGCATAATTAACTTAAAATAAAGATATATGGTTCTTACTTAGCATGCAAATTACAAGAATTAGCAATGTCATGTATTTGTGGCAGAGCACCTTGAAAGTCATGGGCTAATGCAATTCTCACAATGTGTGCCTTTGGCTTGCTAACTTTGCGTGATAATGACAACACCAACAACTTCGGAAAGAAACATGCGCATCTTAGCGGAATTACATTTGTAAACAGCTGCTTGCTATGCATCCTGAATCGTTGCGCCCTACACTTGTACTGAATGGGCGATAGCAAACAAACACAACTAGAACATTAACGGTAATTATTAGACTTCGGAACAATTCCCAGAGTTTACTTCACTGCAATTTTGTTCTCGTCAATTTATCTGCTAATTCGGAACAGCGCTCGCTGTGCTAGATCGGCTCGCACATTTGTGTCGTTCCTGGAATGGATACCATTTTTGCTGGAGCATCATCTACAATGGTTGCCTGCTGTTTCGATGTGCAGGAGGGTGCGACTGCGGGACGAGCGGTGGCAAGGGTGTGAGCTTCACGATCCTGGTACGTCCCCGAAACTGCATGCTGACATCAAGAGGTCTACTCAACCCACGTCTGCCGCTAGAGCTAAGACACTGCTGGTAAGAATAACTCCCATCGGACACCTTTGAAATACAGTATTCACGTATGCCACAGATTGTGTTTGTGTATGGCTCGTGTGTAACTGAGATAAGTGCGACACAATGTCTCAAAAACAAAACAAAAATCTGTATTGGCTCACCGGTTATCCGTGGTGGCTTAAATCCCGGTTACCAGAGTTATATTCTTGGCCACGACACAAAATAAGTGGTAAGTGATATCACCCCCACCCCCCCTCCTCTGAATTAACACGCACTGGCCAACGTGGTGAGGTATGGTCAAACAACAAATAACACCCATGACTGTCATTGCCTGGGCAGGCCTTCATCTATAGTTGCATTGAGAACGACATGGATCTATGTATTTATTCATCACACAATTATGGGTGCAACTAGACAGTGACTCTGTACTGATGTTTGCACATTCTCATTTGTCATGCAAATTCCGCAAAACAAAATAGGGCAATTACGAGGAAAATGACACACAGTCAAGAAAACAATTTAAAAAACTAATCTGAGATGTAACTGATTAGGAGAGCCAATCAAACTCAAGTGCCCTTGTGGCATAGCAATGACGAGATGATCAAAGGGAAAGATGTGAGAATGAGGTCAGGGGCAGACACATTGGCGGAAAGGTGATTAAGAGCTGCACAACGCCAGTGGCAACAGCACCGGGAGCACTTATTCCAGCAGTGGATTATGCATGGCAAACAACGATCATTATTTATTAACCTTAGCCCGATCATTAGGGTCCCTCTCAATATTGTGCTGCTGCAGGAAAAAAAAAATCAGACGACTGACAGAACACAGTGTCCTTGCCTTGCATTGAGTGGGCTTTCGTTGATTCCGATGTTCAGGATATAATGGAACGTCGTTCTCAGGTGAAGGTGAATCAGTGTTGATATATCGTTAAAAGGGGATTGGATGTAACAAATATTAACCACCTACCCTTGCCAATTTAACTGCCACTCGTGGATGAAAATCATCTTTCGAAAATTTCACCATCCTTTTATTCCAACATGATTTGTTTAACCTTTGTAGCCCCAATGAGCTTAATGCATATGAGTATAGATCTATTATTATATTTGCACACGAATCAGCCCGCAATTGTCTGTCATCAGTGATCCACTCAGCATATTAAGGTTCATACTTTAATCATGGATATCTTCTACCTTTTTCACCCCTGAAATTTGGTGCATTAATCCAAGCAAAAATGTGCGTGGCCTTGAAATGTGGGTTGTTCCAATTTTTTAAGGGGCGATCCATTTTGTGAATGAATGAAATTAGGTCAAGTGAAGAGCAAATTGCTTGACAGATTGATTTTATTGTTTTTTCTTAAGCAATGTACTTGTTTTTTTCTGAAAATGCGATGTGGTTTCTCAGAAGAGGAAAACATATAAGACTCGGAGCGGAACAAACAGTCTGATCAACTCAAATGTCACTTATTTACTTTACGAATATTACACTCGGCGAAGACGAGGGCATTTCTGTGCACGTGCCCATTGCATACAAATCCGCGCGCGAAAAACCCCAAGCATGTGCCAACGTTATACACCACGGTGACTTTTATATACCGCATCGATAAACAAAGATCAGTTCTGTAAAGAAATAAACTGGTTCTCTCTCTTTCTCTTTTACATTGAAAACTGTTTACCGTGATCGTCGTGCTTCTACGCACCCGTGTGCCCGTGCTTTACTGGCACGGCGTTTTGAAAGCCAGATCTCTTCCATCTGTCTACATTTCTTTGGCGGTGGACCTCGGAGAAGGCCACCCGAGATGTAGGCCAAACTCAGCGGTAGAGGCAAACAAGAAAGAAGTAACATCTCAACTGCATGTATATATATACACTCATTGTTCGATGAAAAAGAGAGAGCGAGAGGGGGGGGGGGACGTCTCAGCCAATTATTTAGCATCATCATCGTAATGGCCTTCAAAGCCTCTCTCCATCATCGCTATCATTGCTCGCTGAACGTCGGTGTTTCTGCGGGGCTAGCTGAGGAAGATGGGGAGGTTATTTTCCAGAAGTGGGGGGAGGATTGTGGGTAAATGCCGCCGGGCAGAGCTTTGCCCCGACGGCGGCGCCCTGCTAACATCGTTTCGGCAGATGCTGCTTCCTTAACGGCGGAATGCATCACTCTCGGTGAAATTGGTGGACAAAATTGGTTGTCCGTAGCCCTGGGCGAGACTCGAGCGAATCTTCGCGAGCCAAGCGGCGGGATTAGTTTGTAATGTGGACGAACCGATGCTGGGCATGTCGGGATAGTCTCAAGCAGAGCTGGAGGGTGGTAGTCGCGCCGTTTGGTTATTTGGCAGCGGTAAGGACGTTGTTATAAACGCAGCGTCCTCGCCGTCTCTATTTACTTTAATGGGTCTCATCCCAGGACTTGGCATATAAAAGTGTCCATATTGCACTGAAATCAAGCGCAAATGCATGATTAATAAAGTGAATATATTTGCATAAAGATTGCTGATTAGACCCAATTTCGCTCCAAGGAAATGCTCTGAAATCTGTGCTGGCTGCAACTGATTTTATTAACAAAATATAGCGAACGGGTTCATGGAGGTTTCCTCGGTGGGCATTCATGTGAATGAGCAATATATGGAGCTTTTTCATATTTGTAATTTAGATTTCGAGGTTAATGGCACAACATAAAACCACATCTGCTCACTATAACTTTGATTTCATTTGACAACCACTGGCCTTTTGTGAACATAAGGAAATCGGTGAAACGATTTAAATGCTTTCATGATAGAACAGTTTACAATTATAGAGGGGCGTAAAAATGCACCCACCCCAGCGATTCAATAGATTATGGTTCATGGTACCGATTTGTGTAAAGATTCTTTTTTACGTATTGCAGTGAATGGTAGCACTTCTAGTAGCTGCAGAGGTCAAATGAACACATTGCATGCAACAAACATATTGGGATCAAAACACGTTGGATCTTAAATACACGATTCAATGCACGTATTGTGAGCTTTCAGATGTTGTATTACTCTAATTGATTCCTCTTCCTCCCAACATCCCATTTATCCCAGGCTGAGCCCTATGTTGGACTCAGACAGTCAGACTGATACCGATGAAAATAATGCATGCCAACGTGACGTTTTCCATTATTAAACCCGTGGCCGCCACTGTGAATTAGCATGCCGCCATCATTGCTCTCAAACCTTGGGCTCTGCCCTGAGCAGTGGCCAAACCCACGTCATCTAGTTTCATCCAATCAGAGAGCTGATGGATAGATAGATAGTTAGATCGCTCGCTCGATACAAAGGGAGACAAGTAATGTTACGTTCGGGGTGGTGCCGTGGTGTGGTGGTTAGCACACGGGGCTTGATAACCAGAGTTCAATCTCCCAGCGAAGCAATTGGAAAACATGCTATTGAGCCCATTGATATTCTGTATCGTCATTGACAGTTAAATATTGAATTGTAATGGGCATTTTCCCCATGGTGTAACGGTTAGCACAGCGGACTTGTGATCTAGAGGTCGCCAGTTCGATCTGCTGGCATGGCAGCCGAAACAGTGTGACATTTCGATTTAAAGCTTTCGTGACTGCAGGGATTCATCTTCTTGGTTCTTTCGGTAAAGTCACATAGAAGGGAAATAATAAAATAATAAAAATAAAACAATCAAATAATTTCACAAGTAGTACTAATCCCATATCTGCATTTCCCATAAATATGCTAAATTGATCTTGATATGCAAATTATTTTGTCAAGGCGCTCTTCCCCCTCCAACCCAGCTTAAATAGACGCTCCAAGCCTGGTGTTGTTTCATTCAGACTCTGTCTTCTCGACAGACCTATTCTTCACCTGAGGACGGCTGCTTGCGTTGTGGCCGAAACGTCGTGAGAATTATTTTATTATGTTTTATTTTTATTATTTTATTATTTCCATTCTACGTGACTTTACCGAAAGAACCAAGAAGACAGTGTGACAAGTTTCTTAAATCCACTCCGCCTCTGTTCACCCAGCAGTATGCATGTGAAGACCACATTTAGTTGATTGGCAGATCGCCTGTGATGGGGTCAATTTTGGGTACTCTCACCTCTTTCAAGACATCTGGATAGAATGGAAGAGTAGGCCAAATACATATAGAGGGGCTCTCTACAGCTCCATTGATTGGAGATGTGTTTTTTTCTGCCAGCATTGGTATGAGCAAGAAATTGGAGGGCTGGACCTTTAACTTATGTCATTGATTTGTTATATCGAATATGAAAATCCCCACAATTGAAACAAAATACTCTGCTAAGCATGGTTTTCTGCTTCTCGACATTATTAGGATACCCACTCCTCCAGCAATGGCATCCTCTCTTTACACATTCACTGTGAAAAGTGAAAAAATAACAACAGATTTTAATTGCGTACTGCATGCTATATTGTTTACCATATATATGTGCCGTTGTTAATTACAACAGGTGATAACGCGATGAGATTAATTTATTTTCTAAGGGAAATCTCTGTAACCATAGTTGGCATTGTTTTTTTAAGAGCTTTATTTTTGTTAAGTTGTCAAAATATATTTTTGTAATTCATATTTGCAAATTTTCCGATTGTCAAACACATTTCCATATCACAGGGATTTTAAAGGTCACTTTTTTTGGAGAAAATCACTAGTTGGGATTGTCTCCTTCAGAAATGATGAGCAACCTGGAGAACAAAAAAATCAACCCTATGTAAACTAACCCCTTGGAAATTAGCAGCCAATGTCACATTTATATGTAATAAATACTTTTAATTTGCTCAATTTTCACACTCGCTAAATGGGATGTCTATACAATGAGAAATAAAGTTTCACTTATGTCAAACAATCTGCATATTAATTTGTGGAATGCGTTACAAAAAAAAACAATCTTATGCTCATGACTCACTGCCCTGCAGTAAATCTATTATCTGACCCAACTTCACCTACCAAGACTACTTAAGGCACTCTAGTAAAGAAAAGTGATATACATGAGGTGTTACACATATACAAACGTATAAACCGGTAATTAATTTTGATTAACCTCTTAAATTATCTGTAAGTCTAGAGAATCGGTAACTTCATAGATTACCTGCGAATCGCTCACCCACTTCCCCAACAAAATGAACAGAGCCACCTTGTGTAAGGTGGCAATGCCGTAATTGCAGCAGAGCCCTTTATCATTATTATTATTCTCATGCAGCAACTCAGCTTGACATTAAACACTCAGGTGTATTTAGGTTGCTCTTAGTTTACCCTTCTCTGCGGGCACGCACGCACACACGCATTCCGTGTGATCGTTGTGCACACCGTATACGGTGGTTTCCTCGCAATTAAGGGCAAACTGAACGCGAAGCACGGTCTGCTTCACCCTGTAATGTCATTTGAAAGAGACTGTAATTAGGCTTAATTGTGTTTGCGGTGCTGGGCGCTGCCTGCCGGCTTTACCCACCGCCGTGCCAACTTTGGTCAAAAATGATGGCCGTGTCTGTCTGAGGAAGAGCCCAGCCCTGTTGTTGCACGCTGAGCATTCGTCTGAATTCTACGATGGAGGAAATTCTAGAGTGGCCAAGCGTGGCTCCCAATGAAAATTCCTCACACTGCAAATTAAGATGACCTTAGCTTTACACTGTTAGTACGTTATTCTGGCTCCGAGATCGTTTGTTTGCGGAGTGGTTTTTTTACACTCCTGCCTTAATTGCAGGGCTGTTTGTGGAATTTTAATGGGAAAACTGTATCAAATAGAACATCATTCTGTGAAATAATAACAGGGTGAGCATGGCTGAGAAGAAGAAATATAAATGAGACATTTAACAGCTTCAATATAAAAAAAAAACTTCAGGTTTGCTGAATGTCACGTGCTGGCTGAAATACAATCATATCTATGTGTGTGTGTGATGGATGGTTAAACATATTTCGACTGGGTGATTAAAACTGAATGTTACTTCAAATTCATTTTCTAGTTTTATACATCTTTAGTGGTATCGCACTTTATTATATGATTAGCATATATAGATGGGTATTCGAACCAAACGTTGTTACATGTACGTAAAAAAGAAGTATTAATTGGACCGCTTCTTTACGACATAAAAATAGCAATGCTTCTTAAAACGAGGGCCTCTTTCGGTTGCTTGAGACTCTGACGCGAACAAATCGATCTCGGGCAGCCGAGGAAGTCACGTGTTAATTCCTGCAGCGGTGATGCAAGTGTGTGTGCTCAGACTGGCAGGGGTTGCTCTTACTCCGAGAACACGCGGAGCACACGGTGTGCGATGCGTACGGGGTCTGCATGCGTTCGCGGAAAGGTTGTGCATTAATAAGCGATGCCGCTCGGAGAAGACTGCTCAGGTGATGGGAGAAGTGAACCGCTGTTGTAAATATGGAGGTCAACACAGCTGCCTGTGGACACATTCACCCCAAATGCATCTAATGTCATTGGACCTCTGAAGCTAAGCAGAATTTTGGGCCTGGTCTGTACTACTTAGGCGATCACCAGGTCATCCTGGGTGCAGTCGGCATGATACTTACGAAGTGGCCGTGATCGGGTAGTCCAGTAATGGGTCTGGTTGCAATCACGATTCAACGCATTGGATCTATTTACGGATTTGCATCTAATTCATGCAGAGCTTCGAGTGATATCTCCTCGTATGCGACGGTTTTCTCCGGATACTCCAGCTTTATCCTCTTTGTCGACATACCCATGTACTCAACAAAGAGACGGTGATTAAGCCGCGCTATTGCTGTTGTTGTTATTATATATTAGTCTTACTCGTCTGTCTGTACGTGCGTGGGTCCATGCTGGTTTGCCAGCGCAGTGAATGCAGCCTCGTCTGTCTACTTGGCATTACGCTGCGGAATTGGATATCCTGATGATTGCATCAACCTTTCTCTCCCTCTTGACTATTCTGACTGTCTGCAAGTATCATGTGTGTTTGTGCAAGGTGCCTTCCTGGTTTCCCCTGCACATTTTTTCGCAGCGTTGGAGGCCAATTACATTTTGCATTTTCGCGTCCAGAATTCGGTCATTATTTAAAAAACGCTGCCGTGCGTGCACATTTAGTATTTGCTGCGCGTTCGCGCAAGTCCATGTGCTTTTATGTGTGTGCGTGTGTTTATGTTGAACTTCTTTCGCACCGTACGTAGCCAAACGTGTGAGTGAGAGTGTGTGTGGGAGGGGGCGGTAGTGCAGTCATTAGCGCGCAGTGCTACAAACTCGGATTCTGAGCATGCCCCCGGGCCGTCCTTTGGTCGTCTCAGCCTCAAATGAGTACGTGGTACAGTGCGCAAACATTGCCACCAGGGAGCCAAAGGAGGCCAGGCGTGGTGGTGCTGGCCATCCACCCCCTCGTGTGCTGCGCTGGCCTGCATAGGTGCTCGCTCACAGCATTCGCCCTAAAAGTCGAAGGCTAAATGGAGGATCTTCGTCTTATCTTGTGAGAATGAGCCAAGAACGTCAGAACCTTGCACCAAACAAAACGGGCAGTCACTCGCTGTGCTCGCGGCGTGAGCTGCTGGCAGATCAGCATCTGCAGAGCATCACATTGTCGGCCTGGCGGCGCTGGGGCCATTGTTGAATAGTTGGGCCCTGAATGGATCGATGAGGCGATGATGCGTTTTTCGCAAACTCCCATGTGCTGTGCGCATTGGGGGGGAAACAGCCGCACACACCAAAAAAAACCCCAGAAAAACGAGCACCAACTAACGGCACCGTTACCGTCATAATAGATTCAAGTTACCAACTCTCTTGAATTTGCTATGCTCTCGTTAACAATTTGTGCAATTTTTTTTTACAATGGGTGGGGAATTCCCAAGTGGAACAGATCGAGGGAAGGAGCGGGCCAAGAACGCGCGGTGACTAAACGCAGGACGGCCAAGCGTGGACATCCAGGCCACTCTTGCAAAATCAGACGACATAACCCGGCGCCTTGGGTTCTCACCTGGTTCAGCAAACCAGACTCAAACTGCACATGTTCTTGCACACACGCATGCATGCACACGCACACGCCGGCTCGGTCACGAGCGCATTAACATACGCAAGTAGTTCATCACATGCGCCGGAAATCTGAAATTGCTTACTCTGTGGTTTTTTTTTTGCGTTTGGCCCTTTTCCTGTTTATTTTTGGTTAAGTACAGTCTAAATATTTCCGCTAGCCGATGAGCTCCACAACTGGGTTTGTGTGATCTCTCTGTCTCCAACACCCCCCCAGCCCAGCTCCCGCCACAACAGGAAGACCATCACACTGGCATCATTGTGGCGGCATAAAAGCAGCAGTCCCGTACCAAATCAATCCACCGAACCTGGCCCCTTAAGCAATCGAGCGCGCGCAACACACTGGCAGTTCTCAGTCACTGCTCCTCGCTTGTCCCACGGTCTCGCCTTTTCATGTCCTGCCCCCTCCCCCCCCCAAAATCTCGTCGCTCATTAGCATGGAAATTAGATCATGCACACTCGCGTGCTTCTCCCAAGCGTGCAAGAAAAAAAACTACGCGATAAGATGCTGCGTCTGACTGTGAGCAGAGGTCACGTGAAAATACTTGACGGCGCTGTAACATCAAATCGGCCGTATGGAGACCCACGTTGCATTGCACAAAGTTTAAGCTCGGGGACGATAACAACAGAAAAGAGCGAGCACGCATTGTACGGATTATTGTCACGTTTGAGTTATTCAAGGGACTCGACGCACTCGTTCGAAAAAACATGAGTCGAAACGTCCGTGCTGTGAGTCAGACGATAAAAAAACACAACGTGTCCCAGTGTGGCATCGCAGCAGCCGTGATACGTAGCGAGACAGATAATATCACGCACACCAAAACACCTCTGCCGATCTGGCGTCGATGGCTATGCTAAGGGAAGTCTGTCTGGCGAGATGTTTGCGTAGCTGGCGACGTTGGGGCCTTCCAGACGCTTTGCTTTTGCGAAAGAGAAATTCTGGACCTGTGCGATGTAGCAATCTGGTTAATGCAAGCTAATTGGATTCTAAGATATGACGTGCGCACATTTAGAGGACAAGCAGATTGTATATTGGAGACGGTGCGGTATTCAGGTTACTGGCCTATCTGTGCAGAGCTCTAAGTCGTCTTCCCTTCGTACGTTTCCTCCGGAAAGCTTACTTGGACTGCATTCGGCAGGCAAACGGGATTGTTTGGTGATGCTCGATGGGTCCGTGGCACTGGGTGCACAAGCACAATTAACGGGAGGGGTGGGGGAATAAACATATTCGTCAACAACACCGTGGCTTTGAAAGATAAAGGGACAATCTTTATAGCGCGCACAGGCCAGAGAGACAGAGTGGATAATAAGAGTTGGAGACTGCACTTTACACCATGGGGCCTAATAGGAATTACATTTTTTTATGACAAACTGTTCATAAATAGCTCATGAATATTTACCTCACAGTAGCTTTTGAGTAATTCAAAGAAGAAATTGGCCAAGTAGGACCATAATACTTTTATATTTTTTGTTGAAATGATTTTTTTTTCTCAACAAGGCTGAGTCTGAATATATTTTTGTTTACATGTGTCCTTAATTGGGATATTTGGCCATTTCCTGTTTAAGGAGTGGTTTGTGTGTGAGAGGAAACTACAGCAGTCGGAGAAAAAACGCACACGGAAGAGAAGAACACTTAAAGGTCTGCACAGATGGATCCACTAATGAACCCACTTGCTCTACTCCCATATTCTGGCCACCTCTCATCCCGTCAGCTTTGAGAGATTCACAAATATTTGCAGTCCACCGAACCTTGCCCACAGAGTGCTGTCTCACAGGCATTATCGATCACACTTTGCTCATAAATAAGAATCTGCCGGTAAAGTATGGTCAAACAAACCCCCGTTAATAGCAGCACATCATGGGTAGGCCTCCATTGAACAGTGCATTGAAAAATGTCTGTCAATTGTAATTTATGATTATTATAGAAAATACGACTAGAGTCATTACAAAATATTTATCCCACGAAGAAAAATTATCCAAATCCACGCGAATTTGACAATTGTCACGAACAAAAAATCCGCGGATATTTATCCCCACCCCAGAAAAATACAAAATTTTGGCAACACGAGGAAAGCAAGCAAAAAAAAAACACCTGACATCAATAAAACGTATTCCCTGCCCCATTATTTCATTCCCCCACCCCCCCCCAGTTTCCCCCACACCCCCCAAATCTCAGTGGGCAGCAAATGTTGGAAGCGTGCGCGAGGCACGAGTGGGGGAAATGAGAAACTGTCGCGCCGGCCACGCGATGTTTTATTTAACGCCCAAAACCCTCTGGGGGGTGGGCGAGGAGGAGGAGGTGGGGGGGCCTCATGCCGTCGGCTCCGGGAGGCCCGGCTCGCCGCGGCCACCGCTGCGCCGATTGTGATGACCGTGCGACGCGTGATGACCGTGTGATGGACACGAACGCCGGCCACGGCCGAGACCTCGTGTGGTAATGGATTAGGGACTAATAAAGCCACACCTCTGAATACGCACGCGAACCCTAACGGGGGTGTCCGGGAGATTACGCCTCGCCGGGCGTTTGCGTGTCTCGCTTGCGTAATTTTTCGGGCGATGATTTGCAGTACACGGTCGTGCGCGTCGCGAGCGGGGGGGTGGGGGGGGGTCTCGCGTTGTCTGGGATGTCCAATTACATATTTACATTGTCGGTTTATGACGGGAACCATGGCGTTGTTGTGACAACCTGCGAAGATACGTGGGGAACGTCTCTCTCTCTCTGTAATTGGTGTAAGAAGATGCGCGCGTGTACGGCACCTCCGATTAGCACGGTTGGCTACGTACGGTGCGAAAGAAGTTCAACGTACGTGCATACGGCTTAGTAGATGGTATCTGCTTATTGTCATTTGAGCTTTATTTACCTGCCACATTTTTCATTGATATGATTAGAGCAGCGTTAATTGTGTGTACGATGCGAATCACTGTTTAATTCGATCCAAATATCATTTACCAGATTCTACTCGGCGGTAGCTTTGCTGCTGTGTCTGCGCTTCCGAGAAAAGCGTTGACTTTTCTTTCTGCAACGATGCATTTTTGCTGTTGTTTTACACTGACACTGATTTACATTGTACACGTGTCCCTCGATTATTGCGGTTTCGGTTTGTGCGGTCTCGCATACATGCGGCTCCCCAATTTCTGCCCTAAAATGTTCCAAATGCCGTTTGAAGTCACCCACGCGCGGCTCTGCGGTCGGGCGTGGGACAACACCGTGTGTGTGTGCGCGTGTGCCAACTCTAATGGGGAGCGGTGGTGTAGTGGTTAGCACTACGCTGCGCTACGAACCCAGTGTCTCGAGTTCGATGCCCGCTCACGGCCAACATCGGTGATTATTATTTCAACCGGTCCTGGGCCTCCCCTAGGTCGACTCAGCCTGAAATGAGTACCTGGTGCGGTGTGTAAGGCGGCTGGGCGTGTTGCTGGCCACCCACCCCCCACCTGTGCCGTTCTGGTCTTCATAGGTGCTTGCTAACTGCACTTGTCTCAACAGTCTGTTTAAGGCTACACGGGGGCTCTTTGCCCTTGTTCATTATTGCATGCGCTACTTGCCAGGCAGCTGTCTCGTGCTGTTGCGCTTTGTGCAGCTTTTAGTTGGAACGCGTCTACCGCATACAGCCAGGGGAACATTAATTAAAAACAAATAATAAACATCCTCCCCGCCCGCTGCATATGTGTGAAATAGTGTAAGCCATCCGCATACACTCCGGCGGGTGTCATCTGTGTGTGTAAGGAGTGAGAACATGCACAATGGTAACTATCCACAAATGCGTCGTCTTGCTGTAAGAATATCAAATTCCTCACACAAAAGCTACTTGAGAGAGGGAGGAGAAAAAAACCCAATCAAATTCCCATTATGCATGCTCTCTGCACTCACGCTGCAAGCCCAGGGTTGGTCCGTAGATTCGTCCTGCCGTTGTGGAAACATTTACATATACGAGCACAATGCACATGCTTGATTACATTTGGGTGAAGACGGTGATGTCCAGCTTTCTATATAATTGTTTTGCTTCTTGTTTATTCATTCGTTTTATATCTGGCGTTAAAAGGTAACGTTGAGCTCCGCGTGCAGTATCTGTCACGGGGTTTCTCAAGCTCCAGTCCTGAGGACACCATCACAGTAGGCATTTCCACAATCGTAACAAGAACAACAATAATATTTAGTTTGTTCCCAGTAGCGTCAATCATGATACTGCACCACGCAACACTGTGCATTCTGCAAACACGAGGACGCGTAGACTGAGATGCATTCGTCCGCGCAATGGGTGCCCGCTGCATGTGGGAGCAACGCGCTCTCCGATACGAAAGGGACAGATGGAGGTCAGTCCGAATTTGCTGTACCGCATTCTCTTTGGCAAGCCACGGAAAGGGAGTTTCTCGACCGTTTGTCTGATGCACCAACCCTCGCTGTCTCCACGACGCAGCAGCGTTCCACGGCTGTATGGTTGCCACCACCCACCACCGTGTTCACCAATTTTGTTTGACATTTTTTTTTTACGTTAACCAAAAAAAAAACGCGTTCAATCGTTGTACGTCGCATGATTTCCGTAACCAGTTCGAAAAAAATGCCGCTTAATTCGAATCGGCACCGCTCTGCATTGCATGAGGGACACTTGTGGGCGCGCACACACAGTCTCTATCTTAATTAGGAATCGGCACCATCGTGTCGTGTGTTCTGATCAATCATCAGACATGTGCAGCGTGCAATGATTCGATTTGTATTTGAAGATATAAGAGTGGTAAGCACTTGGCGCGTAGCAATTCACCCTGCCAAACGGTTGGATGGATTTTCACGGTTCGAGGTCATATTTCCATATCCCATTTTTCCTTACTTTGTTTGTATTATTTTTATTGATGAATCGGTGGTGCATCGTTAAAACAAATCGCAACGAGGCATTAATTTCAGCCGGAGTTCTGGACTGAAGTGCAGAAAATATTTCCCTCCACCGCACCACCCCACTGCTACCAAAGGATCACACTTCAACGTTTTCAGCAAAGCGACATGAGGCAAGAGAGCGAGCGGCTGATCAATGCTACGTTGCTGAGCAATAACCCATTTGGCCTGCAGTCCAGGCCCGCTCGTGCAAACACTACAAATCTATGACTACGTTTTTACATCGATGCGAAGTATTTATTTAAACAAATTCAGCCCTTTATCATGGGACCTCTCTTGCCAGTACCAAAATAT
Organism: Lethenteron reissneri; assembly: GCF_015708825.2. NCBI lineage: Eukaryota > Metazoa > Chordata > Hyperoartia > Petromyzontiformes > Petromyzontidae > Lethenteron > Lethenteron reissneri. The sequence continues at coordinate 3,539,916 of NC_083787.1, forward strand.
AAGAATAGGTTTTACCCTTTCTGACAATAAAACAGGTGTTAAGATGTTCAGACAACAAACTGAAATTTTTTGCAAGGAATCACATCCGCATTAGCCACATATACTTGTGAACATGCAAAAAAACATGCTCTGATAGTATATACATTGTCTTTGAAACTGATTGGTGCACACCAGAGACAGCTTTCTTTCGAGCCTTTTACTTTTCTAGCAACAACAACAAAACATGTTTTATTTAGAAAATAGCGCACAGACTTGCAAACCAAATAAATATGGCGATGACATGTTTTGTATTAGGTTCTCAGTCCTTCATTTGAGAAAAAAAAGTAATCTGTAATGTAATGACATTTTTTGTTTGTTTTATTTTCGTGAGTTAAGCACTTTGTTTTCTTCATGGCTTGGTGTGTTACATCATTGCACGTCCAAAATGTTGCACTTTGAGAAGTCACAATGTGTGCACAAATGCAGCAATATATCCCGCAGTGCACATGCACATTCTAAAATATACTTCAGAGCGTAGTAATCCACCATTTATTCGCTCATGCATTGAAAGTGAAATATATCAGATCAAATCCCAGTGGTTTATTTGTCTTGATCATATTTATTTTCTTTGGGAGGTGGGCAAGTAGGGGGTAGTAAGGTTTATTTCATGTCCTTGCATTCAAGTAGACATAAAAACCACGCCTTTTTATTTTTAAATACGATTTTAAACCAAGTATTATCTAAATTTCTTTAAATAACATGTTCTCAAAGTCATGTATTTTCCGCTGCAGACTGCTTTTGTGTATACCAATATTCTCACATCTCACTGGAATCAAACAACTATGCTCTTGATTTATCCACTGATTGTAAGACATTTGCAGGCAATCATTTTCTATAAAAAAGAAAACTTATTTAAATAGTCTATTAAATGAGCCATTGTGCAAAACCGTGATATTGAACAAAATTGAATCACTCCTTTCACAGTTAAAATCCCCAATAAGTCAGTGACATGGCTTTACATTTTTACGTCATTGGTTGGGAGTTGTGTTGTTAAAAAGCGGACAAAAACTACCCCTTATTCCATACATCTGTACGAAGTGTAGAGTTGCAACAGATGCAGGCATAGACAACGCATTGTCCCTCCTCAGTGAATGTGGCATCTGAATGCATTGAAGGGTCTGCGTCAGTTGTAACCTCTGCCCCGTCTCTGCCTGGCTACGACCACTCATTAGTCAAAGCATTATTCCTCGTAACAGGCTTCCCCTTCTGCAGACACGCTTGTTAGAGATGCAAAGTAGGAGAGATAGAGGAAGGGAACTGTGGGAATGGTGGCGGATGGGAGGGTGGCATGGTGCAGCGAGACGCACACAATGTGGGCAGTGTGGAGGGGGGGAGGGGGGGAGTAGACGATGAGGTGTGTGGGTGGAGAGAGAGGGGCGGTGTGAATGAGTTTGTGGGTGGCGTTGTCATAATGCACAACGCCTCGGTGGACTGCGCAGATTTCAATCCGTGACCTCACGTTCGTGCATTCTGATTTAATTTGGCACTAACCCACTGTAATTCTGTCACGTATTATATCACATTAGTGGAGTTTGTGTTAACATCCAATAAAATAATGTTGATAAATGAAGGGTTGGTGCCTAAATCCAACAGTTTTGCTTTGAATAACTACGGAATGCCAACATAGCTGAAAAGCCATTTATTTGTTTCTCCATCTGTTTATTTTGGTTGTAGATCAATAGATTAAATAAAATTAGGGTACGATACAGGACTGCACACACACACACACGAAAATACAATAAACAAGTATAATAATCAGAATCATTCACAGCCCTTTGCCAATCCACTACTGGATGAAGGCCTCCCCCATACTCTGTCGGTTATGGAGGTCATCTGAAGGTACTTTCTCCACATTGGTCAGTGTGGCTTGGCGAAGGTGGGACACCCAGGACCAGTGCAGATATCACTCGCTGCTGATATCAGCCGTGGCCCAAAATTGAACTCGGGGGGATTGGGTTCATAGTGCAGGGCGTAAACCACCACTACCACTGCACCCCCACCCACAAATATGGTAACACATCATCAGCCACTGTCAATCCATTGTTGGATAATAGTCTCACCAAGCCGCCACCATCTCTCACAATCCAACGATTTTACAGAATCCGTCATATAGATATTCAAATGCACAAGTATATATATCATAGCACACGTCTGACCCATTTGTCATTTTCAGTCATTAACAGGCAATTCATCATGGTAATATATATGTAACAATTTCACGTAATAGTTTTGCACAATGAATGCAATTGTTACTCTAATTTGTCATGAGGAAAAAACTCAGGCCACTTCCTGAAAGAGCATCAATCTGCCCAACTCGAAAGATGTAGGTGACGCTGTGACTGCTTGCGTCATGAAATTGTGCATTAATTGGTGCCTTAAGAGAGCATCTGCTTGGCTCTTAGCCAGAGCCCCCAGTGCCCATGTGTGAGCCCTAATTGTCATGTCCATTGGGAATGTTTATTCTTCAATTAGTGGTACCTACACATTGTTTGTACTGCAAGGATAGTACATGAATGCGTATTAATTAAAATGTAACAAATGTATACTTTTTTGACAAGTTTATTAACATGTGAGCAGCTTAAAATATTTTTCCGTTGTTATTTCGTTTGCCTTTGCACGGAAATCTAAGTGTCTTTCTTTTGCTGATTGCTTTTTGCATCCTAAAATGCAGCTTTACGTGTTCCAAAAATGTTTATTTTTCTCATTTTCAATTTCGCTGTACTTCATGAATAAAATAAAAAACACGTTTTGTGAAATTAATTACCAAAGATGTAGACAGATGAGTGAATAATTGGAAAACTTTTCTGTTCAAGGAAATGGAGATCAAAAATAGTTTTTTTCAAAGAAGAGACGTTCAGATAAAGAACATCCATTCACGAGGTGAACTTTTTGGCATGTTAAAGCAAGTAGACACCCACGATTTCGGTTTTTTTGGAAGTGCATTTAATCATCGGCACACACAGTACCAATGACGTGAATAATAATAATAAAGCCTCTTCATCATGAGGACACTTGGTGATGTGTGCCAAGCAGTGAAACTACCGGCAACAGGAGGCTTCCTTAGCTATGGGCTTTATGAGTGATGGAAAGTCCAGGTTTACTCATAGGCACATCATTATTATTGTCACCATTACCATCATCATCATCAGCCTTTGTCTACCCATTGGTGGATGAAGTCCTCCACGCACCGCTACCATACTTTTCGTGCTGGTGCCGTCTATCCACACCTACTGAATACCTGTGAAAAGAGCTGTATAGCTCAGCGGATTCCTCGAGGATAAATTCATATTCTGATTCTGATCTCATTCGTCCGCTCGAGTAGGTCACCTTGGATGGGTTCGTCTGCCATCTCCATCACTGGTCTCGTCCATCGGCCATCATCCCAAGCCCTCGTTTTAATTGTCATCTCTCTGATTTGCAATTGGTTCCCTGGTTAGATGAGTTCTTCTGTCTGCCAGTGCAATTCCAAGCATGTATGTACTGTATGTAAAACTTTTTTTGCACCGTACGTAGGCAACAGCACTGATCGGAGGATCGGGGGAAGGGCAACAAAGTAAACACAAAAAGCAGTTCTAAAGAAATGACCTTTCAATCTAGATTTAAAAGTGCATAGCTTCAGTGGCTTCCTGTTATCAGAAGGAAGCGCAATCGAGATGGCCTCAGAGGCGCATGCATCTCTCCAATGCTTCTTTGTGCACTTTTCATCCTTTTCTTTGTCAGTGTCCATTCGGCACATGTTAAACAATTATTTACTTTTGTATTGCCGTTTAAACGGACACGCAATATATCCAAATATATATTTATATACATATCGTTGATTTACAATCAAATGGAGATGCCTGAAAGTCGAGATAACCATGACCATTGCCACTGATGTCACCACAACGTACAATTTTTTTTCCATTCTTACGCTAGATCCCATCGCAGTTGCAAGGTCAACAACCGACCTTCAATGTTCACTCTTACAGCTTTCCACCATCTTGGTTTGTGGTCTTCACCACGCTCACCTTTCCTGGATAAATCGGGGACATTTTGCGGAGTATTATTTGTATAACTGTTATAATTGCATTATGTTCTCTTTGTTGGTTGTCTTCATCCACGTGTTACACGCTTCATCCGCCGTCGTGTGCATTAGCGGACTACGTTTGGCAGGGTAAAGTACAGATTCAGTTGTCCCATCTGGTCAGTGCGTGTCGCGAGTCTCGGACGGTCATGGCATTCAGTGTCAAGAGATTGTTGACTCTCAAGGACATCTCTTAGTCAACGTTGTTGAGGATGCAGAAACGAACGCCAATGTATTTAATTATCTCCATTGTGTAAAGGGGCTCTTATTGTGTCAGGCTTAAAACGGGCAATTGTAAGCGATTGTTTGATGATCAGAGTGTAAATGTGAAGCTATTGCATTTATTCTTTCCTCTTTTATGTTTCCACTTAATCGTTCCTTCTCATTCCAAAATTACAAAGTTCAAACGTGGCTTGTCTCTGAGCGGGCAGTTAGAATTTTTTTAAACCCCACTGTAGTCCTTCCATTCATGTTCGTTTGATATGTTTTGTTGTTGTTGCAATTATCTTGTAAGGGAGGATATTGTTAAAACAACGCATGCTTGCGATGGGGGTGGGGGTGGTGGTGGGGTGTGCAAATGAACACTACAGATGTGAGCGAATTTTAGTTCAAGTTCATGCGATCCGCGTGTTGTGCGAGACTGCTCCCGGCTATACGGCCATCGTTTTAGCTTTTCGCCCACCCTACGTCCTTATTTCCTTCCGTCTTGAGACATGGCAAGCGGAGAGCGGAGGGTGACTGCGGCAGCACCTTAACGCGAGCCACTTTCTCGTGGAAACGGGGGTAGGGGGTGGCGACTACACTAAAACGTGCTGTGACCACGTGATTACTGGAGGCTTACAGCCAATAGGAGCAGGGCACCCGGTACCAAATATTCCCGTCGCTCGTCGGCTGAAGGAGGCTTTAAATATTCCCACCATCCTGCGCCCGTCCTCCTTGGCTCCTCTCCCTCCTACTCTTAATTCTTTCGGTAAAGTCACGTAGGTAAAAAATGAAATTAAAATTAATACAAATAAAACAATAACAATGTCTCACCACAAATAACTCTCGCTACAGCTATTTTGCTGTGCCTGCTTACACCTGATGAGGGAGGCTTGTGTTGCCTCCGAAACGTTGTGATTTAATTTAGTTGTTTTCATTTATTTTATTGTTTTACCTATGTGACTTTACCGAAAAAAACAAAGAGTATGAATCCTTGCAGTCACGAAAGCTTCAAATCTAGGATTAAGAACAACCGTAGCCACTCATAACTGTGTTGGCTCGGAGGTAGATCTGGTTCCTGTCATGCGTACAACACAAAATTCTGTCGCTTACCTATCGAAAGTGTTTATTCAGGATAGAAACATCATAGATGCCCAACTACAGCCAAAGTTCGCTATCGAGGACAAAAAACTCACGTGGTTCTCACTCATTCTCTGTTAATGCCCCAGACACCTGGCATTCCATCGCTTCAGAAATGTCCTTGGTTATGCTCCCAACTAAATCACAATTTGATGTTAGGCTGTCGATCCTTTACAATAGCTTCACTGGCAATTGCATTTGACGGACATCCTTGTCTGTTTACATATGAGGGCAATAGTTACCTCACATCTGTTTTATGTTTGTGTCACGCAATTGTAAATTGTACTGTGATCAGTCAAAAAATAACCTGTCCCAGCTGACTGGCGTTAGAGAGAATCTATTATTTAACGACGATTTATGTTTGTGTACTATTTTTTTTTACTTCGCATGTGCCAACAGTTGTTTTGACACTGATTTTTATACTCGTTTTGCTTTGCCGTTGTCATTTGGTGAGTCCCCTCCCCTAAGGTATGAAACTCATCCTGGCCTCTTGAATTCTCACCTGCTGAAACAAAATCACCTTGACCTGACAGTGACCCTGTTCATGAAAAGGAAACGATGCTCGGGCCACCCCACACATTTGCTCCCATCCCCCGCCACTCCCATTTGTTTACAAATGTAGTGACGTGAAACGAGTCAATGGAGCGCGTGCCGCTGGGAGATTGGAAGACAATAGAATTAGGGGCAACAGCCCCCGTTCTACCACTTGCACCTGTGGGCAAGGCACGGAGCCCTCTGGGAGATCCAGAGCAGAGGTCGCAAACGGGTTTTGATTCCTTAACCGTACCCGGCTGCACCAGGGTCGCAAACGGGTACCCGTACCCGGCCGAACCCGTACCCTACCCGTACCCGCCCGGGTACGGGTAGGGTACGGGTATCGGGTACCTGATTGCGACCTCTGGGATGAAGCCATGTTGCAGGCGCGGGTGGGTTGATTCTAGGAACTTGAATTGTGAGAAGAGACAAGACGTTGGGAAATGAGTGACCAACAGTTACTCACCAGTGACTCACGGTCTACCCGTACCCGTACCCGGCCGCACCAGGGTCGCAAACGGGTATCTGGTAGGGTACGGGTATCGGGTACCCGGTTGCGACCTCTGATCCAGAGGGGTGCGGGAGGCCGAGGGCGGAGCCTGGCCACGCTGGGAAGAGTAGAAAGCGAGCTCCGACTCACTAGTCGGGGCGGCTGCGATCTGGAATGGAACTCGTTGGTCCGTCGTCTCTCTTCGAGCTGTGGGTCGGGCAGGATGTTGGCTGTCCCGTACCTGGTGTGTGGTTATCCCCCAAAGGCTGCGAAGGCCGAAATAAAAGAGAGGGAGAGAGAGAATACCTGCGACTCGCACACTACACATATGTTGTTGTTTGGTCGGCACCCTTGTAACCCCCCACCATATCTGCACCTCCGATTAGCGTGGATAGCTACGTACGGTACGAAAAAAAGCTCAACATACCTCCATCCAGCAACTCCGATTAGCACGGTTGGCTACGTACGGTGCAAAAGAAGTTCAAAATACATATTATTAAGGCACTATAAAATTAGAATCATCATATTCTTCTTATTGTTATATATTTATACATCAAACACAGCCAGGTATGTTTTTTTTTATACAAAGGTTGTGGTACTTAAGGAGGAGTAGTGTTGTGTGTGTGTGTATATATGTTGAACTTTTTTCGCACCGTATGTTTTGTTTCTTTGAAACAATGACTGTCGTGCTCACACAGTGTTTATACCTTGACAGTGGGGCACTTCTCTAAAAATACACTGCATCAGACTTTGAAAAAGGCTCTTAATGGGTCTAAAACTAAAAGCATTTTCTCGGATTTAAATGAGCACAGAGGAAATGTAAAAAGGCCAAATTAAATGGAGTTGCTTTTACAGAGCGCAAGAGGTAGTAATTTGAAAAGGAAATGAAGCCTAGTGGTTGACTCTAGCCGTGTTACTGGGAGGCACAGAGCCCCACTTCTAGATATTTGACATTGGATGCAAAACTCGAGGCGGCTGGGTGGTGACTCAAAGATCAGAGCACCGAGCTGCCGCGAACGAGGGGTCCGCGATCGTTCCTGGTTCTCAGGCGTCGTGAGTTGATGCTCTCGGCCAAGGCAGTAATGACTGTACAAATTAAACCATCACGGTAGTTTGAGGTGTAATCTACCTTAATTCCAGCTATGAGATTAAAACATATAAATTGTTTAGTCTTCCGTGAAACGAACATCTCCCTGCGTGCAAACGCGCATTGGGGATAGTGTGTGGATAAAAGGGGCCGATGGCGGAGACGTCAGAAGTTTTGTTACGTCTTGTTGTTGTTGTTGCGACGAGCTTTTCTCTAAAATGGGTTGGTCTCCTCCGAATGAATACTTGGTCTCGTGGCATGCTGCCAATATCGTAATTGAAAAAACATGGTGAGCAGGACAACAATAAAACACAAGAGTTCTTTTGACCACTTACATTTCATGCATCGGGTAGAAGTGCTGCCATTTTAAGAGTATGCAGGGAACACACAAAAAAACGAGGCTTCCACCTCATTAAAGTTGCACTCTGTGCATCTGCCGAAGCAGTCTGGCGTCTATTCCAGCTTCCGTGCGTGTTGCCTGGCCCCTAGGTTGTCTCGGAATAAAATGATAAAGCATTCATTGGAGCATTTCTGGGATATGAGTGGCCTCGCACAGGAACACCTGGCAAGTTGCTATCCAGACGCACGTGTCGCTGTACCTTTTGCAGCTGTCAATTTATCCTCTGGTATCAATTCCCCCCCCCCCCCCCCATGACTGGCATAAGCTAAATGTGCACAATCTCAGACCACGAAGGCTCCGTAGGGGTTTAGCCAGGTTAGCACTGGGATGAGAGAACATGATGGACTATCGTGCATTGTAGGCCCATTGTAGGCTGGGAGATGGCAGAGAAGGGGGCAGCAATGAACTCTTTAACGCCCTGTAGAGGCAAGTGTGGGGTTTATTTATGTTGCCAGGTTCTCCGGTTTCCTCTCTTTGAATTTGGCCAACGCTTACCAATGGAGGACCCCTCTAAAGGTCCTCATTATTATGAGTCAGGCTTTCCTGGGTATTATTATTATTGTCGTTGTGTATGAATTAAGCGAATTAAATGAGAAGCATTTAATTTTTTCTTACATATCTTAATATCCCTTTGTAAGTCTGAAACCTTCGAATTACGATGTTGTATGGGCTGCACGAACGCCTCGTTCTAGCGCAGCGCAAGGTGCGATGGTGATGTTCCACGTGTGCCACTCGTAATTATTTCATGTCGTGTAAACTCTGCGGTGCGCTGACGCACATTTTATTAACACTTTCTTCTCGCTGAAGAAACCTCCTCCAAAAACAAACCTAAATTCACTTAAGTTGCCAAATAATTATATTGCTTCAGGCTTTCATTTTTTTTATATATATAAATTTGATTTAGGAATTTTGCTGCAATGTAAGCGTACGCTGCCATCCAGGGGTTTATTAACGGGCTTCCGAGGAATGGGATGAAAACAATTGGCTTTGAGAAATATATGTTCTCTGCACAAAAGACTATCTGTGCTGCAATGCACGGCTCTTAATGCTGTGATCAGGTGCATCGGCATACATTTCCACGGGTGTTTTGTGTATTCAAATCCGTCCTTCCTCTGTCTCTCCCGGGCACAAAGACGAACGGTTCGCATGAAACTTCATAAGGAGTGGAAGAAGGAAAGTGACAGGCAGCAATTCCATTTCACAACCTTAACACACACTCACTCATTTCCCTAAAAATAGGCATCGTTTCTTTTTCTTAATGGCCGCACCACATTGACACGCACAGACGTATGTATGTGTGCATGTTGAACTTTAGTCGCACCGTACGTAGCCAACGGCGCTAATCGGAGGTGCGGGGGAAGAACAACAAACGAGACACAAAAAGGCAGTTCCAAATAAATGACTTTTCAATCTGGATTTAAAAGTGGAAAGCTCCAGTGGCTTCCTAATGTCGGAAGGAAGAGAATTCCTGACGGTCGCAGAAGCGAATCTGAAATCCCGCTATGCGGTGAACGTCTTTGTCCGATGGCCAGCCAAAAGCCGTTGCGAGGATGAGCGGACGTAAGTGCACACAGGCCGGCTGCAGAAACACACAATGCAAAATAAGACGCGTTTTGGCTTCTGCGAATGACTGGGAAAATAAAAGGTCTATTATAATTACTTATTTATCAAACGAGCATTGAGACAGTATACATCTTCCCAATGACAGCCCTGAGCCAGCGGCATACATTCCACATTCGTATGGTTGGGACCGAGTGTGTCCATAGGTCAACCACCGTTGACTTCCACACAAAGTGATATTCATTTATTCGACCCCAGAGGGATGATGGACTGGATCAACCCCCCACCACCACTACCATCCCGAGCCAGGTTCTGAACTCGCAATCTTCCGATCGCGAGCCGCTCGCTCTCCCGCTGAGCTGCCTGCTTAGTGGCTGGAGGCTGTGAATTGTCAGCGTGGCTCTGGCTGCTGCGTGTGTGCGTGTATCCGTGTGTGTGTGTGCGTGTATCCGTGTGTGCGTGTATCCGTGTGTGTGGGGGGGGGGAGCGGTAGTGTAGCGGTTAGCGCGCTGCGCTATGAACCTAGCGACCCGGGTTCGATTCCCGCTCACGGCCAACACCAGTGACGATTATCTGAACCGGTCCTGGGCCTCCCCTAGGTCGACTCAGCCTCAAATGAGTACCTGGTGCGGTGTGTAAACATCGCCACTAGGGAGACAAAGGCGGTCGGGCGTGGTCCTGGCCACCCACCCCCTCGTGTACCGTTCCGGCCTTCATAGGTGCTCGCTAACAGCACTTGCCCCTACAGTCTGTTAAGGCTATACGGGGGATCTTTGTCTTTGTGTGTGCCTGTGTGTGCGTGTGTGTGCCTGTGTGTGCCTGTGTGTGAGTGTGTGCGCATTGTGTGTGCATGTGTGCGCATTGTGCCATCGCTGCTCTGTGAGTTCGTCTCGTGGGATTTGCGGTGACAAGGCGCCTGGCCTTACGAGCTGACATGTGTGTGCGAGCCAACGAGAGTGCCCTGCTTTCCCCGGCCGTATTTGTCGCCTGTCAATTCCCGCGATGATAGCAATGGTGAGCTACGCTAACGTCTGTGAACACATGCACACCTTTTTACTCATAGTCTTCCACGTCTTGGGGTTCCTCTGAGGCTGTGGGGGGGGGGGGGGTGAAAATAAATGTGCTACATATGTCCTGTGTACTTGTAAGAATCGTGTGTGCATGTGTATGTGCAGCCCAGTGTGTCAATCCACTGATGGATGAGAGCCTTCCCACACCAAGGAAGGCAAGTGAGGGTTAGTTTAACCATTACCTCACCGTCATGGTCAGTGGGGATTTGTGAGGGTGTGGGGGGTAGCAGAACACTTGAGAGATAGTGCTGCGATGCCCTCTGCTGCTACAATTGCTTACTAAACCTATTTTATGCACAGTGTTCGATTGTGTTAGTGTCTGAGATCTGACAGAATCACAAGCATTCCATGAGATTTGGTCAAAGGCGCGTCATTAATTATATAGAATGAAAATCCACTTTTTCAGAAATGTCATCAAAGTTTAGTTTCCCTTCAATCACTGGTGGAGTTGCTTTGTTTTTCGCCCCCCGAATATTTATTCAGAACGCACATTCAGGAATGCACACTTGCTGCTGGGATTTGTTGCCAAGGAATGTTTCTTTATTTTCTGCCTTGTGGGTATGAGAGTTGCTGAGCGCAGCATTGTAAAAATAAGTGTCCTGTTTTCAATTGCAAAGTGTTGGATTTTTCAAGAACTGTTTTCAAAAACAATTTAGATAAAAATACGTGCACGGGGACTTGTGGAAAGCCCTTAAAAAACCTCCCTCAGCCTTTAGCTTTGATCTGCTGCGGCCCCTAAGTTTTAAATTGGTTGCAGGCATCGTGTTCGAGTTGGGAGTGGGAGCTTATCCCCCCCCTCCCCTTTGTCTCCATTCCCAAACAGACTGATGAAACGAAAACAATGCGGGAACAGGTGCCAGAAATTGTCCCATTCCGCTGTAACAATCAAAGGCGCAGCCGTGTTTTTGGACTTGTCGGACGTGTGCAGGGGATACAAACGGTGGGGGGCGGTGGGGATGGAAATGCAACAAATGCAAGAATACTACCCCCCAAAAAAAACAAGTTGTCACCCGAAACGTCGTGATCACGACAGGACGACTCACAAACAACTGCGCTGAGGCTTTGTTGTAGGGTGGCTTTTTTTGTTGAATTATGTCTGAAGCTACTACAGACAGACACGCGCACACAAACACACACGTACGACAAACATTTGGCAAAAGGATTTTTATTTGTTCCCCAACCAACCCAACCCCACGAGTCTGCTTCGGATGGAGCGTTCCCTGCTGGGGAGAGAACGAGGAGAGAGAGAGAGAGAGCTCGCAAACTCTTGCACAAATCCTCCCACTGTCACAGCGCCAAATCATTTAGGTGATGACGCGCGGTCGTGATTTGTCGCTGTGGTCACAACAGAAGTGGACCGCGGCGGAATCGTCGATCTCGATGCTGATGTTAGCCAATCAAACCAAGGGAGGATGTTGTGGTGGGGCGGATGTCACATCGTGACTCGATCCGTTGATCGATTGGTTGATGAATCGACACAGCGACTAAAACCCGCAAATTACGATTGACGCCGGAATTATTATTGACGTTTGTTTCATTATGGATCGACTGCAGCGGGAGTCGATGCGATTAATCTCGATTAGAGATCCGCAGTGACCATCGATGAGGGGGGCAAATCTCTGATCGGTAATCTTTGTCGGGCGTACGATTTTATCGCTCTATTGGGCCGTCCATAAATGACGTCACGCACCTAGAGGAGGGGGGGGGGGTCAGACATTTGTGACGATGTGTGACGAGGGGTGGGGGTTGGGAAATGTGACGTCACATCAAAATGTGCAACTTTAAATAAATATAGACAACACGTTCTACTTAATTAAATAGACTTTTTTTAAATAAATGTTTTCTCCTACAACATCAGAGTGCAGCGCTACATTAAACTGCAATGACAATAGTTTAAAGCGATTTGAAGCAAAGCATGTTTTATTTTCTAAATAGAAATATGGTTTGGGGGGGGGGGTAGAGCTTTGTGACGTCATATTTGAGGGGGGGGTCTGACTTTTTGTGACGCCGTGTGACGAGAGGGGGGGGGGTCAAAAATCATCCAAAATCAAGTGACGTCATTTATGGACGGCCCCTATGACAGCACCAGCGTGTAGAGTCGCGACTGGCTCGGGTTTTTTTTTCTTGTAAAATAATAATTTTTTAAAATATTCCCTCTCACTTTAGCCTCGTCTATTGACGCCCCTCCCCCCCCGGATTGATCGCCCTTCATTGCGACGAGCCTGACCCGTGAAGACCACCCCCCCAGTCGCCTCCCCGTTATAAATTTATGAATGATCGCTTCCATAATAGAGGTTTTTTGGTTAGATCGCGTAAAAATATAAATGTGTCGTTTAACCCGCCACCACCCGACACAGCCAACTAGTAAGGGTTGTCACGTAAACAGAACGTGGCCAATTCGTCACTAGTACAGCACACCGGTGTGTTGGAGAGCCAAGCCACAATATTTACAATCTGAGTACGACGTTTCGCCAGTAATTACAACCAGCTTCATCAGGCGACAGACAGATTTGTGGAGAAGTCCACCTGTTTCGTTCCTTATATAGAGGCGTAGATGTGGTGACCACCCTTCTGCGCTCTTGCACAATGAGGGGGGGGGAATTACTGAGTCAACGTACATGAGGCATGTGCATTACGCGAGCCCTTTGAACTTGTGGGAAGTCTGTAAGTCTTCCCAGGACGTTAAAAGTTTCGTGATAATGACACGTCACTCAAGACGATGCATGCACACTTAGTTATTCAGTACTTACGGTCTTTGGGAGGTAATCTTCTTCCAAAGGTATGTCCTGGTACCCACAAACGGTGGCAACCTTAACATCAACATAGCCCACATCATCATCATCTATATGCCTATGAAATGTATCTATTATCACATTTTATATCTCTATTGCCCCGGTTTGCACGGTTGGCTACGTACGGTGCGAAATAAGTTCAACATACGTACATACTGGTCCCGTGAACTTCCACTCGATGATTCCTCCTCCTCCTCCCGCGTTGACGGACGACTCCACGTACTCGACAGTTTCTTCTTCTCATCCACACTTGTCTGGCGGCATCGAGAGGGCATTCTTCCTCCAATGATATATCCTCATAGGTGGCAACCCTAACCGAGTCCTCGTGCCATTGAATGAGCGTGAGGCTGGGTGGCAAGGCGACACGCATGCACACATGTGCGTCACATCACGCTGTCGCTCTGCCAGTTGAACGTCGTCGGTTAGAGACAAACCCCCTCGCTTTGTTTCGCTGCCAGATTAAAAGATGGAATAAAAACACAAAAATGTTTGGACACTTCCACCCAGGTGGCAAGGCAGCTATTTTATATGCTGCGTGTTCATGTATGCGAATTCATTGCACCAGTGCAGATGAATACAAATTTATTACACTTAATGGTTCCTCTGCAGGAGATCACTAATCTATTTCGTTCATATAAATCTGGCTCGTTTCTGGCACATGTTGTTGCCGTGATGATTTTGTTTGTAAACGCACATCGAAGGATTATGACTTTTCCCCCCATGAATCTCGTCCAGAGTCCATGTTCTTGTTGCGCTCAGCAAAACTTTAACCCGCAGTCAAACAATTCTATTTTATGTAAATTTCAAATTGTCAAAAAATGCCCCTTTGGCAAAGTACAAAACCCTGGCCTGCATATTATATTAATTAACTTTGTGTTTTTATGCAACAAAAATAGACTTAAGGAAATTGTCATCAGCGTGTGCCTAATTACTCAGCCGCAATGGTGCTTAATAACCAAGCGCCCGGGGCTTGCTGCGTTGTTGTTACGCCTTGGCATGGCGCACAGCAGTGCTGGTTTACAGGTGTGACTCACTTCTGTTGGGGGGTGAGGCTCTGGGAATTACTCCGAGAGACTGGGGAGAAGGGGGAAGCCCACCTCCTACGACCTGGATTATGTTGCACAGGAATTGAACACCTCCCATGTCTGCGCGTGTAATATACACGAGACCGCACTGATATACCTGCGGTTGTGGTGTAACAGCCAGCGCCGTTGAACTGTGACCTCAGCTGCCGATGGTGGCCCGCTGCTGGGTGGCTCAGTGGTAAGCGCACGCGGCCGTCAATTGGAAGGTTCGGAGTTCAAATCCCGGTTTGGAGGTGGCCTCAACACAATTTCCTTATGGGTGGTCGACCTTTTGGTTTGACTGATGACCGCCGTGGGGAATGTGGAGCTTTCACGACTGGCTCAGGGTTGTTAAAGAGATGAGCACTGTCCCAATGCGCACGCGAGCAAGGAAATCATTTTGACTTTTGTTTCACTTTGGGTCAATTCCTGGCCATAAATGGGAAGTGGTACCTGCAAACTGGCCTGTGCTTCTCCTAGGTCACATCAGACTGAGATGAATATAACTTGCAGTGTGTTAAAATCACCACTCGGGTGACAAAGGTCGCCTATTTGTATGCTGTGCTCACCAACACAAGTGCTCATTGATAGCACTTTACTCATAATTCCATCTGCTCAAAAAGGGAAATGAATCATTTTTGTTTTACAAATACAATAACATGTATTGTATAATACAATTGCAAAATCGAACTTAAAATATTTCAAAATAACATGACAAAGTTTATCAACAATGGGTTTAAATCCATGCAGCCACCTGTACTTAAACTGGTTCTCAAGTGCAGTGAGATGTCAATCTGGGCACCAATTACCACGCAGATAAAAACCCATCATATCACATTCATTTTTTGTACTTAATGCGGCTAAACTCCAGCTCTATAATTTCACAAACAAAACATATTTTTAAATATTGTGCAACTAACATTTCTCTGTGTAGCAAGGCACGTGGGACATTTAAACACCAGTTCTGTGATATTTCCTTCCGCGGGCCATTCTTAACCACGGGGAGATTCACCGCTCTCTGAGATTAACCGCTCTCAGGATTTGTGGGCAAATGGCAAAATATGTATTTACACAAACAAGGCCAGTTTTAACGTGCTAAACATATAGCAACGAATTTTCACGCAATTCAAAATTTCCCCTCCTCAAACGTATTTGATCTTGCCTCCTATAAAATACCGCGATACATTACAGGAAGCTTTAAGCCCGTCAACTATCGCCAGAGATAGAGATGCCCGTGTCTGAACGGCAGCTTCTCACTAAGCAAATGGAATCCAGCCTGTAATAGCGTCTCGCTTGTTATTTTAATGCGTGGGATTACTGACAAAGTGCGGCTACATTATGGCAGGATTTGCTCGAACTTGGATTGTAAATGGGGGGAGTGTTGGTCGGGGATTGTCGGGACGCTGCGCAAAATCAGAAGCATTGGCTCGTTACTTCTTCTGATTATTTCCGTATTTGAAAGACTTCAAGGGTCTATTTCGTGAGCCCCCTACCCACCCCACCCCCCCCGCCCCCCGCCTCCCCCCGTTCATCATGCGGCGTCATTATTGCGCCGGCGACTTCTTCTGGGGGATTGTGGCGCGGCGGGCGAAGAAAGCAAAGGGGGGCGAATAACTGAAACGGATTGAAGCAGTGAAGGGAAAACTTGTGACAATAAAGAAATGGAACGGTTAGCGGACTCTCCTCTCTCTTGCGCGCCACTTTTTGTCACGTGCTCCTGAACGAGATCCGTCACTGTCGCCACGGAGGTCAGCGACGTGCATCTCGAATGAGCAGCGTGGCAGATTGGTCAACTGTTGGGGTCAGGGAGAAAAAGCGAGCATGTGAATGCCCACAATTGGGCATTGATCATGGCATGAGCTGTGATCCATACAAACGGACGTTTGTGCCTTTCTTGCGCACTCTTGCCCCGAGAATAGTCGGGAGCTTGTTGAAAAAAGGATGGAAAGAAAGGAAAAATGAAAGCCGTTCCCTCCGGCAAGACCTCTGGGTTTTTTTGGTCTTTTTCTATCTCTATTTGACGTGTGTGTGCGCGCGCGCGTGTGTGTTCGTGTGTGTATGCCTGTGTGCGTGCACACTCAATGTGGGTGTGAATGTGTGATGCGTGATAGTGGGTGCATGCCTGTATGCATGCATGTGTGCGGGAGCAGTAGTGCAGCGGTTAGCGCTACGCTGCGCTACGAACCCGGCCACCCGAGTTCAATTCCCGTTCATGACAATCCTCAGCAAGATAGACTCAGCCTCAAATGAGTACCTTGTGTTGTGCATAAACATCGCCACTGGGGAGACATGGTGCTGGCCACCCATCCCCTCGTGTGCCGTGCTGGCCTTCATAGGTGATGGGTATCAGCACTTTCCCCAAAAGTCTGTTTAGGCTTTAGGGGGGATCTTTGCCTTATGCCTGTGTGTCCGCTTGTGCGCTCACCGCGTGCATACGCGCGTGTGCGTGACATTTTTAGCGACGTTAATGTATTGAATTATCTCCATTCTTTACCCGAGATGTTTATTGATGCGAATGTGCGCGCGAGAATCCGCGTGAGGCGCGCGTGTTCACGTGCGCTCTCGCACGCGTGCATTTTCAGATACAGCGCTTGCCTTTTGTGCCGACGCGCATGTGCTCAGCGATATGCGCTTGGCAACATGAAAGTGATTTTGTTTGAAGGGTGGTTTTTTTTCAGTTTTTTTTTTTTGGGGGGGGGGGGTGTGGGTAAAGAGAATGTTATAGTGAATATTACTTACTGCGCCCAATTAAATGTTATGTCTATTAAATAAAAAAAAGAATGCCCGCTCACCGCTCACAGATTCAGCGAGCGGAGTGTGACCAGTGATTAAAACGTTGTTTTTGCTGCGCTGCTGCTGCAAATAATGGGGTGGGGTTGCCGATAAAGTGACTTCAAAAACTAGACGGGCGTGTCAGGCCTCACCAAAAAGCACTTAATATGATGACAGTCACAGGTAATACATGCTCTGCCTTCTTTCTCTTTCTTCTTTATTTATTCATATATCGGCAGTGGGACTGTATTAGCGACGCTAACCGTCGTATTAACGCTGGTTAGAACACGGGAACTGTAATCCAGACGTCAACCGGTTTCGCGTTGATATCCCCGGCACGGCAGCTAACACTGTGGGGCGACTTTCTCCAGCCCCTCTCATCTTGCCCGCCTCTGTCCAGTGTGGTGGGGCAGAGTGCGGCTACTCCCATCGCTTCCAAGAACGCCTGCTCGGCGTGGAAGGAGTGTCTCAAAAAGTACAATTTCGTGGATGGCCCTTCCACCGGAAGTTGCGTGAGCAATTGCAGGGCTGCAACTTTACCTCCATTCTTTTTGTTTTAAATTGCGGCACTTGCTGAGGAATTTGTTTCTATCGTTAAGGGAAGCAGGAGGCAAGTGTTCGCTTTTGCGGGGGGCGGGAGGGGGGTCTAGGGTGTGATATAATCAGCAATTGGGCTGGGAACAGAACAGGGAAAATAAGTCAAGTGGCGACTGATTGCGGTTTGTCGCTGTTCCCACAGGGAAAGAAGCACAGCAATTATCTGGAATTTGCTACAAATCCATCTAACTCCACCCTATAATTATTATCCGTAGGGATCGACGCTTGCTCATCAGATCCCATAAGCAATTTCTTATGAGAGTGTATGATATACATACATCGAGACACATGTGCATGGCTCAGCCTCAATTCACTACTGACACATCGTAGAACGGTGTGGCTAGCAATCATGCCAGACAAACTGTATTTCCTCTCCATTGCTTAGATCAGAGCGCAATCTTTTTTTTATTTGTATGCATTTTTAGGCTGAGTTAACATAGGGGGAGATCTATGCTTCCTTAGAGAAACCGTTTAGCATTAATGTAAATGACACATTACACCTGGGTTGTTACGCTTGTCGCGTGTTGCACGTGGAGTGAGCGACTTCGTGTAGAAGGCTTCTAATTTATTCTCACACTTTAAGCACAACACTGGGCTATACATCGATGTGACGATCTATGTAGCTACACATAGCCGACCCTTCTACACAACCACATCGTCGTCGTTCCAAATACACAGCTGTCTGACTAGTGCAGCGACAGCGACGATGTGAGCCTTGCAGAACATCGGCCACGTGGCCGGACGACGAAGAGACATGACGTCGAGCGGCGACGCAGCCAGGATCCAGGTTCGGTCCTCCTTATATACACCTCGGTGCGGCCAAGCCCCGCCTCCGGACACTCCCCCTTCCAGAACCTTCGAGGAGGTTCCCGACTGACTCCGCCTTTCACCTTTACCCCAGATACGCCACCTTCATAATTAGGAATTACGTAACTTGCACATAACCGCAATTACCTCTTCCGGCCGACTGGTGACACCCTGTCATTACGTACGTATGGATACATAAAATACGCTACGTGCTTATTACACGTACGGATAGTGACACACAAACTTTTAACCTTCAATAAGAAGTGTAAATATTATTTGGGTCTTTCGGTAAAGTCAGGTAGATAGGTTCAAAGAAAATGACAAAAAAGAACAAAAAACTACGACGTTTCGATCGCAACACAAGCGTTCGTTAAAATAACTGAAAATAACAAAAATTATGATGAACGCTTGTGTTGCTATAGAAACGTCATAGTTTTTTTGTACTTTTGTCATTTTCTTTGAACCTATCTACGTGACATTACCGAAAGACCCACAGAATATGAATTCCTGCACTCACGAAAGCTTTAAGTCAATATTTAAGAAGTGAAAACATTTTATATATTTTCAAGACGAGCGTTTATCTGGCTGAGACGAATGTTTGTAAGATTACGCTTTTTGTTTCCTGCCGTTGTTATTATTGTTGTTATCAACATCGGTTGATACAGTCGCGGTCCCAACGGTCGCGGGCAGCATCAGAGTTCCTCTCCAAGAATAATTACGATGTGAATCACTTCCCAAGGAAACACTTAGAAGTTAGCGCAAACAAGATAATTGCACTCGTAAACGGTTGTGTTTAAATACTTGCACGCAACAACATTGCGGGGGGGGGGGGCGGTGGGGGGCGTGAAGCGATTCCATGAGATAAGCAGAGGCAACTATAATAGGATGAGTCTGCTTGCAAGCGGTACTCATGCAATAATGAATTCCGCAAAAGTAAAAAATTTCCGAATTTGGCGGGAAATTAATAATGTTACATGTCCCCCTGGACTTTTGGAATTGCGATATCTTATTCAATACACAACACCTCACGGCACGCACACGTGCGTGGACTGTATTTTAAGTAACCCTGGCAAAAAGCAGCTGTTCTTTGAAGGTAGCAAAAATCAAACCCCTCTTTTCTACGCCGCGATGCACTCGAGAGAAGCTACAGCGGCACACATTGTGAGCATATTAAGACCGATTATTTTTGGAGCCTCGGCTTAGAACGGCGCTAAGGGGCGGCACTTACGGCATTTTTCTTTTAAAATAACGGAATTGCCCGTTTATTTTTCTTCCTTCTCTCCTTTTTGTTCTTATCGCCGGCTCAGATTTTTTTTTATCTCTTGCCACTGGCATATCACAGCTGTATCGAATTGTCTCGTGTGCTTGGCCCATATCTGACTGTCGCAGTCAAACGGCAGGTAACGGTGTCAAATGAACAGTTGAAGTCTCACCAAGATTTCCTCGAGTGATAGTGAGAGTGTTTTTTTTTTCTTTTACCCCCAGCCAAAACCCTTTTATTATAGATACTGTTGCAGCATGTCGCAAGGTGTGCCGTATCGCACCGAATCGCACTTTTAAATCTTACTGCGCCCTGCTTTGTAATTTCCCTGGAGACCAGTGGACAAGGCGGTCCTCTTTGACTGATGCTCCGATGCAGCTCATGTGCGCTTTTATTTTAAGAATCAAAACGGGGGCCCGTGGTCTTTCCAGACATGCATAGGAAGGAAGTTGCGCCCGAATGTCATACCAACTGAAATACAACGCGAAGCTTTCAATTTTCACACGGGTACATCTTAGTGTCTAAGCAGCATTGTGTTTTGTTTGTTTGTTAACGTGGGAGTATGATGGGTTAATGCAAGCACGAGACGTACTTCGCAGCGACGGGGAGTATATGAATAAATATTTCAACTTCGTTCGTGGCATGACCTGGACGTGTGACTGTGTCGCCAGGCGCTGCTGCGATAGATGTGACTTTAATCAACAACCGGCGACATAGCCTCACACACAGTCACATCCGAATGAAGTTTAAGCGTGTATTTCAGTCAAGGCTACACTCGCAACACATGCACCTCGACAGCCACGCACGTGCGCCCACGCCTGTGAATGTAACAGAGGGACACCCTCTGTAAAGTTTCCACGATAGAACACGGAATGTGTCCGGAGCAACCCTGCACCATGCTGATGGGAGCCAACAAATCCAATCGTCGCACATATTCTTCTGCTGTGCCGATACATCTGAAAATAAATTACCTGGTCATTAGAGCATGTCCTCTCCATAGTATTTATCGCGTTTGGCAGGAGAGGAGTAGTGGTTAGGCCATTATATTATAATCATTACAACCAGGGGTTCAATTGCTCGCTAAGCTCTGGGCCAGCCCTAGGTCAACTCAGCCTTTAATGAGCACCTTGCATAGCAGTAGTAGTAGTAATAATGATTTATAATCATTTACACTTCTAAAGCACCTTTAACCCAGAGGTCACAAGGCACTGTACAAATACACACACACGAAGGCTCACTCCAATAAAATCCAACCCCAAAACTAATTATTCAAGAAATATATATTTGTTTTTTTTATAATTGCGTCTCGAGGTGGGATTTGAATGTATGCATGTTGAACTTCTTTCACACCCTACATAGACAACCGTGCTAATTGGAAGTGCGAGGAAGGACAACAAATGAAAGGCAAAAAACAGCTCTAAAGAGATGTGGATAGCTCCATTGGCTTCCTAATGTCGGATGGAGGAGTGTTCCAGACGGCCACCAAAGCGCATCTTAAAGCGCACGATGCGGTGGCCGTCTTTGTTCAATGGCCAGCCACACGACGCTGCTCCGAGGATGACCGCAGTTCGAGTGATGGTTCATGCTCCTTGACGAAATCATCAAGGTGTTGTGACTTGTTTGTGGCGAGCACTCTGTGTGTGATGAATGCGACCTTATAATAAAGCAAGTGGTGGGGGGGGGGGGAGTCAGCGGAGCGAACGTCCAACGGAAGTGAATTCCACAGCCTTGGGGCCACGGGAGACAAGGTCACCCATCATCGTTCAGCGACGGGAACCTCGGCACACTCAACAGGCCAGACTCGGGAGACCGACATCCTCTCGTTGGAACATGTGGGGCAAAGGAGATCCTGCACATATGAGGGAGCATCATCACTGTAGGGTCTTGTAGGTGAGGAGAATGATTTTGAACTCTACCCCGAAACCAGACCGGCAGCCAATGGAGAGATGCCAGCCCAACAGATTTAGGTGAGTCAAACTTAAAGAAAGGGAAGCTAACAGACGAAGAAGAGAGCTAGTGGAGCAGAGCAGGAGTGGCAAAAAAAAGTCTGCCCACCCTCACAATTAGTAAGCCAGTTGGACAGGCTGCTGGCCACACCTGTGTGTCAGTATCATCTGTTTAGGACCAATACCACAATTCCGTGCGGCTGAAATGCACTTCCCTGAACCTGTGCGCACCGACTTTATGTGCAACAGTGAAGATGCATTTAGGAGGAACGGTGGCGCAGGGGTTCATGCACCGTGCTATGAACTCGGCGACCTGAGTTCGATTCCTGGCCACTGCTGACATCAGTGGGGGGGGCGACATCTAAAGCAGTCCTGGGTTCCCCCTTGGCCAATCCGCGCTCATCGGCGTAGTGAATTACGGTCAAACAACCGTCGCCATTTTTCGATTTAAAGCTTTCGTGACTGCAGGGATTCATATTCTTTTTATTTTATTATTTTTTATTATTATTTTGTTTTTTTATTTTCCTTCTACGTGACTTTACCGAAAGAACCAATAACATAACCGTCGCCATGGCCGATACAGCACGGGGAGGTATTCATCCTGCATTGGAATGACAAATGGTTGTAAATGATAAATTATTATTATGATTTTCCGAGCACTGGTGTCCGTGGATGTGTGTGGGGAGCGGTGGTGCGGCGGTTAGCACGTCGCGCTATGAGCCCAGCGACCACATTTTGATTCCCAACACCGGTGACGATTGTAATTGTCTGAAATTGTCCCGGCCCCCCCCTTCCCCAGGTCGACTCAGCCTCGTGTAAAACCATCAGCGCTGAGGAGACAAAGGCGGTTAGGCGCGGCATTGGCCACTCACCCCTTCGTGTACAATGCCGGCCTTAATAGGTGCTTTCTAACTGCACTCAGCCCTAAAGTCTGTCAAGGTTACACTAGGGGATATTTGTGCTGTTTGTCTGTGTGCGTGTGTAAGTCCCGTGCACCGATATCCGTGCGCGCCACGCGCGTGCGTGTTGCCGCCTGATAGAGAGGTTATTAAACACAGGAACACACTTGGGGGCTTTAGCGCTAAGAGTTGCAACCAGCAGCCTGGGCATAGGTTGTGGGGGGGGGGTGAACAATGAGCAGGCACCAAACACACACCTCCACCCCTCCTGCCCCTAACCAACCACCTTGTAGCCGCTCCTCCTCCACGCTCCCCTCTTCGGATGGCCCCAGGACCAATCTCGCTGGCCCGTGCACGCGCGCGCGGTAGGGGAGGGCATTACTTTCAGTCGCTGCTACGCCGCAGATAGGAAGCGCGAAATTCGGGCCTGCGGGTCATATTTTACGAACGCCCGCACGCTTCGATTCGCGTGGCCCAGCTGCCAGGGACGTTTCACCCGGTGGGCCCCAGCGCCGTGTACACTGCCGCTCCATCTGTTGGAGGGAAACATGCAAATACGTCAAGGTGCCTTGAGTTCGCTTGCCACTTAGAGCCCAGTCGTCTTACCAGCCGCCTCCCACACCCCCCCCCCCCCCACCGGGCCAACCACTCTGCCCAGTTGTGGCTCGCGTCTCCACGCAGCGCGCGTCGCTTGGTCTGGCCCACATCGTCCGCAGCAAGAGACGAGCATGGCAGGTTTGAAGTGCAGGTGGTCAGCACACACACACAACGTAAATGCAGAAATCCCGCAATGGTCTCGATCACTGCTGGCGCAAGTGCTGCCAGGCACACCTAATTAAAGTGGGCACAGCACGTGAAGATTTCTTGTGGCCAGAACCACGCCCAGCCACCTTTGTCTCCCCAACGCTGGCTGAGTTTGAGTCTAGGGCCGTGGCTAACATCAGTGGTCAGTGATAGCTTAGTCTCCTTTCACCAACCGGTACTGGCCATTGTGGTGTAGTATGGTGATTCAACCCATATGACCAACATGGGATGTGGAGGCCTTCATTCAGCAGTGGATTGATCCAGGGCTGCCCATCAATATTATAATCATTAATAATGCAATGATTACTATTGTACATTTGTGTACACCACTGTTTAAAACAATCTGGACCCGTGGCTGCAGATCTTCCATTTTTAAAAAAAGCATGCGCTGTATTGTTCGAGTGAGCCAGAGTCAGAGTGGGTGTGAATGATCAATTTCACCTCCGATACTTTGCCGTGGTTAAAGCGATCGTCTCTAATCGCGCAGCGTACGGTCAACGCAGCGTTCCGTTCGCCGGTCAGACGCCGTGAAAACATTGTGGCTCTTTCATAACGGCGGAGGAGGTTGAAAAAAAACATCATGACTGACTGCAGCCCGCTGTCCGCTACAATAATTATGCAGAGGTTTGAAAGCTGAATTTCACACAAAGTGAAAATGAATAAGGACGTGTGTGAAACAAGAATGAAAAGGAGATTATATTCATTGAAAAGTCCTCCCAGACTCATTAAAATAAAAGAGAGTTGTCTCTTACGTTCATTTTCGAAA
Source organism: Lethenteron reissneri (assembly GCF_015708825.2). Lineage (NCBI taxonomy): Eukaryota > Metazoa > Chordata > Hyperoartia > Petromyzontiformes > Petromyzontidae > Lethenteron > Lethenteron reissneri. The sequence continues at coordinate 3,564,208 of NC_083787.1, forward strand.
GAAACGGTTCTTGTTTGATGTACATAATTGGCGGAAATTTATGTGTAATATATTGTTTTAAAATAAAGGAAGCGAAGTGCATGAAAAGGAATTTTCATGCATTCCTGTAGATTGATAATTATCCTTAACTTACTTCAGCATATTCTTAGTTCTTTCGGTAAAGTCACGTAGAAGAGAAATAATATAAATATAAAACAATACAAATTCTCACGACGTTTCGACTGCAACACAAGCAATCATCATCAGGTGTGAAATCCACAGAAAGAACATTTGAAAAATTTAAATTTGTATTGTTTAATATTTATATTATTTTATTATTTCCCTTCTACGTGACTTTACCGAAAGAACTAAGAATATGAATCCCTCCAGTCACGAAAGCTTTAAATCTAAATTTACTTCGGCATCTTACGTGACTTGTTTGCAGTCATTAAATTGGTAATTCCTGAGCTTGTCATGAATCTATCATTCACATGTAAGACATATGTATATCAAACAAAATGTGTGTTTTTTTACCCGAGTATAGACGAGCCTAGATATCACCTGGATATAGACTGTTGGGGCAAGTCCACGTGAGTGACAATTGATGCCTTAGACCTGACCGCAACGATCTAGAAGAAGACTCGGCCTACAACAGGTTCCTGATCAAGGTGCACCAACATCAGCACTGGGGAGACAAAGGTGACTGGGTCTCGCATTAAGCAGCGTTTCTTCCGACAATAAACACACGCACACTTCAAATTTCTACATTGTTATATGCGAATGCTTAATAACTGTAACCCCAGCGAACACATCTTGATTGATGGCAAAGTTCTGACCATTCCTGTTTACGCCGCACACCGCATATGATAAACTATCTCTCACGGGCGTGAAACATTTTTTATTGACTTATTTATATATTTTGTGTCCGATACCAATCGCGATGTCTCGCGAAAGGGCAGGCGTGCGTTTGTGCAAGCACATGGCCACACGGCAGTGCCTCAGATTGTGTCAGGACCCGATGTGACACGGACCCTGAAATCATGCGGTGAGTAAATGGCCAAAAGAACAAAATGAAGGTTGCAGTCATTTCAAGGAGGGCCTGGCGACTCATCCCGTGAAACATCGCATGGTAAAGGCGTTATGGTCCATCACAACACTCTGTATGGATGCCACTTTTGATAAACATTCACATGGACAGGCACAATAGCTGTGTAACCCAGGGCGATGACGCCTGTTCAGATAGTGATCCAGCACCTCGGAGAAGATGGGTTCGATCCCTGCGTTTGAGCATTGCTTGACACACACAAGTCCTATTGTTAAGCCGGGAAGGACTGAACAAATTCAGTCCGGGTAATGTCCTCCCCCTAAGGGTTTGGAGGAGAGGTCGAGAGAAGAGAGGACAGGCTGGAATTTATTTATTTTAAAATGCGTGCGACTGCTAAAAGGATCTGCCCGGTGTCTCAGAGGAAGCGTGCGTTTGAACGGAATGCGCTTTCCAGAGCAGTGATTTCAGTCCCAAAGCAAGCGCTCGCGCTCAACCATTTCCAATTCCTATTTTTCCATCGGCAGCCACTATGTGGCTGTAACTGGGTGGTTGCTAAGGCGTACACTCTCATGATGAAACCGAGAGCCTCCGCCAGGAACACTTTTTGATTAATTCCAACAACAACAAAAATTGCGCATTTATTATCAGTATTGATAAAATGTATCACGCCAAAAAAAGTGACAGTCTTTCGGAAGCGTAGGTCAATGTTGTTTTATAAATATGGTCTAAAGTGAGCTGCGGTTGAATGCATAGTCCAAGGGAGAAACTCAGGCACAATATGCGAAATTAAACAGTTATAGCTGTACTTACTCATCAGGCATTGTGCGTTTTATGATTACTGGGTTTGTCTACCTCTGCTCTGCTGATGGAAATTTGCCTAAAAGATTGGCGTTGAAATTGGTCGTAGCATTGTGTGTGTGTGCACTGATGTGTACAAGTGTGGCGTGGTAGACTCGTGGTTACACGCTTTAAGATCGAGACAATTTGGGAATGATTCCTAGCCACCACAATATTCTATATATGGACTTGGCCAGGGTCTCCCCTAGGTCAACTCGGCCTTAAAACAAAAAGATGTTTTTCAGTGTGTTCTAAAGCTTTGCTTGCTCACATCACGACATGGCAGAAGAGCCTTCACTAGAGTGAGTCCTAGAGAGTCCCTGTCCAGGGTTTTGGTCTACTCTTCCCCGCCAGTTGGGAGAACTCACGCTTTGCCACACCACGCTCGAGCCGTCAATCGACTCACTGTCACGCAGCTATTTATACTGCAGGGTGGACACGGGGCGGGGCAGAGCGTATTCAAGAACGTTCCCATTGTTTCAGCTGTCGAGATGGGAGATCGAACCGTCCATCTCCGAGGAATCCAATGTTCTCACCGCGGCAGCGTCCCCGCCAAATGTTGGCCGGGTGTGTGTACTGCTGGGCCCCTCTGCGTGTGTCGTCGGTCTTCATAGGAACTCGCTCACAACGCTTGCCCCGACAGCTCGCGAGGATAAATTTGGTATCCCTTGTGACTCATACCTGGAGGCAATTTTTTTTTTCATAAAAAGAACCACCGCAGTATTGTACCTCTGTGGGGAGAACCTAAGGAGGCTGCTAAGAAGCCTAATTGACTTGGGCATGGAGAGAGAACAGCCCTGCGCAAGCTCATCTCGGAGGGTCACGTGCTGCGTTGTGCTGCCGAGACGGCGAGAGCCTCACGCCAGAGGAACAGGCAGAGACACGGATTCAGAGCGGAGCACAGATGTATCCTCTGGCACACGCTCCTGCTTCGGATGTTTTTGCTTTTCAAGAAAGTTTGCGTTCTACATTGTGTAGCCATATGTGTGTGTGTGCGTGCGTGCGTTTCTTTGTCATCGCTTTCACTGGAAAAAGAGATCGGATCTTCTTCTTGGTTCTTTCGGTAAAGTCACGTAGAAGGGAAGTAATAAAATAATAAAAATAAAACATAATAAAATAATTCTCACGACGTTTCGGCCACAACGCAAGCAGCCGTCCTCAGGTGAAGAAGCTTGGTGGTGTTTCATTCTTCACCTGAGGACGGCTGCTTGCGTTGTGGCCGAAACGTCGTGAGAATTATTTTATTATGTTTTATTATTTTATTACTTCCCTTCTACGTGACTTTACCGAAAGAACCAAGAAGATGAATCCCTGCAGTCACGAAAGCTTTAAATCGAAATTTAATTATTTTATTATATTTAATTTTTATTATTTTATTATTTCCATTCTACGTGATGACTTTACCGAAAGAACCAAGAAGATGAATCCCTGCAGTCACGAAAGCTTTAAATCGAAATTTAATTATTTTATTATATTTAATTTTTATTATTTTATTATTTCCATTCTACGTGATGACTTTACCGAAAGAACCAAGAAGATGAATCCCTGCAGTCACGAAAGCTTTGAATCGAGATCGGATCTTGACATTTGGTGTGTGCTTTGCGGGTCCCTGCCGGGTGTCGTTGGGCACGACGCCCGACGTGTCGGTCCAAGTGATGGGAGCATCTTCCGGGGACAGCACACGGAGTGAAACGTTGGACAACCCGAAAACATTTCAGGAAGCTATGCAACTCAATCGCGAAAAACCTTACGCAGCAGCACTGACCCTTTCGTATAAATGAAATAGATTAGGTCTTAAACGTGCTGGACAGACAAAAAGGATGGGGAAGGTGGGCATCCAAAATTGAAGATGCATTATTTTAAAGACTTCCTGGGCCCAACCCACGTCCTTCCTGAGGAAAGGCAGTGGTACAAATATGCAACATCTTCTTTTCCTCTCAGGAACTCAAAAAGAGTTGAATGCATTGTGTAAGACCGCTGAATCAGTCAAAATCCACAGCATTGTTTAAGAGTGTTGATTTTAATTTGCCGATCAAATAAAAAAAAGTATACTCCTCGTGAAAACACTCCCCCAGTAGGAATTGGCCAAACATCTTCTTGCAGCCTCGTCTGACAAACGACTCTTGTTTCGCCAGACTTTCTTGTTTAAATATAACACGTTATAATTGCTACTATTATAATTCTTGAAGTAGAAGAAGGCTCTATGGAAACGGGTACAAAAATTAGTTTGCCTTAAACTGAACAAGGAAGTCACGCAGGATGCATTGGAGCCATTCTCCTGCTGCTCCAAGGAACTGCGATTAGTTCTGTTAATTTGGCTCTTTGAGCCGTTGGTGTTTTAGCTCAATTGTCAGAATCCTACGCATGTTCTGGTGTGAATTAGGTAATTTTCAGTAGAGGTTTCTCTCGCTTTTCACGCTGTTATAGAGCTGACATATCTCTACCCAAAATTCGCTATATATGGTTTGAATTCACTCGTGTGCAGCTGGACGTGGGGCAACATCGTGTGTGTGTGCCGTGTGTGTGTGCCGTGTGTGTGTGTGCCGTGTGTGTGTGTGCCGTGTGTGTGTGTGCCGTGTGTGCTACTCGGCCGGCAGCCGTCTCACACAGAGAGATACACACAGAGAGATACACACAGATAGATACACACAGAGAGATACACACAGAGATGCACACACACAGATGCACACACATATACAAGCACAGAGATACATACAGAGAGATACACACAGAGAGATACACACAGAAATGCACACACATATACAAGCACAGAGATACACACAGAGACATACACACAGAGAGATACACACAGATATACACACAGAGATACACACAGAGAGATACACACAGAGATACACAAAGAGAGATACACATAGATACAGCATTGTGCATGCGTGCTGCGTGTGCTATTCGGCAGGCAGCTGTCTCGTGTGGTACATTGTCGGTTGGTAGATCCAGAATCTGTGTGTCTCTGTGTGTCTCTCTCTGCTTGTGCGTCTGTCTGTGTGTCCCCGTGTCTGTGTTTTATCTCTCTCACAAATTTAGCAATCTTTGGAAGAACGTAATCAACCAGTTAAGGTGCTGACTGTTGTGTTAGCCGACTTGCTGTGTCGGATTGCATTGTATTTATAAGCTCACTATGTTTGTTTTCTACCTGATAACGATTGCTTGTGTTGCTATCGAAACGTGGTATTGTATTATTTATTTTATTTTATTTCTACGTCACTTTACCGAAAGAACCAAAGAGTAATTCCTGCAGTCACGAAAGCTTCAAATCAAGTTTTAAGGATCATGATTTATTTACCTTTGTATCATTTACATGATGTGATGGTTTAATCGAGCGAACAAAAGAGACATACTACAACTTTTGGTGGAAAAAGCATTTGCCGAATATAAACTGACGTCTACTTTCGTATCAGTCTGAAACATTTTAAAACCATCCAACATTTCGTAATCTGGGTCCAATTTTCAGATGATCTAAAATTTATATAAAAAATATATTTAAAAAATCGCAAACGCATCCTAAATAAATACATCTTTAAACATCGCCCAACCGAATATATATTTCCCTGCAGCAAAAAAAAAATTTGGTTCCTTAAAATCGTGAGCACATTTGCCCAGTGCCGCTGTGGGTGCTTTGCACGCCAATGCCTCGACATCGCCGGACGGACAGAGTGAGGACGCCCAATGCGATCGGCCCTGGGAGAGAGAGGCGGTGATTTGCGAGGGCCCTTCCCACTGGTGACTCCGCGAGCCCCATGTGTAATACAGCAGCGGCAGCAGCAGCAGGGTGGAGCGGGCGACACGGCCAGTAAGTAGCAAGGCAGCCCCTCTCATTCTCATCCTCCTCCTAGGACAATTAAATGTTTTTTTTTTATTTCGCATGCTGCCTGTCAATGCCAGGGGGAGCCAGAATCGATACGACCATCTTGGTCACATGTGGGCTATAGAGCCAAGAGGAAGAGAGGTGAAGATAAAGCAGGTAGCAGTCAGTGGAGATAAAGGAAATCGTCAGACAAAATCGTTTTCTCATTTTCTTGCGATATAACTTTCTTTTTTCGCTTTCGCTCACCTCCGACCGCCCGCGCTGTATGCAGAGAGATGCTCACGTCTCCAACCACAGAGTTTCTTGAAGAGAGACGCATATGGAACACAGAGGGAATTGTCGCCCGTGGATATTACTCGGCAGCGTTTAAGCAGGCAGAAATATTTTTTCATTGAATCAATATATTTGGCAAAGGGAAACAAATTCGAGGTTTAGCAACGAAGAACTTGAGACGGTGATAACGACGGCAATAAAAGAAAGCAACAGAGACCCAAAGACACACAACTGTGAGCCCAAAAAATAATTGCCGGCCCAATTTAGTTACATACATTTGCTATGTTTTCCTTTTTCATAACAGTAATTTTATCAAACGAGCAATTCCCTGCAAAATGTTGCTCCGCGCAGCAATGCAGCGTAACTTTGTACTGAAAAAAATGAAACGAAAGAGGCCGTGCGAGCGGCAAAAAAAAAAAAAGGCAACTGTGAAAAATGACACTTAATGCAGCTCGCCGTGCTTCTTTCTTCCCTTTCAATATTTCCTTATTCTTCTTCTTCACAATTTCCCCACCGCCTTTCATTCATCGTAGAACCAAATTCGCCCAGCAGATCGCCAATAAGCATGAGCACGCCCAGCACACACCTCGAGCCTCGTGGTGCAGAGGTGCGGGCAGCAAAGCCGGGGGCCGGCGGTGATGAGGGGGTTGGCGGAGGAGCGGTGGGGGGAGGTCTGAGAGGCTGAAGCGGTGGATCTGTACTCCAAGCTCATTCTGAACGGCGGCCTCTACAGGGACCGCCCGCACGGTGATGTAATGTAATGTGTCAGTCACAGCTTGCCTCGGTGGAGAGACGCGCTGCAGAGGAAGGAACGTGGCTCTGCAGAGGGCCACGGTGGAAGCCGCTCGAGGGGGCCGTGTGGGATAAATTGGAAACGGGATCCGGGTGTTCATTTTTTTTTGCTTTGCGACGATGATTCGGAAAGGCGGGGCCTGAGGGAGGTAGAGGAATCATGTTTTCCTGTTTATCCTATTAGTGTCATTAGACTGAAAGCATTTCTTGTGGCACACACCTGATGTCACCATTAATTGGCGAAGGAGACTGTTTTATGCTCAGTGGGGAGGGGAAGTAGAGCAAATGGGGTTTTAACAAGATGTCATAACGTGTATGTTACGGCTTCATTCCGAAACTATGAAAATTAATTGAAAGAAATGATGGTGAAAAAGTGTGTGGCAATATGAAAAGCTTGATTTCCTCAATTAGATAATGCATTTCATATTTTAGCTGTGATTCCGCTGTTTCCCGAGAATCTCTCGAGATGCCATCTGCACCGTCGCTGCATCTGCCTTCAAAATCGTAACAATCGTGCACGTCATTTTTTTTTTCCGTTAACCCCATGTGTCAATTATCCTGCAGTAATTAATTGGATAAATTAAAGTTTAATTCTTCGCACTGTCAAACACAATTTCTCTGGTTTTATTCTGTGTAATTTATTTTTTTTTTCAATTTCTCCCATCTTTTAATCTCTTTTTTTTCTTCTTATCGCTGTATCCCAAGGGCATCAGTAGAGTCTGAGGGCATTTGATTAGCGGTTGCCTGTTAAAGGCATACATGATACATCACCTGCTGTCACGACACAAAATGTGAGAGAGAGAAAATTACCAACAATTTGGCAAACATTGTTTGAATCACCTCTGGACCTATTACAGACTTTGGTGTCAACCCATCAAATGCATTAAAGCACATGCACACACAAAGCCCTGGTAGAGAGAAAAAAATACTTAAGAATGTGATAATTGGTACACTGTTAGATATGTGTTTGGAGACATGCTGAGTTTTAGAATATTTAAAAATGTTGGACTTTTGCCAATGGAAAAACACTTGGAAGAGCAATCCTCCCTCTGGCATGCCCCTTTAATCCATAGCCTTCATTAGCAAAGGAAATGCCTCTCTCCACTCGCAGTAGACTAATAAGTGTCAGAAAAGTAGGACAGCGAGAGAAAGGAGAGGAAGGGAGATGGAGGGGGAAAGTAAAGGAGATAGAGAGAGTGAGAGAGACATGGAGCCTCAGAAAGACAGATATGGAGATTGGAAAGGAGGGGTGAGTGGTGACTACTCATTCTTATGACTTCTGTGTACAACTTTACAAACATCTCTCGCTTTCATATTTAAATCAAACAACGGGCGACTTTGCTTTCAAATTTAATTCAACAAAATAAGTCTGTTTGATATATATATGAAAAAAAAATCTGTATATAAACTTTTCTTTCAAATGCGACGTTATAAAATAATAATATCTCGATGCTCATACTTAATTTTCCCAGATTGGGTCATAAGAGCGTTACTGCATGCGACGCGTATTGTAAAGGCTTCCATTCGAGAGAGCCTTGGATTTTCAGAGGGAATGCGTCTGGCCAAGTGTCCCCACATGGGCCAAGCGCTGTCTCTCGATACGTGGTGGTGGTGGGGGGATCGCTTAATAGATTCCTTTTCTGCAAGGGCTGCAGCACGACGGCCCACAGTGTGCGCACGCGTAAAGCTGCCAAGAAGGGGAATAACCGCTGAGCCTCATGAAATGGAAATGGGGGGCGTTGGTGGTGGATAGGGGTGGCGGCAAGGGTAGGCTTGGTGGGGTGGGCGTGGGGGGTGTGGTGGGGTGGTGTGGGCATGGGGGGTGGGGTGTTGTGGGCATGGGGGGTGGGGTGGTGTGAGCGTGGGGGGGGTGTGGTGGGGTGGTGTGGGCATGGGGGGTGGGGTGGGCATGGGGGGTGGGGTGGGGTGGGCATGTGGGGTGGGGTGGTGTGGGGGGTGGGGTGGTGTAGGCATGGGGGGTGAATTGGGGTGGTGTGGGCATGGGGGGTGCGGTGGAGTTCGCCGAATAGAGTGCAACAGCGCAGTGCGACGTGGGAGAATAAGTGACTGAAGGATAAAAAAAACTAAAGACGACGTCAAACCATGGATGGGCTTAACGCACATTATGGCATTAAATGGGGCAGCATCAACTTTTCAAGCCAAAAGTCAAACGAAATTCTTCGACACGCACCGTTAACCGACGCTAAGGTCGTGTGCGCACGAGCTTCGATGGCCTTGCAAGTCCAGCCGGCTTGCCTCCGAGCTCGCGTTTTTCCGTTTCGAGCCCCCATCTTGACCCCAGCGATAATTTATGATGACACGCTCCGAGAAACGTCCACAAAATAAATCTGCCATCCTTCGGAGGAAACGTCGCATCGGATAACTCGTGGATGCAGCTGTAACGTCATTTGCGAGCGTGAGCCGCTGCGTGCTGGAGTCACAGTCACTTTGTGTTAAGAAAGCCAACAAGAATTTGCAATGCTTGCCCCAATAAGGATACTTCTTTGTCTGATTGTACGTAAATGAACCGTCCGCTGCTTAATGAGATGTGTGTAGATGAGTAGAGCTCTCCTGTGCAAAGTAACAGGAAGACAAGTAGGAAAGAAGACACGTGTTTGTTTCAATCGTGTTATTCGGATTAAATGGGATCACGCATCAGATGCTTATATTGACTGTCACTTTGGCCGAGTGGCTCAGAGATCGGAGCACTGAGCCTGGACCGCTGAGAATTTGGGTTTGAATTGGGGCAGCCACCCGTGGTTAAACCGGGTTCTCAGGTGCTGTGAATTGATGACTTTATCCCAGTTACCAATGACTGCATGCCCAAAAAAAGATGTATATTGTGTTTTTTTTTCCCACTTCATTTAGCCACAATCCAGCATTTTTGAAAAACATTTAGTTCGACAAACATGTGCCAAACATTTCTATGCATCAGAGTGTGTCGAAGAGTCAGCTGTTTAGTGTGTGGACGATGAGGTCACGTGAAGAGATTTCAGAAGCAGCTTCATGATGTCTCCTTCCACGGGCGATTTGACTTGCACGGGCTTGCGCCACTCGGAGAGAGATCTCATGATATGATGCGCAATAACGTTTGGAAATATTCAACGCGAATTTTCTTTTTCCCATTCCACCCTCTGCATTTTCCTATCGATGTACCCTTATGGCGATTCACTACTTAAACGCTGGCACGTTGTCTCATTAAAGTGAGTAATTATTGCAATTTACACTTCAGCGATGGTCATTGTGCTCTTCATTCTTACGCTACACTTCCCATTGTTCATGCAAGCATTTAATCAAATAGCGGTTACCACGTTTATGATTTTGCTTAACGGTTTTTGTTTTTATTCACTGAATAAATGCGTTTTTTGTTGTTGTTACAATGCACACGTGCGCAACATTGCAAGATAATCACTCCGACTGATGTTTCAAAAACTGTTGGCCCTCGTTTAGCTGCTACACATCGTCCTTCGTGTTCACGTGTATCGAGATAACAGCCGTGTGGATGTGGAATTAGACTTTTACTTGCTCCTTCCTTTACACAACGGCAGCGCACGGAAGTGGACTTTAAAGACGATATCACGATCATAATAATATTGATTTATTGACATGTTTGTCATTCCACTTACAACTCAAGAATGAAAATGAATATAAAGATGAGCTCGACATGTACGGCCCATTTGTCAATACACCGCTGCACGTGGGCCTCCCCGTGCCTAGGATCATTTGACCATACTTCCTCAAGCTGGTCAGTGCAGGTTGGTGACGGAGAGGCGGAGTACAGAACAGCAGTGGATTTTCTTTGCTGCACTGCTCTTCAATGCCCACGAGACGACTTTCACCTGCTTTATGCGTGATGGCCCACCCATCCGAGCACTATCCCGACCTGATTTTGCTTAGCTACAAATATGAGTTATTCGTAATATTGTTTTTTTGTGGGGGTTAGATCGCGTAAATAGAGATGTGTCGTTAAACCTGCCACTACCCGACACAGACAATTAGTAAGGGTTGTCACGTTAACAGAACGTGGCCAATTCGATACTAGTTCAGCACACCGGTGTGTTGAAGAGCCAAGTCACAACATTTACAATCTGAGTACGACGTTTCACCAGTAATTACAACTAGCATCATCAGGCGGAGAGCCAGATTTGTGGAAAAATCCTACTGTTTCGCGATCTAACCCCAAAAAACTGACATTATGGATGATGTTGGTCGCGAAAGCCTACGTGTTAAAATGAGCTATTCACCACGTATTAGGGCAAAATATCCTATTTACCAAAAATACACGGTTGTGTTTTTTGACAGCAAATGACTTAACCTGAAGAGCAGGCAATACTTTCCTTTCTTATTTGCATCGGCTTTCTTGGCGCCGATGAATACCAATGCGGTGAGCTTTGCTGTCCATCACGACGGGGTGCCAATTGGGTAGGTCTCGTCATGCAAATCAGCATGGCGAGAGTGGTCGGGGGGGGGGGGAGTAAGGGGAGGAGTTGGGGAGGGTCGAGGCGGCGGGGATTGGGGAAGGGGGGGGCCATCCATCATTCGGCTTTTGAGTCGAGAAACCAGAGGAAGTGGCACGTGAATGAGCCCCCTGCGCACGCGGTCACCTTCCTTTGTGCACGGACGCCGCCAAAGCCACTAATGAAGCTCACGTGAAAAGAGAAAACCGGACAAGAAAAGCGGCGACATTAAAGATCACCCTCCCTCGTACATCACGTGCCCCATTAGAACGTGATTTGTTAGTAGTAGGAGGAGGAGGGGGGGATACCTGCCCGTCTCCTCAGAGCATGTGGAAATGCTTTTGAAATGTTGTGAGGGCAGCTAGCTAAGGGGGATGTCATCTATATATATAAAGGGACATTTGTGAATGTGTCTGTTCGAAATGTTTAGCATACAAACTTTCAATTTGGCATGTGGGTAGCTTCCAGACTTTTGTATTTGGGGGGGGGGGGGGTGGCACAATAATGAATATATTTTGCACGGCAAGTGAGCGGTGACGTCTCATCTGTGATGTCACCCGCATGCGGCAGCGTCACGCAGTGTGCCTGCTGACGTCACGCATCCCCCCCCCCACCCTCCGCGTAGGCCGTGTATTAATCCAAGACAAGAATACAAGTCCCGGGCGAAGCCGGCTAGTAAAACTAGTTAAGCATATTAGCAATGGCTTCCCCTTCTTGGCCTTGCGTCGGTGTGGAATAATGATAAGCATCGAAATATATATCCTGGAAAGCACACGTGGGTGTCAACCATGCTTCGGCCAGGAGTCATGCCCTGTTTGTGATATTTGGTGAATTACCTTTGCATGTTATTTTGCAAGTGGCAGAAAAGCACCGTGTCCAGAGAAAATATATCTTACGTACTTAAAACTAGGCAATATAATGGGAATAGGAATATCTCACAATACCGGAGAAGGAGGAGGTAACGAAATGTACATGCATTGTTGAGAGTGGCGTGTTATTACGGAATGGGCAAACGCCAGGATTTTTTTTATATCCCGAGGAGACTTAGAGATTTTCTGGGACAGCTACCTCCACACGAGGATGATCTTATGAAAACCAGGAAAGTTGGAATCCCTCTCCATTACAAAGCAGCTTGAATGCATTTCCACACAGTCCTTCCGAACTGAACAAAACAGATAAGCAGACATCATGGGACCTCCTTTGCCACACCTGGCAAAGGAGGTCCCATGATGTAGATGCTCACCCCGAGATCTCATTACTCTAATAGTGCATTGTCTTTGTGCTGTACGCCTTTTGGCGTCCTCTGGTCTAACACTGTTTGAGACGAGGCTCAAAAGAAAGCTGTCTCTGGTGTGGACCAATCAGTTTCAAGGACAATGCATATATTATCAGAGTATGTTTTTTTTGCATTTTGACCACAGGCATTGTGGTTAATTCAGACATGAATCCTTGTAAAAGGTTTCAGTTTGGTGTTTTTGTTGCCAGAAAAAAGGGGAAAACCTTATTTTCAGAAAAGCAGACAATGTTTAATTCGTATGTCATTACACATGAAAACAAATTTTAACACAAAACCCATTGCTTCCATGGCCTTTTGTGAGTGCATACATTCAATAGAATTGATTCTGTAGAAGCAAACTGTGGGCCGATTTCAACATTCAGTGACTCATCAGCAGATCCAGGATGTATTGCTGCAAATGAGAAACAGGTCCAGAATTTGCTTGTACTGTACCGAATCAGTGGTGCCGAAATGGAGATCCCAGAAGGTCGTGGGACAGGATGGGTTGTGTAAAATGTCTTTCAAAGTGGATGGACATATACGAAGTAAACATTGCCCGTCTAGTTTGTGACTTATATTCTCCACAAGGACACGAATGGTTATCGTGGGTCCTGTAGAACGTAGGTCATCTCACACGCCAGCTGGTGGAGGCTATCCCTACGCAGTCCTACCTGGGCAGAGGAACGAGAATGGGCAAGAACGGTGGAGCGTTTCCTCCTCTCAAACATGACATTGCGCCTTGTAAAAAAATGCAGTCAGAGATCCATCGCATGTCGAATTATTACCAGAAAGGTGGGGTGTAGTTGCGGGGGCGGAGGGCAGGGAGGGAGGGAGGGACGTGGAGAGGTTTCTCACGGAGTAGGAAAGTGGACCTTTGTGGGAGAAGCAGCCAGGAGGCTGGCGCGAAAACGGCAAATTCAATATTGCGCGCGGGAAGCGTGCAGAATATTGAATAAGATCTGCAGAGGCAGCACAAAATGGCTCGCGAATTTAGTAACGTCAGCAGGGTGGGCGCTCGGACGTACATCACGCCGCATTACGTCCGCACAACGATAATCCGCTGTGAATCCGCAACGGCTCACTTGCCGTTTCACGTTCCACACGGATGCGTCGCGATTTATTGCCGGTGCACATTCACATTTTGCCCGTCGACCCCGACACACCCCCCCCCCCCTTCTTGCACTCCCGACAAAAAAAGAGAGTTAAAAACCACCACTACCACCACCTCCTCCTGCACCTCCTCCTCCTCCTCGTCCGGCTTGCAGCACGCTCAGAGAAAAGTGCTCGTTCGGCGGAGGCAAAACAGCGCAGTGGGGGGAATTGAAGAGGGTGCGCTCCAGCGCCAGCGCGCGCGCCTCTTTGTGTGCGCGCGCGCGTGCGTCCGTGGCTTTGAAAATGCAACAATGCACGGGATAATTGAGTTTGCTGGAAAAATACAAGGGGAGAGCAGTCGGGGGAAAAAAATGAAGACTGTGCATTATTGGAGAACGGCTGCATTTCACATTTGTGTACAGACGTTAGTGTAATCCTATTGTGTATTGAATGACACAATGTCATCCATCAGACCACAAAGATCAATAACAATTCCCATTATCTATGGGGGAAATACCCCAGGGTAAATATATAAACGTTAAGCATACACATTATTTTTAATACTATGTTTTTTTACATATATATATTATACATTAATTGAAATTTGGTTATATATTTCACTTTTAATGATGATTGTTTATTTACTTGTTATTATGCAGGGATGGGCACGATGTTGGCTATTGCACTGGGTTAGTCGATTTGGAGGTGGCAAGCCCAGCATGACCCAACGTTGGCCCATCGTTCCATGTTTACTGGGATCTCTGAGTCTGCTGCCTGGTTCTCAGCCATTACCGGAATTCTGTTACGAAAGAATTTTGAGCTTGTTTTATTTTTCATTAGTTTCACCCTCTCCGCTTATACACGATCAAACAGTGATTATTTATGACCAAGCAGTGAGTACATGTATATATATATATACATACACGTGTTACAGTAACTATGTACATCACTAGCCTATGCAATGCGAGTGTTGTGCCACAGGCATTTTCTTAGTCACGCTCGTGTGCTGTGTTTTAATGACCGATGTATGTGCCTTCACGAAAGACCAAATCACATGGAATTCGCCCAATCTAGTGAGATCTGGAAAGCTGAGTAGCGTTGCTTCTGGATAGTGTTCATGTATTGGTGACCGCCATGCCTAACAGGCACTCTAGGTTGTGGGGCTACGCTGTGGGCTACAGAAGACGGCACGGCAAAATCAATTATTGTACTGCCCAGCTTTGTCTTGAACGTACGTCATTCGGCACTTGCCCCTTGCGTGTTCCAGTCGTGGTGTCTTAACGTTACAAATGTCCCTTGCTGCCGCTTGATATCATCCACAACTGGAAATGCCGCTTGAATGTAAACAAAATACAAACGGTGTAAACATTGCATGCACTTTTTAAACAGTTGTCCATGACTATGTGTGTGTAGTTCAGTAGTGTTGTAATACTGTGCTATATACATTCATAGACTTTTGTCAAACCATTGTTGAATGGTTTGCCTCCCATAGTTGTGTTACTCATGGGAGTATGTTTTACACCATACTTCACCACATTGGTCAGTGAGGTTTTATGAAGAGAACCCCAGGATCAGTTCAGATATCGCTCGCCACTGATGTGAGCCGTGGGCCGGGAATGAAAAGCATAGCACAGAGTATTACCTACACCACTGTCACTTTCCTCCAGGATTAAATATTCACTTTTAAATACTTCTACGAGTGTTGAATCTGTGTACTTCCAGCAGCAGAAACGAATGAACATTATTTGGGGGTAGTTTATTTCTGTTTGCTTTTTCATCCTTTTATGTTCCAGTGTTACGAATCATTTTACATTTGCAATGAATTCATGTACACTTATCCCAGCCAAACATCTGGCACATTTCCTCGTTTTTCAGAGACGATGGCACTCCAGGCTACGCAATAAATCAATCCATCACCCAGTCAGCCATTGTCCTTTATTTAACCAGGTGACAGCCCATTGAGACACATTCATTGTTATACAAGGGCAAGCTGAGAAAGGACTTTTCTTTTTGTCGTCACTCAGTTCGGAGAAATTTTCAAATTGCTATTTGGGCCTCAGCACTAACATGCAATGACATAGTCTTGCGCGCGATTTTGTGGGGTCTTTAACAATTACTTTAGTGATTCCTTGCGTTCAAAAAAACCTATATATTTGCTGGAATCTAACCATCCACTGTGTGCCAACTGGCTCGTTGTCAAATGCATTCACCACTTAGTTGTTGCGTCACCTGATTGTGTTGCACCTACTAATTTGACACTTTCTGCTGTGCCTTTTTCCAGACGTCGTGAGCATCGCCCTTCCTATTTATTCACTGTCAGCGCATTTACTTATTCATTCGCCGAGTCGTGAGTGTGCATTAAGCGGGATTTGGCATGTCGAATTGCCCCACTGTTGCTGAGATTGTAGAATCGAGGTTGCTCGGGAAGCAGACAAAGTGTGATCTTTAACACTGGGCAAACGTCCAGAGGAGGGGCGAGTTTCAAATGACAGGTTTTACATTTTATCGGGCCAGGTTTGGATTTAATTTCAGTTTTTGGGGGAATTTTTATAATTTTGATAACTTTCAGGGTTTATGCACTGAATTCAACCATTTTCATTATTTCAAATGGTAATAGTTCCGTTTTTAATATCACATTTAATTGGAAAAAAAACAATAACCTTATTGTAAACATTTATTATATCCCAATAAATTTTGATTTAAAGCTTTCGTGACTGCAGGGATTCATATTCTTGGTTCTTTTGGTAAAATCACGTAGAAGGGAAATAATAAAATAATACTGATATTAAACAATAAAAATGATCACGACGTTTCGACTGCAACACAAGCAATCATCATAAGGTGTGAAATCCACAGCAAGAATTTTTTTCCAAATTTTTTCAAATTTTCTTGCTGTGGATTTCACACCTGATGATGATTGCTTGTGTTGCAGTCGAAATATCGTGAGAATTGTTATTGTTTTATATTTGTATTATTTTATTATTTCCCCTCTACGTGACTTTACCGAAAGAACCAAGAATATATATCCCAATAGTTTAAGCAAAAGTGGCATCGTGGAGGTGATGTCACTTCCTGTGGTGTCACATTTACAGAACAATCCCTCGCAAAAAAATTCCGGATCATTGCAATTTTTGTATCGAGGTCTGATTTTCAGGTATTCCTGATACATCTGGGGGGGGGGGGGGGAGAAAGGGGGAACAATGTTCCCAAGTCCACAGTGGTTTGTACTCAAATGAGACAAAATACGTGGCCTTGTGGCTGTGCTGAAGCTGCAGTTGAACGGAATGAGAAGCAAGGCGAACGTTAAATGCTGCTGGAATTTTTCCTGGTAGGAACCTCCTGGTTACACCAGCCCACAGGGGATTATTGTGTCCGTCCGTCGTGCAGCGAGGGGCTGGGTGGGGAGGGAGCGGCTGGGTGGGGAGCTGGAGGGTGGGGAGGGGCTGGGTGGGGATGGTGGGGATGGGCTGGGTGGGGAGGGGCTGGGTGGGGAAGGGCTGGGTGGGGAGAGTGGGGCTGGGTGGGGGGTGGGAGGGGTGGGGCTGGGTGGGGAGGGGCTGGTCACCCCGTGGTGCCCTTATAAAACTCAACGTTTAACCTACTCACGCCGGCTTGTGCCCGCCCTCACAGTCGAGCATTTTACGGAATACACCACGCCGCCGTTGACCCTGGCCATTGACCGAGCAACCCAACGTTCCTACCAGCTCCCTTCGCAGGAATGTGTTCTTTTTTAAAAGGCGAGACTATAACTGCTGGGAACATTGTTCAGTGTTTACTTTGACAAAGTTGCCCAATTGCAAAAACACTGTTCAATATGGACAAAAATCAACATTTTACAACGGTGTTGGAATATGGTGGCAAAAATGTATGAATGCTGCCTTTTGTTCTATATTACAAAATATTGACTAAGTAAAACGTGTATAGGTTGCTTTGTTTAATCATTTATTTTAGATAATGGTAATAATTTCCCTCTTTTGGAAAAGTCTCGATAATTAATCCGTTTTTCCATGAGCATTGTTGATCTGCCGTCTATAAAACCACACTTTAAACGCCAGTGTAATTTTAATCCGAAATGTATGTGATTATGGCTTTGTTATCAGATGCAGTGCACACTTGAACTGTAACTTTTGTTTTATTAGTTAGCCTGCCAGAATACATTTATGGAAAAGAATTACAACATTTATGGGAAAAAAAATATTTAGTGTATTCAGTTGAAATAATCAGATCTCGGAAGCTAAGAAGTTTAAAGCCTGGTTCGTACCTCTGTGGGAAATTTCCTTTAAATACGAGGTGATGTAAGCTTGAACTACAAAAAGATGCAATATAACCATGGATTATTGAATCAAACTGTGTGTAGCTTTGAGTATGATCCAAATCCCTTGAATGAAATTGGCCAAACATCCTAATGCCAGACTGCTGATAACTATTCTTGAGGCTCAGCGAAGCTATTCTTGATAAATAAAGGGCATTGTTATGACGACATGAAATAATTTGATGTCAAAATACAATCCAATATATGTAACCTATTGCCCCCAGTGCTCAGTTGAAAACTGGAGGGTGATGCTGTTATCCATCAATAGCTGCGGTATCAATTCCACATTATTATGGCAGGGACCAGTCGATCCAAAACGCATACACGTTTGAGATACAAGTCTAAATTTAGGGTATTACAAATGTCGCCAGATGCAGGTGAGATATATCACAGGTTTACAGGACTTTTTAAATTTGCCCAACTAAAAAGCAATCTAGCACCTCCTCTCTTGTGATTTAAGGAACTCGCACGCACAATCCCACGTCCACAGTATAATGAACCAAGATGTAACGAGTGAAAAATATGTACACCACAAACAACAAATGACAAAGAACAAGCCGATAAGCCTGCACCAAATGTCGACACAATCCCTTAATCCCTGAAGTTTCTTGAAATACAAATAGCGCCACTAAATGACAGACGAAGGCTGCATTTTTGTTGCTGTCAAAGGATGCTTTTGCATAAGCAAAAGCAGTGTCAGTCCCCCTTAAAATAAGTCGCCTGAGGTGGCCTCGTGCTTAAGTGCAAAGAGAGTTGGTTGCCTTGGCCCAATCATGAATTAATGTACACCATTTTAATCAACGCGAGGCTTTACACCACATTTGGCAAAGTTCCAGCTCTGAAAATTAAAACATTTGATTTGACTGTCTTATAAGAAGCGATAAAACCACTGCAGGGATAGTTTTGAATGTGCGCACATTGTTTTGATGACCTGTCACCAACAACACAATTTGAAATACAACTTACAGAAAGACAAACAAATTGTTTTGTTCACAAAATCTATCTGGCATGCAGCTTGCATGCACACTGGAATTTGTTATTCTGTTTTACATCAGCTGAAGGATACAACATATACATACAATGAAAACAACACTTCATATATTTACCATAATGAAAAGGGCTCCTCCAATTGTTGCTTTTTTCCGAGCCCTCTCCTGTCGGGGGGTAGGAATGTTTAGTTATATTGAAAATGCCTTTGTGTCTGTGTCAATTGCCATTGAAAAGAGTGACATTCTTTTTTTACTGAAGCCCCCCCAACCGAGCTGTACAGGGGCACTTAGACAGAATAGCACAAAGGTCTTTTATGGCCCGAAGCACCGGCTCCTTTTGCACGAAGTTTACCAATACATGTAGCCGTTTCAACAAGGACTGTTAAAAAAAAAACCCTTTACAGCTCAGGGGAGTCTCTCTCTCTCTCTTTGTCATGCAAATGAATGAATCATTGCACGAAACAAAGACTGAATGAATTGCTCTTTATTGCCAGGTCAGGCCTAAAAACATCATTTAATGACTAACAGATGCCAACCTGTCAACATGGGTGGCCTGGGAGCTAATTGTGTGCATAATTGTTGGATGAACTAGCCTGAAATAAAGGTGCAAATGTGAAGGGTCCAAAATCATTCATGCAAAGTGCTGTAAAATATATCGCTTTGTTTTCCAAACTATATTAATTACAGTCCGTCTCATAGTTACAACGCATGCATGCCGTTGAACTAACCGCTTGTCATTTATTTACAAGACGGGACTTTTTGGAGTGTGCTTAAGTATTTTCTTCCATGAGAAGCAATGCAATGCTGTGTAGCTGCTAACAGTGACAGGCAGACGAACATGTGGCAAGACCAATTCGGGACCAAAAACAGATTCGCTCGAAAATAATTTAATTCACTCAAAGCGATTCTTACGATGCACTGGAGCAGTGCTGCAGTGAGCTCCGTTAGCGAAATGCGTGTAGTTTTCTTAATGGCCTGATTAAAATACAATATATGTCCCCCATTTACATAATTGGCCTCCCTGAAATACTATGGGAATTGTTACTTATAAACGCACCCCAATTGAAGGTTGTACCAGTAGCAAAGAAGAAAGATGTACCGCGCCAGTCTCGTTAAGGCTTAATAATTGCAGTCGCAATGGTGATAATGATGGTAATGATGATAAAGGTGCTAGGTGATTAAGGTGAATTGTGATATATGTTGATGGCTAAGATAATGATGATGATGGAGGTGATTATCATGAATTGTGATAATAATGATTGATGATAATCGTGATGGTGATTAAGGAAACTGACAAAACTTGCATAAATGATGATGATGACGATAGTGATGTGATGATGGTAACAAGTTCGCATAGTAAGTATGATGTTATAGAGGCAATAATGACGCCGCTAGTGGTCTTGATGATAATAATAATGATGCCCAACATTGGTGGTGGTGGTGATAATGATGTTGATGGTGATAGTGGTGTTGATACTCATATTATTAATGATGCCGATGATTGTGATTCTAATAGTGATGATGATGATAATAACAATGGTGTCATCAGTAAACAGAACGTGTTGGATAGTTTTGACATTAACTGCCTTGATAATCCGATTGATCTGGGCTACGCCATGTATGTAATGTTTCGCATACATGAATGCATGCAGCTGTGCTTTTAAGTGTGTGCACTTTGTAGTTTTGGAAATGAGAAAGGCATGTGCGCGCATCTGTTTACATATGCGCGTGTATGTGGGGAGCCGAGTGTAGCGGTTAATGCGCTGCGCTACGAACCTGGCGACCCGAGTTCGATTCCCGCTCACGGTCATGGGCCTCCCCTAGGTCGACTCAGCCTCAAATAAATACCTGGTGCGGTGTATAAACATCGCTACTAGGTAGACGAAGGCGCAGTCGGGCATGGTGCTGGCCACCCACCCACTCGTGCGCCGTGTCGCCCTTCGCACAATTAAAATGTGGACATCTTGGTGAATGTGAATCGGATAGATGCATATTTAACTTATTTTAGTGACATGAGGGCAGAAACATGCTTCGCGTTATTTGTTTTGTTTAAACAAAAAAAAACCTCTCCAATTGTTTCTATTGTGTATATTTTTTTTAAGCATGACCATCTTCTGAGAAAGTAGATGTCAGATTGTGATCCTCTGCAGCGATGCTTTTGAGCAGCCTGGGCTGCACTGAATCCCTTCGTAGGTGCTCGCTCAACAGCACTTGCCCCAACAGTCCGTTCAGACTATATGGGGGATCTTTGCCTTGTCTTCGTGTGTGTGCTAGTGGTTAGCGCATGACGGTACAAACTCGGCCACCTGAGTTTGATTCACCCGGTCATGGCCAACATCTGCGATAGATATGTAAACCTCAAATGAGTACCTTGTGTGATGTGTACAAAAAAACATTTTCATTGCACCCGTGCCGGCCGTCCTATTTTACTCGCGAGCAGCACTTGCTCTAGCAGCCTGCGGAGGCTACACAGGGAAGTCTGCCTTTGTCTTTGTGTGCGAGGCGAGGTGGCGCAGTGGGTAGCTCGCTCCGTTGCCAACTCGGTGACCTGTGTTTGATTCCCACCCATGGCTCGCATCAGTGGGCAAGTGATACGTGTCCGAACTGGTCCTGAGCCTGCAATAGGTCGACTCAGCCTCAAATAAATACCTGACCCGGTGCATAAACAACCCGATTGGGGTGAATAAGAGCAGTTGATGACCCCACCATCCTGCCACGATGCTGTGAGCCTGTTTCAATAGGTGCTCGCTAACGGCACTTGCCCCCGACCGTTTTGTTGTTTTATGGCGACATGGAGGATCTTTGTCATTGTGCGCAGAGCGCGCGACGTGAGAGGACGAACAGAGCAAGTTGGGGGAGGGGAAAAGGATGACGCGGGCGGGCGGGCGGGGTAGCAGACAACGCTCTGAGGCAGATATCAATTACTCTGGGGAGTCGTCACACACGCGCACACGCACACACGCGCGCACACGCGCACGCACACGCTCGCGCACACGCACACACACACGTGCACACGCACGCGCACACGCACGCGCACACACGCACACGCGTGCGCACACGGACACACACACACGCGCACGCACACACACACACACGCGCACACACACGTGCACGCGCACGCGCACACACGCACACGCGTGCGCACACGCACACACGCACACGCGCACGCACACACACGCACGCACACGCGCACACACACACACAAAAATCACTGTGGGTGTGGGGAGCCAAAAAAGGGAAGGGGAAAAAAAGTTAATTACCTGTTGTCAAGGCAACTGCTCACAATTAGGAGATGAAGGGAGAGGCTGTGGCGTGAAGAGCTGACTGGTGCTGAGGCAGCAGTGGAACGTGCGCTGGAGCGTTGCCGCCAGCGCAGCGGCAGTAAGCAGCAGAGAAGAAGCCCTCTTGTCTGACCCGCTACGCGGTCCGCCGCAGTTCGCGTATTTTTTAGAGGCCGCATTTAACAACAGGCGAGCCCGACTTTTTTATTTTCTTTTTCCAATGTGTACGCAAGCAGAGCTTGTCGAGACGGTTATTAATTTTGTTTTGTAATTGTGGCTCATTTCTGGTATTCATCACCCGCCCGCCCCTCTCCCCTTAAATAAACAATGGGCCGTAGGGTCAACCAGAGGCTGAGCTTTTTTTGTTGGTGGTCAAATTCTTAAATGAAAGCTTGAAGGCAAGGCTTGTAGAGAGGAGAGAGAGAGGAGGGAGCATTTTATCGTGCTTGCCTTGCGGGTGTCTGTGGGATGATCCCAGCGATATCTGCTGTGATGACCTCGCATTTTGAGTAAGGTGAGTGTTTAAATGTTTAATTTTTTTTTGCCGCTAAATTAAATCCAGCCATATGCCACCCGTGCCGTTTTTAATGGTAACATTCGTCTTGAATAAGGCCGCAGATTTAATCCATATTTTATGTTACCGTCTTTGTTTTGCCCCTGAAGTTCAAGAATGGGCTGAATTATGTTTTGGTGTGTTCTACTTTTTTCTTCTTCTCGTGATGCCTTTGATGTGCACGCATGTTTCATGAATTAATTCTTACTTCAAACAGGAAAAGTTGTCATCCCCATGTGCCACACATATGGGGTATATAGATCTTAAAACATTTTCGCGAAGGTAAACCGTCTGATTGAATACAGCCTTTGCACTCTAAGAGAGAATGTTTTCATCTTGCAAGATAAAAACAGGTGGGGGGGGGGGAGGGGGTCTTGGGCTTGAGGCTGCATGATGCAAGAGAAATAATTCGTGCCACCTTAAAAAAGTTCTACATATAATGGACATTTAAACGTCTCTTGTAGGAGTTTTCCATGGTTTCAGCTCATGAAAAAACAGTTATTCCATGTGATCACATTAACTTGAACCCTTCAAAGGAGATTTCTTGCTAAGGAAGTGAACCCCCCCCCCCCCCCAGAAAGTGGAGCTTCCTCAATGATCGTCATTTATTCATTGTGCGTATAGATTCGACTAAACATACACTGGAACGTGCGTAAGTAGAGCATATGTGAAGGCCCTGCTGTGGCGAGCGGTGGGATGCACGCGCGGTTCTTGCTTTCCGTTGATTGACGAACAAAACAAGCGCGTGTATAAACACGTCTACAAGTGTGCACGGCACGAGCGGGGAATTAGAAGTTGATCAGACGTTTCGCGCCACCCTCCTAATGACCGCAACAGCTCTCTCCGTGCGTGGACATGAGGTGTCGCGCTCTCGGTGCATTTAGCGCCACAGCGCGTGGATTTATAGCGTCTGTTTATTTGTTTGCTGGTGACTTTGTGTATTTCATATTGGAATCGCCTCCAGCGCTGTCGCTACTGGCGGCAATGAAAGTTGTTTAAAAGTCAAAGTCTCGCACGTACGGTGGTCGGCCTCGCTTCGCGCATCTTGTGCTGCGTGGGACAGAACTGAAGTGAAACCGCACCGCCGCGTGCCGTTCTGGCACCTCGGGGCTTCGGGCAGGCTCTGTGGGATGCCCACGGGATCATTGCATTAGGAAGGGGGCTCTTTCTTGGCCAAATGACACAGTATTGCCAAGTATATCCATATATATGTGTGTGTATATATGCCCAATGTGTATATTCAGATGTGCATACCGACTAGGGATGTGATGTCATGCCACAGCAAAGCAATCAATGCACTGTCGCGATTTCTTGGTGGATATTCGATTCAAGGATGGATTCTTGGTTGTCTTGTTTGCACCATCTCGTTTGTATTGTTTCTCATGTTTTGCTGTCCTGTTTGTTCAGTTTGTAGACCCTCCATTAGCCTGAATGTGTCATATAATTTGCACATAGCCAGCAAATTATAATTAATCAATTGTTACGGGCATAGATAAAATGTGTCTATCATGAGCCTCAAGAATCGATATAAATTGGTGATATCGATGATGTGTACGCCGGCATGGCACCAATATAAATAACATGGAGAAAACATTTACAAGATACGTATTAACTTGGACCAAAAGCAGTTGGGCACTAACACACGTTCTGTTGTGCTTTGCTTGTTTTGTGTTTGTCGTTGCAGTTCTTCCAAGTGCTGAGCAAAGGAGACTCTTTGGCTGACAAAATCATAGCTGAAGCCAGTTGGACATCACCTAACAGAATAGGGGAAGAAATAAAAAAACACAAGCCACTTTGTTCAAGCCTCCGCCGCTTACGCGCGCAACCCACTCGGAGAACGCATTTGTTTCGCACGCACGAGTCTTTTTTTAATATCCTCCGCGCTTTAACGATGGCAGCGACGGCGTTCCTCCTCGCGCTCTGCGTGACGCTCCTCGGCGTTCACCAAGCGGCGGCAATCGACGTCGACGCAAAATCGGGACTCAAGTCGGACGCCGACGACCGGAAGGTTCCCTCGCTCGTCGCGCTGGGATCCGCTGCCGGGGACGGCGGAGTCCCGCCAAGCGGCACCTCCACCTCCTCCTCCTCCGCCGCGGCTCAGCCTCGGGAGGGCGAGGCGGCGCGCAGGGCCCGGCCGGGTCACGTCGGCAGGGCCCACGACGCCAAGAGAGGGCGCACGAGGACGAAGCGTGGCTGGGTGTGGAACCAGTTCTTCGTGCTGGAGGAGTACATGGGCAACGATCCTCTCCACGTCGGCAAGGTACACGGCTGTGACGCGCTCGTCTCCAGATGAGTTTTTATTTTGTTGGTGACGTGCTGCTTTCTCTTTGTGTCAAAGAGTTCCGATGCTGCGGTTCGACGCTCTGCACCCGTGAGAAATTACCGTGATGCTCGCGGCGTCGAGGGTGCACACGTGCGGTGATTTTAACTGCAATATAACCGTTTGCAAAGGGGTCTCCACACATGCTTTTGTCTCAGCCCTTTGTGTTCAACATTTTCTTTTTGTTTTCACCCCCCCACCCCGAGGCCACCCCCCCCCCCAAAAAATGATTTCAATTTTGTTTTCACCGTTGTACCGGGGTTTCAAACGCCTGTTCGGAACCCTGACCCAGCAGTCCAATGAAGCACCATGTTGTTGTGGAACAGCCCGCAGCAGCTTCTGATATTCCTTCAAGTGACTTATTCACAATAGGGGGGCAGTTCTTTCCCTACCGCCCTGCTGTGTGTGTGTGTACGTGTGCTTCTTACATGTAAAGCAAAACCTCTTTACACAAGTTGTCTTACATCAACGGCCATGGCCGTTCAGACGAAATGCTGCTCATCAAGATTGCCTTCAGAAACTCAGTGGGAACAAGGTTCCTTTACAAAGCTTCAAATATGCACACTCGGAGCAAAAGTATACATTGCGTGTCGTGTCTTCAGCTCTCGCTGCACACATCACCAGCACCACGCAGAGGTTAAAAGCTCCATGGCTCACGTCATTCTACAGACAACGCTCATCGATTGGCTGATTACATCTTCATAGGAAACAAAAACCCATTGCAGGACCGTCCTGAAAAAAATAGTGCTTGGAACTAACTCGGTGTGGCTTTCCTGGGTAAATTAAGTAATTTGTTAACATTATTGTTGTTTACACCATTGGAACCTCATTTGCCAGTAAAAAATATGATAATTGGTTTTTTACCCTTCTATCTGCCAACAAAACTGACACATTTTTTTACAAGGAGTCATGTTTGCATAGACCACAATACCTGCAGCCATAATTAAAAAAAAAACATAACACCCGAGCTGTCTCGGGTGTGGACCAATCAACTTCAATGACAGTGCATATATTATCAGAGTTATGTTTTTTGTTTGCATTATGGTTGCAGGTATTGTGGTCTATGCAAACATGACTCCTTGTAAAAAAAAAGGTGTCAGTTTTGTTGCCAGATAGAAGGGTAAAAAACCAATTATCATTATTGTTGTTACGCCTTAGCTGCACATGCTCATGGCAAGGACTTTGCTGGTGGGTGGCCAGGAAACGGTGAGCATCGGGGGCGGTGGCAGGAGTGCAAACGTTCAACCGTTTACAGATTGAATGGCGCCGTGAAGTCTGTAGGATGCACTCCGGCAGTCGGCCGTTCCTTCCACGTTGCGCAGACGTGGAAGGGTGTTTGCTCGTCCGGCCTCCGTGTCCTCACTTCCCGAGACGACCCCCTTGCTTGCCTCGTGGGTTAAATCGAGCTGCGAACGGGAGGGGCCCGTGCTCAGGAACGTGCCCTTGAGCTCTCGCGATCGCAAATTCCGTTTGGAACCCAAACCGGCCTGCCGTTCGTGGCCCGAAGCCACAATTAGGACCCGTGATACCGGCACAGTGCGTAAAATGCAAATTTCCCTTTCTTCTACATTAACAGCGGTGCTTGGCTTCTCCCAACGCCACCAGAGGCAGGCTTCCTCGCTAACAGGAGCCGTTGAGAAATTGTGGGAAGTCGCCGCGTGGGCTGTGTGGCTGCATGTCAGCCTGCCGTCAATGGCGCTGTTGGGGTGAGGAGATTTTTAATGGCCTACCAAGGTCACTATGAATAGCCTGACCAGAGGCCACTGGCTGTGTTGTTTTCACCACATTGTGGCTTTGTGGGTTACGTGCTCATGGTAATGAATTGTGCGCAAGTCAGCGTGACATTTTTTGTGAAAAGTTAATGCCTTTAGAAAAAAAATCCTTCCCAAATAATTTGTTAGATTCTTAATGTCCAAGATATACCAAGGCAAGTGAAGTACTCTTTCTGCAAATAGAGATGTAAAGTACTTATTACGCCATACATACCTCCAACAAAATCACCCTAAGTGTGCATTCCCTTCTGAGATGGGGTCAGCTAAGCAGGTTTGAGCCTGATTATTATTTGGATAGGTGCCCACCAAGACTTGCCAGGTATTGAAGGCATGCGGCTGTGCAATAAATACATTTTAATGTGGTTTCCTCCCAAATATTCATTAATGTTCATCAAAATGCAGAACCATCCTGACAGGGAGTCACGTGACTCAATGAGGCTTTCCTGGATATATAATATTTTTACATCAAATGGCTCTTGCGTTTCACAAATGTATAATGCCACGATATATGTTGTCTCGTCAACATGATTGCTTGTAGGAATCGATTGCCTCCAAGTGCACATCTTCCGAGGAGACGGAGCAAATACAATCAGCTCGGGTGTAGGTGCTAGATGGATTTTTACATCGCATAACCGTGAGAGATGGTGACTTGGGGAGGCATCCATTCAGCAGTGGATTGATCATGGCTGATGGTGATGAGTGTTGGTGTGCATTATAAAAATGTAGCAGATGAATTAGAAACCACCATGGAGCCTATTAAAACCAACAAATTAGTACGCCACCCTCTCATTAATGTTAGGCCTCCCACCTCCACAGCTGTTCCCTCTGAGCGTGAACTAAACTCAAATCGACGAAAGATTTCACGCCGCGTTTCTTGCCAGCATTGCCATGGCATTGGCATTGAAATGTGGGCTCAGCTTGCAACATTTAGCGTGTCTAGCCTGTAGTCCACCCTGGACTCTAGCCAGGTTTGCTAATGTGAAAAAAGTCACGGATTCTAGAAGGAGTTGAACATCATCCTGTCTGCCAGCAGGCACCTCCAGCAGGTGAAGGCGGCACTGGCTGGGTCACGTAGCATGCATGCCCAAACAGGTTTCGCTTGGCAAACTAGCAAGGATTAATTTTTCATTCGATATTTTTCGGGAATGCTAATCGGCATTTTGTGGTACTACCATCAGAGTACAAGGATAGACCTGTCAATAATTACTCAACATCAGTGCTCCCTATATTCGTATAATCGTATGAATAAGTTTAAGACAAAATGATACTGGATGGATGTGATGTGCAAAAGAAATGTGTTCCCAGAATCGCGTTCTGGGCTGTTTTGAATGAAAATAAGCACTAACCAGACAGACAGAACCAAATGGATGCAGGAGAAAACTCATCATCTATAGAATTGTGTGGTACAGGTGGAACTGGAGCTGATAAATCTTGCCGAGAGGCAAAACGTACAATTCCGGACTCGTGGGAGCACTTATTTGAACAATGCTCCTGGTCACCTAGTCAAAGTTTCAAGTAAAAGTTACTTCTTGCTCAAACGAGCATCGGGGGCAGTGCTAATATCCGGCTCAAGGCTCTGAACAAGTGGTGGAAACTCCACATTTATTTTGCAAAGGGGGAAAAGTATTTCTAGATTTGAAGCTTTCGTGACTGCAAGGATTCATATTCTTAGTTTTTTTCGGTAAAGTCACGTAGGTAAAAATTTTAAATTTCAATTATTAAAAGTAAAATGAAAAACAATCCACCTGAAGACGCCTATGGACGGAAGCTTTTGTTGCCTCCGAAACGTCGTGATTTTTATTTTATTTTTATTTTACTTTTATTAATTACAATTTTTTACCTACGTGACTTTACCGAAAAAACC
Organism: Lethenteron reissneri; assembly: GCF_015708825.2. Taxonomy (NCBI): domain Eukaryota; kingdom Metazoa; phylum Chordata; class Hyperoartia; order Petromyzontiformes; family Petromyzontidae; genus Lethenteron; species Lethenteron reissneri. The sequence goes on from NC_083787.1 coordinate 3,592,876, forward strand.
TAAGAATATGGGGAAAAGTATATCCATCGGGGAACCACCATTGACTTGTATCGACTGAACTCGGAGATCTTTTGATTCGTGAGCAACTTGCTCTACCACTGAATCACAACACGATAACAACAGGAGGTGGAGCGTCCATTACTCACGACGAACAACGGTGCCGCTGGAGCTGCAACAAACGAGTTGGCACGATGGCGAAATACAGCCGATACATCTGCTTCATCTGACAGACCACCCAACCCCCCCTGCCCCCCGCCCAGCCCTCGTGTGTTCGCTTGTAGCAAGCGAATGATTTCGTCCATCATCGTGATTCATTGAAGGATCACGATTCGGGGGGTCGTCATTCAACTCAAGAAGCGCTTCCATCGTCCGTACGTTTGTGGTGTAAGGGTAGCCCCCTCTACTGGGCACAGGCCTCAATTGGAGGAATTACATACAGCACGTACGGATTTATAATCAATTCGTGATAGACGCTTATGATGGGTATATAAATCTAGTTTTACTTGATGGAAAAACTCAACGCACTGGTTAGAATCAGTGCGGCCTTAAAAAAAATAGGCAACATTTTGGACAATGGCCCTTCATAGCATACAAATGATGTTGCTAGAATTGTTGCATCTGCTGCTGGTGAACTTGTCATTGCCCTTGTTGTTGTTCGTGCCATTGTTGTGTACTTCCGTTGCAGTTGTTGTATGGAGGTGTGTTGAACTTCTTTCGCACCATACGTAGTCAACCACGATAAGCGGAGGTGCGGGGGAAGGACAACAAACACAAAAAGCAGCTCTGATTAAATGAGGTTTCAATGTAGATTTTAAAAAATTGCATAGCTCAAGTGGCTTCCGAATATCGGAAGGAAGAGCGTTCCAGACGGCCGCAGAAGCGCATCTGCAAGCGCGCGATGCGGCGGCCGTCTTTGTTCGATGGCCAGCAGCCAAAAGCTGCTGCTGCTGCTGCGAGGATGGACCCGAGTTCGCGTGACGGTTCATGCTCCTTGACGAGACGCCATTTATTGTTGTCGTCGATGTTGTTGGTGTCCTCCCGCAGCTGCACTCCGACTCGGACAAGGGAGACGGCTCGGTCAAGTACATCCTGTCGGGCGACGGCGCGGGCACGCTGTTCGTGGTGGACGACCGCACGGGAGACGTCCACGCCACGCGGCGGCTCGACCGCGAAGAGCAGGCCTACTACACGCTCACGGCGCAGGCCATCGACCGTCGCACGGGCCACCCCATGGAGCCGCCCTCCGAGTTCATCGTCAAAGTGCAGGACGTCAACGACAACGAGCCGCGCTTCCTCGAGGGGCCCTACCGCGCCTCGGTGCCCGAGATGGCCAATGTCGGTAGGTGGCTGGCGACACGGTAGCATGCGCGTGCGGGCGAGTGCGCGTGCGGGTGAGTGCGCGTGCGGGTGAGTGCACTTGCAAATGAGCTGTAGTGCAAGGGTTAGCATGCTGCGCTACGAACCCGGCGAGCCAAGTTCGATTCCCGCCCATGGCCAACACCAGTGATGGTTATGTAAATCGGTCCTGGGCCTCCCATAGGTCGACTCGGCCTCAAATGAGTACCTGGTGCGATTTTTAAACATCACTACTGGGGAGACAAAGGCGGCCGGGCGTGATGTTGGCCAACCACCCCCTCGTGTGCCATGCCATCCTTCAAAAGTCCTCACTAACAGCACTTGTTCCAACAGTCTGGTAAGGCTATACAGGGGATCTTTGTATGTGTGTGTCTGAGTGAGTGCAAGGGTGAGTCTGTGTGTGTGAGTGTCTGATTGCAGTGATAACTTTTGGGGAGTGGTCATGTCGATGGTAGTGCACTGTGCTGCCAAGCCTGGAAACCCACGTTCAAGTTCTGATGAAGATCAAATCACAGTGGTGAATTCTTCAGACGGTCCTTGGCCTCCCCTAGGTTGACCCAGCCTTAATGATTACCTCGTGCAGTGTCTCTAAAACATCATCACTGGGCCGGCAAAGGTGCTCGGACATGGCGTTGTCTACTCACCCTTTCATGTGCTGTGCCAGTCGTCATAGGTGCACTTGCCCTAAGAGCCTGAAGAGGCTACATGGACTATCTTTGTTTGTGTGTGTGTGTGGGAAGCCATGGTGGACATTGCTTTATGTGCAGATGTGGCCATGTGCGTTGGATTCCCGGCCTAGGATAAAATGATCGAAACCCTGTCTTAAATTTATACTTTGTGCAGTGCATTAACATCAGCACTGGGGAGACAAAGGTGATGGGGAATTGTTCTGGCCACACCACCCCCTTCGTCTGTCAATCCGGCTTACATAGGCTAGGCGAGAACTCTGTGCATTGTGTGTGGTGAGGAGGGGGTGGGACATTGTTTTTACTCTCATATGGAGCAGTTAGCACACTCCGATACAATGATTCTCGGACGTGTCAAATATGGGTAGCAGTTCCTACCTGTGCATTACCTGGGCCCCTCCATCAACCCGTTCTACGATGAGTGGTGGTGCTATTCAGCGCTGGAAATGGGAAGACATTAATGGGGGAACTCATAAATGGTTCCCCCCACCCGCACCAAAAATCCAAGGAGGAGGAACTTCGCTCCGTAGGTGGGTCTCTGTGCGGGTCCGTGGGTCCCTTTCTTAGTCTATCTGCGAGTCAAATAAATAGAGATGAATCCTTGATTCCTTCCGGAACGCAGTCTGGTTCAAATGTTCACTATCGCCACGGTGTTCCGGGGCGTTCCGGTCCATTTCCACCACTGGTGCTGTGTGTCAACTTAACAACCGTTGAAACAAAGGCATCCCGGGCCTGTGCGGTGCTTATCACACTTCCCCTTTGCGTCCTCTTCTGGCCCGCAATTAGTCACTCAACTCGTGCTCCAGAAAATAACAGTACACAAAGGTGCGCTCACAAAACAGCAGGACGGCACTGACATGCCTCGCATGCATGTCACGTGTCTCCGACATTGCACTTGCTGGTGCATCAGCAGTGCATTAAGCTGTCTTTCTCTCCCTATTGTTTCTTACGGCTGTAATGGGTTTGTTTTTTCTAGCTACGTGTTAGGCTATACACGTGGCTTAATGGTTACAGTCACACTTTTCGTAACGCTCACAGTGAAATCAATATTCTGATTCTGACTTTGCTTAGATTCAGAGGAATGGGAAACCACGGATGGGCAGGAAGGTGGCCAGGACTGAGGTCAATAATTTCCCGAGCTCTGCAGCCCTTGATTAGGATGTTTGGCCAACTCCATCAATGAGTGATTAATGCATTCGGAAGGAAACACCGGTCCACTCAGTCCCCGTACAGATGGAAACAGAATGTAAATCCATTCACTTGCCGTCTCGCCATCTCCTGACGAGTCAGAACATGGTGACATCGACGCCCAACCGATGAGCGCAGTTGGCTACGTACGATGCGAAAGAAGTTCAACACACGTGCATCTGTACGAGGGCGTTTCGCAACGTTTGTGCGACCCACAGTGCTGAGTGGCAAGCGTGTGCCACCACCGCCGCCCGCCTTTAACGCTGTGTCAAGGAGAATGTGACATCATTCGGTGATTGCCGTCGCTGAATATACTCGATCGTTACAAGTGATCTTCCGTGGATAGAAATTTAAATTATTGAATGTAATTTTTGAAAAGGCTCTAAAAAGCCTTTTTGCAAATCCACCGCTCAAGGCGAGCGTCTGTCTCGTTTTTGTTTTGTTTAACCAGCCTTCCATCATCATCACGAGCTGTGGCGTTAATCAAATGTGTCCCATGTGTTTTTGATCTGCCTCCCAAATTGATAAATTAGCCATGCTCTCCCCCCTCCATCAACAAATCAGCCAAACAATTAACCACGCCTTGGCCCTAAAGGGGAGCGACCCTGGCTGGCTGGGCCCGCGTGATTGGCTGATCACCCCCCCCCCCTCACCCCCCTGATGGGGTGGAGCAAACGCGGAAATAATCCATCAACTGCTGTTCGATCATCGGAGTTCGCGTCATCTCCACTCTTGGACGAGTTTAGCACGCCACTCGCATGCAGATCCCTGCAATTGTGTGCAAAGATGTGCTTCACCACTCGTTTAAGGCGAGTGGGAAAGCGTTCCCTCTCGTTATTCGGAAGCCGCTGGAGCTATGCATTTTTAAATCTAACGACTTGTTGAAACACGATTAGCAATAATTTACACATTCTCTGCTTTTCGCAGATACGTTGATGTGTCTCGAGTTTGTTACCGTTATTATTATTATTGTACGTTATCTTTGCGAAACAAATGAAGGTAGTGTATGTAGGTTGCACTTCGATTGCACCGTACGTAGCCGACCGTGCTAATAGGAGCAGCAGGTATAGGACAACAAACTAAACACAAAGCAAACTGTTCTAAAGAGAAGATGCTTGAATCGGCATTTAAAAATGGATAGTTCCAGTTACTTCCTAATAATGAGAGTGAATGCTATCCACTGATCTTCACCGCTCATTATATCTGATACTCTGCAACCTAATTAGCCAATAGGGAGGTGGAGTGGTGGCGCAGTGGTGAGTGCTTTGCGCAATAAATCTAGACACCTCACTCAACTTGCTCCAGTTGCAAGGCATGTCTGAACTGTTGTTTAAATTTCTCTCGACAATGCGCAGTGACCGGCATGGTGATGTATGGCCAACTAGCCCTCGTAGTAAAATAAAATGCATGGGGAGGCTGTCAGCAGTTGATCGAGAAGGAGCTGAGAAGTATGATTTTGTTGATTATTAATTCAACTGATCTGCCACGTGTTTCAACATTATATTGGGAGGGGAGGGGGGGGGCAAAGCAGGAAAGGAATGCTATGCATCTTCAAATATTTTTGTGTGAAAATTATCACACTGTCAATTGAAGCCCATTTATTAATAATATATGGCTACGTTGATAAATGGTCGCTTTCGGCTTCATGAGAACCGTGGGTGATTTCGTGTGTACAATGGCTTGCTTTGTTATGAATACATTCATTATCCGAAGCTGAGCTTACCGAAAATAGTTTGGACCTTAATTGAAATGAACATGTCGCAATGCACGTGCAGCAGCTTAATTCACCCAAAATTACTTTGAGAGTGGCGGTGGGGGCGGGGGGAGGGGAGGCCGCAAATGTGGTGAAAAATGCCCATTAATTCTATAGCATGGTCTTCTTTATTTAACCCACGGGCTTTTTTTCTAATGAAGCAGTCACACTCGCGTCTCTTCCTCGTCGTGAAAGGAAATGGCACACGCAGAACCAGCCCAGCCGTTTGCTCGCTTAGCTGTTTGGACTCCCAGCAACAAACAAAAACCCCCTCGTAATCTGTTAGTCTGGATTAAAATCCACACGCGAGATAGTGTTTTGTTTGTGAGCGCAGCCGGCTGAACTAAGCTGCATGTTAGAGGAAAATCCAGGTATCATCCCTTCCAGTGGTGGCTGTAATTGAATGGATGATGTTCCAAACTTGATTTTATCGGCATGGACGCTCTGATGTGGAACTAAGCCCCTGATGAGGTCAAAGAGGTGATCTGACTTAACCAGAAAAAGGGAGGAAAACCGAACAGAACGAATGCCGTTTGGTTGTGGGCGTGCACATTTGGCTTGCGCTCTCTTCATCAAACATCCAGCTGCTGATTTCGGGAATTTTTTGTTATCACTTTTTTCTACACGAATGAGTATGCCACCGTTGTGTGTGCACAGAGTGTCCAGAAATGGCGCATGCGTTTTTATTCTTAGCTGTTAATCGTAACAACGAATTGGTTTACAATAGCAATCATAATAATAATTATTGGGTAAATAAACAAATCTATTTAAGTGGCCACCCCCAGGTTAGATTGGGCCTAAAATAAGTACGCAGAGAGGACCTCCCCTGGACCAAATGTAATTCAAATGAGTAGCTGGTGTTGCGCGTGTGCGTTCTGGAGGAAAACCGTTGGCAGCCGCACGTCGAGTTTACATTCTCATTCCAATCCGTATCTTAGCTTTTTTGCCTTTGGTCCTTAAGCAAATACAAATTGCACTACTTCTTAGGAAGTGTCACACTCTGAGGTGCGTGGGTGCCTGTTTCCTTTCCCATAATTGTGTTTTCTTAAGTGTCCCCTGCATCTGAAATCTATTTTGGTAAATATTTAGAAAACCAATTACTGGTCAGCTTTTAGCTCATATCCCCTGTAGTGGAGGAACTACAGTGATTAGAGAGTTGTGCGTTCTGTGTGTGTGTGTACTTTTTCTGGTGTGTATGTATGTATGTATGCGTACTTTGCCATGTTGATTTTACAGACTTTTGGGTCCAATACTGAGAATGAATAAAGTAAAAACTCCTGATGGAGGGCATGCATCCCAGCCCGACAGACTCACTTTCGCAAGCTCGTTTCGTAATTTATTCTGAAAGTAAATAACGCAACGGCATGACCGCGCTTTGATGCGAATGTTTTGTCTTCTGTACGTTTGCAACACGTTCACGAATTTCCACCCGGTCATCTCATGCCGCACCATGCCACGGCATGACACTTTGCCAAGTGTATGAGTGGAGCATATTTCGGCTTTGAATTCCAAAATTTATTCTGGAAATCCACACTGGCACGAATGACCACGTTGCAACCCATTGCGGTGATTGGGTGATGGGTGATGCGGTGGGGGGGGGGAAAGTGAAAATCGTTTTTTTTTTACATTAATTTGAAGCGTGGAGTAGAGAAGGTGTGAACGTGGAGTTTGATGGCCCTTGCAGGTACACCAGTGATCCGCGTCACCGCCACCGACGCAGACGACCCGACGTACGGGAGCAGCGCTCGCGTGGTGTACAGCCTGCTCGAAGGCCACCCCTACTTCTCTGTGGATCCACACACCGGTGAGGAGCACCGCGGAGCAGTTCGATAACATTTCAACAGCCTCCGACAGTCTAACCTTCGCTGTCGTCCTAGTCGTGCACGTGGGGGTTCTCAATTGGAAGCCATTTCTCTGCAGGTTTAGAAAATACGGCGTATTTATGGAATAATTAGCTTGTTTGACACGTGCGATTTTTTTTTTCTATAAGGATTGGCATTTATTGGGCGCTAAAATTCCACGGCATCTCAATACGTCCACGCCATTTAACCGCAGATGAAAAATATCACTTCATCTGGGCATATCTGACACTGTGGTATTTTATGTGCATTTTTCCCATATCGAGAATGGTGGAAACATAATTTCTGCCCGAATTACAGTCCTAATTGGGATGACATACTTTTGCAGAGAAAAAGCCACTTGGCGATATACACTAATGACCTTGAAAGCCTCTGAAATGTGTTTGAAATGTACGTCTGGAAATGTGCAGCTGCCCACCGGGGAAGCAAAATGGTGGTGAAGTGAAATTGTTCCCAGTTCTGTCGCTGATTTAAAAAAAAATCGAATACATTTTTTTTATTAGAAATTAAGGTTAAACCCAACGTCAGGAACAATTTGTCAACGAAAGCATTTGGATTAAACATCAGACACCTACGTTACATGTCTTGTTGTGTTTAAAGTAAAAAAAATGAAGCGCAATTGGCCGAACATTTGTTCAAAATGTGTTAATTTTTAAATGTTTAAAATATATTTCGTCTTCTTACCCTTGCGAAAGAGGCAATGACGCTTCAATGTGTCCCAATGGGTTAATTCGATCCAGCGGTTATATAAAGGTTACTGAAGGGATCGTGCTGGCGTTGCGTGCGCGCAGGAGGAAAAACTAAAAAGTGCCCGCTACTGCTCATGGGGGGGGGGGGGGGGGGGGGGCTACGATTTCTTGACTCTGGAAATATGTTGGGTGGCTGTAAGATTTCCACGGGCAGCCTTTTGACATTAATTGCACATTAGGGCTCCCACCACAGCTGTCATGCGGGCAAAGCGGTGACGGCCGGTGCCGTTGACCGTTTTATTTTTTAATTTCCCAGCAATGAGCCAAGGAGATTTGACGGATGACAGCGCAGCATAGGAGAGCTAACATAAATATTGAAATTATTTCATGAGCCCTATGAAATGTAACCTTTGGCTCGGTGTGTGGAGGGGATTTGCGGTGACGGCTGCGAAGATGCGAAGGGCACTCCGTGATGTTCGTCCTCTCCACGCAAATTGTGCTGCAAGTGGCAATTTTGGTTGCGTTGTGCCATTGTCTCGCCCCTACCCACGTGGGGCAGCTGGAATGAAATTCGAGCGCAGTCGCTCTCTCGTGCTGTCGAGGATGCAAGCGCCTTTGTTGTCATAGCCCCCGCCATTAGCGGTGCGTTGTATGAATGCTTAATACGGCAGCTGTTTCAATCATCCTAATCCAGTCGGGTGGTGGAGTGCATGATTTTCAATCGGGAGGTTGCGAATTAAAATCCCAGTCAGGGATCGAAGCAGAGATTCATCTCTCCGGGGGTCAATAAAAAAAAAGTACCACTTTGTTTGGGAAGTCAACAGTGGTTGTCCGATGGAAAGTCTCTTTTATTTTACAAGAAAGTGGAATTTCCATCACTGGCTCAGGGCTGTAAGCATGGGATTAGCACCACCCCACGCTCAATTGGGCAGGAAACCACTGCGACCTTGACATTCAGTGTAACCTTTGGAACTACGGCGCTTTGGAAAAGGAAAGAAAATAATCACCTCCAGTTAACACTTCCATCCCTCATGTAGTTACCTGGGCGGCTGGCGAGGGGGTGGAGGCGACTTCGGAAAATAAATCTGCCCGAATGTGCGTTTCCTTTTGTCGTTGATCGTTAATCGCCTTCTTCACCGGCATCCCCTTCCCAGGCGAGATCCGCACGGCGTTGCCCAACATGGACCGTGAGGCGCGGGAGGAGTACCGCGTCGTGATTCAGGGCAAGGACATGGGAGGCCACCAGGGAGGCCTCAGCGGCACAACCACCGTCACCATCTCGCTGTCCGACGTCAACGACAACCCGCCCAAGTTCGCTCGCAGTGAGTCCCTCCGTCGTTCTGCGCAAGTCTCCCGCAAACGCACTGCGAGCGAGCGTTTGCCGTGCCGTGCGTAAAAGACGCGGGTAAAAAAAAAACGGGGGGGGGGGGGGTGCGGCCCTGCGGTTGTCATTTGCTCACAACCACTGCTGGAGGGAAGGTCCTCCGCTCGACGGAGAGCAGGGAGAGGATAGAGGATGTTTTGGCCGACTCTTGCACACCGGCCAGACGTCTTGGAAGAGGATGGAGAGTGCCCAACACTTTACCCCACCCAAATTCGACCTGCCAATCGACGAGCTGCGGTTGTACCGAATTTATACTGCAGGGGTGGACAGAGGCTGGGGCAATGTTTCGTCACGGTTTCTCCGTGGGGGGACTGAGCTGACCGACCTCTGGAGTTGCAAGTCCATTGTCCTCACCGTAACATTGTGTTGCGTCAGTGTGATTGTTAGTGGGTATGTAGGCATGAGGGAAGTATTGGCATAGTGGTTAGCGCACCTCACTTCAAACACGGCATCCTGGGTTTAAATCCCGGCCATGGCTCACATCAGCAGACAATTATATCTGCACCTGTTCTGGGCATCCTTTAGGTTGACTCGGCATAAAATAATGACCTGGACAAGTGTGTAAATGTCAGCGATATCGTTGTAGTTAATTTTAAAATAATACATACTCTTTCTCTGTATTTATAGACAACATATTTAATCTAACTTCAGGAAATGTATGACATTACAAACCTGACAAAATGACTTTCAACTGAAAGTTATCGACATGTCCCACTGACTTGCAGAAATCTCTCTGCCATAGTTAGCATGTCGTCTACTCAGCGCAAACGAGTACCTGGAGCAGTGTGCGCGTGTGAAAATCAGCAATAGGGAGACAAAAGGAGGCATGGTGCATTCCAGACCACCCCCCCCCCCCCCACCTTGTGCTGTGCTGGCCTTCATTAGGTTGTCACTCAAAGCGCCTTCCTCCACAATCTATAAACGTCGATACACAGATCTTTATTTTTTCAACGCCCCCACCACCATGCCCCATCAAAACAACGATTTGATTATACGATTTGGGGTCATGATTTGAGTCATGAATTGATTGATTTTATCGCATTTTTACCGTGTGGTTAATGTTGTTTATTGGATGAGGGGGGTGTTGCATGAGTACAGTTTTTTTTAGACCGTTTGAGACGAGCCTTGAAAGAAAGCTATCTCTGGTGTGGACGAATCAGTTTCAAAGACAATGCAGATATTATCAGAGTGTGTTTTTTGTTTGCATTCTGACCACAAGTATGGTGGTTAATGCACACATGATCCCTTGTTAAAGGTTTCAGTTTGGTGTTTTAACATCTTGACACCTGTTTTGTTGCCAGAAAAAAAGGTGAAAACCTATTCTCATATTTTGGTACTGGCAAAGGAGGTCCCATGATGACCTGATCTTGTTAAAATAATATTCTGATCTATGCTCAGTGATCTAATCATCTGATCCAATAAAAAAACAATTGCAAAAAGTTTGATTGGATGTGATTCAGATATAAACCAAAAGTGCTTTTCAAGTTTTTTTTATATATATGCATAAATATGCATTTATTACACATGAAGAGCATATGTATCTCCTTGCTTGAATCCTTGTGTTATGTATTGTGTTAATTTCCTCGTGCATTCTCAGCATAGGCATTCCATTATTGTGGATGGTTTTCATTTTTTATAAAATATATATTTTTAAATGTATTCTTTCTGAGAGCCTGGGATGATGGCATCACATTCCATAGCGATCAAATGCCTTTTCATTGACTACAAAGACTAGACAATAATGGAATTTGATATCCATTTGACTTTTCCAGAATCCGATCGATAGTTTTTTTGCGTGGTTGCCAAAGTTATTCGCAGCAATTATTAGAAGATGTTTTCCTGATAATTGGATTGGGGAGAAATATAAAATCATCCACCTACATGGAAAAGTTATTAACCGTCTCGGATTTTTTTTTCGACGACACAGTCATTCTAAAAAAAAAACCTGCAGAAATGAATGTTACACAATGTGATGGAGGAACTCACTAAATGAGGCTGCAAAATTTGGCTCGATATAAATAGGAAAAAGTAATGCACACCGAGTTTGCTAACAAAATTAAGATAGTTGATTGGCAGCTGGAAAGAGTGTGTTTATCGAGTGAAATTTCGGAAGTTGGACTGGGATTCAAATTACTCATGAATAGGTGAGTGAGAGAAGAGTGGAGCAATAAAATGTTTTATCGTGAAAAGCAAAAAAACGGTGTGCCTGAAAGAAGCAGTGTCTCAATGAGTGCATATGATCCTGCTATGACACATTGGTCAAAAACGTGGACATTGACAAAGGAAATGGAACAAAAGCTGAAAAGTGCACAAAGAGGCATGGAGAGGCGCCTGCTTGCAACTTACACTGAGACCCAAAATTATAGGGATGCCGTGGTGGCGAGATGTTGACTACCTCGCCTTGTATACAGGATGTCGTGAGTTTGATCCCGACCCTGACGCCTGTATATTTGGAGTTTGCATGTTCTCCCCGTGGTCATGTGGATTTGTATCCTATCCGGGTCCTCCGGTTTTGCCCTCCATTTAGAATCAACAAGCGTTGAAGAGGATCTGGCTGCTATAAATGTCCACGTGATAAGCCACTTCGTTGAGCTATCGTCTGTGGCCAGGTCGCTTCTGAGAAATAGCTTCACTGCTCAGTGAGCCTTACTTTGGAAAATAGAAAAAATGTTTTTTGCGGATCGGAGAACACAAATTATAATGGCTAGAATTATAGCCATTATTTTTAACTGTTAAAAAGAGGTAAGTGGGATAAGTCAGGACACACCGCAAGAAGGAATGTTGACGGAAGTTCTAGATTCATGATGGAGGGACAGCCAATGCAGGGAATACCTCCAGGAACTTCGAGACTTTCAAGGTTAGAAAAGATGACGTGAATTTTGGAAGATTACTCATTGCTCGTGTGCACTCGTGCCTACGTTATTGAGAGCGAGATTGGCATGTAAAATAAAGATGTATCGATATCTAGACCAATACTTCTGATTGGTCTCTATCCTCTTTCTGTCGGCTTGAGCATCACAATTCTACGAAAGGCACACTTGGCCACTTATCCTTGGGATTGTATATTTCCAAGTATTCAGTACGATGCTTAAAGCAATATACAACTTCAAGATACCCCTCCCCTGTTCGTGCGTAAAACCAGTCAAACTCTGAGCATTCATTGTTTGTGAGCCAAATTAGAAAATGTAGCTCTTCTAATATTTCGTTAAAGTTTAGACTCAAAAATATGTTTGTGCCAAACTTCATCTTATTCAATCCGTGCTCGCACATCATTATAATTTACATCAAATCAATCACTCACTCGCAGTTTTGTGTGTATATTAATTTTATGTAGAGACTTACATTCCCTTTTAATTGCAACAAATTTGCCTGAATCCTTGGAGACGGCCGTCTAATCAGATCATGTTTAAATACACTTTAATCTCTTGGACAAAAAATGCAAGGTCAACATCAAAGAAGGAAACTTCTAAAATTAAAACTTTGGCAATCCTGCCCACGACTCCGGCTGGTGGTCTGTTGCTGCTCAGCTGTTTGTTTTGATCACGTAAATATTTCTATATTTACATTTGCATCCCGCTTGTTTTTTTTCCCCACCCCATGCTGGTGGCAGATCTCTGCTTAAATTGCCCGCACACTTGTGCTGGGACGGCGAAAGCGGATAGGCGGGGGTGGCTCAAATTTCCACGTGGCTTTCCATCCGCCGAAGAGATCAAAAACCGCACAGAGCTTCCCGCTACGAGCGCGCGATGCAACGGACTAAGCGCGGGATTTTTCGTCAGCGTGGGGTCCCTCCCATAGGCATCCAGTGGCTGGAAATTATTTTATTTGTGCAGAACGTCCTTGGATGGGGGAACGGTGTAGTTCAATTAGTCGATCAGAGGATCCAGTCGAGAGCTTGTGAGTTTAAGTTGTTTATAATGACTTTGTTCCTTGTAACTTTGAACCTCTAACTTTCACTACATATTTCCCAGGACACCCTTGAGAAGGAGATGTGTATCTCAGTGGAACCCAGCATGCTTTAATTAATAGTGTAGGTCCCTTTATCAATCCACAGCTGGATGGATCCTCCCCCACCCTCTATGCATTGTCAGTCATGGGAGTTGTTTGACCTTACTTCATCACGATGTCTGGTACAGGTTGGTTAGTGGAGGTGAGGCCAGGAGCAGTCGGGATGTCGCTCACCGCTGTGTTAGTCGTGGCTGAGTATCACACTCGGGTTGCCCGGTTCATACCGCAATGTCTGTATGTTGAACTTCTTTCGCACCCTACGTAGCAGATCGTGCTAATTGAAAGCTCCAGCGGCTTCCGCATGTCGGAATGAAAAGCATTCGTGGAAATCGCACAGGGCAGGGAATGAGCCCCCTTTGTGTTGGAGCACGGGCATGCGGATGCAGATGTCACAGAGCTACCTCTGAGATTCCGTCTTCCAGTCACCTGGTCCGCACACAATAGTCAGCAGCACCTTCCCACTCGCTCTGACATACGAGAGTAATGCTCGTCCTATGATGCTCAAACCGATAGTTTTATTCACAGAGCATGAATTCAGCGAAATGAAGTGTGCTAACCACTGTACTACCACTCTACTCGTTGATGAAGACGTCCCTATGCTACCTTGTTCAAGGAAGGAGGGCTAATTAAAGGATATAAACTAAAAGATAGACAATAAAATGTTTACCTTCTCTGAGTCTGTTCATGTCATCCCACAATGTTTTTTTTATAAAATGTGTACCACTCAACTGCGTTTGTATAATGGTAGATGGGTTCTCACCTAAATTGCGTCGACTTTATACCATCAGCTCAAGACAACCAATTGGGTTGAAGTTTCTGGTGATTGTTTAAATAAGAAAGACTAACTTAAAAAAAAAAATCAGACCTACAGAGGCAGTCTTGCTTCTCGTGCGTGTTTTTAAAGAATGTAAGGATAGCGATCTGCCGTCATCATCATCGTCATGGAGTTTTCTCCACGTGGTCGCGTGGACATATTGTCCCCGGGTTGTCCGGGTTTTCCCCTCCACATTTAGGAACGCGCGTTTAGATTGCTTGTCTGCTATGCATTTCCACGTGATGATGAGCCGCTTCGTTGAGCTATTATCTGTGGCCAGGTTGCTTCTGAAAAAAGAAGCTAATTGCTCAGTCGACTTTACCTGGTAAAATATAAAACGTTTTTTTGTGTGATTATCTTACCTTTCCTATACTCTGCACTCTTTTTGTATTTTTGTATCGGTTCTCGTTGTAACTTTCTCACCCGCCCCTACTGGACATATGCCAAAAAGAGCTTCATAGCTCATCGGATTCCACCAGTATGAATACATAGTCTGATTGAGATCAATCAGTGGCATAAATAAACACCGGAGTGAAATGCTTTCAGTTGCAAAATAATGCTGCACGATTGCCGCCAAGCGGCCGAACCTTTTGAGTCGGCCCTAATTTTACTAAATTCATCTTGGAAGATCTACCGCTCTGCAGGCCAGCCTTTACTCGGAGAGTTCAGAATTTCACTTTTATACTCCTGGTGAATTTTTGTCTCGCTGAGAGATCGATCATGTTAATTGCATTCCTCCAAAGCGTCGGTGCTTAACGCCAGGCAACCGGGCCGGCATGATTTGTTCGTCCCTTTGAAATGCTCAGCTTTTTACATCTGCCTGCTCCCCTGTCACGATTAATATTCAAAAGTTAAATTATGCTGGAAATGAATGCAACATTTGTAATTTATTGAATAATATGAATAACTTTCAGTTTCATAACCTCCACTCAAAAGTCTCAGAGCAGTGCTTATTATGTTAAACGCCCTTATCTGAAAATGTAAATATCTAAGCAATTATGTTCCTCAATGTTTTAGATGCACTCTACGGTATAATAAAGCTTGTCTGTTTCCCTAATGTCCAATCATCAGGGGTCGCGTCTTCAACCACAATGGGAGTAAAAATAAACCCTCTTTGTTGTCTCTCGTGGTGCCTGGTCTACTGCGCGTAATTAACGGATTGAAAGCTTTCCAAGCAATTATATAACCTAGGGCCAAGCAACATGGAATTGCCGACAACATCTCCCCCCCTTTAGGAGGCGGCGCGTTACTCTCCGCTGTTGCGTCCGAGGCATTTCTCTTTTTCTGCAGAGTGCGGCGAGCGTCGCGTCCCGAATTGGAGGCGCGAGGCGTCGCTTTTGATCCTTCATGCCGTGGTCGGCCCGCGCTTCCACGCCCGTCGCGTTCGGGCGTTGATACACGCGCTTTGCCCATGGGGAAAATGAGGATCAAATTGCGCGGCCTCTCATGATGAAAATCCAATTGTTTTGAGCGGAACGGCGCGCCATCACGGGTTAAAATAATCTACACTCCCTCCAGTGCTTTGGTGTCCGCACGCTTGTGTATTCATTTTCATGTATTTACGTTGCGTGTTCGAGGTACGGAAAGGCTCTTGAGGAAAGGTTATTGAATGCATGCTCAGCCTCGAACACAATACTTTGTACGCGACCTTAACATCAATGGGTTGTTTTGTATGTTTTTGAAGAATGATACTGGGTGGAGAGTGGTGGTTCAGCGGTTCGTACTCTGCATCATAAAACCAGGTTACACGTTTTAAAGCTTTCGTGACTGCAGGGATTCATCTTCTTGGTTCTTTCGGTAAAGTCACGTAGAATGGAAATAATAAAATAATAAAAATAAAACATAATAAAATAATTCTCACGACGTTTCGGCCACAACGCAAGCAGCCGTCCTCAGGTGAAGAACAGGTCTGTCGAGAAGACAGACTCTGTCTTCTCGACAGACCTTTACCGAAAGAACCAAGAAGACAGGTTACACGTGTTCAATTCCCAGCCATGGGTAACATCAGTGGCTGGTGCTATCTGAGCCGGTCCTGAGCTCTCCCCCCAAACCCGCACTAGCTAGCACAGTGAAGTATAATCAAACAACCCACATGACCAATGTGGCATCGGAAGGCTTTTGGCCAGTAGTGGATTAACAAAGGGTTGGAAATTATAATTTATTATTATTCTAAATGTTGTGGCTTGGCTCTCCAACACACCGGTGTGCTGTACTAGTGACGAATTGTCACGTTCTGTTTACGTGACAACCCTTACTAGTTGGCTGCGTCGGGTGGTGGTGGGTTTTAACGACGTATTTATATATTTACGCGATCTAACCCCCCAAAAAAACTCTTATATTACCAAATTCAAGTCAAACACCGTATTTTCACAAACATACCAAATAATAGATTGCAGTCAATAGCATAAAGAAATTACTCTTCCTCCTTGTTTAGAGACTGCGGTGAGATGCCCTTGCTTTGAAGTGAGAGGCACCTACAAGATCAAAATGACTTCAAGTCAAATAAGTGGCACACAAACAACGTGCACGCAATACAATACGCGGTTATGAGAAGTAAAATGAACACTCGCTGCGGTTTTTCAATTTACATTTGCTTTCTCCCAATTTTTTTATTTCGGGACTTTTTTGGACGTTGTTATTTATCTATTTATTTGGATTGGTTCTACATGATGGCTGGTTGTCGACTGCATTGTTTAAAATTGGCGCACTGTTGCTTTGCATCCTTCACTTGCAAATTGTGTTTACACGTAAAATAGGCATCCCGGTTGCAAAAATATAAATCTGAAATTGAAGAATCACCATGGTGTTTTCCAATGTTCCCAATGCAAACCCATATAAATTACTAACATGAATGCATAAAAACATTACGCAGCGTGCACATATACATCATGAAACCTAATCCAACATCGATGGCAGTTGTGACAGCTAATACCTCAAAAAAAGCATAAAACGCCAGGGCACTGCTTCACCATTTTGGCAGCATGCTGCTGCGTATTAACGACGTATTTTGATTACAGAAACTTGCGCCATTCCGTGATGATGATTTGCCTTAATTCTCACGCTGTTCCAGTTTTTTTTTTTAATTTGTGGCTTCTGATGACTTGCATTTTAATTTTTGTTAAGGCACGCTCACGGCACGCTCATAGTTCAAACGCTGCTATGGAGGCGGGCGTTGCATTTGCGCAACGTTACGATCTCAGCTGCCCATGAGTTTCAAATGTGGGTAGGAGCTTCGGAGCATCCAATGCGATGGGGCAGAAATGGCATTCCTCTTCTTCTTGGTTCTTTCGGTAAAGTCACGTAGAAAGGAAGTAATAAAATAATAAAAATAAAACATAATAAAATAATTCTCACGACGTTTCGGCCACAACGCAAGCAGCCGTCCATCGTCTGTCCGACAGACCTGGTCTTCACCTGAGGACGGCTGCTTGCGTTGTGGCCGAAACGTCGTGAAAATTATTTATTATGTTTTATTTTTATTATTTTATTACTTCCCTTCTACGTGACTTTACCGAAAGAACCAAGAAGATGAATCCCTGCAGTCACGAAAGCATTCCTCTTGTTTCCCAATTCGTTTAATTTTACAACTTTATTTTTCAAAAAAGTTTCATCATCTTTAAAACAAAAACAAACAAACGGGTCGATTAGCCTGGGTGAGATGAGCCAGAACAGGAAGCAGCACAATAAATACAGCATGTAGGTTGTTGATTAGTCTCCTCATCCTATGGCGTTGCACCTCGTATATTGCAACTCAGAAACCTCCAGAAAAATTGGCACTTTATTCAGGAAACAAACAAAGTCGTAATAATTTGTATTTTTTTTACAATAATTATTATTGCGACCACATTTGCCAACTTTGAAGTTACAGGAAATTGCTAAATGAAAACAGAGCAACATTTCCCTGCCGATGCATAACTCGGCAGGATCTGAGACTCGGGTTGGCTTTCCTGGGTAAACAAACATTGTCTTGCTCCTCTTCCCTTGCTGCGGGTCCCATCATTCCTCCCCTTCCAGTTCTCTCCCTCTTCTCCCCTCCTTTTGCTGTCCCGCTTCTCTCTCCTCCTCCTCCGCCTCACTATCCAGTTTCTCCCTGCACCCTAACCCCGGCGTGTCCGCCACGCGTGTCGTCTGTGCGTGCGTCCGCGTGCGAGCAGGCACGTATCCGCTGTCCGTGTCGGAGGCGGCGGGCGTCCGCTCCGTGGTCGGAAGGATCCGCGCGGACGACGCCGACGTCGGGGAGAACGCTGCCATGGCGTACACGCTGATCGAATCCGACGCTCCGGGCATGTTCGACGTCACCACGGATTCTGACACGCAGGAGGCCATCATCACCCTCAAGAAGGTGCCTGACCCCGCCCCTCTCCCGATCCCCCCCCCCCCCCCAAAACAAAAATCTCCAGCTGGGTCGTACTCCCAGTGCACAGGGAAGACGAGGTGTGGTGGTCGCGGTGAAGCCCGCGCACGCGTGGAGACGGACACGGGGATGCATGGGGATGCACATTGGAAACACAAGATGGCACAGATCGAGAGACAATGGAGACACGCGGGGATCCGAGGGGACGTGTCCAGAGAGCACAGATTAACACAATGTAGGCAAGCAAGGCCACGTATGGGCAAAGGCAGAGACACACAGGGACACACAGGGACACGCACAAGGACACAAACATGGGAACATACGGTGACACACTCAGACCCATGATATACTCTTGGGAAAAAACTGACACAAATGGAGACACGCACACAGGAATTTGCACAGTGACACATGGGAACTTACAAAGGCACACTGAGATGCTCATGCTAACACACAAAGACACGTGACTAGATAAACACGGTGACACGTGGATACTCGTGGCTATTTATACACTGGAATGATGCACGTGGGGATTTACACATCCAGAATGATGCTGTGAGTTCTGTACAGGCACTTGGTCGCATCTGCTGCGGCAAAGCATTTCGTGTTTCTGAGCAGCTGCCTCTTGTGATGTTTCAAGAGTTGTCCTCTTGTGTGTGTGCATGCGTGCGTTCTCTGGGGACTCCGGTTCTTGCTGTCGCACAGCGGGTTCATGAAAACAGTGGAATTGGCCAAATTGTCCTGAAGCCAGGACCCTCATGAAAGATGTCTGTGACACCCATTTGAGGTCTTTCCGACAGCCCTGTTCTTCACCTGAGGACGGCTGCTTGCGTTGTGGTCGAAACGTCGTGAAAATTTTATGATGTTTTATTTTTATTATTTTATTATTTCCATTCTATGTGACTTTACCGAAAGAACCAAAAAGATGAATCCCTACGGTCACGAAAGCTTTAAATCGAAACCCATGTGAGGCTTCAACATTATTACGTCTTGCCCACTAATTGCAGACTTACATGAAAATACGGGGGCAAATGTTTATCGTGCGATTGCACTTGAAGGAGGAAATTTTATGGAATGTTTAGTCAATGGCTCCGGATGCACAAGTCAAACTTAAAGCAAAGTCCCGCATCACAATTCACCTTTACTCCCTTGCAGTGACTGATAACGGAAGTCATTTCAACGATAGGCATCAACTGGAGTGGCAGTGTCTCCTTTGTATGCAGTGGAGTGCGATTTTTTTTGTCGTGTGTCCGGCGCAGGATGAATTGGTGCCGCACCTATTGTGCACCCCGAGACTTAAACAAATCTTAGTGGCTTCTCTTTAATTATTTTTTGCGTCACGAATTAAAGCTCACCACATGTATATATTTGATTGTATTGCTGATGCTCCCTTTGAAAGTTCTGTCTGTGTTCTGCATTTAGCTACGTCCTTCTTTTTGTTAATTTCACCGTGGATCGTAGTTAGTAAGAACGCAGGCGAACGTCCCAGGCATGATTAACGCGCAGAATTCGAGGAACGATTTCCAATTAAAGTGGCTGAATTCTTGTTACAGTTCTGTTTTTCAACCGTCGATTCCGTGCATAATTTCAACCGTAACATCATTAAAATTCCACACCAGGATCCTCAACAACCCACTCCTGCATCGAGGTATACGGAATCCTAGAATGCTGCTTCGCGAAACCAGCGGGGAGACAGCTAACGATTCCGATGAGCATCGTGAGAACATTCCCAAAGGGCATCATTAATATCTGCCAGCATCTGACTCCTAATGATGCCATCACAATCCTCACCGCTCATGCATTCGTCACCCACAAACGTAATGCTATTCAGCAACGGCGCAAGCCCGCTATGCGAATTCACACCCATTCAGATTTCCCAAAGCCCTATTTCCCCGTGGGAGCGTTGATGTGTGTTTTGATCGTGGAAGCTGACTGATTTGGCCCTGCAGAGCCGTGCTGCTATCCCCAAGCGATCCTGCGATTACGACTCAGAATCTCCCAATCAGCATTCATGCCGTTCATTTGTAGCATCACTGACAAAGGCTTGTCTTGTTTCCATTAAACATAACCATATGCTTCAACTCTCTATGATGAATAAGAACATGTGGCTTTTTTTTCTATCCTCACTGGGGTTGTGTCTGTCAGCGCCAGGCAGGGTATGGGGGTGGGTGGGAGACGGACAATATTTATTCTCTAATTTTGGCAAGTTTTGACCGTGGTCACGTGGAAATTTGCTAAGAAAAAAGTTAATTATGCACTCCCCCGGTATATTGTCGTAACAAATGAAACTTTTACCGTCTGAAAATTAAGTTTTGTCTAATGATAATTATTATTATATTCCGCAGTGGATGTGCATTAACTTGATTAATCATCTGTACGTTGATTTATACACTGTACACAATGTGTGTGTGGGTGTGAGAGCTCGCATGCAATGCTCCTTATGACCAGCGGAACGCGGTAAATCGTGGGCAAAATGTGAGAACGATGCCTGCTTTTGGCTTAATTGAAATAAATTATAGAGGAAATGTCAGATAAAGCGTGGGAGAGAACAACTGAATTATTCCCATCGTGTTAATGACCTTCAAAGAATATTGAAAACAGAACCGCGTTCTGCATGATACCCGTAGGGTTTGTGTGTGGGAGGATGGGGGGGGGGAGGTAGGAGATGGATGTGTGGGAGAAAAGGAGATCAAGAGTAAAGCAGGACAAATGTATGGCAGGCTATAAGTTTGCCACCGTCCACCTTTCCACTCGCCGGCCTTTAAAATGTAAAGTGCAGGAGCCTTTTTTCTCCTCTTTGAAGGTCCAATACTTTGTCTATTCACGGATTATCTGCACCAAACCGCAATGGGCAGCGTGCTGGTGGTTAAGTGTGGTGTATCAGCCCCCATCAGCAAATACGTTGTGGAGGCCTTCATCCAGGAGTGGATCGACAGAGAATGGTTGCGAATGACAGTGTTTTATATTCGGGCTAAACAAGGTTTAGGCCAATGACCAAAGCAAGGTTATAAGCAATTCAACCATCAAAATTCCCCATCGCACGAGATCTCAGAAGCTAAGCAGGATTGAGCCTGTGGATAGATAATGGCTGATGATGATTATGGTTATGATGATGATCATTGACATCATTTCTGACTCGATATTTTGCCTGAAAATGCTAAAGCACAAGTCACGGAGCGCCGCCAGAATTAAGAAGCGCAATTGACCGTGGCGCTGGACATGGTTAGCAGCACCTGAACTGAGAATCAAAACAGGTTTCCAAGACAACCAATGAATACGAATAAACAGACACGGAGAACAACCGCACGTGTATGCAGTTGTACCAACAGGGCCTGATGCTTAAGACGCTATGAAGCCTGGTGCACACCTGACTAATCATTTGCACAACTGATTGTGGTCATGCAGCCCAGACTATGAATCATAAAGCGAACCACTGTAGGTCGGTGCTCCTTGCTAAACGAACTCTCTCCCGAAGCCCTCTCGTCATGGCTGGTAGACCGCGACATTGGCATTCGGCTCCCGTGCACGACTGAGTCGCTCCAGAAATGTGCCTGCAGCTGCCTTGTCCACATCTGAGCGAGCGGTTGCGCAACAAGAACATTCAAAGAGCACATTCAGGAATCGCAGCAACCACTTTGAGTTCGCCTGAAAGCAGTCCTTCGCTGCTGCAAGCAACCAGTTACTCAACTGCTAGTCGCAGCGATCGGTTTGCCTGCAACCGTATCGTACAATTGATCACTCCGGTAGCGACCCATCTTTAGGCTGAACGTGTCACCTTCTCCCAAGTGTGTGCACGTGACCTTGTCCGGCATGTGACCTTGTCCCGCGTGTGACCTTGCCCCGCGTGTGCGTGTGTGTCCCACGCAGCCGCTGGACTTCGAGAACCGGGAGTCATACACGCTGCGCGTGCAGGCAGCGAACACGCACGTCGACTCGCGCTACTCGGGCGTGGGATCGGCGCGCGGCGTCATCCTCGGGGGCGGCGGCGGCGGCGGTGGCGGCGGCGGCGGAGCGCCGCTGGGAGGGCCGTTCCGCGACACGGCGCTGGTGCGCGTCGCCGTGAAGGACGAGGACGAGCCGCCTGTGTTCGGCGCCGGCGAGTACCGCATGGAGGTGCCCGAGAACGGCACGGAGGGAGCCTACGTGGGCAGCGTGTCGGCACGCGACCCCGACCGCGCCAAGCTGCCCGTGCGGTACGTTCTCGCAAGCGTGGAACGTGAACGCGTGGTTGGACGTACCCTCGGGGCAGTGACGTGGCTAAGTGGTGGCACGTCCGCGGCTTTGTTTCAGAGGTTCACGGTTCCGACGCAATAGCTGTGCCTGCATTTATTGTAAATGTGCGTGCCCTCTGCTTCAGAGTGACTGTTAAAGATTGCTTGACGTAATTCGCAAGCGTGGGCCATTGTATGCCGGCGTCGTGGCCCAAATTTGTCAACGCAATCATCACCGACTACTGCGAAAACTTGGCAGAGAAAGAGGCATGAGATTCATGGAGGCTTTCCTGGGTAAACAAGTGGAATAATAATAATGTTTTGTCTGGGCATGTGTGGCGCTGGCCATTTTGTGTCGGTCTTAACGGATGCCTGAAAAGAACACTTTGGTACCCAGCACTGACAAGTATAGGTGCAGTCGTAAAATGACTTGCTCATGACCACTGTTAGTAGAAGTGCCCCCACTAGAGTGAGCTCTTGAGAACCCCTCCTAGGGTCTTATTTGGTCTACTATTCTACTCTTAGAACAGGTGGGAGTACCCACACTTTACCCCACCACACGTGACCTACCAATCAACTGACCGTGGTGTGCCCACTCATACCACGGGGTGGATGGAGACGGTAGGAATCGAGGAGTTTGCCAACGTTGTTTTTTGACTGCCTCGCACGCCAGGAGATCGAATAGAACCGGTGACCTCTGGAACGCAGGTCCATTGGCGCTCGCCATTAAACTAAAATCTAGAAACTAAACTATTTTATGTTACCAGGTAAGGTCCACTGAGCTATATAGTTCTGTTTCAGAAGCGACCTGCCCCACAAATGATAGCCCAATAAAGTGGCTGATCGAGTGGATATGTAGAGTTGCCAAATGCTCTAAACGCATGTTGAATCTAAATGCAGAGAGTAAAAGTGGTGGAGCCGGAGAAAAAATCCACGCGACCAAAGGGTGGGCATGCAAACGCCAAACATACAGGCATCAGGGTCGGGATCGAACTCATGACCCTACTGTATACCAGGCGAGGGAGTTAACATCTCGCCACCACGACGGCGTCCCATTAAACCAGGTAGTGAATTAATGAAATGTTAATCTGATGATTGGATTAAGATTGTAATGCCCGGGTGCAAAGGGCTTCGTTGTAATCTTTGAAGTTGGTTGACGTCGTGCCTTCTTATGCAAACATTTTTGTTCGGTGAAGGTCGAAGGTTCCGTTCGTTCCTCCAAGGTCAAACAACCAATTTCATTGCCCCACGTGACCTTCTCCTGGTAATTCTAATTACAATGAAAGCACATTTATCAATATTTGCTCATTTCTTTACGCACACAGAAACGTGCTTGCAGACACAGGCAAGCAAACATACATTCCTGCAAGCTCATACAATATATATCGTGACGATTAGTAGTGTCTGTAGAAAGCAGTACAGCAAGGAGGGTGTCGAGCTATCTGTGCAGCATGTGAGTATTGTCTTCCCGAGTGCGGCTTTCCCTCCAGACACTTGGCTTTCGGGACACATGCATGAATTACTAAAAATAGGCAATTAGCCAAGCAATCCAAAGCAACACCGTCTTTAATAAGCGTCTTGAGGGTCGATTATTCGTTTCTGCATCCCCCCAGGCTACTTTCCTCCAATAAGCATTCATCATAATTGCCATCAAAATCCATTACCATCAATCATCCCGTTGAAAGCGGTCTTTAGAAAAAGAAAAAAACACTTTTAGAACCTTAATAATGCACCTGCAAATTATTTCAACTTTTACCGTATAATTGAGATTCACTGATGTCTGTCCAATTTTTTTTTGCACCCCCCCACCCGTCCATCTCCTGCGAGAACCGAGGCCGTTTCGTGTTCACGGAGGTCCCGCAGGAGTGCGGCTTCGTGTTGTAAGCCCGATAGGAATCAATGGAGAGGCCACATCTTTGGGGAACACTTTTATGCAACCTTAAACATTGTCAGTTGACTGCACACTGAACGCAACCTAAAAAGCAAGCTTTCTCACACCCAGACTGTTGGGGCAACTGCTGTTAGTGAGCACTGACCAAGGCTGGCAAGGCACACGAGGGGGTGTGTGGCCAACACCATGCCCGGGCACCTTGGTCTCCCGAGTGCTGATGATTACGCACTTGCACCAGGTACTCTTTCAAGGCTGAGTCGATCTAGCAGAAGCCCACAATCGTCACTGGTGTTGGCCGCGAGTGGGAATTCAATTCGGGTCGCGTAGCGCAGCATGCTAATCTCTACGCTAGTCGCTGACCTCCATTCCCTACACACATTCAGAAATACACATACATGCATGGACATAATAACATACATGTTGGCATCCATACAATACATATGTGAAATAATGCATGCATCATACACACCTGCATCAGACATTTAAACTAATTAAGATATTCAGGAAATATCTCATTCCACAGGAGAACATTAATCAAGAGCAGGTTCTTTGTTCTGCTGCATTAATTCGTTGCCTCGTGAGTGACCTCCCAGTTCCGTGATATTTAAAAAGAAAAAATGAATTGGTTATATTTAGAGCGTGCTCAATGTCACTGAGAGATTTAAAGGAAATCTGCAAAACTGTGTATATCTAATTACAATCTAAACTTGCATTTTTATTTTCAAACGTACAATTCGGCGTGCGTGATATTTGTTGATGAGGCCGGCGGGCTTCACTGTGCCGGTGTCGTGACGCTCACCGGGGAATGTGTTTTGGTCGGTGTGGCAGAGCGAGCGGCTCGCGATCGGGAGGTTCCAAGTCCACATCTCGCTTGCGGCTTTGACTCATCATTATCATAATCATTCCTCCGAAGTCGATGAGATTAGTTCCACTTTGCGGGAAAAGTTAACAGTGCTTGTCTTATGAAAGACTACCCCCCCCTCCCCCGCCATAGGAATGTGGAATGTTCTCCAACGACTCATATGAGCCGGAAGTAGCTTTTGACTTTGAAATAGCATTGCTTACTGTGCCTCATTCTGGACAACTTTTTGGGATCGCAAATCCTTCGTTATGTCACTGGAGATTCTGCTTTCTTCGACAAAATGCGTGCAGGACGATAAAAATACTGAATTACGTACTGGAGTTTGACAATGGCGATGCAGCGGTTAACGCGCGCTTCACTATAATGAACCCAGCCACCTGAGTTCGATTCCCGGCTACATCTAACATCAGCCGTGAGTGATATCTGCACCGGTCTTGGGCCCCCGGCCCTTCCACCAACCCATTGTCAAAAACCCCCAAGACCAACCACGGCATAGGGAGGGATCCATTGAGAAATTGATTCACAAAGGGCTCGAAATCATTCCCATTGATATGAATATCGAGGCAAAATGACAAACAACGTATGTGCATGTGACTGATCAATTCATCAATAGCCTCTATTTATGACTGGGCCATTGTCCATTGAGGCACTATATTTATGTTTCGAGAGAGAATACAATACGAGTGTTCAGCGTACAAACCAACACAATGCAGACAGAAATCAATCTTTCCAAAAAAGAACACGCACACACACATATATATGTACAGCGTAAAAATAACAAGATCTCATTAAAGCTTTGTATTACAATATAGTTTGTTGCGGTCTTGCTCTATAGCTTGGTTGTGGGTTCTCAGGTAGGACCACGGTCGGGAAACTTGCTCCACGTGCTGGAGATCCCTCAGTTGCTGAACAATTCTGAATAATTGCTTACCAAAAATTATAAATAATTGTTTCCCCAAAAATCCACACAGAGTGCAACGGCTCAGTCTGGCTTTTCAGACATTTCGTGAACATTTATGCACGTAGGAGAAAAGCAGAGCACCCCGATAAAAGCCACACGTGCGAGGGGACAACGCTCTATCCCTGTAGAGATGGGACAGGTGATGATAGTCGACTCTTGATGTCACCGCCTCTTCCTGGCAAGACAGGGTACGGCAGCTCGAAGGCCAACTAAACCGTGAAGGGAGTTTTTTTTTACAATGGAGTGAAACGTCAGACTCATCTAACAACGAAACTAATCTATTTTCTATTGTACAAGGTAAGGCGCACTGAGCTATATAGTTCTTTTTCAGAAGCGATCTGGCCTCAAATTATTGCACAACGAAGTGGCTTTTGGTGTGGAAATGTATAGCAGCCAAATCTTCTGAACGTGCGATGTCGATTCTAAATGTGGAGGGAAAAACCGGATGACCCAAAGAAAAATCCACTCAACCACGGAGAGAGAGACACCACAAACTCCAAATATACAACAGGGATCAGGGTCGGGATCAAACCCACGACACCCTGCATACCAGGCGAGGTAGTTAACATCTCACCACCTGGACAACAGCGAAACGTCGGACTTGAATAACGGCGAACACTGCACAACACAGGCCGAGAGGCGAACCGGTGAGCTAAAGCGCTGCCGTTGTTTTTTTGTTCATTTGATCACTCGCTCGCGCGCAGGTACTACATCGACCGCAACACGGACTTCGAGCTCTTCTTCAACATCGAGCCGAACAGCGGTGCCCTGAGCACAGCGCGCGCCCTGGACCGCGAGGCGAGCGCGTGGCACAACCTGAGCGTGTTTGCCCAGGAGGAGGGCAACGTGGCGAGTAAGAACAGCGTGCGAGTCAGCGTCCGCGTCACCGACGTCAACGACAACGCGCCCGCCATCGCCATGCCCGACCCCCCAGACGCCACCGTGTGCGAGAACGCGCGGCCTGGCAAGGTGAGTGGGAGGGGACGGTGTTGGGGGGGGAAGGGGGTGGAGGTAGAAGGAAGGAGGTGGTGGGGGGGGAGGTGGACATACAAATGGACAGATGTGACGGACAAAATTTAATATCCGGAAAAGAGCAGACAGATGAACAGATGGGCGACCAGATCGATTAGCAGAGGGACAAATAGGCAGATGAACATATGGACACATACACAGATGCACGTACACACACACACGCGCGCGCGCGCACGTGCATTAAAGTCTCGTGTCATACACTCACTTGTGCACCGGCTCGTGAATGTGCATGCACTTCGCGTCATCTGTGTGACATTGAGAGAACACGGCAGGAGCAGTGCAGAGCCAGCTCAGCTTAAAAGACTCATCCTCGATGTGCCTGTGCATGTGTCTGCCTGTGCGCGTGCGTGTGTCTGCCTGCCCGTGTGCGTGCGTGTGTCTGCCCGTGTGCGTGCATGTGTCTGCTTGCCCGTGTGCGTGCGCGTGCGTGCCTGTGTGTTGTGTGCGCGATTGTCTGCATGTTCGCCTGTATGCACGTGTGTTTGTGCTCCGAAGGGAGCGGTGGTGGAGCGGTTAGCGCTACGCCGCGCTACGAACCCGGCGACCCGAGTTCGATTCCCGCACACGACCAACACCGGTGACGATTATCCGAACCGGTCCTGGGCCTCCCCTAGATCGACTCAGCCTCGAATGAGTACCTGGTGCGGTGTGTAAACATCACCACTGGGGAGACAAAGGCGGCCGGGCGTGGTTGTGGCCACCCGCCCCCTCGCGTGCCATGCCGGCCTTCATAGGAGCTCGCTAACAGCCCTTGCCCCAACAGTCCGTTAAGGCTATGCGGGGGGGATCTTTGTCTTTGTGCTACTCACGTGCAGCTGATCCAGACGATCGGCGCGGTCGACCGGGATGAGCCACTGCCAGGACAAAGGTTCTTCTTCTCCCTCTCGGCCGACAATCCAAACTTCACCATCGTCGACAACGGAGGTGCGTCAAGAGCCCCGCGGACTGCCAGTGCAGCTGCCTCACGGCACACTTCCTGCCACCAGCCCAGTGTCACAATGGACTGCACTGTGAGCTGGATATAAGCGGCACATGCTTGCATTGCACTGGTGGAGGGGGAAAGCGAAGGGCCACTTCTGATATAAGCACACTGCTTCGGATATAAGCCCCAGATGGCCTTGCTCCCAAGTGGTGTGCTCATATCCAGCTTCTACTGCACCGCCCCTTCTGATGTTATGTTAAGGCTTTACTTCCATGCCACCTTGCAAATTTCAGAATGCCTGGACCTGCTATGCATATCTTCGTGGTATGTATCACAGTTGCGTTTTAACACGTGTGTTACTACATGTGATGTGCGGGGCAGCAGGCGGCAATTTGGCAAAGTACATTGTTGTACTGTACTTCTATGATCCCAAGCCTATGTTCCCCACGTTCACCAATGAGAACTGGTCAGTGTGGTGAAGTACCCTATTGTCAAATAACACCCACGACCTGCAAGGCATTGGCACTCCCTCATCCAGCAGTGGATTGATAAGGGGACTGTACATTTACACGCGTGCCTCAGGAAATGATGTACCTGATAAAGCTTAAATATGTCCAGAGTGATATATTTGCAAATCCTTAACGCATTTGTGAAAGCGGCGTGCTATTGCTTTCAGCAGCAGAAAATCCTCCGTAAAAAAATTATCACTTCAATTATTGCTTCGAGGTTCTTAAGAATTAATTTTGTTAAAAGCCACGTATGTAATGTAAATATTTTAAAAGCATTCTCTAAACTTGGATTTCGACCACCCTTGGCAAGTGATACAGAAAGTGCATGACGGCAAGGCACATTCATGCATAGCCCCCGCTCGTTTCTGATTGCCTCATGTGAGTGAGACATATTTTTTGGGATGAAATTGTGAAAATTGTGCACATTATCACATCATAATTTCCCTTTCTTCACGTGACACCTTTAAAGACCCGAGAACTCCACAAAGTGCCCATTCCAATACGAACCAGGTAACTCTTCGCAGCCCTAGGATATTTGCACTCAACGATGCAATCTTCAGATTAACACCAAGTCTTGGTTGAGGTCAAAAGGTCACAGGCGGCATGGCTGAATACTTGAGCTCAAGTCCGGACAGCCACCTGTAATTCGACCCAAAACAACTCCACATATTTGTCGAAAAACAAATTTGTTGTGAAGCGTTGGGAGTTGATGGTCTGAGCACAGTCACTGATGACTGCACAAAAAAATACATCGCAATTGCTTTGGCTGTATTCCGGCTCTGACAGTGGGTGGGAAAGTGCTCTCCTTTTCCTGTACAGATCAGAGGTCACGAAAGGATCTCAGGGGTAGCTCTGCAATATCTACTTCTGTGGGCTGTTCTCCAGCACGAAGGGTTGTTCTGCTCTGCGTGAAATCCAAACGGTTACTTCATGCATACGATATTATCGGTTGTCTTGCAATCTTGTTTCCGTTTAGGTTGACACGCTCTACTGCCCATTCGGTACGCTGTTCGATTGTGTCTTTTAAGTTCATTGGCGCTTTGGGATTTGTTTAAATTCTTCCGCGATATGCAAAATCGAGTTGACGCATGATGATTGATGATGACGACCTTCTCGTGACATGATGTCGGCAGCGCAAAAAACCAAGAGCCTTCATTCCCTGGCAGCTTGCCGAGTGACAGCCTCACGATCCTCACCCTAATGCACCCTCAACGCTCACCGTCTCACCTCCCCCCACCTCCGCCACCCCCCCCCCCCCCCCGCCATCCTGCGGCAGACAACACCGCGGGCCTGGTGACGCGGAGGCACGGCTACCGGCGACGGGACGATGGGCCGCACCTCGTGCCGGTGGCGGTCAGCGACGGCGGGAGCCCATCGCTGACGGGCACGGGCACGCTGACGGTGCGCGTGTGCGCGTGCGACGCCGAGGGCGCCGTGCTGTCCTGCACGGCCGAGGCGCTCGCCCTCCCGGCCGGACTCAGCCCCAAGGCCCTGATCGCCATGCTGGCCTGCCTCCTGCTGCTGCTGAGTGAGTGCTGCTTCACGTGCCGCTCGTGCGCAGGAGCCCGCCTGCGGGGTCCAAGATGCAGAGCGCTTGATGCATCAACGCGAGATGCAGAACGCTACTTTCGGAATGCTGCATACCGAACACCGGGATACAGAAAACATTTCACGTCGGCTCCCTTTCATACAGCACCATGCTTGCTGACAGAAGTGAAGCTGTGAGTTGCCTTTGGCAGGTTAATGGGATTCTCATATGTGGAAGTACAACAAGTAGGTTTATAATCTATGGATAGAGCGTAGGAATTTAAATGTTTTTTTTTCCCCACATAAGAGTGGGGTTATTCCGGTACCCCCAGGTTCATCTCACATGCATACAAACAAACATACGCAAATAAACGTACACCTTCAGTGATGTTTGCCATGCATCACCAGCAGGACTCTCCTGAAGATAAGTCTTGAGATTCAGTTGATGTTTACACGCCCGCAAGCGAATAATCCATTATGTACATTAGTTGAATGCGTTCTGGCAATATGACCTCATTCTGAACGATCAATTACAACGACAATAATTTATAATTGCAATAATTCACCTAACATTTTTGTTTCATAATTCACCATTACTTTTTTTTCATAAGTTGTCATACCATTGATACGACGTGATAATTAATCTCATAAAACCCCTCAGATTAATAATACATTGATTCAGAGCCGTACATTTATATTTATACATTTTCTGGAAAACGCCGCTTGTAAAAAAAAATAACAGCCCTTGAGCTATGTCTATGACTCGAAATGAAATCATTTTAAATCACCTATGTGCATTAGGTGTGTTCACAAAATTAAACATTGATGCGGCGTTTCGTGGCAAGAATTAAATGACGTGCGGTATTGAAATGGTCTTCATATGCATCTGACTGTCACAAATGATACTTATACCCGGTCCCCATTTCACTCGAAAATATATTCATCCGGCCATCGCTGTGCATACGGTGCATCATGAGTAACCCTTTTAAAACACGATTTCCAAATTGCTCCAGCTGTTTTCATCCATTGATAACATCCTAGTGCGAGTGATCTTAAACAGTCTGCATTGTGCTGAGCATTGGTTCAGAAATGTTGAACCATGTCACCGACTGACACCGCCAACCCAGACAGAACCTCGACTTCACTTCACGCTCATCGACAAAATGCCAAAGAAACATTGTCAGGGATCTTTGTCGGGCAACCTTTTTTGTGCATTCGTGCCGTCAATGATTGGCCAAAAGCAACACTTTTTTCAGAGTAGTATTCAGGTCTACTCCGGGAAACGTGTTTCCTTGTTTCTGGAAATGTCAGAACATGGAGCTCACGGGATGAAACATTTTGCCTGGAAACGCGTTCAGTCCGCTACAGCCTTTGCATTGACGCGTCTGAGGTGCATGCATTTATTTCTATATATTTTACATTTTATTTTACATTTAGCACCTTTCACTTGTGAGTACGAATTAGCTTGAGCACTTTATGAGGCCATTGTCTCTTTTGTGTGGCCAAGCTCGGTCCTTGTAAAAAAGAAAATCGACACTGCTGAAACCACACCTTTACCGTGACCCAGTTCCACCTCTCAATTGTCAATCCCTGGCAGCTTAACCTCTTAATCGAATCAGGGGGCCTACCCGCACGCTTGCTCTCCGTAGCACGGACGCGGGAAGCGTGCGGTCCGTTGGAGGCCGTGCCGCCCTCGGCGGTTGCCTCAGATTTTGATGGCCGTTGCCAAAGTGCCCCCTTTGAGATTCTTTATATTCCTAACGCTCTGAGGTCGCCATCACAGTCCACGCGCTTTTGTGCCACGGCGATTCACGCAAAACTCCGGTAGTAGCCCTGGGCTTGCTCGGAGATAAAGCACCCCAGTGCCTGGCCACCAACAACAGCAAAAAATACAGAACAGAAATAAAATAAGGATCACGAAAGGAAAATGACTTGGCGGAGAAGGAGATTAAGGACGTTCGCGTGATATGTTACTCCGCTATCGTTTACGCGAAGCGACAGGCGTGCTCTGCTTTCAAAAGTTTCCAACGAAATCTTTTAAAAATGAAACGGCGCTGTGTGGCCCCGGATTGACGGCTGCGAGAGAAGGGGGGGTGGGATGTACGGCGGCGGAGTAGGATTAGTCGTGCTGCTGCTGTAATGGGGAACTAAATTAATACAATCGCAAGCGAAGGTAACTTACCTCGAGCTCATGTTGACACATCCTAAAACATGACCTTTGCCGGCGATGCTGCCCATTGAACTAAGCCTGTAGAGTGTTTAATGGATTTTGGCCTTGAATCTAAATGTTAATTCTTCACTTGCAAACATCCCCTGCACAGCCGTTGATCAATTCAACCATCAACATTTGACTTCAGTTTAATTGTAAATAATACAATAATAATCATAATACTTTACTGCTGTTTATCAAGCTTTTGATGAAGGTCTCCCCACACTGCGTGGTGCCGAGTTGGCCCTTGGGGTTGTTTGACCATACTTCACCATGCCGGCCAGTGCAGGTTAATGAAGGGGGGATTCCGCCAGGATCCATTCATAATCAACGTTTTTGGGTTTAGATCGCGTTTATTTATAAATGAGTCGTAACCCTCCACCACCCGACACGGCCAATCAGTAAAAATGTGTCACGTTGACAAAGACAAATAGTTCACTGCTTTAGCCCACCGGTGTGTTGAAGCGTGAAACCACAACATTTACAATTTGAGTACGACGTTTCGCTGGTAATTGCAACCAGCATCATCGGGCAATTCGCCAGAATGGTGAGGCTCTGCTGTGTCTCCCGTTCTTATATAGAGCAGCAGCAGGGTGACGTCATCATTAACTCATTAACTCATCAGGTGGTCGCGAAAGCCTACGTGTTAAACATCCATTCAGGTATCACTCAATGATCGCTGTGACCAGGAATCGGTGAGCGAACCACTGCAGGACAATACCTTCCTCCTCGGTGGATCAGATTATTATCGTCAATGTCCTTTTGTGCATTGTCAGCGAAAACATTGAAACAAACTCGAGGGTAGCATTTTAATGCGTACGCTTCACACGGCACAAAGTAATGACACTCGAGCATTTATCAGTATCGGGGTTGTGTCATATCAGGGTTATAAAGGGGCTGAAAGGTGAGTCACAGACGTCTGGAATAAATAGCCCTTGCGATCAATATTGACACTGCTATGAGGTATTCATATAGAGGTCAGGGGAAAAACACTAATGATACCGAGATGGGCATTCACTGCTGCTGGTAGCATGCTATTAAATTTCATAATGCACCAGGGTATGGGGCCTCTAAATAATGCATTGCGTATCAAGGAATTCTTGAAATCAGATTTTTTATACACTACCCCTGTATTTTTCTTTGGGATTTTGAGTTTGTTGGTAGGAGGGGATGTTGTGTTGTTGATGGATGGGGGTCACTGGTTTTTCTTGGGGTTTTTTTTTTTTTACAAATAAGGTCACTACTAAAAATCTGGGACCTTCATTTGTGAACAGGTAATGGAATGCTTCCGCACGCAGAGAATATGAACAGGATCCATTCTTTTTCCTCTGGATGAAATTGCTCCAATGCCAAACAAGTCATATTCTTTATATTAAATGTAGACCTGCACAGTTTTTATTTATATGTATGTATGTACTCTATGTATATAGTTATTTTGTGTTGGGCTTTGGCATATAGATGACCCTTTCAACTTCTAACCTTTCACCTTCTGTCTCAACTATCTCAAGGCAATGTGGCATTAATGAGAGTACTAATGCGAAGGATCGTGATGGCGTGGGGAGGCATGCATTCAGCAGTGGATAGACCATGGATTAATGATGTTGAGGCAAAGTACTGATGCCTTGGCTATTTCATTGTTTAATTTATCCTCAACTTGAACATTTCCAAACACCCCATGTTATGTCGGCAACATCTGCAATATTCGTGTTGTGCTCCAGAAGAATATAACATATTTGCTAATAATATATTTTCATCACCACTCTTAAATCATTTTACAAAATGTATTGCTCTTAAATAAGGACACAGGTAAACAAAGAAAATGTATTAAAAATATCAACTTGGATTTTTTTTTTTACAAGCAAGGCGCTGGTATTCCCTCCCGTGAAGTATATCATATGCCACCGTGAAAATAATTATTGACACGCACACTTTAATTTGGCCAAAGTTGCGACATGCGGCGATTACGCGGCCAATATTAAACTCAAATTAGCGTTGGTGAGAGAGTAAAAAAAAAAAGTTAATATCGCAAGCAGATTTTTCTTATATTTTCACAAGGTGGTTTCACACAGCGGTGTCAGTGCGAAAACTAAAACATCCCCCAGGCGTGCAGCTCAGTGGTAGAGCGAGCGGCTCGCAATCGGAAGGTGGTGAGATCACATCCCGGTTTTGGTGCGGGGGGGAGGGAGATTGCTTCTGCCCATCATCCCTCTGGGATGACTAAATTAAGCACCAATTGTGAGAAAGTCAACAGTGGTGGTATGAAGAGACTTGCCATAGGAACGTGGAACTTCCACCACTGACTCAGGGCTGTAAAGAAGAGATGAGCACTGCCAAAAAGCTCAATTGAGCGAGGGGTTAGTTTTTTTTTGGGGGGGTGGGGGGGGGCAGGTGGGTGTAAGTAGAGGCCATGTCTGCTTGTCAGAATGAAGACATCTTCCCAGACTGGTGTCCACGCGGCCCCGAGGGGAGCTGCCAGCATCGATACCAACGTCACCGGGGGGGGGGGGGGGGGGAATGTGCGATGAGCCTTTAGCTGTTGCAACAACGTCGCCGAATCCGTTCACAGTTTAAAGGGAGCCGATACCCAGCAGCGTTCTTTTTTCCATTCTTATTTTTTATTCTTAAACGGTCGCGTTACAGTTCAGGGCTTCACGCATGCCCCCCCCCCCCCGCCCCCCCCCCCCCCCCCCAGGCCAACGCTCTCCCTTGAAGGATTACCGTACTAGGTGAAGATGCGGCCCGGGGTGATGAGATGGTGGCGGTCGTCGCAACGCGGCGTGAGCGCCCGTCGCTAAAATTCTGCGGTGGCGTCGTACGCCGCGGCAGAATTTTAACCACGGAGGAGAGCTTGCTCCTTCTCGCCCCAATTAGGCGGGTGGCTGCTAAAGAGACTGAATTCCTACGCCACAAAGCCAGCCAGCCAGCCCAATGCAAAGGGTTAGATATTAAATAAATAACATGACATTTTTTGTCTAATTTTTTTTTTATACCACCTGAAGTGATTTATACGTAAATTGGATGAATGATAGTGATAAATAATTCATTGTATCTGTTCACACCTATTCCTATCTCTACATATATCTCACTCTCACTTGCTCATTTTCTGTTCTATTTCTTTCTTGAAACGTGCCTGACTGTGCGTGTGTGTGTCTCTGTGTCCGCCCTCCCACTGTCATCACCACCAACGTCATCATCACCACCACCAAAACCACCACAACCACCACTGTCGCCACCGCCGCCGCCGCAGTCATCGTGGTGCTGTGCGTCACGCTGCGCCGGCGCCGCAAGGAGCCGCTCATGGCCGAGTCGGAGGGCGACGTGCGCGAGACGGTGGTGAGCTACGACGACGAGGGCGGCGGAGAAGAGGACACCGAGGCCTTCGACATCGCGGCGCTCAAACGCTCCGAGAACGGCGACGCCAGCGGGCGGCGCGACGTCAAACCCGCCGAGCCTCAGCTGCCTCCCGGGGCGCGACGGTATGTGGGGGGGAGGGGGGGCACGTGCGGTCATCCGCGCGAGCATCGCGTGCAGCGTCGCCGTACTGTCGTCGGAAGTTCTTGTGCTCCTCGCGTCCTCGCGCCGCTCGACTTTGTCACTCCTAATTCCCGTCGTCTCTATTTTCTTTTTTGCCAAACTCGCATGAAACATTGGTCAATTGGAGAATCCTGCTAGTTCTAATCCGCTGCAGCATCGCCAGTGCTGGCTACTTTGCTTAATACACGTTTGGGCCTGTGTTGAGGTAAATCTGGTATAAAACATCGAAAGTGATGTGTAGGTGCTGTCATCATCATTGTCATCAGAATCATCACAAATATCATCATCTGTTACATTCCATGATGGCAGCATATTGTGCCTCTGTGTCTTGACCCACCTCGTATTCAAATCTTGACATTATTCATCCTCCTACAATCGTACAAAGACCAAGTGTGGGCTTATATGAGGAGGGGATCGTTAGGTGGTCAGGTGGCTGGTGGTTGGCCACGTGGTTCATGTTTGAGGTGTCCATTGAGCCTACTGGTTTCAAACTCAGAGTCCTGTGGTTGAACTACATTATTAAGTATAGCCAATGGTCTTAGCCCGGTCACCAACGACTACAGACATTTTTTCAAAATGTAAATTGGTTTTAAGTCTAGATTTGAAGCTTTCGTGACTGCAAGGATTCATACTCTTTTGGGTTTTTCGGTAAAGTCACGTAGGTAAAACAATTAATAAAATAAATGAAAACAACTAAATTAAATCACGACTTTAGCTAAAGTTATTTTGCTGTGCCTTTTTCACACCTGATGAGGGAGGCTTGTGTTGCCTCCGAAACGTCGTGGTTTAATTTAGTTTTCATTTATTTCATTTTATTAATTGTTTTACCTACGTGACTTTACCGAAAAAACCAAAGAGAATAAATTGGTTTTGTTCGCTGAACTCTAATGCTCATTCCAGCACTGAGAAGATAACCTTTTGGTTTGTTTCACGCGAAGATAAACAACGTTTTGCAGAGCATATAAATGGGAGACGTTCTGCCAGCCACGTTTTTTTAATATATAAATGTCCTTATCTTGTGACATTGTGCTGCCGATAGCACAATTGATATATAATTGGGGTGGAAGATAAATTAGGTCAATTACATTGCTGCCGCTTGATTGGTGAAGGTGGAAAGAATGAAACGTGAGTGCTTGTGGATAACTAGTCGGACAAAGTCACTGAAATACCCAAGGGAGCAAGATAAAGCTTTTCACGATTTGAGATTATGGTGATTAAATAGAAACATTTAAAAAGCAGTGGTTGTGAAAATTATATTACAAGCATGAAATCATATTAGCACCTTGTCGAACACGGGTTAATTGTAATCTTAATGGACTATTAGGCAAGATTTAAAAATCACCAAGTCATCACTTTTACAAATACTCCTGGGAAGGTGGTCTGGGCCGGAGATAATGTGAGCCATTGTGGACATTTAAAATTGAAACTGTAACCTCTTATGTTAAATAGAAGTCCATGTGGAAATATTGCGTGCCGTTGCCAACAGGGCATGGGACGATGGGTCGTTTCGCTGATTCAAATCTTGACAGACTCGTTGAATTTGTTCGCATGCAAATCAATTATTTGCAAGTAAAGTAAAAATTTTTATTAATGAAATGCTGATGCTACCTTTTTTTGCTCATTGAGAAAACTAAAAAGTGCAAAGTGTACGTGTGACATTGAGGCATCACACAGATGAGATGGTAAACACTGGACAGATTGGTTATCTTAAACGTAATATGTGTTTTAAAGTAAGGTTTATTAAAAACAGAAGTGAATACGCAAAGGAGAGAAATGTTAGGGGTCAATTGATTGGGGATCACAAGACATCTGGACCATCCTGTACAAACACAGGGGGACGGTTGGTTCAAAGGTCAGAGACCTGATACGACTGAGATCCTGGACTCATTCTGTGGTTCAACCGGGTTCTCAACTGGAGTGAATTCTCAAGTGGGTGGGGTAAGAGTGGTGTTTGGTGAACAATTGCATGTTGTGTATGTATGTACTTATTTTGCACTGGATGTAGCCAACCATAGTAATCAGAAGTGCAGGGGAAGGACAACAAACTATACACAATAAGCAGTTATGACGGAATGAGTTTTCACTCGAGATTTAAAAGTGCATAGCTCCAGTGGCTTCCTAATATCGGAAGGAAGAACGTTCCAGACGGCCGTAGAAGTGCATCTGAAAGCGCGCGATGCAGTGACCGTCTTTGTGCAATGGCCAGCCAAAACGTCACTGTTGCGAGGATGGCCAGAGTTGACGTGATGGTTTATGCTCCTTGACAAGGTGTTGTGGTTCAGCAAGGTATTGTGGTTCATTTATGTGTGTAATGTGTGACTTTATAATGTATTCGTTTGGCAACTGGAAGCCAATGCAGCTCAGCAGTCCGTCATTGCTCACCCAATTACATTCCACTCTAACAATTGCCCATTGTGTGCCTAAAGGCATGATGGATAATTTAAAAACTAAAAAAATTGCCCGCAACACCCCCAAACATTTCCATCCGTAGATCCTCCACATGAAATCGTCATGGTGTGCTCTTTATATATATATGGGACGTTTCATCTCTGCGAACTCTCGTTGGAGATATCGATAAAACACTTGAAGTCACTTGTGTGGGGCATGTACGCCCAACACGATTCACGGAATCCGGCCTGAAGCGTGGCAGAGAAGAGGACCGGTCGGGAGCCAGAGCGGCGCAGCAGGGAGCTGCTGGGGAGCAGGCGTAGGAGAGAGTGGAGGGGGGGGGCAGGACCCGGTGTAAGGGGGAGGCGGTGGTGATGCCCACATTTTGGAGCTACAATCGAACGATTTCAACTATGCAGAGCCGCAACAGTTGTGATGGAAAATCTACCTACTTGGCAGATTTTTACTTTGTCAAGTCAAACACATTACAAAAACCTCACTTGCAAAATTAAGTTTTCATTCATTAAACAAATTAAATGATAATGGTCTAAATACATCATATCTATAATTAAAACTGCGGCTTTATCAACCATGTGTATAGGTTTTTTTATTTAATTTGAACCTTTATTGTTTATATTTCAATTCAAGATCTGAGCATGTCCGTCCGGTGCTTGCCAAGCTGCATTGGCTTCCTGTTGCCAAACAAATTCTTTATAAGGACGCACCCATTACACACAAATTGCTTGCCACAGATGAACCACAATAACTTGATAATCTCGTCAAGGAGAGTAAACCATCACGCGAGCTCCGGTCATCCTCTCAGCGGATTTTGTCCGGCCATCAAACAAAGACGGTCACCGCACCCACACAGATGTGCTTCGGCGGCCGTCTGGAATGCCCTTGCTTCTAACGTGAGCAAGCCACTGGGGCTGTGCACTTTCAAATCTAGATTGAAAACTCATTTATTCCGAATACATTGTTGTGTTTCGTTTATTGTCCTTCCCCTGCACCTCCCATTAGCACGGTTGGCTACGTATGGTGCGAAAGAAGTTCAACATGCATGCATACAATTCGGTATCTGTTTAATTGTATGGTGCACGTGCCTTTGTCCTACTTTGGTTTATTCCGTGTGTGTACGAGGCCTCCACTGTCGGCTACTTTTTAACTCTCAGTTCGAAAGTGGAACAACAGCTAAACGAACCGAACTTTTTGAAAAGTACTTTTAACGGTAATATTATGATGATGATAATAAAAAAAATGTGTCGTTAAATGTGAACGATTCAGAAGATGATTAAAAAAGACGTAATTCGGGTATCCATCAATCGGGGTTCCTCGTGAACAATTAAAACCAAGCAATATAACTCAGGTCATGCCCTCTCAAAAAACTAAACTGGCATTTTGGAAAGGGTATTTGTTTTTTGCAGATTTTTGGTGGATTCATCATACTCGCTCTAGTATTGCTTCCCTAATTACGCCCAGAATGACGATCTTTCACCAAAGCCACAGCAGTGCCGTTTATGTGTTTTATTATGTTGTATTAGTTTAATGTATGAGTTCCATTCTCTCTTGCCTGGGTGGCACGCAGGGTGTGGGATGACCGCATCAGCCCCGGGTTCGTGCTCGGCGTGGCCGGAGCTCCGTCTTCCGGCTCGGGATCTGGAGGCATCGCCAGTGGGGCTGGCGGCGACATGGGCGGCTTCCTGCTCGACATGCTGCGCAGGGCCGACGGCGACCCGCAGGCACCGCCCTACGACTCCCTGCAGGCCTTTGCCTACGAAGGCCAGGGCTCTCTGGCCGGCTCGCTCTCCTCGCTCGAGTCGCGCGCCTCTTCCTCGGGCGCCGGGGCCGACCCGGACGCCGACCACTGCTACGACTACTTGGCCAACTGGGGGCCTCGCTTCGGCAAGCTCGCCGGCCTGTACGCCACGGTCGAGGGCAAGGCCGAGGATTGACGGCGCCGCCGCAGAAGACGCCATCGCGGTGCGAACCGGCCGCCGCCGGTCCGTGGAGGTTTTTTTGGTGCCAGGTGGAAAAAGCGCGTCGCTGCTCGCGTTTTAGCACCGTTGTGTTTCAGCGCTGGATACTGTACCGATTTGTATTAAAACGAGAGGGGAAAAATGGACGCAAAAAAAATACAAGAACAATGGACGGAAACGTCTGAAAAATACTGAAGATAAAAAAAAAATGAGAAAAAGTAACAAAGTAATAATTCTTGAAGAAAAACGTACGGTTTGTATTTTATCTTTTAGGTTTCGGAAGTGCAGTGAGCATTTACTCATTTAAATTCGGGAAGTGAAGTGACAGTATTTGAAACTACTGCATTTGGAGGGTGAACAGTTGCTGCATTTTGCAAGTTAACGATCCAGCATATGAGGCCAAGAAGATTCGACATTTCCCACCCAAGTGAGAAGAAGAAAATTGTGAAACGGCTGGAAGAACGATGAGGAAACCTCTTTAGATAGTCACCGGGAGACAACCCACCACGGAGGGAACGGCAGAAGAGTAATCTGAACTAGCGGATGGAAAAATAAAATGAGGCATGTATGTATTTACAAAATGGGGAACCAGGTGTAGTGAACCACGAAAAGTTTTACCAATGCTGAAATTAACGTGAGGACTCCCATGGAGTTAATTTTGAATCCGAGAGTTGGAGCAAGTTTGAGCGACTGTTCACTAAAGGACCCTTTGTAATTAGTTTGTGGGATTGATGGTCCTCATATATTCATGTTTTGAATACAATGTAGGTGAACATTAAAAGGAAAATGCCTGTAGTTCTTGCTCAAAAAACTTTATTTTTTATTTTAGCTTCTTTTTTCATGTTTAACTGACTACCCTTGTACAATTTGAATGTTCTAAGAAACGCCCTGACTTCTTGGAAACGAAAACAAGATTTGGATCTGTAGCTCAGACTTTCACTACCTGCGGGGTGGAAGACGAACATTACCTTGTATTGGCCGATCTAAAAAAAAAGACCTTAGTCAAAGGGAAATTAATGAAAGTCAAATGCTTGCATTATTCCAGGTGTGAGTGAGCTTAGCATTTTCCCAGTTAAAAGTATGAATTGCATGTTTTACAATCACACGTACTCTGTGCCTCAGCGCACAAGGCCACCGCTGTATCTGTGTCGTCATATTTTAGACATTTACGTTTTTAGCATTGCAGTATTATTATTGCGACATTATTACCACATGTCACCTTGGAGCAGTTTGGTCAATGCGATTCCGGCGTTCATTGAGAAATTGGAAATTTGGTTAAAAGGGGTTCCAGACATGGAAAGCAGTCGAGGAACAGACATTTCGGCAGGCACGGCATACAATGCCCTATTCATGTGAACAATAACGGCATAAGCACTATGATGATGATAATAATAATAATAATGCATTGTTGTCATTATTTTGTGTTGTTTCCTTTTTTTACATTCATAATATGTGTGAAGCCTGATATTATGTATGCGTCTCGTTCTATCGCTGACCTCTCGAACACAATCGTGTCTTCACTTTTGTGCAGACAAGTCACTGCATCTTTTAGTCTTTATGAAAATGTAACATGTTTTTTTTACTTAGGTGCATACTTATCAATAGCTATCCTAATGTAGAGTGTATTACCTTAAGGACCTTTTTCAAATGTTTAATATTAAAAACGTATTTATGATTGCATATTGTCATCATGTTAAAGCCATAACCATGATTTGTGCCTCCGCTAAACTTTTAAGAACACCTAATTAGGGCTGGACGGTTCATCAACTTGTCAATTGTTCATGGTCGCGAGTCATTCTCCACGTTGTTGTTGTTTGGACGATGGAACTTGCAGCCGTTGCGCCCTCCACCTTGTGAGACGGGTGACACGGGAGCAAAGTTAGCGGACCGGTAGAGCGTTGAGCGTTTTGTTTTCTTTCGACCATGACACTAGAGACCGAAGCGCCAGCCCTTTTCACGCATAGCAAGTTTCCATTGTGACAGTGTGGTTACCGCAGAGGGGGCGGGGGAGCAGACAAGCCTGTCCGTCCCAGTGTGACGTGAATACGCCTCCCGGGAGAGTGCAGCATGGTGGCAGAGACTGCACAAAAACAGCTGAAATGAAGTGGGTCAAAAAAAATGTACGACAAAAATCTTAATTGGCATGGAGCTAAGGCGTCACGGTTTCTGGGCCACTTCCTGAACATTGAGATCCGGGAGCTCTCAACGGACGGAAAGCCACAGCCATGCAACTGGCGGAGCTGCCATGGGTATGCATCGGCGCTCTATGCTTGCACGAGCTGCCAGTAATGCCCGCTAGCGTTACGTCGGGGCGGGCGAGGATAAGCCTGCTAATTGGAATCGGAGGGAGTTGTACTCCTCGTCCAGCCTACTTGCGCTTGGGTGGAGGAGGTGGGGTGGGCATGCAGTTTTAGGGGGGCAAAAGGCGAGGCTTGCTTCGCGACCCTCGCCGGGAAATATGCCGCGCCAAAAACGGTGTGCCAACCAGCCAGATTCGTGCCCGATCTTGGCCCCCCCCCAGTGCCAACCCGTGTGACCGTGATGTCACCGTGGTTGGCGTCCATGTCGAGCCAATGCTAGGTCGTGCCACAGAGGGTTAAAAAAAACCTTTTTGGAATATTGATGTTTGAAATATTGACGATGATGGAATATTGATGTGTGCAGACCGTAGGTTTGAGCCGCGTGGTACCGACGAGATGAATAGCAACGTGTTCGCTGGAGCGCTCCGGTGAGTTCTCGGGCTTCACCGCGTGTTGCTTGGCACGGTCTCCCGGCGTGGAGCGAACAAGGGACAAACTGTGCCGCTCAACGTGCAGTGCAACCCAAAAACCGGTCGTGCAGCTGAGCAGCGCAACAGAGAAAACCCTGCACGGCAGCAGCAGTAGCGTGTGCTGTGTGCATGAGCAATGTTGGTTCATGATGGACTTGAAAGACTAAACACTGTCCAACATCATGAAGAGAGAAAGAATCCTGTTTTTTTTTTTGCAACATCCTCCCAACAACAAAAAGGCTGTTCTCCCCGCCCCCCCCTACAAGTGTTTCAGCCTTCCCACACTTAATATTTCACGTGGGGTATTAACCTCAGTGCCCCAATTAAATCACCGCTATAGTGCAGCACCACCGACGGGTTTGGCGAAGTTTTATCTGTATGTCTAAATCATTCAAGAAAAACACGAGTTGTTTTTTTTCTCTCTCTCCACTGGGGGCTGGACATCCCTGTAAGCAACATATGCATCTTAGTGGATCTATCCACAATAAATATGCTTTAAATGAATAAAGCAAGATGTTTAGTGTTTTCCTATCATTCCACCTACAAAGGAGTA
Source organism: Lethenteron reissneri (assembly GCF_015708825.2). Lineage (NCBI taxonomy): Eukaryota > Metazoa > Chordata > Hyperoartia > Petromyzontiformes > Petromyzontidae > Lethenteron > Lethenteron reissneri. The sequence goes on from NC_083787.1 coordinate 3,636,309, forward strand.
CCAAACAAATGTGTAATCACATTGTGTGCTGTTTCTAATTGCAACGCCTTGCATGGGCTAATTGGGGCGCCACGGTGTTTTGTAAAAGTTGCTTTAATTTGCTGTTTTAAGTGCGGCCGTGTGGCTTGTGGGACTACCCATTTCACCATCACGACTGGGCTAGAAGCTCTGCTTTGCCTGAGCCTTGGGGTGGATTTGTAACGCAACAAAATTGCACGCAGCTCTTAGTCCGCAAAGAAACCAGGGCTCGGGGGTTCACAGTAGAGTTTGTAAGGCACGCAAAAAAAGTAACGACACCACAAGGGACGAACGTAACGTGAAGATCGCATGACGGCAGGCAACGATTTGGCTGAATGCAAGAACAGCATCTTAATACATTTTGATTTAAAGCTTTCGTGACTGCAGGGATTCATATTATTGGTTCTTTCGGTAAAGTCACGTAAAAGAGAAATAAAAAATATATAAAACAATTAAAATTCTCACGACGTTTTGACTGCAACACAAGCAATCATCATCTGGTGTGAAATCACAGCGAGAATTTTTTTTCCAAATTTCTTGATGATGATTGCTTGTGTTGCAGTCGAAACGTCGTGAGAATTTTAATTGTTTTATATTTTTATTTTTTTATTATTTCCCTTCTACGTGACTTTACCGAAAGAACAAAGAATAGCATATTCATAGTTGAGACTCCGTGTCCCCCCACCCCCTCCTGTATGATTGCCTACGAGTCTGTTGAACGGATCACATTCATTTGAAGCGTTGATTCCTTGAAACTTAGCGGCACCCCCTGCGTGTTCCCGCACACATGGCCCTTGTACGTGCGCGCGAATTGCACACCCACGTTGATCGTTGTAGGGAAGCGAGTGTGCACCCATCATGGCCCTCAGCCCACATCCCAGTGATCGTGTAGAAACGACGACGAAGAAGCAGAAGAACCTATAACGCTGTGGCTCAACTTCAATGCGGTGCTCTCGTCTGGGAGGATGTTGGGTGACGCAGGTAGCGTCACGGCTCGATTCCACTGGGCCAGTGGAGACTCCACACTGGCCGGCCACATTGGGCAGGAGGAGTTTGACAATTTGCCGCAGTGGTAAGAGGCAAAAGGCACTGGGGCCTGCCCTCCCGGTGCACTGATCTGAAAACCCCGGGCCACCCCAAAAACAATGCACGATAGCGGGCATCGAGGCGGCAGCGGTGCTGCGTTTCCTTGGCGGCGTTTGCCGGTCCAGCCCTGTGCTGCTCGTCGCCATTTGGTTCTGTATCGCGGTCGCAATGCTGCTACCGTGCATTGACAGCCGACGTCGTGACGCCACGGAGCCGAGGGCTGATTTCAACGAGACGAGTGTTGATAAACACAAATAAATACGGTATCAGATGTTTCTGTGCGCTTCGCGATTTAGTTACCCATTGCCGGGTGCTTGCCCTATTGACAGCGTGAGAGAGAGAAAGGACGTGCCCATCATTTTCTCAGCAGTTGTCTGCGTTGCAATTAAATCCAGATGATCGCGACTTTTGCTGTAGCAAAAGAAAATGGAGAAACAACCTCAGCTTGAACTGCATTCGGCACTGCGCTTTCGAATCGGCCGTTGGTCACGTCAGGTTTTCTGCGTTAAATCTTGATTTGACGCTTTCGTGACTGCAGTAATCCATACTCTTTGGTTCTTTCGGTAAAGTCAGTAGGTATAAAAATAATAGATCACGACTTGCTGTGATTGTCCCACCTGGTGACAATCGCTTGTGTTGCGATCGAAACGTCGTGATCTATTCTTTTTCTGCGTTCAGTTTTCGGTGGCTCGCGTCCGTGCCCCCCCCCCGCCTCCCGCCCACTCCCCGAAGCTTTCCTGCTTTGTGCACGAGCGTATGGGCAGGCACGCATTGTTACGAGCACGCCGGAGCTTTTGACGAAATGAGTAGTGAAAAGAGGAAAAATTTGGGAGAAAATAAATTGACCTGTCAAACTAAACCTTGTGCTCACTGCTGGGCGAGGCTGAGCAAGCGGTATTAACTGGGGGTGATGGAGCATCTTGGGAGTGATGGGAAGTGATGGGACGTCTTGGGAGTGATGGAGTATCTTGGGAGTGATGGGAAGTGATGGGACGTCTTGGGAGTGATGGGAAGTGATGGGACGTCTTGGGAGTGATGGGAGTGATTGGGACATTTAGGGAGTGGTGGGAGTTGTGGGGCATCTTGGGGCGTCTTGTGTGCTTTGTGCATCTCCTTCGTGCAGCGCAACACTGCTTAGTGCATGCCGAGCGATGCCACCTACATACGGGGAAAATTTCGAAGACAAGAAACCGACAGCTCTGTGTACATTACACGGTTTTTCATTACATTTGAAAAAAAAGTACATGGTTTTGCATTGGGTGAGGCTGTAGTTCAGTGTTCTAATATATAGTGGAATTCAATTTAACTTTGAGAGTAGTTTTCAGGGCACATAGTGCATGTGTATTGAATTTACAAAAGAGAAAATGCTGTTTACTGCTTAGGGGCTCGAGTTATTTTGTTCATCTGAGCGGGGGAGATTCATTGGGGAGGGTGGTGGGAGGGTTGCGGGGGAGGTGGGGGGTGCGGCAAGGGCACTGAACCAATGATTCCAGGGGGAAATCGGAGATGAGATTGGGAAGGGGAGCAAAGCGAGGAGTGGCGTTGGGGTCGTAAAAAAAAATATATAAAGAAATAAAAAAACACCAGCAGGGAATCGGCACGTGAAATAAATACATTTTTAATAAAGCAGGCAAAGTGAGAATAATAACGGTGTGCAGTCATAATAAAATAAAGAAACCCCAAACAAAACAAGTGGATGATCAAAAAGTAGGAAGCTTTCATGTATCCAGTTTGATTTAAATCCAAAACATCACGGCCAAGGAGTCTGGCGAATGTGTTTGGAGCCAAAGAAACCACTGAACGCCCATCACAATCACACGGGAGAATGGACGATCAGTCCCCGCTGCGGTAAATGGAAGGGTAGGTACATCATTTACCGTGGTCAGCTGGTGCTGTGGAAACCACTATTTTAGTTTTTTTTCTCTCTTTCTTTTTTCGTTGTTTTTTTTGTAATAATATCGATACCTGTGATTATTTATACACTCAAATAAAAAAGCTGCATTTGCACCAAAAAAAACATTTTCATGGAGCGTACTTTTGATTTCGTTGCAGCCATGCTTTTGTCTAATATGCTGTTTGTGTATTTTTTAAGCCATGCTTATTTACATACACGTGTTCAACTTAATGCACGTTCCCAGTGTCGCCTTGCGTATCCGTGACGGCGAGGCAAGTGTGTGCGCGCGTGTGTGTTTATACATTTCATGGGGAGCGGTTAGCACGCTGCGCTTTGAACTCGCCCGCCAAAGTTCAATTCTCGCTTACGGCCAACACCAGCGACGATTATCTGAACCAGTCCAGGGCCTCCTCTTGGTCGACTGAGTCTCAAATTAGTAGCTGGAGTGGTGTGTAAACATCAACACGAGGGAGACAAAGGCGGCCGGGTGTGGTGCTAGCCACCCACCCCTTTCGCGTGGCGTGCTGATCTTGGCACGTGCTAGCTAACAGCAATTTCCACAAAAGCCCGCTCTGTCTTTCGATTTAAAGCTTTCGTGACTGCAGGGATTCATCTTCTTGGTTCTTTCGGTAAAGTCACGTAGAAGGGAAATAATAAAAGAATAAAAATAAAACATGATAAAATACAATTCTCACGACGTTTCGGCCACAACGCAAGCAGCCGTGATGAACCTGTTCTTCACCTGAGGACGGCTGCTTGCGTTGTGGCCGAAACGTCGTGAGAATTGTATTTTATTATGTTTTATTTTTATTATTTTATTATTTCCCTTCTACGTGACTTTACCGAAAGAACCAAGAAGATCTCTGTCTTGTTTATGCATTAACCATGAGCATTCAGGACACTATCCTGCATTTGTCTGTCCACGCGATTTAGGAATCCCATTGAGTACGTGAACATCCCAATGAAGCCTATGTAACATTCCCCCTGTGATGCGAAGGAAGCTTAAGGATACCTGCAATTATGGTTTACAGTACTCAAATTGTAAATGTTGTGGCTTCAACACACCGGTGGGCTAAAGCAGTGAACTATTTGTCTTTGTCAACGTGACACATTTTTACTGATTGGCCGTGTCGGGTGGTGGAGGGTTACGACACATTTATAAATAAACGCGATCTAAACCCAAAAAAAACGTTAATTATGATTTACATGTTAATACGTTTGTATTCAAGTGAGAAAGTTTCAACAAGTGCATATCACCTCCTGTGATGGTGGATGATGAGAAGCACGAATGCTCATGGGTAGAGGACTGAAGAAACGAGCGTGAGCGGTGCCACCGGACACGTGGAGAGATGCAGGCTCGGGATCGCACTTGAGGCGGGACAAAGACAGGAGCCACGTGGGGTTAGAGGAACACGCACACGGGGTTTAAACAGGGGCGGTTTCTTCATTATGGCGATTGGGCGACGCACCACCAATGTCATTCAACCACAGAGTCACGCTAGCCGTCACTGTCAGCCTCTGGATATAGTCCAATCAGCGTCATGTCACGTTCTGTGGAGTACCGCCTCTTTTTGGGCGATTTCCCTCCAGCTGAGAATCGCCCCGAGTGGCCCCATAGACTTACATTCAAAGATGTTTTTTTTCGAACGGGGGGCGCTGCAATGCATTCTCTATGGCTTCCGGGAGGGCTCGCCCTAACGTGCTTACGTCATCATACGTGCTTACGTCATCATACGTAAGCACGTTTCATCCAAAAATATAATTTGTTGCCACCTAGTGGAATCTTTAATAAAATAAACTTGAGTGGTTTGTTTTAATAGTGAGTATAGAAACAAACAAGATGTATTGTAAGAGTCACTTTATTTTTCATTAATATTAAAGAAGTGACGTTGCCTTTACATGCTTAAGCTGTTAATTTATGCATTGCATGGGTGGACCTTATCCTTATCAATCATCCAGACATATGCCCCCCCTGAGAGATTTTGCAGGAGCCACCACTGGGTTTAAAGGCGTCACGTTTAACTTGAGAAGAAATCAGCGCACTTGGGGCAGAAACACGGCCCGCGACAAACTTTATTCATTGGCTGTGTGGGATGGTGGCGGGTTTAACGACGCTATATATTTACGCGATCTAAACCAAAAAAAAACCTGTGCTATGGATGATTTTGCTCGCGAAAGCCGACGCGTTAAAAGGGGGATGCATGGTTGGACGAGAGAATAATTGCAGAATGCAAGCCAAATGAGGGAATGAGATGGAGCGAATGAAATCAACTTATTCCCAGATGCCAGGTGGATTGTTACATCGCAGAAACAGGAGAGAGGGTGGCGGCCTTCATCCAGCAGTGGATTGACCGTGCCGGATACTAATGAGGAATATATCAAAGTCTGTTTCTGTCACTATTAAATCATTTACTGGTCCGTGATGTCGTTGCCCGAATGGAGCGATGTTTGCCAGCAGAATTTGTTTAAACAAAGGTACACTCTTAAGCAGGCTTATGGAGAATGTGTTTACGTTTGGGTCACATCAGACCCTGTTCTGTGTATTTAATACTCAGTGGGAAGCCCGCCGAGGTGCAAAAGTCACACATTTCTTCAAATTAGTTTATTCACAATTATATGAATTTGAAACAAATTGTTGCACCAAAATAATAAAAAATATACAACAATACATTAGGTGAGGGACGCTGCCGTGGTGTGGTGGTTGGCACACCGCACTCACAGTGGCCGGTATTTACAGTATGTTGAACTTTTTTCCCACCGTACCTAACCAACCGTGCTCATTGGAGGTGCGGGGGTGGACAAGAAAACTAAACACAAACATCCGTTTTTAAAGAATTGAGTTTACAATTGAGATTTTAAAAGTGCACCGCTCCAAGTAACTTCCTCACAATCGGAACACCAGCAGCGGCGTTGAGCAAGCAATTGCAGGGCCCAACACCTTTTACCACGGTAACGAGCGCAATTATGTTTAAAAGTAGGGCCGTGAAGCAAGCGCGAATGAGTGCGCGCGAGTGTCAGTTTGACATTTGCGTTGTGACGGGGGGCAGAGTGGCACAGCGTGCACGTGGGCGACGGTGACGTCTCCACGTGTTGTGGCAGAAGGGGGCGCGTGCATTCGCAGGCGTGAGTTTGCGAACCTGGTTACGGAAAACCAGGGGCGTCATAGTGGCTATGAGATGTTAACTCCCTCGCCTGGTATGCGGGAGGTCGTGGGTTCGATTCCGACCCTGACGCCTGCTGTATATTTGGAATTTGCGTGTCCTTAGGTTTTTTTCCTCCACAATTAGAAACGTGCGTTTATTGTATTTGGCCGCTATAAATGTCCTCACAATTAGACACTTCGTGGAGCCGTAATTTGTGGCCAAGTCGCTTCTGACAAAAGAGCTCCACGTAGCTCAGTTGGCCTTATCTGGTAAAATAACAAACAAATAAATGTATATACAGTACAGTATATAGTTTTTACGCTTACGTGTGGTATAATTTTGAAACGTAACACGTTTCACGCATATCTCCATTGTAAATGGTAGAATGGAATAAGCACCGCTTTTCGCCAATTAGCCGAATGATCGGGTATATGGGTAATTTATGTTCCTTTAATTTTTACCTCGTTTGCTTCAGCCACATAAAAGCTTCCAAATGACAGCACATTCATTGAAATGCGTGGAGCAGTCTCCGGGGTAATTCTCCAGACAAACACATACAGATTGGCTACTTATTATGTCGGATGCCAACAATCTATGACAGCGCATGATACATTTTGCAAGGTGTTCCCGTCCTGCTCTGAACGGGCCGCATTGTACTCGTGGAGTGTTCTCGCCGATAACACACCAGTAAACCCTGCAGTATTTGTTTAACGTGCCTGACGCGACTGATGAGACGAAAAACTGCTCCGGACTTTTTATTGTTCAAACGAACGCTCCTCCTGCTGCTGCTGCTGCTACTGCAAAACTTAAAAGATTGGTTCAGAAAGCGCACAGACAGCAAGACCATCACCGACCCTTGTCTATTAAGCCAGTGTCCACATTCCACCCACGATAGCGCCTAATATATTTTGTTTATTTATTTTTCATGAGCCCCGTCATATATTTTTTATGTGTTTCATGAGAGCAACCTTCCTTACAGCCTCCCACTCAGCCCCACTCCAAACTTTCAAATCAAATATAATGGGGAAACTCGGGAGAATGAAAAAAGATGCGGGCGTTAATATTTCACGACGACGGAGAAGGGGTGGACGTAATCAAAACAGGTGTTTTGATTACCTCCACTACCTCCTGCCCCTTACCTTATGAATGCATTGTACTTTTCTACATTTATATGAGCGGTTGGTTTAAACGACGCTATTTCCATTGCGGTCAACTTTCTTTTTTGGCCTGAAAACTGCTCGCCAAACATTGGACTCATTTTCAATGGCATTTTCGAATTGGAAAACATTGTTGGCAAGGTACAGAATAATAAACAATGACGACATTCAACACATTTATCAATAACACTGTGGCCTTAAAAAATTATATAACAAAAATCTAATGGATGTATCGAGCAATGGCCCCACTTCGCAGAGAACAATTAGGCCGTGTTTGTGCGCTGATTTGTACCCAAACAAATCAGGTTATTATAGCGGTCTTTTTTCATTGTTATTTGAAATAAACACAGTGGCATCAGATGCCAGCGCGTGGTGCGTGGTACGGCCATTGTCAATTGCATCAGAGCGCACAAATGTCAGATACATTCTTTCATATGACAAATAACATAATTGTTGTTGTGACAAATGTGACATCCCTCATCCAAGAAAAAAGACTTGACCCAGACGAGACATTGTCGCGTTTAACTCTCACGCGCACATGCATGGCCCTTTTGTCAATCCACTGCTGGATGAAAGCCTCCACCGCGCCGTGTGGGTCATGGCGGTTGTTCGACCGTACTTCAAAACACTGGGCGGTGTGCAGGTAGGTGAAGGCAGACAGGGAACGTATCGTAGTAATAGGTTTTTACCCTTTAAACTGGTACAAAACTGACACCTTTATACAAGGCATCATGTTTGCAATAATCACAACACAAGCATCAAAATACAAACAAAAATCAACAACTCTGATAATGATATGCACTGTCCTTGAAGTTGATTGGTCCACACCCGAGACAGCTTTTCTTAGAGCCTAGTCTCCATTGGTGTTGGACCAGAAGACGCCAAAAGGCGTACAACTCAAAAACAGCGCACTATCAGAGTTTTGAGAGCTCGGGTTAAGCATTTACACTATGAGACCTCCTTTACCAGTGGCAAAATATATTAGTAGGTTTTTACCCTTTAAACTGGTACAAAACTGACACCTTCATACAAGGCATCATGTTTTCAATAACCACAGCACAAGCAGTCAAAATGCAAACAAAAATAAACAACTCTGATAATGATATGCACTGTCCTTGAAGTTGATTGGTCCACACCCGAGACAGCTTTTCTTAGAGCCTAGTCTCCATTGGTGTTGGACCAGAAGAGCTTATCGTCAAGGAGCATAGACCATCATGCGAACTCCGGTCATTCTCGCAGCTGATTTGGCTGGCCATCGACGGTCACCGCATCACGCGCTTTCAGATGCGCTTCTGCGACCGCATGGAACGCTCTTCCTTCTGATATTAGGAAGCCACAGGAGCTCAGCACTTTCAGATATAGACTGCAAACTCACTTCTTTGGAACTGCTTTTTGTGTTTAGTTTGTTGTCTTTCATCCGCACCTCCGATAAGCACGGTTAGCTACGTACGGTGCGAAAGAAGATCAATATATATACGTAAAAAAAGCTCTTTTCGATTCTTGCCTATGACAATATGTTCAAGAGCTAAATAGCAATGTCGAGGTCTGCTAGCCATGACGAGAGGGCTTTAGCAGAAAGTGTAGTTTGCGACTCCTCCGTTGACAGCGTAGGCTGAAGGTATCCCTCGATTAACGAAGATTTGGTTTTAGCAGAATTCGCGTTACCATCCGCGACAGCGTCACGGTGTCCATACAGTGCAACAGTGACGCCTCCCACGTCACCTGTCCAGTCATTCCAACATGCAGCAGATCTTTACCGAAAAAAACAAAGAGTATGAATCCTTGCAATCACGAAAGCTTCAAATCTAGAATTAATGCAGCAGATTGTTTAGTGGATTCCTTCAAAAAAGTGTAATTTTGTTTTAAATTTATTATTAGTCAATCGTTTTAATATTTATGTTCTGTATTATTATTATTATTTCTGTACTGTGAAAAGTGATATAGTTATAAATGTTAATGTTCGGAGTAAAGTTGTGATGACTGTAATTTAATGGGGAAAAGCGATTCCAATTTACGAAATTTAGTTTTACGTTTTTGGATTGCATGGCCACATTCCCACTGTGGCTTGTCTTTCCTTTTTGATTCATGAAGGAGACGTGCGCATTGGCCTGTTGATATTTAATGCGTTTGATTGGTTACGTCATCAGTGTCTTCGATGAATGTCAAGGACAGGAGCTGCGGTGTCCGGGTCTCGATTGAGGTGTTTATTCTGTACGTCTGCATTGTTCCACTCTGTTCATATCTGGGTGAGGTTATAAGATTGTTAACAGCGCGATCCCAGGAGACGGATCTGGACTTGAGTCGGTGGCGAGGTACATTGCTGAGATATTGGTTCATGAGAAGGTTGTCTTTGGCAAGAAAACCTGTAAACTCCCTTGCAGTTGTCATGCCAGACCCAGGAGCCAAGGGATTGCTGTAGGTTTCAGCATTCACGTCATGCGGGCATTGATTCATTTCATTGTGCATGTAACAGTATGTTGTACGAGCTCCCAGACCAGAATGGAGTGCAATACTCCGCCACTGAGCAAATCAGTGATAAGGTGGCGGGTTGGAGCACATCAACTCAGGCAGCGGTCCCCAACCTTTCTGGCACGGACCGGGGGGGGGGGGTTAATCATTGGGTCTTTCCCCCTTTTCAAAGAAGCTCTCCAGCGACGTTTGTTTTTTACTCATTTTGCCCAGGGGGTTAGCAGCTTGTGGGCTCACCAAAACTGTGACAAGTGCGCAGTGCGGGAAAGAGGCGCGGACGGAGGTGGTAAATAATAAAATAATTGGGGCGGCCCACTCGCGGACTCACCGCTCTCACCTCCTGCTGCTGTGCGGACCGGTTCCTAACAGGCCCATGGACCGATACCGGTCCACGGCCCGGGGGTTGGGGACCTCCTGAACTAAGGCATGCTCGGCCATTATTTCAAGTTTCTGTAGCAGGGCGATTCTTCATTTTTTTGGTTCACAGATCTGTTTTTTCGTGGGGTTTCAAGCTCAGGCGTCTATGCATGACAACTCGTAGACATCTTGGAGTGGGTTCACTGGGCTACCGCAGAAAGACACGTCAAGTATGTAAGAACAGTGCAACAACACTTTTCTGCTACGTAGGTTTCTGCAGTTCTGCTTCAGTCCCCCCAGCACGGCGGAGCTTCCTCGGCAACTGCAGGAGCTCCCAGCGCGAAATATCGGACATCGTGCCGAACACATGGTACACGATGAAGACACATCGGAGAGCCAAGCAACGCTCTTCCCTCCCATTCATGAATTTGATAATTGACGTAAGGTCACGTGTGCGTTGAGACTGCTTTTGCAGAGGCTTGATGTGCGGGGCGCTTGAGCAGATGTAAACGGATGTCTTGCGAGCATTGCACATGTTGTAATGTGTACAGGAAGAGGCACCGGAAATTAAATTGTGGACGCGCCGTGCATCTTGATGATGATCACAGTAACACCACGCATCGCCATAAAATCCCAAGGATGCTGCCAAGCACAAGCCTTCAAACAAACAGCTATAGGGACCAGACCGCTTTTTCTTTTTTTTGTTGCAAGGATGAGGAATTTAAATTTTAATGAGCGAGATCCACAGGCTTTGAAAAAAATGGGCAGCGATCCAGGAAAATGCACATTTTAAAACACACATCCCGTCACGCTGTGTCCCGCAAGATTTCGATAAGGGTTGCATTTTCTTTGTCGCGTTATTTTGTTTCGCGTCTAATTTGATGAGGGTTTCATTTAATGAGCAGAAATAGCTGCAAGGCCCATTTTCTAAACTGTGATGTATGCCACTGATACCGTGTATTTAAAGATTTGCATGCCTCACGCGATCGGTGATATCGGTGTGCCTGTGTGACAAAGCATGCACGGGAGAAAAAAACACTGCAAAATTCATCATTATGATTTAATTCCATAATTCCGGATGTTTTAATGTTGTACCATTAGGTGTCCATTTGCGACAGGTTCCTAAATATTTGACCGATTTTCTTTCTCAAGCTGATATTTTAATGAACGGTGTCGTAGTTTTTAACAGTTGTTATTTGTTTTACGACAGAAGGGCATGTACTGAAAGGCTCCAAACGCGTCTCGTTATTTTTGCTCCAAATGTTCTCGTACATGATGTCCTGGATGTAAGTTGGACTTTTGGGTGTACCCCTCTGAAAAGCCCTATCTCATCCTCCTCAAATGTTGAACATGCAACAGTAAGCTCACTAAACACAGCATGGTTCAATGCCTCCATGCACTGGAAGGACATGCCCTGTAGCTGCTGTTGAGAGATAAATGGTTTCTTTAAAAGCCTTAATCACCCCATTATAAAAAAAAACTCATTATATATCTAACTTGAAGCACAGTTGAAGCTTTGATAATTAATGTGGGCGATTGTTTTGAAATAGAAAGGACGATTACGATAAGTTTGGCTTTGCAAGTTGTCAACAATTGCACATACAACTGTGTACATTTTCGCAGTTTTAGCTCTCATATGTGTTTTTCAGATGGCACCATGTGTGTTCAGCACGAGGTTTGACGTTTTCGCTCCACATGCTGGGAGCTTATGAATTCAGGAATAAATTTAGGAAATTAATGCAGTTCCCGAATTAACGAAAACGTCGGACATTGTACCAATCCAAAAACAACGCACGGAATAGCTACAATTGCAGATAATGCAGTTTGTGGTAATGCACATCTCAATAGACAAATCTAGAGGCTACGAAAAAACGTCCGTTATTGCTTCAGGGTTAAGCCAGCCAACTTTGACAAAGCATCAGCGCAGACTCACCGCACAGCAGGTAACTCTTAACGTATTTTGGTCACTTTTGCATAACAGCCACTGATCAGACACGGGCAGGCCTGCACAAGAGCCAGCACACTGAACGAAACCATTACCAATTGCTCATTTAGCGCGACATGACACGGCACAAAGAGTGTGACGGAACAAATTCCGTGGCCTGGACACCACACAGCTGTATTGCTTCCATCCACGATGAGAGATTATTGATGTCGTTGCGGAGTGATCATCCTGTATGGCGCCGTCCCGTCTGGCCCAGCCTGCTCAGAGGCCGAGCCAAGGGTTGCAGAGGACAGCGTCGTTCCAGTCGCTGCCCATCTTCTCTCGAATCCAGTCGGTGTAGTGCGAGATCTGACCCGCAGAGGGAACGCACATTTTGCACAAAAGTAAGTTGGTGTCTGCATCTGTGATCCCACCCTAAGCACGCAAAAAGGTTCGCAACAATAGCTTAAAAAGTGAATCACTTTCCTTTAAACTTTTTACTCTGCTCACCCAAAACCTTTCGGCACTTCCGCTTTTATCAGTAGGCATGCATTGAACTCGATAGAAGGGGTAGATCCATTATTTATTTGCCTGAAGGTTAGGTGCCAAGCTGCCCAACATGCAGATGCATATGTGTGTAGGCGAGCTTGATCCCACCAAAATGCAATCTGAAGGTGTTTTTTCCATGGCAGTTGTTGCAGTTGTAAACAGATATTTACATTACATACATATGGGCCTTGAAAGTTTAGTATTGTTGGATAGTGGAAATACAAACTGTTATGGCCTTGATAATTCTATTAACCGTTTTTTTTTATTAACTGACATCGTATTCAGCTTCTGCCTGCTGGTACAAAACCTTTCAGGAGCTTTTTTGTTATTTGTTTCGGTCGTGGAGTCTTTGTATAAAGGGCAGCCGTGCAGGCGGGTGTGTGTACAATGGTAAATGTATCGACAGGTTCACATCGACCTATGCATTAATTTTTCATTACGACAGCAGACGCTTACACCCAAAAAAACAAACGCGAAGAGAACAAGTCCAATTTTTATACGGGCGTACAGCATGTCAGGTTTTCTGGGAGATTATTTTTTTGTTCGTGACCATCATCAATTATATTTGGGGGGAGGTGGAGGTGGTGGGGGAACGTGTTCCTTGCGAGCTCTCAACATTGTAAGACAGTGATTCTCACATATTTGACCTTGTGCCCCATCCACCCTTGTGTCGGCACAGCCTTTACGTGCAGTATTTTAGCCCAGGCTGGGTGTAATGTGAAAGGTCTGAGCCATCGGTGGCGGATATTTTTGTAAACTTTTCATCTATTTCCATGAATGGAGATGTGTTACACTATAATATATAAAACGCCATTTATTCATCCAGGAAAACCTCACTGAGTCTCGGCTCTCTTTTCCAGGGCACCTGCCGTGGGATATTTCACCATTTCCACGAATTAACATTTGGCTTCATGTGGAAGGAGAGCACACTACACGGAGCACAATAAAGCACATGCGAGAGACCTAACACGTTTAAAGCTCTACACAGATAGATTCAATTGTTTGCTGCACTGGCATCTCATGTGCAACCGAGCAGCCCAAGCCATCTACAGCTGGTATATCTGGGCAGAGTCCAGATCTAAGCACTAAGCCGGCTCATTTTTGCTTAGCTTACACGATGAAATTAAACTGGGCGCATTCAGGGCGATTTGTCCATAGGCCATAGAAATCACTTCTGCACACTTTCCTTTAAGCGAGGAAAGAGGGTTTATCTCTGGGTTGCCTCGGGAATTCCAATTCTATTCTTGCACATGGCAACACTTTCACGAGCTAAAATGCAATTTTGAGTCTTAATTTTGGAGCTTTCGTGACTGCAGGAATTATTATTTGGTTCTTTCGGTAAAGTCACGTATAAAGATAAAATAATAATTTAGATTGCTTGTGTTGCAATCGAAACGTCGTAGTATGCTATTATTTAATTTATTATTTTATCTTTATACGTGACTTTACCGAAAGAACCAAAGGGCAATTTTGAGGTCTGCGGGCCACGAGAGGGCTTTAGGCGAGCGAGAGAGTTCGTGCAGTTTTGCCAGTCCTCCTTTGAAGAAGCGCAGACTACGGTGGCTTGCCATGTGGTCCGAAAAATTAGATCGCATGGCCACAATCGCACCGCTGCAACAACAGCAAACGCCACACACACCGTCTGAGTAGCGGGTCCAGAGAACGATGAGAGCTCGAAGGTGCTAGGGAAGCCGAGGTCGACCGCTCAAACCCCTCTTGTCCACGGTGACAAGTGACGCGAAGCGACCTCGGTGTTTATGGCGCCGTTTTTTTTTTGTTCGTTGGGTCACCTTTGCGCGTGATAACTCGGCGTCGTGAAAATTGCTCGCGTTTCGCCACCGCCGCCGCCGTATATAGCTACGACGACCAATGTGCTGCTCCACGCAAGATGTGACCTTCGCTCGCCGGATTGAATTAGAAGCGGAGATTGCTGTGGCACTTTGACATGGGTGTCCTTGCGATAAAAGAAAGGGCGAAGAAGAAGAAGAAATATGTAAAAAAAAAATAACGAGACGTTTTTATTTTAATGCGTACACACCGCGTGAATATAAATGTCCACGCGCTATGTGTGTACGTTGAAATGTTTTCGCAGCCAACCGTGCGAATTGTGGGTTCGGCGGAAGGACTACACGCAAAAAAGCAGTTCTAACGAAATGAATTTTCAATCTGGATGATGATGATGATGATTTAAAAGTGCCATAGCTCCAGTGGCTTCCTTATATCGGATGGAAGAGTGTTCCAGACGGCCGCACAAGCGCATCCAAAGGCGAGCGCCGCGTTGCCAGCGAGAGAGCGAGAGCGAGAGAGGCTGTGAAAGAGAAAGAGAGAGATCCCTCCAACCATCGCGTCGCACGGCTGGGGGGGAGGGGTGAAACGACCTGCGGCACTGTGAACTCTTAGGCCGCCGCAATCACGGGGCGGTCAATCAGTCCCCAGAGGCGAGGCGGAGTGAGTGGGAGACGCCGACAACGGGCTGCAGACGGCGCGACGTGGAAGTCACTCCCTGCGGCGGCGGCGGCGGTGGTGGTGGTGCCAACGAGCTTCCTTCCATGCCGCGGAGCCGCTGTGTGCGGTGATTGGCATTTCTTTGGCGCTTATGAAAATGAAGTCATTAAGGTGTTAGTTATTTTATTATTATTAATATCATGCAGGGCCCCTTAACGAGTGTGCAATGGGGGGGGGCAGTGGGAATTTGATTATGTTGTATTCTATATTTAATTTATAATTAACCGCCGACTATTATTGAATTGGTTAATTGACTCGTTCGGTTTACGGGTTATTCCAGTCTGCGCGAGCGCGATAAATTTATCCGCTTACACAGAGCGCCCAACCCCCCAGCCCTCCACCCCCTAGCAACGCCACATTGTTGCCCGAATAAAGAACTAAAGGCTCATGAGTACGTAACGCAAGTGTATAAACGCTCGGTTGAAAACCCAACATGTTCATTCAAATCTCAGATTAGTCACGATTCATGAACGGTCGCTAAAAGCAAGGAGCCCTAACGAAGGGGGGGATCGTCATGCGGCCCCCTGTACCTCGCGCTTTGCCACTTTCGCGAGCATCCTTCCCGCACACTGACTCCGCCGTCGCCGCCGCCGCTGCTTGCTGTGTGCCTCATTAGTATCAGAACATTGCTTTGAAGATAAGTTAAGTTTCAGCTGGTACACAGTAATTCTCATTACTCGCATATCCCCCCCACCCCAATCTGTCTTGTTAGCGAATGAACAATACTGATGATTAAAGTAACAACGACAACTAAAAAAATCGGAAGGATTTTTAAACTCGTGCCGAAAGTTTTTGCGATTTTTGGTGCTCTCTGGTCTGACAGGATAGCTTGCGTGTCTCGGTGATGCCGTTATGCTGCCCCTAAATCGGTTCGGCCGTCGATATGCGCCTGCAGGTTGCCCAGTCCTGTCCCTGAAGAGCCAGGCTTTGAGCTCTCTCTCTCTCCAAGTTGCAGTGGCGTTGCAATGCGGTCGAGAGTGGGGCTGTCTTTTACAGGTATAACCCAAAAAAAGCCCCCATCCCTCCCCCCGCCCCCATTTTTGTTCGTAAAAAAACTTTTTTTTTTATTGAACCGATATAACAAAACAAAAAAACACGAGATGTTCACTTATGGGAAATACACGGACGTAATGAAGGTCCGTGATGAACGATTTATGAATTTAAAACTCATTCCATGTTGAGCACTCCTATCTTTCGAGCTGCTTTTTGCGTGCGGTGCGTGGTCCTTCCAGACCCGCACCTCCTATGAGCACGGTTGGCGACGTACGGTGTACGGAAGAGGTTCAACATGCACACGTGTGACACGGAAGAGGTTCAACATGCACACGTGTGACACGGAAGAGGTTCAACATGCACACGTGCGACACCGACGAGGTTCAACATGCACACGTGTGACACGGAAGAGGTTCAACATGCACACGTGTGACACGGAAGAGGTTCAACATGCACACGTGTGACACGGAAGAGGTTCAACATGCACACGTGCGACACCGACGAGGTTCAACATGCACACGTGTGACACGGAAGAGGTTCAACATGCACACGTGTGACAGCGACGAGGCTCAGCATGCACACGTGTGACACGGAAGAGGTTCAACATGCACACGTGTGACAGCGACGAGGCTCAGCATGCACACGTGTGACACGGAAGAGGTTCAACATGCACACGTGTGACACCGACGAGGCTCAGCATGCACACGTGTGACAGCGACGAGGCTCAGCATGCACACATGTGATGCGGAAGAAGTTCAACATGCACACGTGAGACACGGAAGAGGTTCAACATGCACACGTGTGACAGCGACGAGGCTCAGCATGCACACGTGTGACGCGGAAGAGGTTCAACATGCACACGTGTGACACCGACGAGGCTCAGCATGCACACGTGTGACACGGAAGAGGTTCAACATGCACACGTGTGACACGGAAGACGCTCTGCCGTTCTGCGACCTCGTGAGTTTATCAGCATCGAGCAGGAGGTGGATTTTTTTCTTTTTCACACGTACGTTGTCGGGTGGCAGAATCCCTCCCGCAAAAAAACATTACAACGCTCGACCTTGACAATGACTGAGAGGAGCACGGGGGGTGGGAGAACGTCATCAGGGACCGTTGGACAGCCAGGAAATGCCCCCCCCCCCCAGAGTTTTACCGCTTCGGCCCTTTCAAGGATGGCCTACACTGGCAGCATTTTGAAAATGACACCGCACTACAGGATCCCACAATCATATTGTTACTGACGAATTTCTCCCCTGTGATCAAACGGTGGCCCTGGTCCTGTGTTGATGCAAGTGCAGAGAAAAGCAATGGGCCGTGTTTAAAAATAGATAAATGTTTCTTGACATTTCCAACAACGATTTCCTAAACTTTGCCATCGTTTCAGCCGAGTTTTATATTTATATACGAGTCGTTACTTTGTGGATGTCACTCGATTATGGACACACATGAATGTGCTGGCAAGGTTAGAGTGTGCTGGCGTTTTGGTGTGTAATGAATCATTGATGATAATTAATTTCATTATGTAGGAAATAAAAATTAATACTCATGTTTAATGTAGTACGCTGATAAACATTGGGGAGAATAAAAGCGTGTATTTTATTGAAATAAACCATTGGGAATTCATCTCCTTAATTGCCACATGGCTGATCGTTAAGTGTTGCATTTACAAATATTGTACTCAAGCACTCTTTCGGGTTGGAGTTTCTGAATGCGGAATCAGAATCTGTATTTAGGCTGGAAGAATCTGGTGAGGGTATTTTTGCCGACTCTTCTACGCCGGCCACACATTTTAGAAGAGGTGGCAATACCCAGATTATATTTCCCTCATCCCACACGACAGGCCTAATCGATGGTGGTGCTCCAAACCTATACATGCTGGGTGGAGAGATGCGGGGGGGGGGGGGTGACATAGATTCATACTGTAGGAATCTGATGAGCTACAAAGCTCTTTTTCACACATGTTCAGGAGGGGCGGGTCAGAAAGTTACAACAATAAAATAAAACGATAGGAGTGCAAAGTATAGGAAAACTAATCAAACAATTCATGTCAGACAGTGGCATGCGTGTCAACGACATTGAGTTAATAGACAACTGCAAAGGGGCAAAAGCCTAATAAAGAAATGGAAGTGTGGAGAGTGACCCGGGTAATCACTACCAGCACAGCCGTCGCAACTATAATGCACCTTCAGCGTCGAATAATGCGCCCTGGAAGTGTAAACGTCAACGACTTATTAAGAGTGCAAAACATGGAAATGGTCAGGACATTGCCAAAAGCATTGAGCACATCGCCCGCCAGTGCGTAGACACGAGGTGAGTGCCACGCGCGTTTAGCCAGCACTGCACGGTACAAGCGCGACTGGTGCAAGCGCTGCTGGAGCAAGCGCTGCTGGAGCAAGCGCGGCTGGTGCAAGCGCGGCTGGTGCAAGCGCGGCTGGTGCAAGCGCGGCTGGTGCAAGCGCGGCTGGTGCAAGCGCGGCTGGTGCAAGCGCGGCTGGTGCAAGCGCGGCTGGTGCAAGCGCGGCTGGTGCAAGCGCGGCTGGTGCAAGCGCGGCTGGTGCAAGCGCGGCTGGTGCAAGCGCGGCTGGTGCAAGCGCGGCTGGTGCAAGCGCGGCTGGTGCAAGCGCGGCTGGTGCAAGCGCGGCTGTCACGTGTCCTGCTTTCCCGGATTGTTGTCTTTTTGAGGTACCCATCCTGGAAAACCCGTAAGTCTTCCCGGAACATTAAAAGTCCAGTTTTTTTGTCGGTTGTGTCAAATAATAATAACAATAATAATTATTATAATAAAACACACCACTCAATACAATGCGTTTACATGCTGGCGTTTGTACAATATTCTCTCTCTTGCGCAATGTCCCAGTTTTTCTTTTGTACCCGAGCCGAGGTGATGACCCCACACTCAGGCGTCGTGTCGACAGCGGCCTTGGCCTCCCACGGCAGACCTCGGTGGGGGGGGGGGGTGGGGGGGACTCCACACCTAAGCCCGCGTGCGTGGGCGTCACGGCTCGAAGCAAGTGACAATCACAATCAGAGCGGCCCACGCCGGTCGCCACCCCCCCCCACCCCCCCGCCTTAAGCGCAACGTGCCGGTTGATGGGCACGCGGCGCGCGGCCGCGATGAGGCTGCCTCGACCAGCAGCCTCAGGGGTCAGAGTTCGTGGAGTGGCCCGATAATTATGAATGCGCTGCCACGCTCGCGACCCCCCGAGTCACCTGTGGGGTCACCGTGTTGGCGCAGCTCACCTCGGTGTAGACGCCCGGAGCCGTGCCGCACGCCATGCCCCAGCTCACCAGGCCGAAGAGGGCCCACTTGTCGCCACGGGGCGCCACCAGAGGTCCCCCCGAGTCACCCTTTTGTTCAACGTGGGGAGCGGCGGGGGGGGGGGGTACAAATAGGCTTAGAAATAAGAAAATGTCAAGCAGAGGTCACAACTGGGTAACCGATACCCGTACCCTACCCGATACCCGGCTACCCGTACCTGGCCGGGTACGGATAGCCGTTTGCGACCCTGGTGCGGCCGGGTACGGGTACGGGTAGGCCGTGAGTCACTGGTGAGTAACCGTTTGTCACTCATTTCGGGTAGGGTACGGGTACGGGTAGGGAACGGGTACCCGTACCCGGCCGTACGGGTACCCATTTGCGACCCTGGTGCGGCCGGGTACTGGTACGGGTAAGGAATCAAAACCCGTTTGCGACCTCTGATGTCGAGGCGACGATACCTTTGGTGGAAAGTGACAGCCGCGGTAAATGCGAGGAGGCGTTTTGTCAGGCTGGATGCATCCTGGCAGTGGACGGACTCCTTTCCAGAGAGGTCGTGATGGTTCGCGATTTACCTTCATGCGTTAATTCCACGGCTTTCCTATTAAAAACTCATTACCATTTGACACCATTCAGGAGAAGAGGCCATCGATCTGATGACCTGGTCCATTTGCAACAAATGTAATTATTGCACGCAATTTACTGCATTACCAAAAAACCATGTAAAACATACATTCCTTCAGCCCTCGCTGGGGCACAGAGGAATAGTACATTGTCATTGACAATGCACGGCCACGACATCTCTGAGCTTGGATGGTCAGATGCGGATGATCGTTGCCGTCACTTGCAACGTCTGGCCGTCCGCAAGTATTTGCAAACATGTTTATAATAAATGCAGGACCGTTAATTACTAAAAAAAATAACATTCTGGGGATCGGGCGCTGATCATCTCTGTTGGCATCACCTGGTGGTGTCAAACATACATATATAAGGTGCACGTCGCAGATTGAACCCAACGTCTGGACCACATTCTTCACCGCACACCGCCGCTCAGTGTGGAGCTCGAGTGTGGAAAGTCGTTTGAGCGCGTGAAGTGGTTTTCACTCGAATCGTGTTGGTAAAGAGACAGAGAACTGAGAATTAGCGGAACCGCGAATAGGTTTAGTTGATTAAGAGCCAAACGGTGAGCGACAAACACAGGCGCGGACGCCACTATGAAGAATTCACCAAATGCGACACACACACACACAAATATATATATATAGTATGCTAATCAATAACAATGCCATAACTGACAGAGAATTTCTCAGGAGAGGTGGGGGATCTCAAATAATCATTTTGTTAACCTTGAGGCGCCCAACTGTCAAGCAATGCCCCTTTAATAAACGCCGCACTCAACTCTGCCGAGCTACCATTGTGTCCGCCGCGGTGCCGCGCACTGCACGTTTCGTCTTCCGCAGAAAAGGCACCGCTTGCATCTCGACGGGGCTCACTCCTGATTGTAAGTAAAGAGATTGTTTCGACTGAATTGATGCCCAGGCACCTGCGCTCACCATGGCAGCCGTTATAAAGTATAGAAGTGGAGCCAGCTCGGCATGTGACTGGACCGCACCGTGGCGCTTTAAAGAGTTGGGACCCAAACCGTGTCTCAGCCGCGGGTGATGGATTTAGTGTCTCCCGGCGCCCGCCTGAATGTGAAGGGGGTTGGGGTGCAATGCGGTAGGGCGGGGGGGGGTTCACGGTATTCTCGAGTGGAATCGACCAAGTAAAATAAATTGAAAAAGAAATGGAAGGCAATACTTGACATATGGATGAATTTCAGATATATAAAGTACGTGTGTGGGGGTGTGCGCGCACGCGTGCATGCGTGCGTGTGGCGGTGTTGCTTTTTTTTGTCTCTCGTCTATTTAATAATGAAAGCCCCTGGTTAGGTGCAATCAGCCGGGCTCCGCACGGCGGTGACGCATGGCGCAAAATGAGAGAGCTATGTTCTTGAAGCCATTGTGCCTGTCTGGCGGAGAGGGGAGCACATTCAGGGGCATATCCGCTATAGCAAAGCTAAAATGCAGATTATCCATTTACTGATGCGGTTGCGATTGTGTTGGTGACGGTGGAGATGATGATTGCGATTGTGGTTGTGGTTGTTCTGGTGGTGGGGAGTGAGTGAATCGCTGTTAGTGCGCTGCGCTACAGACCCGGCAAACCTAAGTTCACCTCCCCCTTGCGGCCAACACGAGTGACAATTATCTGAATCAGTTGTGGGCCTCCCCTAGGTCGATATCGTCACTGGGGAGACAAAGGTGGTCGGGCGTCGTGTTGGCCAATCACCCCCTCGTGTGTCTTGCCAGCCTTCAAAGGTGCCCGCTAACAGCACATGCCCAGTAGTCGTTTAAAGGCTATACGGGGGATCTTTGTATTTGTCTTGTGGTGATGGTAGTGGCGGTGTAAAGAAACCAATAACATTACGGTCATAGCCTTATAGCATTATGGAGCGGTGGAGCAGTGGTTAGCAAGATGTGCTTTGAACCCGATGACCTGTGTTCAATTGCCAGTCACAGCTGACATCTGGCGCGAGCGATATCTAAACCAACCAGCACTGACCATCACAATGAAGTATGGTCACATGGCCCCATTACTAAAAGGCATGGGGACCTTCATCAACCAGTGGATTGATCAAGGGCAGGACATTACGGAGGAGATAATAGCTCACTAATCCTGCAAAGCCTCATTGAGTTTCCTTTTTCATTTTCAGGAGGATCATGAATTGGGATGTTTAGCCAATTCCACTCAGCAATTCTTTTGTGTGTGGCAGTACAATGGAATACCCAGAGAATACTCATCCATAGGAGGGGATAACAGTTGAAGGTTCTCACATACGGATTCACAACCTATTTGCTGTACTGCCATCGCCGGTCCATCTCAAAACCCAAAGCGGGGTTTTTTTTTTTAAGGTTCACAAATCTTCGCATGATCCGCCGTAAATTTGCCGAGGCAAAAAGGGCAGCGTGCTGAAATGTGATTTTTGGATGTGACAGTTAAATATAGAAACGTACAAATGGCACAGCTTAGAATGTGCGCAAAGCACCGCCAAGAGCTGCGTGCGTTAGCGACGGAGTGCGCGGAGGCGGTCGGGGCTGGAGAAGGTTATAGTGGCAACGACGATGATGATGATGACGACGACGACGATGATGGTAGTGGTGGCAGCGTTTGGCAGAAGTGTGCGGGGATGCGTCGGTCGCGATTCCCGGCCGAGCGATGACGCACGTTGCACGCGTCTGCTCCCCCCTCCACGTAGCCGGCGCAGATGTGTCCCCCGCTGGCGCGGACGTTTGAGCCGAGCAAGCCGAGGCAGCGATCCAGCGAGATGTGCTTCATCCGCGCCTGCTTCAGGGCAGGAGGCACGCCCGTCGCACCTACGGGGGAAAGGGCATCGCTCGTGCGTTAATGACCCACAGGCGTCGTTACCCCTGTTCGGTTTTTTTTCTAACATGTATATTTTTGGACCGCGAGATAATAATAGCAGCACGCGTGAGATCCTTTACACGGATTGTTTTTGTTTTTTGACGGAGTGGCAACCGGGGGAGAGAGCCCGAGGTGACATCTACCGAGGAGACGGAGTGATGAAAGTCAACTTTCCCATAGATATTCATATTCGTGCTGAGAGACATTGGCGAGGGGAACGTTGATTTAGAGAACAAATGCAAGTTGGAGACATCGGCTTTGACCGCGAATAAATACAATGTGTTTCATACTCTTAGGTTTTTTTCGGTAAAGTCACGTAAGTAAAAAAAAAATTAAAATTAATAAAAGTAATAATAAAAATAAACAAAAATAATAAATGTGATAATAGAAATAAAATAATAAGTGTGCTTTATTTTTTTTTATTTTTTTTTTCTATTTTTACTTTGATAAATTTGTATTTAATTTTTTACCTACGTGACTTTACTGAAAAAACCTAAGAGTATGAATCCTTGCAGTCACGAAAGCTTCAAATCTAGAATTACAATGTGTTTTTTTTTTTTAAGATGTGGGCATGAGCGGGAGACGTCACTAAAATGGAAGTTGGTCATTAGAGACGACGAGCATTTCGCAGCTCAGAGGAAGGAAGGTTTCTGGGAGCTCATCCGCCAGGAATGGCTGGTGGAGAAGTACATGGAGGAACCAGGAGGAATGGTACATGATCGGGGATACCTTCATCGTGTAGTGGATTGATCACGGCTGCTGCTGCATCTGATGATGATGACGATGACGAAGATGATGATAGACAACGGACAAAAAATCGTTCTCCAAACAATGTAACCACATCACTTCGTTGGGGTGGAGCGGTTGTTTGGGCGACTGGAGTGCACCACTGTGTACCTCTTGAGCAAGAACAAGAGTCGGTCGCAAGCAGGTTTGGGTGGCTGAGGGAGCAGCCTGTCCCATAGGGGCCGATGATTGATTTAAATATGGCAGAGGGAGGTGAGTTATGAGTGAGGAAAGTGAACCGTACCATGTGGTATGTGAAGAGGTGGGTTTGGGTTCGGTGACAAAGGTGCGTCTAAGCATCTCGTTGGCTCAATCCTTCCGTCGAAGTGAAAACTTCTTTATTCCTGAAAGCCCCATGATAGGAATCTAGATTAGAAATATTCGTGAATATGGACCCCATGCTAGGGTATATCAAGGGTATATCAAGACTTTACCGAAAAAACCTAAGAATATGAATCCTTGCAGTCACGAAAGCTTCAAATCTATATCAAGGATGGTTAAAATATTACTCCCCTTTATTTAACCAACCTATGGTTGAATTACAATGAAACGCATTACCATCATTATCAACCCTTTTTTCCACCCTGGACAAAAGCGTCCCCATATCATGATGGTCACGGGGGTACTTTGGCCATATTTCACCACGCTGGCAGTGCGCGTTGGTGAAAAGGAGCGTTGAGAAACAGGTCAGATATCACTCACCACTGGCATTACAGCGACCGGGATCAGAACTCGGGTCGCCGGATTCAGAGTGCAGTGCGCTGACCACTGTCCCACCGCTCCACACCAGACAAATATTACCATCCATTGGCAAATTGCACCACTGATTAGCACGGTTGGCTACGCACGTTGCGAAAGAAGTTCGCAAGTTATGCGTACACATGTGGTAGAGCGACAATTGTGTAAAGCCTGAGTGATTTCACCTGTCCCAGTGCAGCATCGGGAGGGAAAGATAAATTCGTTCGCAGATTCGGAGGCCTTCTGCCTGCAGCGTGTGCATGACACACACTTACCATAACCTCATAATAATTGCATTTGTGTCCCGCGATGAACCGCACGGCGCATGCAGCGTTGCGTGAACGACGAAAAGGTCACACTTGCAATTCTGTCCGAAATATTTTCGGACATTCTAATTGCGCGTGACGGTTTAAATGCCGCTCCTTGGCTATTGACCGCCTTTGTTTTGCCTGTTTATCAACGACACAAAGAACACAAGGCGCCCAGATGCACATCCTTTCTACCGTTCCGTCACCACACCTCCTATTCTGTCACCTCGGCTCTCCCCCACCCACCCCCCTCTTACTCGTCACCATCACTCTCTCGCTCTCTCTCATTAGCTCCCTTACCCGCAAATCAATAGCCCCTCTATGTGGCGTTTGTGAAGTACTTGAAAGTGGAGCTTATCCCCCCCCCCCCCCCCCACTGCATCAATCGAAAACTGAAAAATGAATGTGCTCTCGATTGAAATGTTTTATTCCACTACCCCCGCCCCCGCTCCTTTTAATTATAACAGGGAACGCGAGGTCAACGTTTAATGGTTCTGTTTGATTAAATGACTGAAAAAGACCCTGTAGACCTCCAACTCGGCAGAGGGCAAACGAAACGTTAATAGGCTTTTTCATTACGTTATGTCATTATATGCCACTTTGTGTCGAGCTCCTCGCATGCCCACCAAAGGTCCAGGTTTAATTTATTTCAATTTCTGAGCTGGGAGTGAGTTAAAAAAAAATCAACGAGTCGGGTCGAGAGATGTTTAATTCCAGGAGGTATTTTTCCGTAACGAAAAAAGAAAGGAAAGCTCCCGCAATTAAACTCCGCCGAGGTGCCGAGTGCTCGGGACACGAGACGTTTGAGGGGTACCATACGATCGTGGGCCGCATTCTTCTAACGGCAGTGGGAAAAAAAAGAATGGTGCAAGAAAATCATCTCTCTTTTGTACTCCCGTCGATGAAATCGCGGTCGTTGTGTTAATGGTTTCGCTAAGTTTCCATTATGCGGGGGATATGTGTATACATAATATATCATTGTTACGTAATATTTCCCCCCCTGGACCATTCATTGAATATTCATGCACATGTATGGCTGAGGTCGGCATGCTCTAAGGGTGTGGTTTTACTGGTAGGAACCTCCTGGTTACACCAGCCCACAGGGGATCATTGTGTCCGTCCGTCCGGCGTGCATCCAAAAATGGGAGGGGTGGGGCTGGGTGGAGAGGAGAGGAGAGGGTGGGGAGGGTGGGGAGGGGCTGGATGGGGAGGGGGAGGGTGGGGAGGGGTTGGGTGGGGAGGGTGGGGCTGGGTGGGGAGGGGCTGGTCACCCCGTGGCGCCCTTATAAAACTCAACGTTTAACCTACTCACGCCGGCTTGTGCCCGCCCTCACAGTCGGGCATATTTGCGGAATACACCACGCCGCCGTTGACCCTGGCCATTGACCGAGCAACCCAACGTTCCTACCAGCTCCCTCCGCAGGAATGTGTTTAAGAGGGGTGGAGCGGAAGAAGAGCGGCTCGCGCGCTGCGCTATATGCCACTTTGCGAGACTTCGATTCCTGGCCACGGCTAACATCAGTGGCAAAGTACTCTCGCAACTGCTGATGCCCTCTACGTCACTGACACATACCAGCTGAGCGTGATGAAGTGTGATGAAAGTAAAAACAGAATCCACATGACTGACGTGGCATGGGGAGACCTCTGCATGTATATCCGGCACGCGATTATATAACTCAATCTTGATTTGAAGCTTTCGTGACTGCAGGAATCCATACTCTTTGGTTCTTTCGGTAAAGTCACGTAGGTAGAAATAAAATAAATCACGTTTCGGGCGTAACGCAAGCGTCCACTACCTGATGATGGACGCTTGCGTTACGCCCGAAACGTGATTTATTTTATGTTATACCTACGTGACTTGACCGAAAGAAGCAAAGAGTATAAAAAAACTCGTTAGAATTTTCACAACTCAATTTACAGCCCTTTGTCAATGCACACTACTGGAAGGATGAAATCCTCCCCTGCAGACTTTGACAGCCATGAGTGTTGTTTGACTCATTCATCGTTGACGTTAGCCGTGGTCCGTTATCGAACTCAAGACTCGATGATGCTGTAGCAATGAGAGGGGAGATACTGTATACAGTGGGGGCTTGGTCGGGCAATGGCCCCTTCTTCACAGCACGTGGATAGAGAGGCCTGAGAAACAGGACAATGTGCCATGAAAGAAGGGCCGTTGCCCGACACGTCACCTATTGTATATGTTTCCTTTTAAAGGCCACGCAGTGTTATTGACGAATGAGTAGCTTTTTTTCTTTCTTTATTGGGCACCACTATCATCACCGAATCATTTGTTTAATATCAGGCTCAGGTCGCCGGGCTCACAGCGCAAAGCGCACAACCTCTGAGCTGCTGCTCCACCTCGGGGTTTCTTCATTAGACGCCACCCATCTCGTTGATTTATTTCACACGGGAGTTTTCGCCGCTTTATGTCCTTCGTGAGTGGTCATGTTGTCTCAATGGTCTCGTAACCACACACACAAAGACCCCCTCATGTATAGCCTCAACAGACTGTTGGGGCAAGTGCTGTTAGCGAGCACCTATGAAGGCCGGGACGATAGATGAGGGAGGAGGGTGGGTGGTCAGCACCACACCCAACCGCCTTTGTCTCTCCAATGGCGATGTTTTTACACACTACACTAGGTACACATTTTGAGGCCGAGTCGACCTAGGGGAGGCCCAGGGCCATTTCACACAATAGTCGCACACAGCAACAGAGCGGTGACTATCGTACCTACAGAGGGCACATGATCATTGCTGATGTTAATACCTTACGGCTTGATGAAAAAGGAGGTTGGGGCGGGTGCAGTTACCATGAGAGATACGGCGCTCACCTGCAATGTGTGTTACAGAAAAGATAAAAAAACCTGGCAGAGTCTACAACGGCTAATCACCTCCCTGGAGCATGTTCACTCCCCCACACACACACCCCACCACCCACCCACCTCCATCACGGGGTTCCTCTCCCGACAGGAGGTACCGTGGCGACTTTCCCAAACACCGCGTTGATGCGCACGCATCTCATTCTGCCAAACTTTGCAGGTATCCGCTTACGAAGCCACCCCACCGCAAGCCCCTGCTCACAGCTCCCGTTGGTAGTGTTTACGGGATAAATGCAAATGGCCTAATTGAGGTGACTGCAGATGGGTGTTAGTGCATCTCGGCGCAATGAGAGGGTTGGCACTGAACACTCTTATGCGGTGGGCTATTTGTGCCCTGCACTCTGCTTTAATGCTGCTCTGTGTGCGTGCGTGTGTGGATTATCAGCGTACTAGGCCCCTCTCGCGCCGTGGCTCATTAATAATCTGCACGGCTCCGTGCGGAAAGGGCTGAAATAGGTGCGTAGTGATTGAAGAAAGCAGCCATGTTGATGTTGAGCAAAACATTTTTAAAAAAGTGAAAACAATCGCGGGGGGGGGGGGGGGTCGTACTGGGGGTGGGGCGGAGGAAAAACATGAATGTAAAATTGGAAATAAAAAAAATGAGTAGAAAAATGGAAAACTCTTCCATGTAAATTGAAATACTGTTCTATAATGGCATGCAATCTATTGCATGAGATTCCATTTATTTGATACTGTTTATGTGCAACAGGGTTCCATTTAGCTGAGTAAATTGAGCTCATTTAACCAAGTTATGCAGGACATAAACCCAATGAAATGAAATGTCAAGTTTCACAGCGGATTGTTTTGTAGCCTAATATACCCAGCGATAGTACCTAGGAAATCCATAATGACAATCCAATTCAGTTAAAACTAAATTTATAAACTAACCCTGGGTTAGCCGGTATATATATGTCTATCAATATTTGCTTTCCCTGTTTATTATTTTCACTTTGTACGGGTCAATAGAAACAATATGAACAAAAATCAACATTTTGTCAACGACTGAATAAATGGCTCCCCGTGTGATGTCACTCATGGGCCTTGTTTTACCATACTTTTACCACACTTCACCGTGCCAGTCAGTGTGGATTGATGAAGGGGAGCCCAGGACCGACTCAGACTTCGCTCATCACTCATATGTATCAACCAAGGCCTGAACTCAAACTCAGGCCCCAGGGTTTATAGAGCACTAGCAGGAAGTACCCGGCGTTGCCCGGGTCTTAAAAATATTTCAAAACTACTCTTAAAAATGTAACAGCAGTGCGTACTGACTGTGGTGGTACCTGCTATGATTACAGCAGTGCATACTGTGGTGGTACCTGCTTTCACTGCAGCAGTGCATACTGTGGTGGTACCTGCTATGATTACAGCAGTGCATACCGACTATGGTGGTACCTGCTATGATAACAGCAGTGCATACTGACTGTGGTGCTACCTGCTATCACTACAGTAGTACATGCTGACTCTATAGCAGTATTTATCGACTCTATAGCACAAAGTACTCTCCTGATAGAGTGGCGTGGTGAGGCCTAGTCCCGTGCGGTGATACCTGCTATGATTACAGTAGTGAATACTGACTGTGGTGGTACCTGCTATGATTACAGCAGTGCATACCGACTGTGGTGGTACCTGCTATGATTACAGCAGTGCATACCGACTGTGGTGGTACCTGCTACATCTAGCGATTGTATAGTAGTAATAACTGCACGCATAGGGGTGGGGGAGACATCACACAGTGAGGATTTTTATAGCATTTTTAACGCGAAAGAAAATGTTCCATCACCCCCCACGAAAGGCGCGTGAGTTGGTATGGTTGTGCACGCATCATAAATGAATAAATATTAGTGAAGCGCACAAAAATCGCACTAAATCGCTAATGAAACTAATTTAAAGTTGACGGATGTGAAAAGGGAACAGCGCTTGCTGACCGGGGGGCTTACAGCGTGGTGCCTGGCTATTTTTTACTCGCTTTTATTTAACTCACTCTGTTGTCGTATTCTCAAAAAAATATTGTAACTCAATTTTTACCCACTGCCCAATGTGGTATAGACTGCAAACTTGGTATATTTATGTCATACTGATGGCAACACTATATTCCATCATATTTTAAAACATTATTTTGTATATGTTATGTTTTGGCTTGGGTCTAATTGTCCACGCTCAACTGACGTTGGCTGTAATTGACCACGGTACCTGACGTTATGGCAAGCTTCGGGGCCACTTCCTGGAGTCGTGGAGTTCTTCCATGACTAGTACGGTACATTTCATTAAAGCGTGTTAAAAAAAAAAGTATTTTAAAATAGTACTTCTTTTTTTAATGTAAACCCCACCGTTGGAGAGGCAAGCGAGCGACCACACACAAACCCACAATTTTTGACTTTTATATAGAGATAAGATAAGATAAGAAGATAGATAGATTTCAAGAACCAATGGACCACTATCAGCACTTGATTTCCATACACCTTTGTTATTTTCCCTTTTCGGGGTTCAATGTGCAGATCAGTATACTCACTGTCCATGCCGTAGCCTGTCAAGATCATGGTGTAGTCGTCTGGGAGACGCTCTCCACGGGATGGGAGGCAAATCAGATTGACCTGCGCACACAAAGACACACACACACGCGCGCGCACGTGCGTACACACCCACGGTAGAGTGGTGTTATAAAGGCGCTGGGAACTTCCGATGGTCTCCCTGGTGCTGTAACGCTGTCACCTGAGCAATGGCCAGTCCTTTAAGGAAATCGTTTAAATGTGCACACAATAACGAGGTTTTTATTTGATTTTTGTTTTTACTGTGTCATTCACCACGAGTGAACGATGAACGCAGCCCTGCGACAAATCACGCGTGCCGTCAGTGTTTACTGTGTGTGTGGGGTATGAGCTGTGGCTCGGACATTGGTGAGCCGAGTTAGATTCCTGGCCACGTCTAACGTCGGCGGAGATTACACGAATTGATTCCGGGCCTCTCCTCGGTCGGAATTAGCCTCAAAATAGTAGTTCGTGAGGTCTGTAAACATCAGCACTGTGGGTGTGGTGCTAGTTGGCCCAATAGTCTATACGAGCTGTATGGAGGATCTCTGTCTTTGTACTATAGGACACACGTGTCTAACAAATTAATGTGGGGAAAGTTTCAGTTGTTATCTCTTTGCCGCAAGTTTCACTGCATGAAATTCATGCAGCTTTATGGGCAGACAGCTCTAGTGACAAAATACCTCTGCACTGAATTTAATTAATCTCCCGATCATGTCACCTGAAATTGGAGTCTCTGCCTTCCAAAAATAGAGCCTGATCCAACAGAATCCTTTAAAGTGATAATGCTCAAATATTAAGCCACAATTTGAACCTTGCTCTAAGATAAAATAATGGACTTATTTGAAAGAACAAAAGCTCATTTTAAAGTTTCTGGTTTAATTATGAGTGGAATTATATATTTTAACTTCTGTCAGTCCTCGTTTAAACATATTCGATAAAATTAGCATAACCAGGTGTGGTGGCGCACGCCTGTAATATAGCGATTTGGAGGACCGAGATGGTGGATTATGCAAATTTGTGAAACTTTCAAACATGCAGAGAAGTGCTGTAGCCAGGAAATTCTCGCGCAGAAAATGGGTTCGTGAACCATCTGTGCCTAATCTTTGGTTATCCCCTCTTCCTCCGCTTTCCTCCCACATGCAAGACGCTCGTGAAAAAGGAATTGGACAAAGGTGACCAGCTCACTCAGAGGCCATAGTGCTCAGCTGCCACTGTTGAGGTCCTGGGTTCGAATTCACATCCAAGGAGCCGCCTGTAATTAAACTGGGTTCTCAAGTCGAGTGAGTAGATGGTCTCATTCCGGTCATCAATGACTTCACACACACACAAATATCATCACGTTTAATCTGGTTCTACATTGCAAATTAGACATTATATTGACGCTCAATAAAGGTAATTAGGCTTGAGCAGGACACATCACTGACAGAGATCATGGCCAGAGGTCGAGGCTAGGGCTGGAGTGGCAACCAAAGGCAGGAGCTTCGTCTGAGTGGATGTCTGCCATGGAGATGAATGAAATCAGATTGTGCGTATGCGCTGGACACATCGTCACATCTCAAAAGCATGAGACATGGCAAGAGCATGGGGAGGCTGGTAATATATTATTATAGCTTACTGTCAATGTTTCCATTTTAAGGCAACCTCAATGATGAATGTGATCATCGATATTTATTCGCGTCTGTGCAACACCGCCAAAATGTTGTTCTACAGAAATAAATAAAAAAGAGTTGCACCCCCCTCCCCCTCTACACACACACGCGTTGCCCCCCACACCCGAGCAAAGCCAGCGCAGCACGCTCGTACAACCACAGCGGAGACCCTCGGAGTGCGAAGCTTCTCTTTAAACACATCCCCCGGCGAATTCACATTCCTCAATCGCCTCCTTTTCCCCAACGCCGCCTATCAAAGGCGCCCATTATTGGGATCCGCGACCGCGCATGCCGAGCGCGATCATCGACGGCCGCCGCCATCTCTCCCGACGACGCCTTGAACACGACGGCTGCGCCGAGCCAAGTGCATTGGCAGCCAATTCTGGCTGCAGCGTTTCAGCATTTTGAATGCGAAGTGCTCGACTGAGTAAAGCTCTGGCTAGGGTAGAGAGGGCTGCCGTTGAGCGAATTCGCTGTTTCGCGTGCGGCGAGTGTCGCGGTGTGCTTAGTGTGTTGGTGCGGGTTGTAAAGGAGGGCAGGTGTGCCCCCCCCCCTACCCCACCGTCCCTGCCCCCCTTCCCCTCGTCTCCCCCTAGCATCAAAACGCCACGTTCCCGAACCCTGCCCCCTACGTGAGTAGGGCAGTGAGCCCAACCACCTTCCATCTCTCCCCTTCCCTGTGGGCACTCCACGTCGCTCGTGCTTTCAACCGGGCTCTTATTTATTAAATAAATACAAATTCAAAAGGGAAGGTGGTTGGCCAGGGCGAAGCGCGTGTGTAAGAATTATCGTTAATAATCGACTGTTGCCATTATTGTAGTTGTTGTCCAGATTTTTAGCGATAATCTGGAAAACCCGAGTTTCATTCCCGGCCATAGCTACCACGGGTGGTGAGTGGTACCTTAGCCACCGCTCCCACCACACGCCACTTAACTAATATGCTCTGATCAGTGTGGTGAACAATGGCTAAAATCATGATCTATCCATTCGGGCTACACAATTGAAGAGTACATGGCAGATAACTTGCAAAGTTGAGTGTTCAAATTCTGGTCGGAGGTGAACTCAGCCCTTAATGCCGAGAGGAGTTCGAAAGATGCGAATCGCTTTGTGTCAATAGTTATTGCCCTGTCTCAGGACCATTACCTGCACCACAGAAATACGGACTATCCACTGCACTGGCTCAGGGCTGTATATGCTGTAAATATATATACACAAACGTGTCTACCACAGGCGTCGAAATATGTCCCTATGCTTAAGTTGAATGGGAAAACAATATTTCACTTCGTGTTGTTTCATCGACGTTGATGTTTCGGGATATAGCGCGAGATACCGCACGAGATATTGGCAGCGGCATAGGGGCCGTCCATAAATGACGTCACGCGATTTTGGACGATTTTTGACCCCCCCCGCCCCTTCGTCACACGACGTCACAAAAAGTCTGACCCCCCCCCCTCAAATATGACGTCACAAAGCCCTGCCCTGCCCCCCCCCCCAAAAAAAAACATGCTTCAAATCGCTTTAAATGATTGTCATTGTAGTGCGTATTTAATGCGGCACTACACTCTGATGTTGTAGGAGAAAACATTTATAAAAAATCCTATTTAATTAAGTATAACGTGTTGTCTATATTTATTTAAAGTTGCTCATTTTGATGTGACGTCACATTTCTCAACCCCCCCCCCCCCTCGTCACACATCGTCACAAATGTCTGACCCCCCCCCCCTTAAGGTGCGTGACGTCATTTATGGACAGCCCCATAGTCATCTGTGTTGGATTAGCATCTTGGTAAGCAAACGGATTTATTTTTATGGCGAGTGAGCAGGTGGCAACGTATAGTGTGAAGCTCAAGACTGCAGCGTGGAATAATATAAGATGTTAAACGGCATTTAAACGAACACCCAAGTACTTAGCAAGTTCAAGCCTCCTAATCTCTTGTAGAGCCGATGAAAGTTGATCGCAGGAGCTATCGGTCGCAGGAAATGTGCTAAATCGTGGCTTTCAGCTGTTGCAGAGACGTCGGTGAATTTCTCGTTTAGCAACCTGCTGATTAGATACTCATATTGGCATGTAAAAATAAATCATGATTTTGTTTTTTAGGCAACGATGACCAGGCTAAGACCATCTAAATTATGCCATACGAGAACTTTATTTTAATTAAGTGCAGAAGTTGTGGATTTCAGCACCTCTGACTTGTGCCAGCGACTCGCTGCATGAATTCCATGCACGTTGTACATAATAATTGTATGATGATGATGATTATTATTATTATTAAACACAGGACCTTAGCAAAGCTGCATCGGTGCTCTGACACGCGCACACATCCGGCCCATCACGAGCCAACCTTTGCTACGTCGGTCAAAAAAAATAAGAGCGTAGCACATTTCTTTCAGTCGCAGTTCCTCTCGGCAGGAAGTCCGGTGTCACAACACGACCGATCATTCGGGGGGGCGGGGGGGGAGGCTTCCGTAGTTCACGCGATGAGAACCATGACCCACTTTCTCGGTGCAGGCAACGATGCTCTTTTCTTCTCTCTATGTTTCTTTTTCGCGAGCGACACCGCTCGCTTATTTCCGAGAAGAGCCGTGAGTACAACCGCCGCGGCCTCTTGGGAAGCGGACAATAGGTGCTTGTGTCGAGCCGGCGAGGATTGACAGTGGCTCCGAATAGAGCGTGCCAAGAAGCCCAATAACAGCACTTAAATTCCGAGCTGTCAAAAAAAAAACGGTAAAAAAAATATATATATTGACCTCTGCGCACACAGAAGTGTGGCGAAATTTTTACGCTCGCACTTAAGTGTGGCCGTGGTGGCGCATATCAAAGTCGAAGCTAAGGCTCAGTGTGGATTT
Source organism: Lethenteron reissneri (assembly GCF_015708825.2). Taxonomy (NCBI): domain Eukaryota; kingdom Metazoa; phylum Chordata; class Hyperoartia; order Petromyzontiformes; family Petromyzontidae; genus Lethenteron; species Lethenteron reissneri. The sequence goes on from NC_083787.1 coordinate 3,670,862, forward strand.
TGGCCCATCGCATTGAGTGGGGCTTTGTGTGCATAACATCTTGTTTAATTCGCGATTGTTTGCGTTTTCCTATCACAGCAGTGAGATCATATTTGTTTGTATGTCTACGGAGCATTAATTGATATTTGTTCTGTACACTCACACAGCATTAATGAGCATGTGTGTGTCCAAGTAGCATAAATTAATTAAGAACTTACTGCATGTCGTGCGTTTGCACAGCGTTAATTAATGCATCGTGGTTGGTTGAAGATCCATACGGCATTAATGAATGGATAGAATGCATTTCTGCTTGTTTACACACCAGTAATTAATTAATAGATGTCCGTGTGCCCATGGGATATTCGTCAATTGATATGTTTGTGCGGCACTATTGTTAACAGCAATGATGTTCGCCGTGATGTTGAAGGAATATCGTGTGCGCGCACAAACTACGCTCTAGGTTGTGCTCCGTAGCTCTCCGATGGGTACCAATGGGTTGTGCCGCTTGTCATTCGGCATGATGTCCGACACGTCACTCCACCTGCTGGGAGATCCTGAAAGAGCTTCCAGCACATGCAGCGAAACGTCGGCCATCACGCCAAACAACACGCGGCACACCGTGAAAGCGCATCAGAGAGATGTGCACCCGTGTGCGCAAGTGAATGTAGACGACCAGTCCTTCGTGTCCCTGAATCATTAGCAGCGGTCTAAGGCAAAACACTTCATTCTGAGAGTCCAATGCAAGATACTGATCCATACATTTTTGAGAAACCCACCCGACATGTTTTTCTCCAGGCATTCGTCTCAGAAGGCCACGTAAATAAACAGATTAAATCAGCTAGCCTGACAGACTGCTGGTGCAAGTGCTATTAATGAGCAGCTTCTTAAGGCCTGCACAGTGCATAATACAGTGGACCGAGGCGAATATCACACCCACCTGCCTTTGTCTCCCCAGCGCTGATGTTGTACATGCACCAGGTACGTGTTTAAGTCTGTAACTTATATTTTATATGATTGGGTAAGGCCCACTGAGCTATAGAGCTCTATTTCAGATGATATCTTGACAACGTGGCTTGTCGCCTGGAAATTTACAGCAGCCAAGTCCTCTAAGCGCGTGATGGTGATGCTCATTGTGGAGGGGAAAACCGGAGGGCCCGGAAATAAATCCACTCGACCACGGGGAGAGAGACATGCAAATTCCAAATATACAGCAGGCGTGAGGGTCGAGATCGATCCCACGACCTACTCCATACCAGGCGAGGGAGTTACCATCTTGCCCAAAACTAACCAAAGAAGGCACAGGGACCGGTTAATATACCACCTTCCAATGATGTTATCCATGGCCAGAGACCAAATCCAGGTCACCAACATCCAACAACAACGCATAAACCATCAAGTAGTTCATGCGTGCAGGGATGAGCACATCTTCTGTGCAGCTAGTGTTGGGACAAGTGTTGTAAGTGAGCATCTATGAAGATGTCTACGGTGAATGAGAGGGTGGTGTGACCAGCACTAGTGCACCAAGTACTCATTTAAGGTTGAGCTGACCTCGGAGGGGCCCACTGCGGTAAGCAGTGGTCACGCAAGACGGCTGCTTGCGTTGTAGCCGAAACGTCGTGAGAATTATTTTATTTTATTATGTTTTATTTTTATTATTTTATTACTTCCCTTCTACGTGACTTTACCGAAAGAACCAAGAAGACTGTGCTGCTGTTCCCTGTGCACACACAAATACACAAAGATGCAGATCCCCCCTATAGCCTTAACAGACTGTTGTGGAAAGTCCTGTTAGCAACTCCGTATGAAGGCCATCATAGCACATGACGGGGTGGCATGGCGAGCACCACGCCTTAACAAACGTTGCGGTCCCCAATGGCGATGTTCGCACATGCACAACTTATTTACGGCTGAATCGACGTAGGGGAGCCTCAGATTTGATGTTCACCATTGATGGTGACCGTGAGCGGGAATCGAACTCCGGTTGTTTAGGCTTCCGAGCGCACAGCGATAACCGCTCCAGCCACCGCTCCACGCACAATCATCACAAACACTCACACACGTGGGGCTTAATGGGTCATATCCCTTTGTCGTTTGCTGTGCAATGATTGATCAGAGTTATTCTCCGTTTGGGGGAAATGGGTGGGCTCTTCAAAGCAACAATGGATTTAGCAGGTGTTGCTAAATGAGTTAATAGACTGTATGAATTAACCGGTGGATTGAAGTTAGCATTAAGTGTATCTCATGCAGTCACATTGATTCGCACAGGAGCTCGGGATAATCTTGAATGGCGTGTATTTTCCCTTTCTCTCACAAAACGGTGAAAATCCGCCTGTTGTCTGTTATTTGTGTAATTATGAATGCAAATACGTACGTATGTACTCGTGTGCCTGTGTGCGCGTTGTGTGTTGAGGGGAGCGGTGGTGCAGCAGTTAGCGCTACGCTGCGCTACGAACCCGGCGTCCCGAGTTCGATTCCCGCTCACGGCCAACACCGGTGACGATTATCTGAACCGGTCCTGGGCCTCCCCTAGGTCGACTCAGCCTCAAATGAGTACCTGGTGCGGTGTGTAAACATCGCCACTAGGGAGACATTGGCGGCCGGGCGTGGTGCTGGCCACCTACCCCCTCGTGTGCCGTTCCGGCCTTCATAGGCGCTCGCTAACAGCACTTGCCCCTACACGGGGGATCTTTGTTGCGTGTTGAGAGCGGTAATAAATGAAATGGTTCCTGGGCCTCCAGCTCGGTCGACTTAGCCTCCATGAGTACCTGGTGCGGAGCATTAACATCAGCACTGGGTCGACGAAGGTGACCACATGTGCGGTGCTGGACACGCAACCCCCTTTGCGAGCCGTGCCGCCCTCAAATACACGCTCGCTTTACGAGACTTTCTTCCAACAGCCCGTGTCGGCCATCTGTGGTTGATCTTTTGCTGATCACACTGAGCGGGGAACGGTGGTGCAGTGGCTATGAATCCAGCAATTGGCACTCAATTCCCGACCATCAGTGGCACGTGATAGAAGAGCAGGTTCTGGCCCTCCACTCGGTTGACAGAGCCTTAAATGAGTACACGGTACGTGCATTGAATCGCGCGTACGAGAGAATTGATCATTTTTGAGAATCTGTGTCTCGTGCGCGTAATGAGGTCACGTGACCCCATGTGGTCACCAGAAGTTGCTCTATTCACCAAACTATAGAAAAAGAATGGATTCTGAATCAAATTGCAACACTGGATTATGACATATCATCAAACCTCGGGGTCAGGGGCAATCATTATAGGCGTAATATGCCCTGTTAACAAGTGATGAATGCAACTGGTTTGTGACTCCACTAGGTTGACTGAGCGTAACACAAGCGCGCACTGGTTCGCAGCACACTGTGATAACGACTGCGCCACCCCGTGGTGCCCTTATAAAACTCAACGTTTAACCTACTCACGCCGGCTTATGCCCGCCCTCACAGTCGGGCATATTTGCGGAATACACCACGCCGCCGCTGACCATGGCCATTGACCGAGCAACCCAACGTTCCTACCAGCTCCCTCCGCAGGAATGTGTTTAAGAGGGGTGGAGCAGAAGAAGAGCGGCTCGCGCGCTGCGCTATATGCCACTTTGCGAGACTTCGATTCCTGGCCACGGCTAACATCAGTGGCAAAGTACTATCGCAACTGCTGATGCCCTCCACGTCACTGACACATACCAGCTGAGCGTGATGAAGTGTGATGAAAGTAAAAACAGAATCCACATGACTGACGTGGCATGGGGAGACCTCTGCATGTATATCCGGCATGCGATTATATAACTCAATCTTGATTTGAAGCTTTCGTGACTCTCCACAGGAGGAATGTGTTTTCCATCAGGCTGTGGAGCAGGACCGGATTAAGGTTCTTGATGAAGGTTCTTGGAGGCCCTAAGCACTTCTGTTTCGTGAGCCGTCAGTTATAACTTTCTGCGGTTGGTACTGCTGCTTACCCCATGTTAAGACCCTTGCACTGCTCTCTTGAGAATGAGATGGTGCGAAAAGCCCCATTTGAAGATGTTATTGCTAATTTTGCAATGAAAATATCGCGAATAATTAATCTCCGGTGTTCATTTCATTTTTATAAACGATTGACTCTGCGTCTTTGTATATACACCGTGCCTATCCTTGCTATGTGAATACATTTATTGAAGAATAAATCTTGGTTAAAAAATGTTTTATCATCAAACAAAAAAAAAGTAGTCAAAATTCGTTTCCGTAGGCCCGAGGCACAGTGCCTACTGCGGCTATTGGATAATATGGCCCTGCTGTGGAGGCAAAGGGAACTTTCTATTTGGCATTGCAGTTGGGTAAGGGAGGTGTAATAGGGAAGTTAGTTTCGTGTGAGAGCATGTACCGCGTAATGCCGGCGGTGGAATAAATCAAAGAGTTGTATTCTGTTATCGTGGCTTTAAAGTTGAGAGGAAACGCCTTCCTTCAAGAAGGAAGACCGCTTTATTTATCTTAAAGAATAAGAAGACTTGGCTGAGAACAAGCGAACAGAGCCAAGGCTGCAGAGACACATGCAGTTGGGGCAGAAAGGCAAGGGCCTGCACGACAAAAAAACGGGTGCGTGCGCGTGACTGTTAAATCACCTATCTTACTAATTCAGCTCCAGAGGGAGAATAATTTCGTGTATTTAATCATCTGAACAGGTCCGGTAACATTGATATCACACGAGCGTGTAACGAAGCCCCCCCCCCCCCCCACTTGCCCCCGAACCTGCCCCCCCCCACCTGCCACCCCCCCCCCCCCCACTAGCCCCCCCATCTCTCCTCTAACACCAATTATTTTTTAGTTTTACAAAAATATCAGCGTTCATTAATCTCTGGTTGCTGAGATTCTGAGTAGATATATAAGGCAGTAACGATTCTTTAGACCGCCCCCCCCCCGGCTTCTGTTAAATTTCACCCCTTTTAACCAGAATTCCCAGGGGGGGGGGGGGGTGTGGGCGACTGGGAGGCGGGGTGGGCGTCTCTCCACCTGCCAGGCATCCTCCCTACATCCTCCCTCTGAGTGCGACCAATTAAAATGGAGGCTCAGGTTGTTTCAAACGCAGTCACTCGCCCGAGTTCAAGTGCACTCATAACACATGCCAAAAAAACCTAAGTAAATCCAGATTAAAGCGGTGCGGGTGGCGGGAAATCATATCAGACTTCCTGTTAAAGAAATACTTTAAGGCAAGCTATTTAAAAAATGTTATTCTACAGTACAGGTAATTCTATTATACAAATTCCATGTGGTTTCCGCCTTATTTGAAGACTTATTTTTTAATCCAACAGCGTTTCACAAGGCGTATATGTTTTATTTCAGTTTTAATTAATGAATCCATCGCAATATGCGATTACAAAATATATCATCGGACGTGAGGCTGCTTCCTTTAACTCATCCCACGTTTTAAAACGGAACATAATCTAATAAATCGTGGGTTTTCTCATTTACTTGATATAGCAAGCGTGCTGTGACGGTTCCACCTGAAGACGGAAGCTTGTGTTGCCTCCGGAACGTCGTGATTTTTATTTTACTTTTATTAATTTTAATTTTTTTACCTACGTGACTTTACCGAAAAAAACCTAAAAATATGAAAATCACGAGCCATGCCGTAACATTCAGGAATACGACCGAGCATTAACCCTTGATTATATGCCCCCCCCCCCCTCTGCCACTCATTCTAACGAATGACAGTGATGGCTCAACATCACCGGCTGTGACTGGCGAACATTCAACAAGACCAACCCCGACACCCAACACACACAGCCCGATGGGCCTACACCCTGGCCAAGGGTCCCTCCCTCCATTCCGTGGCCCCGCGGGAAGTCCTTCTTACACCCGATTTAAAAAAAAACACACAGCACCATCCCCTTGACTCGGCCTACACCGTGAGTCTCATCGCACAGGAGAGGACGTGATCCGGGGAGATGGAGTGACGAAATCAGCTCGTGCGCAGTTGCTCGTTGTCCTCGTGCAATCGGACGATCGTGAGATACGGTGACGGCTTGGGACAGCCTTCATCCAGCAGTGGATTGATCATGGCTGCGGTTGCTGCTGCTGCTGCTGCTGCTGATGATGATGGTGATGATGATGGTGGTGATGAAGGAAAACCAGGGCCATCCTTTGCATAATAATTCACTTGCGCACGTGCCGTAAGCACTACCCACCCCCCCGCCACCGTGAGCTGGTTGGGGAGTCGTGTCCGGAGCGTACCATTAACCACGGGTGGCCGGCGAAGGGGGGGTTGGTGTGAGCGGGTGGAGCGTTACATTACCCGATGAGGGGGGTGAAGTGCGGAGGGGGGTGGGTGGGTGCGTCATTGGCATTGCAGACCATGCCTGTGGAGCTCATCATCTGCCACTGGCGTGTTTGCACGAGCGTGTTTGAACGGGAGCTGCCCAGCTTTGCTGGATGTATCTGAATCAGATTGCTTGGCTTTAATTTAGCTTATACAGCATAGACTTAACCTTTAAAAATGTCTGTTACAACAGGCTGTCCTTTAGGCACACGCACACACACACTCACTCACGCTCAATAAGGATCTTTTTTTCGACTTTCTGCCTGTGGGGCGGGCGGGTAAAATATATCCTTTGTGATCCAGGCGTGGAATTACATTTATCCTGGATGAATTTGAAATTAATTTCATGACATTGGTATTTGAACATTTGGCGCAAGCACATGCGCGAACCGGATGCAACATTTAAAACATAAAACAGGAATTATTTGCGTATTTCTGAAACGTATTTTTCGCGTCAAATTTCAGCGCTGCTTTGCGGTAATTTCAGAGCGCAATCCCTGCTCGTAAATTATCTTAATTAGGCACCCTAAGCGTCGTAAATTCGGCCAGACTTGCGTAAGCTGGGGCCACTTTTAACGAGCGGCATTAACGCAACGTCGGCATTAATGGAATTTAGTTTCACACGAATCGCACACATACCTTTAGAGGCGGCATGATAAAATAAAAAAAAACATATCCACCATCGCGAGTTTTTATTGAATAAAAAGCAGAGGCAATGTTTGGTGTCAAACTTTCTGGAATACAAATTAACGTATGATGCCCCCAATATGTGCAAGCACAGCGCATTGTTCAATTGTAGGAACCACCTTGAAGAAAATTCAATATTTCGATACGAATCAAAAATATGCGCATTAAGTTGCAAAACCTAATGGCATGCTGTGCTAATTCTGGCAAACGAGCGAGCCATCAGCTAAGTTTCGTGCACTTAAAATATCCCAAGTTGTTATGTGCCGGTGTCAAAACCAAATTTGTAAAGATACAATACAGCTTTAAATTAATACCAACATCCCTTGATTAATATTTCCTGCTGATTATTAATATTCCCAGCGCGGCACTGTCAGGGTATAACCTTCTGCGTAGAAAATGCTACAGGGCAGTTAATATCTTCATTTCGCTCACTGGTCCTCAAATTTAACCAGGCTAGAGCACGGAGTTTATTTTTTCGTAAGATATACTACACCTCCATGTCCGCAGCTATCATTAAATGTGTTGCATTTTATGCATAGCCCTTTATTAATCCGTTGCTGGTTGAAGGCTTCCCTATACCTTTCAATCATGGGTGTTTGTTATCCCATACTTCACCATTCTGGTCAGCGGGGCTTCAGGCTTAAGCGTGGGTTCAAGGAGGGAAACGATTTTCCTGAGCTCAGCCCTGGACAGCTCCAGCTGATATTAATCCCCTGCTGGTCTGTCTAGGTTTGCTGAAGGAAAAGCCCAGACCGGTACAGATGTCACTCGCCACTGGTGTTCGCCGCGGCCAGAAATCTAATTCGTGTGGCCGGTGTTCATACCACATATCACTGCGCCGAAACTCGTCGTCGACTTTCACCCGTGGGTATTTCTCACAATTGGGGATTCGAGTTGAAGCATTTCGTAAACCACGTTAGCATTGCCGAACTCTCGTGGAGTACACTGTACAGGGCTAGAGTTACGGGATTATAATAATCTGCACATAATGACACGCTTTCACAGACGATGGCCGCACGCGAACTTTAACCTCCAATTCACAGCTGTCTGTGTGCGTTTTTTGTGCTCCGTGCGGAAGAAGAAGCAGCAACCAAGTAGCTAAAGGGGTCGCAAGATGTAGCAGGTTACCGCTGAGAATCCTAGGTTCGAATCTGGCACACTGGCTTCTCAGAGGTATTGAGTTGGTGGTCTCGGCGTGGTTGCTAATTAATCACGCAAAAAAGTATTGTTTTTTTCACTTAATTTGGCAAAATTACACGTGAAAAAAATACACATTAATCGAGCTGTCATGTGAAGATTATTCCTCTCATTGCAGGGGAGTCTCACTGATCTGCGAGAGTTTTCTATGAAATCCTCTTTTATAATATAATGTAAATAGCAAGATTGATTTTTGGTATTTTACCCGTAATTTTAGTTTTTTACCAGGCACTTGTAAGTGGAAATTGAACCGTCGACTTCAAGCAAAATCGGTTTGGTGTAAAGTGCACCGCAACCCGCACATTTGAGTAGCACAGTTGGCTACGTACGGTGCGAAAGAAGTTCAACATACACACATGCAACCGGCATGCCAACAAAGCTTGCAGCAGCAGCAGAGCTGGGCTATCCAATTAATTAAATAAGCTCTTGCTCTACGAATTAATCATCAGGATCGATATCTCAATTCATTATAAAACGTTTGTAAAAAGTATTACACCTCTGCTCACATGTGTGTCGTTAGATGAAAGGGCCTGGAGAGTCTTCGACATCACAGTGAGGCGGAGCTTGTAAGGGATTTCCAGCCTTCAGGAGGCGTGATATCGATGCGAGACCACCATTTGTTTTTGTAAATCAATACGAGCCCAGCACAATGCACAGATCACGATACAGGGGCCACCTATTTTAAATGGGCTACAGTAATCAATTAACATAAACATGTTTTAATTACAATATTTACATTTGATCAACTTAACAGACCAATCTAACGCAGGTTTTTGTTGGGTTATATCGCATATATATATATATAAAATCGCAAATCTGTCTGTCTGTCTGTGTGTGTGTCTATGTGGCCGGACCATACGCAGTTTCATTGGACGGCGGTTGCCCCTGGCAACGGGTAGCGACGCATTCGCTGCGGGGTGGACGCCATTTTTAATTCCCATTAAAAATATGCGCACGCATTAACACGCGACTCTGAGGTAAATTCATCAAAGTTTCACGTCCTCTTCACTCCCCCCCCACCACAATGTGTGCAATTACTATTATAGGGTCGGTAGATAATACAATTATAGCGATTAGACAGTATTATTGTAGCGCGGGGGGGGGGGGGTACCGGACCCAGTACCCAGCCTCAGCCGGGTGGGCAATCTAGGCGAGGCCGGAGGCTCTGCACGGTACTAGGCCTCGACACCCACCACGCGACTCTGAGGTAAATTCATCAAAGTTTCACGTCCTCTTCACTCCCCCCCACCCCAATGTGTGCAATTACTATTATAGGGTCGGTAGATAATAAAATTATAGCGATTAGACAGTATTATTGTAGCGCGGGGGGGGGGGGGGGGAATGGCACCCGTACCCAGCCTCAGCCGGGTGGGCAATTTAGGCGAGGCCGGAGGCTCTGCACGGTACTAGGCCTCGACACCCCACCACACTATAGGCCGTACATATTACTGCACAGCAGCCGAGGAGATCGTGGCTGGGGGGGGGGGCAGGGGTAGCAGCCCATCTGTGTATATATGTAAGGTTATTAAGAAATATATTTTTCACCCGGGCAACGCCGGGTACTCTTATGCTAGTAAATATATAAATACGTAGTTAAACCCATCACCACCCGATACAGCCAATTAGTAAGGGTTGTCACGTAAACAGAACATGACAATTCGTTATTAGTACAGCACACCGGTGTGTTGGAGAGCAAAGCCACAACATTTACAATCTGAAGTACGATATTTCTCTAGTAATTACAACTAGCTTCATCCGGCGACAAACAGATTTGTGGAGAAATCCTTCTGATTCGTTCCTGAAATAGAGGGGTAGATGTTCAGACATCTCTTGTGAGCCCTTCTTGAGCAAAGTGGGGGGGGGGGGGGGGGGGGGGGGGGTGTTAGTGAATGTTTATAAATGGAAATGCTGACTTTCGTGACTGCAGGAATTCATATTCTTTGGGTCTTTCAGTAAAGTCACGTAGATAGGTTCAAAGAAAATAACAAAAAACTACGACGTTTCGATCGCAACACAAGCGGCCGTCATCAGTAAAAGGGGGTTAGCCTCTAACGACAAACCGTTTATAAATGTTTAACATCAACAGGTTAATTTTCTCACATTAACATAGCCACCTCAACGCTTTGCCATTCGAGGCTAACCCCCTTTTCCTTATGACGACCGCTTGTGTTGCAATCGAAACGACGTAGTTTGTTGTTATTTTCTTCGAACCTATCTACGTGACTTTACCGAAACCCCCAAAGAAAATTGAAATGCTGGTTTAGTTATTTACATGGTTCATATTCTTAGATTTTTTTTCGGTAAAGTCACGTAGGTAAAAATTTTAAATTAATAAAAGTACTTATTAATTTTTTTTTACCTACGTGACTTTACCGAAAAAACCTAAGAATATGAATCCTTGCAGTCACGAAAGCTTCAAATCTAGAAATATTTACATGCTAATCAACGTGCATTACGCGTACGCATTACGTAAGCCCATTGTTTTTTTTCTACCTCCTGTCGATTGCATCCTCGTACCTCCCTCCCGTCGAATGACCCAATACCTGCCAGGGTTGGGAAACAAACAAAAAAAACGCGATCATGGCCACTGAACGAGCGGGCGCGGGCGTGTCGCGAGCCGTCTCACTCGCCTTGTCGTCGAGCCTCGCCGGCTCCCTGGTGCGCAAAAGCGCCAAGTCGTTGGGCACGAAGCCCTCGCCGAGGCCGTACTGCTCGTGCACGTGTAGCCGCTCGACCTGCAGCCACTGCTCGTCGACGCTGTCCCCGAACGCCGCCTCCGCGTCGGCGAGGCCGAGCACGGCGTGGAAGTCGGGCAGGCTGCCGTCGGCGCTGAGCGACGCGCGGGCAAAAGAGGGTCGGGGCGGGCAGAGGCATGCAGAACGACAGGGGTTACGGTGCCCGCTCATTCACTCGGTGCCGGATTATCCCAGTAGCAAAAGTAGCTACATGTATTGTAGCTACGGGCCCCGGCACTTTCAAGGGCCCCGCGCTAAATGCTTTCAAGCTATCAATATTCGATCAAGTGATTCTGCACTTGCTCTGTTACTATAGTACTATACTGCCTTCAACTTTTATGAACGACTGGGTGGTTAAGGTTAGCGATTTGTCGTATTATATGTCTGTATAGCAAATTTAAAAAATTACAATTACTTTACTGTGCAAGTTAAACATTAGCATTTTATACTTTCGTGTTTTATTCTATTTAGGGCCCCTTTATAACATGTGCTACAGGCCCCAGACTCGCTTAATCCGGCACTGCAAGAGGGTCGACGGCCGCCCAGCCGGGCGGGCAGAGGGCGGGCGACAGGGGTTAGGTGAGGCGTTACGGTACCCACTCCATGCACGTCTTGCTTAGTTCAGTCCCGTGTCACTGACACGCGGGGCAAGCCGGTGACTCCACTTTTCGCAGTCATCACTCAAGAGCTCCTCTACGTCACATGACGCACCTTGCTGATCTCGTCAAGACGGCTTTTGCCCGGCCGTCGAACAAAGACGGCGGTCACCGCATCGCGCGCGTTCAGGTGCGCTTCTGTGGCCGTCTGGAACGCTCTTCCTTCCGATGTAAGGAAAGCACTGGAGCTAATGCACTTTTAAATCTAGATAGAAAACTAATTTCTTTGGAACTGATTTTAGCGTTTAGTTTGTTGTCCTTCCCGCGCGCCTCCGATGAGCACGGTTGGCTACGTACGGTGCGAAAGAAGTTCAACATACGCACGTGCATGTAACACCGTCGATGCTACGTCTTTCTGCACTGCTTGGGTCGAGCTCATCAGTTCATCAGCATTAGGAAGGAGGTGGATTGTTTCGTGCTTGTTTCCGCTAAACTTTTTATTGCGTCCTGATCGATCGTGAAAGCCTTGGGAGAGAGACGTAGAGTGTGTGTCGACCATGGTTCACGGTTCACCATGACAAAGATTTGTTGCAGTGCCTGCGAGCTACTGCGGCAAGCAGGACTCACTTAAAGCGGACGGAGTATTTTCTTAGCTACCTTAATGCGCTGCAAGCTTTATAGCTGTTTGCATGTTGCCCAGAGTGCATCTCGATTCACTGAACAGCGCTGTTTGCATCGCTGTAACCAAATGTTAACGTGCTGCTGCTACTGCTGCTGAAGTGGGGGTTTCATATCTGAGCTAATTATATCCGTTCGCGTTGCTTTGTTGCAATGTAAGTCTTTTAAATGTAGAACGCTGCAATGCCGAATGTCAAAATATTCGTAAGTCCCTTCTCAAAATTGTTCACGCCAATATATTCAATTTTTATTATTTTATTACTTCCCTTCTACGTGACTTTACCGAAAGAACCAAGAAGATGATCTCAAGACTTAGTCAGGGATTCATGAGTAAAATAAAAGACACTTATTTAATTTGATTGTATTTTTCGAGTACAATAGCCCTGGTCATAATCTGCGTATGACTTGAGTTCTTAAAATACGAAATAAAATGCCATATAATGCTTCAAATAAAGTGCTTTGCCTTGAATATATAAGTGATTATGATCACGGTCCTTTGTCAGGGTGCCACGGTGGTGAGATGTTAACTACCTCGCCTGGTATGCAGGAGGTCTTGGGTTTGATCCCAACCCTTACGCCGGTATATTTGGAGTTTGCATATTCTCCCCGTGATCGTGCGGTTTTTCTCCGGGTCCTCCAGTTTCTCCCTCCACATTTAGAATCAACATCGTGCCTTTAGAGTATTTGGTTGCTATAAATGTCCAAACGAAAGGCCCACTTCGTTGACCTATCATTTGTGATCAGGTCGCTACTGAAAAAGAGCTATATTGCTCAAATTGTCCTTACGGCTAAAATAAAATAAAGTTTAGTTTTATAGTTAAGCTACTTTTGGATAATCACCTCTTCGTGCTTTGTCGGTCAACGCTGATGGGTAAAGGGAGATTGTTAATTCAGTTATTACTCATCACTCATGATAGCCACAGTCAAGATTCTGACTTAGGTGTGCCGGGTCCATAGTACACCACTCCGCCGTCATCCCCCCTGCATGTATTGGATAAGATCAAATAAGAATTTGCAATTCTGAAATATTTAGCATCACAAATTTCAGTTCTTAACCATTTTTCCACTTGAAACCCAGAATGTAAATGCAAACTTCAACCTTTTGTGTGTATATTTCTTTTTTCTCACAGACAGTGAGGAACTCCTTTTATGTCAAATCAAAACACAAGGGCATGAGAGAGCTATTAAGTCAATAGAATAGTGTTACACTCGTGCACCTGCCATTCTAAAGGAAATGTTCAAAGCCTAATTTGATTGACACTTTGATGGAAACTTAGTTTGTACTACAGTCAGCATTTTATTTGAGTTTAAAGCCTCGGACCAAATTGACGCTAAATTGTTGCAGCAGGCGAAGCGATGTGAGCTGTGCAAATCCGGGATTATGATTGACTCCATCCCAACACCACAAGGCTCCTCGGGCCTCGGTGACACGTGGGAGGCACGTGACCCTCTCAGCGCCCCTCTGCCAATTCATTGCCGCAGTAATTTGAAAAGCAGTAGATTCTCACAAACGATTACTCGATCGCGTCGAGTGAAATCGTTCCGTACGCCTCTGACGCACTCATTGAATCGTCTGGGTGGTGTATCGCTCAGGATGACCGCTGCAAAGTATGATCTTGAGTTTTGGTTACAGTGTGCTAATGTTTAAATGTACATTGAACATTTTTGATATTCCTACCGATACTCCTGCTGTAATGGAGTGACTTATGCTGCCAGCTATGGCTGCAAAGTTTGGTCGTGCATGTTATGTCTCTCGTGTATTGTTAAATTTGAATCACAGTTCCTATGATCACTGTTACATTGTTTTTATAGCTCTATTTTGGTGATTTCGGAAACGTTTTGGTTTAGCCATATGTGTTTCTTGTAGTACAGAGTTAGACTGGTAACTTTAATATAAATTGTCTTATGGTTGTTATTGTTTGACTCGCATCCCACTGGGATTTTTGCACACAGCGTTGATATACGGTGCTTTATTCTGGAAGATTTTGCATGTTTTTTTCCTGGATTTTTCTGTTGCGCATAGTCACTTTAGGATGTTTCTTGTTCATGTTTTTGTTTGTTGCGGTTGCACCCGATTCAAGAGCAGCATGGCTCACAGGGCTATACCAAATACATGACCTGAACTGAATTGGTTATTTCGGAGCCGTGCGAAATATATATATAGTCACAATAAGACTGTGTCTAAACGATAGACAGTAAAGTGATGCAGACCCCTTGTGTTACGGAGCAGAGAAGCAGTCTAGATAGGAAAGATGCCGCAGATGAAACAGCACAATCGGGGCAGAAAAAGACAGGTCCACAAGAATCAATTCTCGAGTTGAATTGTAACCCTGAATCATGACAATGAAATTGGTGTGGGTGTGAACCATTACATGCCAAGTCGATCTCGTGATCAATTAATGATGCCGTATGCTATGTCACACCACATATACACCTGCCACACTAATTAATTCAATACATTGATCAAATTCATTTGCATTCATTCTATAAACGCAACATACCCGAGGCAGCGACGCGACTGCTAAGTTCACGCGGTGTGACACCGTCTCTCGCAAGCGTCCCACCTATTATGTGTAATGAGTCTCACAGAGCAATCACGTTTATTTCTCGTGTGCAGTAATTAACAACAACAACAAGAGTCAGCCCCATTTGTCAATCCAATTCTAAAAGGCCTGCCCAAGCTGCATCAGTCATGATGGCGGGTGGGGGGGTGGGTTGCGTTTTTGAAGAGGAGGAGGAAGGGGGGGGCTAAGGATCGGGTCAGATATCACGAACCAATAATGATAGCCGTGGTCAGGAGTCAAACTCAGGTTTGTTGAGTCCACCGAGCAGTGCATTGACCGCCACGCCACGAGCCCCCCCCCCCCCTTCACACGTAACATGCACACAGACGTACGGACTGAACTCCTGTTAAAGTGCAAGCGCAGTGGCAACTTCGGCTGTCCAGGCTGTCCGTCCACCCTCCATCTCTACTCGCATTCATTGCCGCTGTCTAAAGAGACTCACGGAGTCTCACAGCAACTATGCCACGCGTGCTAGGCGATCTATTCATATGAAAGTTATTGGCCTACGTCTGACATATGGTGGGTGGTGGTGGTGGACACCAATAGGTCAGACAGGCAACGCTCGGGTGAACACGGCACGGTTTAATTTGAGCCGACGGTCGCTCAGCGTTCGTGACCACCGCTCCAGGTCAGGAGAGGGAAGTGACCCGTTCCAGGTCTTTAATGGTCCCACGGACTCGTGTGGCAGACATATTAGAGAGAGAGAGAGAGTGTGTGTGTGTGTGATTGAAGAGAGGAGGTCTCCTCGTGACACTGAGGACCCATTAATGTCTGCTCTGCAATTACTTGCCGCGGCTCGCACCTGCTGCAAGGAATTTGAAAAATCCAGAGATCACTTGGCATGCAACTGCTGACGGTAAAGCTGAAGGTGAGCGAGGAGTAGCGATGTCGTATTCTCCGGCAATGTAAAAAAACACCTTTAAATAAAAACACATTTGGGGTGCATCTAATATTCCAGTAGGTGTGTATGTGTGTGTGTGCATGAGACCAGATTTATATAACTCTATTGATGACAAGCTGAGTCTTGTTAACCGGAGGGTTTCATTATAATCAGGAGAACACGGTCAAATGTATTTATCATGCCCACTCAACAATATAATTAATGAATATCCATAACAGCGTCCGTGGCCATGTCTGTACCTTAAATCGTTACGAAATGGTCTCGCCGCAATTCATATGAAACCTTATAATGACCTAGCCTGTAGCCCGTCCAAGGACGGGCGTATTGCAGTAAATCTGAAACATTCAAGCGAAAAGCAGACCGCGACTTGATATTCATTGCATCCATTCGTGTGCAATTTGTAAGGGCGCGGTGACACAGACTTATTTCATTTTAAAGGTTATAATCTCTTATTCATCATGACGTCCTTTTTACTTCGATGTCTCAACAGCGTGACGGAGATCGCGTGACGTGAGGGTTCTGCCTTTGTAGTGAGGGTTGTAAGTTGACGCTGAGGAGGGGGAGGAGGCGCCCCCCCCCCCCCATGTGGAGTGACGTTACCCGCTCCCCGCTCATGATTATTAATGAGGGGGGCTAGTCGACGGGGAGTGACGTCACCCACGTTACACACAAACAGACATTCTTGGCTCATTATAGCAGTAATTCACGTTAAAAAAATCCCTCAAAACACAATGAGATACACAACATGTTTTCCCTTGAACGCGAGAACTCGTGGGAACAGCTTAATGAGTCTCCTCGTGTTCGCTCATGTGGACCAGGAAAGGTATTTGAGCATTCACGGCTTGTCCCTTACGACTTGATCAAAAAACATATGTATTAAAAAAATTTATGTACACACACACGTGTCAAACTTGCAATATCGGACGGGGAATTAAGCCCGTGCTTTGCTATTTAAAATATTAAGGAATTTTGATTTGAATAACAAAAAATTACGTCGAATGTGTTTTATCGGTGCTTCCGTTTTGTTCCAAGTGCGATCAATCACGCGTGCCTCGTGTGAGAGTTTAGAATTTGGCCTGCAGTCATCATGGGAATTCACGTAAAAATATTCTACACCTGGGCTTCATCACCTGGGACGCCAGGCCCGTGTTCTCAATAACTATGTCAGTGATCGTAACATAAAACACATGAAAAGAAAACGAGGATAAAACTTTAAAATGTATTCGGAAGCGCGATTACTCTATTATTTTTCTCCCTCTCTTGAGAGGCAGCTGCCGTTTTGATAAAAAAAAGGATGAGTTAATTATTTCATCGTGACTTAATTTCTCGAGTGAGTCTCAGCCGACAGAAATGTAAATTTGTATGCAGACTCACGCCTACTTAGGCCAAGTGTAGGGCTTCCCTAAACAAGCGGCAGACTGTGTCAAGAAATTTGGCATTAAAATTGGGCATCAAGGCATCGCGCGCTCTCAGATGTGCTTCTGCGGCCGTCTGGAACGCTCTTCCTTCCGATATTAGGAATCCACCAGAGCGATGCATTTTTAGATATATATTGATGAACGTATTTCTTTGCCACTTCATTTTGTGTTTAGTTTGGTGTCCTTCCGCCGCGCCTCCGACTGGCGCGGTTGGCTATGTACGGTGCGAAAAAAGTTCAACGTACGTACGTACAAGAGATAGCCTGATGGTTTGGACTTTCACGGCTGCCCTGGCCGCAAAGAGCGCAACTTCTTTGCGCCAGCAGCCACTGAAGTCGTGTGGCATGGCATTTCTAGAGCACGCCTGCTCTAGAAAGTGGACATCAAAAAATCCCGTGATATCATTCACAGCGGGGCATCGTTTTGTCTCGGTGTCAGGGCACAACTTTTCCAACACTCAGATTTATCCACAATTAACCCATGAATCCTACCCTGTCGGGGCTATCACACTCTGTCGACACTGCCAGATGTTTAACCTTAGCCCCAGAGGCAGCGGGTTCAAATATTCTTTGGTGGAGTTTAAATATATTTTGGGGGCTAAAATAATGCTTTTAAAAACTATGAATGAAAAAATAGATAAAAACATTTTTACAAAAAAATCAGAAAAGGTATTTCTGAAAACGTAAGAAAGCAAGTTATCCACGAGCAGGACACGTGGCAGACATGACCCAGGCAAGGGCTTCACCAATTGTGCTCTTTCTAGTGGTGACCTTTCACTGTCACGCAGAGTCTGGCTTCAAAAGTGTTCGAATGTTAGAGCTGCTCAATAGGATAGAAACGGGGTATGTCCTGTAATCCGAATGCTCGGCCGTCTCACACCGGTTGACTGGAGTAAGCCTTGACGCTCGTTCTGCGTAAAAGGTGAAGTGTAACCAGTGAGGATGGAGTTGAAAACTATCCACTAAAAAAAGGCATTTTAGGTTGGCCTTAACCAACTAAGCCTCTCATACTCGGCATCTCCTCAATACAGCACTAACACAATGCAATTTGGTTTCGTAAACTGGCTATTTGCGTCTGCAAATGAAGACGCCGTACAAAGAGGGCGGTAACATGCGCATCGAGAGAGTTTGACAGAGAGGAGCTTTTAAGGATTTTATTTTTTGAAAGCAGGGAATTGATGGGTGGAATGCTACGGGCTAGAGGCGGAGTTGATATGACGCTATCGCAGAAGTACAAAATTCAGACACTTCACAGCCAGGGACACTCACAGAAGATAAAGAGAAAGGTCTTGAGCCTCGGCTTCCATCGTGGTAAGGATCTCGGCAGAGGACACTGCCAAAGGAAGGGAATTCCAGATAATGAGGGCAGTAGCAGAGAATGGGCGGTCTCCCATTGAGTGAAGATTGAATCAGAGTATTCTTTTACGAAAGCCCTTCATTTTGAGCGCAGAGAGCACGTGAAGGGGAGTTCGAGGGAGATAAGTGAGCCTGGCAAGAGCTGGTCCTTGGAGGAACTTGAAGATGGTTTTGGCGATCTTGAAGCTGACTTAGCAATGGGTTGGGAGGTAGCAGAATGACAAACGAACCGGGATTATGTAATCTCAGGATGATTTTGGGATTTCTAATTTTTTAGATTTTTAACCAAGTTTCAAGATATTTTTCGTGATGTCAGATAATTTAGCTCGTGTTTTATTTCTATTTGTCATCAGGATAACAAAACGGCTGTCACTCAGTGCCACGGGGATACCAATTTTTTCCGGGAAATCTGCGGAAGTGATGCCATCCGAGCAATGATGGTATCACTTCAATCTCGGATCGTCCAAAATGTTTCCCATCGAGGTCTGATTCATTAATCTTTTTATTCACCTAAAACACAGGTTTTTTTTGTTAGATATGTTCACTTTTGTCAATTCAATTAACCCGGGGAACACATCTCTGATGCGATCTCGCCGTTGGGGGCAGACGGGAAGTCTGCAGGCAGCGTCTAGACACCAGTGGGAATAGTCGCGAACGAAGGCTGCCCAAAGTGGCGGCAGCCCAAAATGTTCCACTCACTTCTTCCGAATGCAGTGCGCCGCCGTGAGAATCCACCGTGGGTGGATGAGCGACGCTCCGCAAATTCCTGACCTGTAATTTTTGCCCGGGCGCAGAGAAGCCTGTAGTGGGAAAAGAAAAAAAACAGAAACAATTCATAGAGAAGGGGGTTTGTTTTTTGTTGTTGTTGGGTTAGATCACGTAAATATAAATTGTTCGTTAAACCCACCACCACCATCCCACACAGCGGTACACTTAAACAAAACGTGCCAATGATGTACTTCTTCAGCACACCCGTGTGTTGGAGAGTAAAGCCACAACATTTACAATTTAAGTAGTACGACGTTTCGCTGGTTATTACAACCAGCTTGATCAGGCGAGTTGCCACAATTATTGGAAATGATATTTTTTTTACTTTACAACTGCATGTTGACAAGTACAGTATTTGTGTTCATGTGAGTCTAAGTGTGTGTGTTCGGTAACCAGTGCAAATGCAGTACGTGATCAAAGCTGTCTGTGTTATCGTGGCGGTTAGAATATCACCGGCGCACTGACGTTAGGCTGGGCCAACAATGGAACTCAGGTGACCCGGTTGACGGTGCAGTGAGCGTGCCGACCAATGAACCACCGGTGCACACACGTGTGACTGCATACATGGCCTTATACGAGTTGCCAAATAATACCCGCAAATGCATCTTCGTTGGGCATGTCTGTGTCAAACATGGTCCAAATTTTTTTTTTAAGACCCGCAAGTTAATCAAACGGCAGAATACAGAGCAATCATCGCCCCCCCCCCCCCCCGCCGTGCCGCACCTCCCCACAAAAATCGCGTTGAGACTCAGCTAAGCTATCTCGGGTAAGTAACCTTTATAATCATAAAGCACGTGGCTCTGACGCACCGGGGAGAATACATTTTACGAACTGGAAGCAACGGGAAGGAATGTGCTCAACGAACACGCGCGCACATTAGTATCGATCCATTGTTATTGCGTTCATAATGGCCTCCCCTTTGTGTCAAGCTTGCATAGCTGTACTCGTGCCGGGGCTGAATTAATATCCAATTATGGTGCAAAGCCACAGCAGGACAAACACACACACCGGGCACGGCGGAAAGGGAACCTGCGAGTGGACAACAAATAAAATATCCCTGCACGAGGCAATGCACCCTTGCCGGTGTACTTCACTAAAAAGGCTCGCAGGGCTCGGCACACGCGCACTTGATTAAAACTCAGGGTACACACACTCATCGACTCTTAAAGGGGCATTCCATTTATTTATACTGCACCAACACTGGTCACAGGTACAGCACCCCCCCCCCCCCCATTCACTGCCTGACGACACGACTCACAAGGCCGCCTGCTCGTTCACTTCAAAAGCGCTTCAGTGCTTCGGGAAATACTTGTGGAGGAGCGGTGATTCAACAGTGAATTGTCCTGATTTAGGGTTACAATTCATTGGAGTGACTTTTGCAGCCACGAGTGTCTTGCAGAGGTGACTCGAAACCCACTACATGTAACGTGTCACAGCCAGCCATGATAAATCCACTGCTGAATGAAGGCCTCCCCAATTCATCGCCATCCCTCTCAATTGCATCTGAGCACGGACGTATCGCTCCATCTCTGCGCTGGACGTCCTCTCGGGCGCATTGCCTCCCTTACCAGACAAAAGTGCCGAGCCGGCGTTTTAATGCCCCTCCGTTTTGCACCGGATTCCATGCCCGCGTGCATTAAAGCATCCACTGGCCTTGACTACAAGAATATCACCTTGAACGTGTGCCCAAGTTCATTGGCTCGAGTAAAAGCTGAGCGGGGATTAGCCTCGTTATTACGGGATGTAAGCATGGATTTAAATTTTAATGATGAATTCAAAATTTGATGATGCATTTGAATTCATAATTTTATGTGTCCAATTGCATATTTAGGAGTTTGTTTTTTTGTTGTTGTTGCTGGATTGGTCGATGTTGTTAAGAAAAGTAACTTTGGCTTGGGCGGAACACGTCGCTGAAAGGGGTCGGATACGCAGTGGCACGGAGTGCGCCCAAGAATGCGTTCTTGACTCGAATTCTAAACTTGAATCGGGACCATTCATCGAATCACCACGAGGCACATCATTCCGCATTAATCTGCTTTCTTGCTTGGATGGGCGATAGTCACGGAATACCAGGCGCTGTAGGTTTGGGCTGTGAGGTCGCTAGCATACAACAGTACAGCAGGGAAATTGGTGCTTGGAGACATTTTGTGAAAGGTGCTTTATAAGCGGCAATTATTTCTTCTTAAATCCATCTGTGCGGAGTTTCATCCCTATTTTCTCCGACACAAAGGCAAAGACTCATGAGTGGAAATTACCAGTTTAACACGTAGTACGCCTTCGCGACCAGTGGATCCATAATAGAGGCGTTTTGGGTGAGGTCGCGTAAATATGACTGCATCGTTAAACCCGCCACCACCCGACACAGCCAATTAGTAAGGTTTGTCACGTAACCAAAACGTGCCAATTCGTTACGATCTTCTTGGTTCTTTCGGTAAAGTCACGTAGAATGGAAATAATAAAATAATAAAATTAAAACATAATAAAATAATTCTCACGACGTTTCGGCCACAACGCAAGCAGCCGTCCTCAGGTGGAGAACAGGTCTGTCGAGAAGACAGAGTCTGATTCTGTCTTCACAGGTCTGTGGCCGAAACGTCGTGAGAATTATTTTATTATGTTTTATTTTTATTATTTTATTACTTCCATTCTACGTGACTTTACCGAAAGAACCAACAAATTGAATCCCTGCGAGTCACGAAAGCTTTAAATCGAAAATTAGTTACGAGTTCAGCACGCCGTCGTGTTGGAGAGTAAACCCACAACATTGTAGCAGGATCTGCCCGAGAACGAGCCACGACACTCAGTGATGTATTCCTGGGTAAATAAAGGTCACCATTGTGTGTGGTTAGCTCGTCCCTAAGAACTAAACTTCAGATCAAAGCAGAGCACGAGCAATGTGCGCCTTCCCTGCTCTGTGACTAATGCGGCAGTAAATTTGTCGATCCAATTCCGCATAAATCACCCGACCACTACAATGCAAACGATGTGCTCGCTCACTCGCTCGCTCGCTGTGTTACAGTTCTAAAGCCCATTAAGAGTGTCACTATTGACAACTGCCCGGGACCCGTTAGCGTGTCACGTATTGATGCCGTGCAAACCCCAAAACAAAACTTTGCAACGGCCGTGTGAGTTTAAAAAATCTGTCTGCATCGAAGCTCGAACCTAGGATGAACTGTGCAAGCGGCGATGGCGAATGGAGTAATGAAGAGACAGTTTAATTCATCTCTTAGGAAATTAACAGTACGAGTCAAAGATTCGGGGTTGCGTGGTGGGGGACGGGGAGGGTTTGGCAGAGGTTTGATCAAAATGTAATTTAATGCTTGTTTGTTTTTTCATTTGTAACATCTAGCTTAAATGATTTTCATCAAATACATTCTCTCTTAATGTGATTGAAGTTGCAAAGTGAAACATAATTGGACAAACCGAGCCAAGGCGCATATTCCACAGACCTCACTGACCTGGACCGAATCATAAAAAATCATCACGATCGACCTGGAAGATGACCACATTTGCTCGCTTAATTTTTTTATAAACGCTCACGTACATCGCTTGCTGGCACAGAAATGTGCACACATGACCTTTGATGAAATGTGGGACCGTTAGGGCAAGCGTGTGTAGAGATCGTCATTTTGCAAGTTAGGCGTGACATCATAATATAGCTTGTGTGCTCATCTACATAACATATCCTCTGTGTGCATATACGCACATTCCTTCGTGTGTGAATCTAGCAGAGATGTGTGTATGTGCGTGTGTAGTGATGGGAATAGGTGGCGTAGTGGTCAGCGCGCTGTGCTAGGAACCCGGCGATCCGAGTTCTATTCCCGCTCAAGGCCAACACCAGTGACGATTATCTGAACCGGTGGACATCCCCTAGGTCGACTCAGCCTCAAATGAGTACCTGGTGCAGTGTGTAAACATCACCACTTGGGAGACAAAAGGCGGCCAGGCGTGGTGCTGACCACCCACCCCCTCGTGCCGGCTTTCATAGGCGCTCGCTTCCAGCACTTGCCCCAATAGTCTGTTCAGCCTATACGGGGGATGTTTGTCTTTGTCTCTGTAGCGATGGTGTGTGTGTGTATCAGTGGTGCAGTGCAATTAAGTATTCGCAAATGTGTCGTCACACACAGCAGGAAGGTATAACTCCCATCATCCCTTGCATGCGTGTCATGTGACCATCACATTGCATGTGCAATGCTGTCAGCCTAAATTTTGATTTAAAGCTTTCGTGACTGCAGGGATCTATATTCTTGGTTCTTTCGGTAAAGTCACGTAGAAGGGAAATAATAAAATAATAAAAATATAAAACAATACAAAATTCTCACGACGTTTCGACTGCAACACAAGCAATCATCATCAGGTGTGAAATCAACAGCAAGGAAATGTGATGATGATTGCTTGTGTTGCAGTCGAAACGTCGTGAGAATTTTTTATTGTTTTATATTTTTATTATTTTATTATTTCCCTTCTACGTGACTTTACCGAAAGAACCAAGAATATGCTGTCAGCCTAATTAATCAAAATAAACGACGAAAATGTGGCCATCCCATTGGGCAGCATTGTGATGAAAAAAAGAGAGAACTGTACATGCGTGTTGTCCTAATTAGGACTCATCAGTAAAGTCATCGATGCTCAGTGGTAAGCACACTCTTCTACGAACCCAGAAACCTGAGATCTCTGCCTGGCCATGGCAAACATCACCGGGAAGTGGTGTCAGCACCAGTCCTGGGCCTCCTCTAGATTGACTCAGCCTCAAATGAGTAACCTCGTCTTCCACGTTAACATAATAGCTGTATATATATAGGTGGGCAGAGGTGGTGCAGGCCACAATACTCCCTTCGGCGTTGTGTCAGTGTGAAATAGGCGCTCGCTAACGGCACTTAATCAATGGCTCGTTTTGCCCAGAACAAACTAAGGACTTATGGCAAAAAACAGGTGATGTACCGTCCATGACTTTTGACCGTGGTCATCAAGCCATCACCAAAACGATAACCAACATCATAATCAACCACGATTGTTCCACTGCTGGATAAAGGTCTCCCCAAGTCATCATCTTGGCTCGTGCTGACTTGGAGAGAAGAATACCTCAACACGTGACCCAACCTGAAATACCGCACTCGGATGTTTGGAACAAATGAAGCTGTTTGGGGTGGAACGGTAGGGTCCCTAGAACTGTGCAAATTCCGCAGACACTTTCTCATACAGGTTCCCCTCGCTCTGTGCGGACCCCCGTTTGCGTGATCTCACGCTGCGTGCGCGGTCAACCTGTGTCCACCCAAAACTTCGCCGCGTCGTGCGGTTTCGAGTTCACTCCGCGTGCGTCCACGCGGTCGGACGTGCCGCCACATTGGGCGCCTGCCGAGTGCGCGTTGGTGACGGACTCACCATCCAGGGCCAGGAGTTGGGATGCGAGAATTCTCCGCCGACAATCCGCCCCAGGCCCGTGCTCGCGAACACCGGCTTGTAGTACGAGCGCCCACACGTTTCTAAAACAGCGCGGCCGTGAAGGACAGGGAACGGCGGCACGCGGGTGAGGAGTGGTGGGGGGGGGGGGATTCAGCTTTCCAGACGGCGGAACTCGAAATAATTAGCAGTCAGCATTATACCCCACGCAGATCAATAACCGCGAGCGGTTCAACAGAGCCACGCTAGGGCTTACATTTTCAAAGATCAATGGGATTTTCTCATTGTGAGCAGTCACCGGTATACACCGATGCAGAATTATGCGTGCGCTTTTTCGTGGAATATTAATGCTAGAGGTGTAGATGGTGATAAAACCTTGAAGCACGGTTTGCATGCATACAATACATACCACCATTTAGGCATGCCAACGCAGAAGCATAATACAGTCAGTATGTACAGTTACGGGCTCATGGGGCAAGTGTTGTTAGCGAACGCCTATTAAGGTGTGGGGTTTCGACAGTTGTGATGGTTTGAGCGTGTGTGTTGCTCAATGCTCAATCAGCGCAGCCAGAGTTTAAGTTTGTTTTGTCTGATTTCATTTTTCATGTACGTAGTTTATTATTGTTTACTTCATCTGAATCTGATGTTTATGGTTTAAATGCTTGCTCTGTGCAGCGTTTTGAGAAGCTTATTTTGTATTTATAGGATATAAACATTCAAATAGTTGTGCATATTTTTGGGAAGCAGCGAAGCAGAAGTTTACGCGCCGCTCTCTGTGAACCGTGCGACCTGAAATCCCGGCCACAGCTCACATCGCCGGGCGGTGATATCAGACCGCTGCTGGGCTCCCCATTTACTAACCCAAATGTGACCAGCGTGGTGAAGTATGGTGAAAAATAAAAACTACTCAATCGCGATTATACAAAGCAAATAATCGGCCCTTCTAAAAAAACTAAAGTTGGTCCTGCCAAGAGCAATTTTTCAAATGTGACCAGCGTGGTGAAGTATGGTGAAATTCGAAACACTGCCCTACATTACGTGATCGGGTTTATACAGAGTGGCCCAAAATTCAAGACACTCACATTATAACATTTTAATTGTTGATTACTTAAGTTGATATTGTATCTATGATCATTATTAATCTACGTTTCTTCTTCCTGCGAGGTCACCTCAAATCGTCTGCAAAACTCAACCAAAGTACCCTGAATTAATTGAGACAAAGTATAAATTATGCATGTTCAAAGATTACAACCCGTAATCTTTGAACATGCATGAATTAGTGTTAATGGTATTCAGTTTAAACATTAGTTAAAATAAATTATATAACCCTCTGTGATTCGTTAAAACGAGTATAATAACCCTACGTGCCCTGTCTTTTGGTATACCCTTTACACAGCGAATCAGAGGCCCCCCTTCTGCAACAACAACAAAAAACACTTGGCAGGACTCTTCTGAAAAAGAGGCACGCGGCTCAGTGAGGCTTCCTTGGGTTAAACGAGCGTGATAATGAACTCCGGTCATCCTCGCAGCAGCAGATTTTGGCTCGTCGTTAAACAAAGACGAGTCACTGCGTCGTACGCTTTCAAAATGCGCATCTGCGGCCGTCTGGAACGCTCTTTCTTTTGATATTAGGAAGCCGCTGGAGCTACGCACTTTTAAACAATCTAGATTGAAAACGCATTTCTTTAAAATTGCTTTTTGTGTTTAGTTTGTTGTCCTTCCCCTGCACCTCCGATTAGCATGGTTGGCTACGTACAATGAGTGGTCATATAATCCTCATCATTGATGCTGCATGGGACGGGACTTGATCGAGCAGTGGCGAGTGGCCCTCTTGAGCGAACCCCTGATGGACAGCTGTGAAAAGAGCTTCTTAGCTCGTCGGATTTCTCCAGGATAAATAAAGATTCTGATTTTGTTCCTGGAAAAGACAAGGATTTCCTGAATAACTAAATGGCATGATTGTTCCTGTATGATACCTGGGTGATTGTCCTATGCATGAACACCCTTTGATTGGCTAAACACATCTAAACATATTGCTAACTCTGTGCGTTGTGGATTGTCGAACGTTGTGAGATGTGCTTTGCATGAACGACGCTCCGATATATATGTTTCTATTTATTTGAGGACATTTTATCGAGATGCATTTAGATGCCATATAAATGTTTAAAAAAAATTACGATTTGACTGGGAAAATCAGTGAAGCACAGCTATCATAATATTTATTTAGACTGAATGAATCCGATGGGGGTATCAAGCTCTTTTTCACAATAGGGACGGGCTAGAACGTCACAACGATAAACACAATACAAAAAACACAATAGGAGTGCAAAGGACAAGAAAGGTAAACAAATCACCCAAACACAAACAAATACAACAGGAAACCATCCACATCCTGCCAGTCAAAGCCCACTGAGGTGTTAAATAATTTTTCAGACGCGACTTGGCCACAAATGATAGCTCAACAAAGTAGCCCATCATTTGGACATTTATATCAGCAAAATAATCTGAATAGTCTCAATGGATGTTTCTAGCCGGGTGAGATAGCGAATTGAATGAAACAATCAATTTGAACAACTGGATGCAACTGGCAGGAATATCTCGTGCTAAGTTCTTGAGTAATCTCTTCAGTAGGGGCGGTGTAAGAAATTCACAACAACAAACAACACAGAAAACACAACAGGAGTGCAAAAGATAGAAAAGGTAAGCAAGTCACGAACAATAAATAAAAGGCGTAAGTGCTGCTTGCATAAGTAGCTCCTGCCGATGTTTCAACACGAAACGCAACACTAAATGCAAGCTCGGGCACGACAGAGAAACAAGCACAAACACATATTCTTGGTTCTTTCGGTAAAGTCAGGAAATAGAAAGAAAAAAATATCCAAAAAATGTAAGTAAAATAAAAAAATTAAAAACAAATGTAGATAATTAAAATAAAATAAAAAATACAAATAATACATTTAAAATAATAAAAGCAAAAACCCCACGACGTTTCGATCGCAACACAAGCGGTCTTCATCAGGCGCTTGATGAAGACCGCTTTATTTTTTTATTGTGGTTTTTGCTTTTATTATTTTCAATTGATTATTTTGTATTTTATTATTTTTATGTTTTTATGTTTATTTTACTTTAATTTGTTTTATTTTTTGTTTTCTATTTACGTGACTTTACCGAAAGAACCAAGAATATGAATTCCTGCAGTCACGAAAGTTTCAAGCAAAAATTTTAAAACAAACAACAGTCCCATACCACACCAACACAACAACAACAACAACACGCGGTCCCTCGATACGACGGCAGAAAAGGAAGCAGGCAACGATCGCCAATGACTGTCGATAACAAGCGCACAGCGAGGCGAGAGCGAAAGACAGAGACAGAGACGCGTTTCAAACGTCCGTCGCCCTCTGTTATTGCCGCAGCGTGGTGCACTCACTGCAGTGAGTTATTCCGCAGTATTGCCAGCGGGTGGCGCTGTCCGTCGTGTAGCACCAGGGCCCCGCGAGATCCCCGTCCGGGTTGCGGCAGTAGCCGAGGCTCAGGTCGGCTTCGGTGTAGTTCGCGGGCACGAACTGGTGCAGGTGGGGGCTCTGCGAGGCCCATGCCTGGCACGTCTTGCCGCCGCTCGTGACGCCCTGCGTTCCACGGTAGCCGCGCGAGCCGAACACGCAGTCCTGGCCGTACAACGCCGTGCTGGGCAGGGTGTCTGTATTGGAGCGGGCGTGGGGGGGGGGGCAGGTTAATTTGTTTGATGAATTGGGGGATGAACCAAAAAAAACGGGGTGGGGGGAGAACTGAGAATGGGGGGTAAAGGGCGTCGTGAATGTTGCGATTTTGTGTTAGCCGTGGTTGTTCTCTGGGTGGGATCGCTCTCGCCACAGGTAACGTGGAATTTCCACCGCTGGCTCCAGAGCTGTTAACAGGAGACGTTGGGCCGCCTTTAACGCTCAATCGAGCAGAAAAACAATTTTAACTATTTTGCATGTAGATACCCGTTTACATGATTGATATGACTTGTGATTTATAGACACACAAAAATCACAGTCTGGTGCAAACTGAAAAGTCATTAGTTTCGCTTTGAACCGGGTACAGACTCAGCGAGAAAGAGTTATGGTCTAACGCCCATATTTTTTAAAAAGAGTGCATTTTTACTTTTCATTTCCAAAAGTAAACGACTTTATTTGTTCAATATGGGCCACTTTTGTATGCTAGGGGGAAAAGCCCCCACTTTGTCCGGCATGGGAATTTGTCTCAATTGTGTTGAGAGTTCACCATAGGGACCTCTCGTCTGCAGAGTAAACAACAATCGCTGAGCCGTTGCTTCCACCTCAATAGAACACACGTGCCTCGCTCAGATCCTGCCGAAACAGCTCACTACACACGAGTCTAGAACGCGTGCCCTCCACTCGAGCACTGGATTTAAATGCATGAAATATTGACGCAAAGCCAACGCGACTGGGAGGCCCATTGCCGCGACCACGCCGGAAATATTTTCGCGCACAAAGAAACAAAAACAGGAACCCTACAAACGCCGCATTTGTTACGGAAAAAAATTTACCCGTAAAAACAAAGTTTTTCACTATCAATCCTTTATATGCGTGGCGGCTAGAGTCCTCTCGTCCTCTGGCTTGGGATGGCTGCCACATATGGGTCAGATGATTGTTTGCCACCATTAAGCAATTGGTAATTACATATAAAAAAAAAATTCTAAAAAGTGTCAAATTTAGGAAAAAAAAATTCACGAACATTAATTGTCACGCACAACGAGTCGGTGTGCAAAATGCCAGCTCGATTGGATCACGGGAAGTGGGTAAAAAAACGACCGAAAGATTTGCACGGTCGTAAGCAAGCAAGCAAGTGAACTTAATATAAAGGATTTAAAAAATTAACCCGTAAAAACAAAGTTTTTCACTATAAATCCTTTATATGCGTGGCATCGGGGCGGATAGAGTCCTCTCGTCCTCTGGCTTTAGATGGCTGCCACCTATGGGTCAGATGATTGTCTGCCACCATTAAGCAATTGGTAATTAAATATTGTAAAACAATTCCCTAAACATTGTAAAATTTTCGAAAAAAAATTTCACGAAAATTAATTGTCACGCACAACGAGTCTGTGTGCAAAATGTCAGCTCGATTGGATCACGGGAAGTGGGTTAAAAAACGACCGAAAGATTTGCACGATCGTAAGCAAGCAAGCAAACACGCAAGCAAGCAAGTGAACTTAATATAAAGGATTTAAAAATGAAACGTTCGGGTGGCAGTGAGGGCCACCATGCTCCCCTTCACACGGCAGTCTGACCAGCCCCGCCGCTCCGCGGACGCACAATCATCGCGCTGCGGTAGAGCCGCCTTGCTTTATTCACGCTCTTAAGCTCAACGATCGTTCGTGGGCCGTTTGCTGCCAAAGCCCAACCCCTTGAGCCACTGCTCCCACACGGGGCGTGCTGATATACGCCGCCCGCCTCTCTCTCTCTCTCTGTTTTTGTTTTAAGTGTGGGCGTTCACTTGCGCCCAGCGCAGCCGCGATCAGTCACGTAATCGAATAGCATCGATCGCCCCACGGATCAATTTCCACCATAATCGCTCAATTTGGAGTCTGCGGCCCCGTCGACGGCGAGGTGGGATTAATCCGCTCGTCTCCCTTTTATCCGCGATATCTGCTGGATCGTTTGATCCAAGTTGACAACATTTGGAGGGGGATAGACGGCGTGATTGAGCTTCGGGCTGAATGGGCCAAAGGGCAAGCACACAGCGCTCGTAAGGGCCCCGCCAAATCCCGCGTGTTTGTCTGTGCCCGCGATATGTTTTTGAACTCTGACCAATCTGAATGAAATTTCAAGGATGGCTCGGCACCGGCAAGACCGTGGCTTGGAATGTTATTTAGATGAAAGAGTCATAGGTAAATGTCACAGTGCTCCCAAGAATTGCGACGGAAAAGTGGTTATTGGCACTATTGCGTGTATGTGTGTGTGTGAGAGAGAATGTGTGCGCATGTGCGCGTGTGTGTCTGAGCGAGCGGTAGTGGAGCGGAGAGCGCTACGATGCGAGATGAACCCGGCGACCCGAGTTCGATTCCCGCTCACGGCCCACACCAGTGACGATTATTTGAACGGGTTCTGGGCCTCCCCTAGATCGACTCAGCCTCAAATGAGTACCTGGTGTTGTGTGTAAAACATCGCCACTGGGGAGACAAAGGCGGCCGTGCGTCGTGTTGGCTACCCACCCCCTCGTATGCCGTGCCGGCCTTCATAGGTGCTCGCTAACAGAACTTGCCCCAACAGTCTGTTCAAGCTATACGGGGGATCTTTGTCTTTGCGAGCGTCGGTGAAGTGGTTCGTGCATTGCACCACAATCCCGGTGGTTGTTGTATGGCACTGGTCACTCAGGTTCGATTCCTGGTCATGCACAACTCAATAAATCACTGCTATATCTGAACCGGGCTTGAGTTTCCCCGAGGTCACCACAAGCAGAGTGAATACCTGGCGTAGGTTTATCGACATCAATCTCTGGGAAGACAAAGGCCACAGGCCATGTTGGCCATGCTCCTCCCAATTTTGGTGTATGCAATGCTGACCATTTTAAATCATTCGTATGAAAAAAATGCAGCCGTATCTCAACATCTTACAGACAAGAGCAGAAAGCCTATGGGATGAAGTAACCTATCCGCAATTGTCTAACAACAGGCCTAACTCTGCGAATGAGCCTCTGGCATAACAATGAAACTAAAAGTGGTGCTGAGTTTGTCGGCTATAACAAATGCTGCATAGATCCATATTTGCATTGGCTGGCAGACAAAAAAAACTATTTTAATAAATGCTTCATCTATCACGTTTTGCGGCGGGGCCTTGGCGCGTTATGTAAATTGTAAATTGATGTTTTATGTAGAGAGGTCGACTTTTGCTTATCCGTCTCCAACTGTACTATCTGCAATCATCCACGACAGCGCATGGAGAGTAACACGTGACCTTGTGCCCCGACACCTGCAGCGCCTTCCACCAGATCCTCGCATTTCCCAGCGCCGTCCCTCTCCTTAACGAACGAAAGAGTCTCTTCCATTTAGCTGCGATGAAAATGGCTTAAAGTGCAGCCCTGCGATTGCTTGCTCATGCGACTGCTCCACTACAGGGAGCATTTTGAGAGTCCCCTCTCGCAGGTATTTTGGTCTACTCTTCCACAATGGCCAGACATCTTCTTGGAAGAGGTGGGGGCAACCCCCTCTCTTTGCCCCCTAACACCCGCAACTCGCCACGAACGGCGGTGGTGCAACATTTTACGCTCGATGGGTGGACAGAGGCCGTGAGATTCATGAAACTTGCACCGACCGTGTCAACTGCCGCGCCAGGAGATCGAATCCATTGACTGCACACAACGGCAGCGTCTCTGACTATTGTGATCATTATCATTGTGATTTTTTTTGTTGCTGTTACGTAAATGCAAAATTCTCAACTCATCTGAGTTGCTCTTGGCAGAGCGAGGCGCTGCGTCGTCGTGTTTTTACTTCTGATTGTCGTCACGTTAGCGGGTTGCTCCTCTTTACTACGACGCAAACAAAATGTTTGCGGTTGTGCTGTATAGTTCTCCAACATGTTTTCAGGTGATGTCTGATGTTTTATTAATTTTAATTATGATGAATATTCACGATTATTATGTTTTCCTCCACGCGCTGACGAGCTCACGTTCTGCAATCGATAGCGAGTTGACCGGCATGTGTGAACAATCGTGCTCGTGTGAGCGTGGGGGGGGATGGAAGTGCAGTGATTAGTGCAAGGCGCTATGATCCCGGTCACCCGAGTTCGATTCCTGCTCACGGGCAACATCAGTGACAAATAGGTCGACTCAGCCCTTTAAAGGGTGCCTGGTGCTGCAAGTAAAACATCAGCACTTGGGAGGTAACGGTGACCGTGCGTGGTGCTGGTCAAACCACTCGCCCGTACTCCATGCCTGCCTTCATAGGCACTCGCTGACAGCCCTTGCCCCCGACAGCCTTGTAGGCTATACGGAGGGATCTTTGTCTTTGTGGGTCATACTGTGGGGAGCGGTGGCGCAGTGGTTAGCACAACGAGCTATTCGCGACAACTGATACCTGAACCGGTCCTGACCCCCCCCCCCCCGCCTAGGCCGAGTGTAAACGTCGCCACTGGGGAGACAAAGGCGGTCGGGCGTGGTGCTGGCAACCCACCCCCTCGTGTACCGTTGCGGCCTTCATAGGTGCTCCCTAACAGCACTCGCCCCAACAATCTGTTAAGGCTACACGGTGGATCTTTGTCTGTGTGTGTGTGTGAGAGAGAGAGAGGGGGGGTGGATTGCGTGCGCGAAGGGCTTCGGTCCCGCACCGTCCACCACGGTGACGAACGACAGCCAGAAGCCGCGCGACTCCACCGTCGCGTCCGAGGTGAACGCCACGTGCAGAGCGGCGCCCGAGGAGACGACGTCGCCCAGTCGCTCGCCGCCGCACGCGCTCAGCAGCAGCGGGGACGACGCGTCGGGTCCATCGTACACCTGCCAAACCACGACCACCACCACTCACCCACCACGACCAACACCATCCACCCACCATCCACCCACCACTCACCACTCACCCACCACCCACCCACCACCACCACCCACCACGACCACCACCACCCACCCACCAGCACGACCACCACCACCGCCATCCACCCACCACCACCATCCACCCACCACCATCACCCACCCACCCACCACCACCACTCACCCACCACCCACCACCCACCCACCACGACCACCACCACCACCCACCCACCACGACCACCACCACCACCACCATCCACCCACCACCACCAGCACCAACCACCGCCCACCACCACCACCCACCCACCCACCACCCACCCACCAGCAAGACAACTGCCATGAACGTGGTGAACCCTGATAGAGGTCTGCGTGTTCAAGTGGTGAACCCTGTTGTCAAGGCTTTGCCTTTTCGCTGTATCTCTCTCTCTCTGTCCTATGTTGTAAGGGCGCCGCCGTGGCGAGATGTTAACTACCTCGCCTGGTAGGCAGGAGGTGGTGGATTCAATGCCGACCCTGACCACCTGTATATTTGGAGTGTGCGTGTCTCCCTCTCCCCGTGGTCGCGTTGGTTTTTTCCGGGTCCTACGGGTTATCCCTCCAAATTTAGAAGCATGCGTTTTAGAGTAATTGGCTGCTATACATTTCCACATGATAAGCCACAGTCGAGGAGCTATGATTTGTGGCCACGTCGCCTCTTTAAAAGAGCTATGTAGCTCAGTGGGCCTGACCTGGTAAAATAAAAAGTTTAGTTTGGTTTAGTAATGGGTAACACAATTTAAAAGTAAATATACTGCTCCACAATTGGACCAATCGGGCAACGTGTTTACTTTCACTCGTATCCTTCCTATTTCGATTTAAAGCTTTCATGCTAATTTCTCACTTTAACATCATGCTAATCTCTCACATTATCATAGCTACTTTTTATACTAAATTCCTCTGTTGACATGTAAACTCCTTTGTCAAGGCGTTCTGCTCCTCCCACCCAGCTTAAAATACGCTGCCAAGCTTAGCAGTGTTCATTGGAGCGCTCTCTTTCCGACAACTCTGTTTCTTCACCTGAGGACGGCTGCTTGTGTTGTGGCCGAAACGTCGTGAGAATTTTATTTTATCATGTTTTATTTTCATTATTTTATTATTTCCCTTCTACGTGACTTCACCGAATGAACCAAGAAGATGAATCCTTCCTATTATTCTGTACCGTCATATAGAGTGCTCACAACCCAGCTGTCGCTCCCGAATGAACCAAGAAGATGAATCCTTCCTATTATTCTGTACCGTCATATAGAGTTCTCACAACCCAGCTGCCTCTCCCTCCCCTCTCTTAACTCGCTCTTGCTTTCTCCCTTCCACTATCTCTCTCTCCTATGGTGTGTCCCCCCACTCTTGCCTTCCCTGTCTCGAGGTTAAACAATTCATGTATCCCCCAGTGATGCGATGAATTGTCACGATTCGGTATCGCTGATATTTAAGATTAGACTTTTTTTTTTACACTGTAGTTATTGTAGCGGGCACAAGTGGCTGCAGAGCTCACGTGATCCCATTACATGCCACCTATGTGCAATGGTTAAGCAGACATTAGAAACAGCAGGAACTATCGTACTTTATATATGCAATATATATTCTTGACTGATGATCATCTTGACTCGTGCCGTTATAAGGGGAAACATTACTTTGTAAAAAAAAAATAACAACGTTAAAAGTAGCGCACTGACATTGAAGTCTGTTGAAGGGCCAGTGAAATGGATTTATTTTAAACTAACAAAAAAACGAAAGACATTCGTTAATAACACTGTGGCCTCAAAAGGGAACGTGTAAAGGTAGGTGATGTTTTGGACAGTGCCCCTTCTTCACAGCCCATCGACAGGAGGCTACAGGTGCTTGTGCGCCACTGCCAACGCAGATAATTAGTGTGGTTTTAACAGAGTGCTGCTTGGCACGCCACATTATCAATTCTATTCTTGCTCGTGGCAATATGTTCACGAGCTAAATGCCAATGTCGAGGTCTGATAGCCACGACTTGGCTTCACAGTGTCAATAATAAGTAAATATTTAAACGATGCTACAAACTACACTCAATTACGAACCCACAGGACCAGCACGGCTAATATAGAGACACATTATGTAGAGATCACGGAGTGCCCAAGTACAATTAACTAAAAAAACCACATTCGTCAATGGCACTGCGGTCTTAAAAGAACAAAAAATATATTTAATAAGTGACGTTTTGGAAATATTTCTTTTTTCAAAGCACACGGATGACGCAAATGATTTATAAAGCTTTGAAAAACGGCCACTGCCTTCAACGTCACCTATTTTATATTTTTATTTTAAGACCACGGTGTTGTGGATAAATGTGTTGAGTTTGTCAATATAATGCAACCTGAAAACTAAATTGTAATAAAAAAAACGTAACTCGATAGCCAAGCACACGACGCATACATTTAAATCAAGTCCCTTACAAATGTACCTTCTTTGAAGAGAAGTTCGTGAAATAATTAACGGATTAAAAGTAGCCCATCCAAACACAAGTCTGCTGAATCCCACGGAAATAGATTTGTTTGAAGTTTGAAATCATTAGCATATTAATAGTAGCCTGGCCAAAATGACAAAGTTAATGCGAATGTACCCACGCTTTGCCATTTGGTGATGTGACAGTGAACCGAGGTGGCCTCACTCGATTTGCGAGTTCATAACCTGATGAAACTCAGGGCAGTGCCGAGCGAGGCGTCACCCTTCGTTGATGTTGATTATTTTGTTGTCACGGACATTCTTAAGCCACCGGCGAGGAACGTCGATTGCATTCACAATCAACGTTTTTGGGTTTAGATCGCGTTATTTATAAATGTGTCGTAACCCTCCACCACCCGACACGGCCAATCAGTAAAAAAGCGTCACGTTGACAAAAGACAAATAGTTCACTGCTTTAGCCCCACACCGGTGTGTTGAAGCGTGAAACCACAACATTTACAATTTGAGTACGACGTTTCGCTCGTAATTGCATCCAGCATCATCGGGCAATTTGCCAGAATAATATTGGTCGCGAAAGCCTACGTGTTAAACCGTCGATTGCATGAATGTTGACTTTCTTTCGCAACCCTACTAAGCCGACCGTGCTTATCGTGCTGATCGGAGGTTATTGGTCAGAAGGTGACCAATTCCATTGGCACGTAATCAATGCTGTCTTTGTAAACGTGACAATCTTGTGAGTCAAGCACGACGTTTTTTTAAAAATTCTCCATAGCCACACCGGCGACACCGAAGAATGAAATCAGCGAACCATCAAACATCCCATATTCTTAGGTTTTTTCGGTAGAGTCACGTAGGTGAAAAATTACAATTAATAAAAGTTAAATAAATATAAAATAAAAGTCACGACGTTTCGGAGGCAACACAAGCTTCCGTCTTCAGGTGGAACCGTCACAGCACGATAGCTGTATCAAGTTTACTTTTATTAATTTTAATTTTTCACCTACGTGACTTTACCGAAAAACCCTAAGAATATGAATCCTTGCAGTCACGAAAGCTTCAAATCTAGAACCAAACATCCCGACCAACCCAGTGACATTTGGCGGCGTTTGGCCCAATCGTCGTGCGTGAGCGGGAGGGAGCGCTCACCTTGAGGCTGTCGTAGACGCAGTTGCCGTCGGCCTCCAGGTCGAAGTCCAGGAAGGTGATCTGAATGCGCGGCCCCTCGCTCCGCAGCGTCCATTGCAGGGTGGTGCTGCTCGGGTAGTGGCCCAGTGGGTAGTTGGGCGTGTGCAGCTCACCGTAGCGCTGGAGAACGTCTGCCAAAGTTCGTCGGAAAAAATGTGCGTGTTTCTTTTTTAAAGAAATCTCTCAACGATCCCAATTATGGTTCACGCGCTTAAGCGGTGCCTCGAATTATGAAGTGGCCATATGAGTGAATAAAAAAAACAGCGGCTTCCCACGCAAGCGAATGGGAGAGGTGCTTGCCTCCTGATCGCAGACCTGAGGCAGTCGTGGAAATGATACGTTCCCATTGCGGGGTCTTTCCATGTGACAATGGTTGTTGAGTAGCCCACAAAGTAGTACGAATTTTATCGACCCCCAGAACAATGAAGGGCTGAGTCAACCTCTCACTGGGATATCAACTTAAATCCTCCCCATTGTGAGTTGTGCGTTCCCACCTCTGCACCACCGGGCCAAATACCGACTTGAGCATCACTAAATTAACAAGCGTGTATCTAAATTTTGATTTAAAGCTTTCGTCACTGCAGGGATTCATATTCTTGGTTCTTTCGGTAAAGTCACGTAGAAGGGGAATAATATTGTTTTACATTTTTATTATTTTATTATTTCCCTTCTACGTGACTTTACCGAAATAACAAAGAATATGAATAAGTTGGTGTGTCTCTCCACGTATTTTTTTGAGTTAGGCATCATCTTCGCAGCCTTCTATAAAGCCTCATCCAGGATGTGATTAAGCAAAACCAGGCTTGCTACAAATGTTTCTGTTTTGTCAGGCGTTATTATGGGTTATAAAGAAAAATTGTGGAGATCATTCAGGACAAAATATCAAGTGTATACAATATGTAATGAGTCGTACATTAAAATGAATCTTACTTTCAGGATAATTGCATCGCATTATTCATGTAAGAATTAATTAGTTAAAATGTACTAAACATACATGTTAAATTAGCTAACATATCGCTCTGCAACAGAACATAAAGAGACAGCTGTCATATTAATACTCTTCTCACAATCATGTACTCGGAGCACTAAAAGGTAATCTACTATTTTATGTAGTAATAATAAAATGTCAAGATCATAAATATTGTGAGTTTTTATGTTGTTTAGATTATCCCTGATTCGCTACTCCACCTCTTTGCTATCACTGCCTATTGCATGCGCAGTGACATTAAATGAGTCACTGTAGCGCGTGGCGCTGGGTGATTGGTAGCCAATGGGATTAGGGCTAGCAGCCCGTTCTACCACTTGGACCCGTGGGCCAAGCCCGGAGCCTTCTGGGTAATCCAGAAGGGGGCGTGCGTGAGGGCGGAGCCTGGCCGCGTTGGGGAGAATAAAAGGCGAGCTCCGACCCCCAGTCGGGGCTGCTGCAATCGGGAATGGAACTCGTCATGCTTCTGTCGTCGTGGTCTTCACCTCTTCAAGCTGTGGGTCTGGAAGCATGTTGGCTGTCCCGGTATGGAGTTATCGCCGATGGCTGTGAGAGCCGGAATTAACAAGAGGAATAACGCCTCCTCCTAGCGTCTCTGAATTAGTACACTACACGTGTCTTACAAACTTCTTCTGCCATTTCAATTCAATCGTTTGTTTGTTACACGGAAAATTCCCGTTTAGACAGTTACCCGGCTAGCAGCAGAGTTTTGTTGGGGTGGAGAAAATCCCGGCCAGCAGTTGGCCAGGAAACTCGAGGCATAGATTAGTTTTTTGTGTATAGCAGTATGATATGTAAATGCTATTTTAGGCTCGTGCAACAAATAAGACGGAAACCCCCTACAATTGACAGATAATTCAAAGGAGACCGTACAAACGAGACCAAATTAAATCAATTATACAATCGAATCGTGGGCCAGAATTGTGACGGTTTACATAAAATCACCAAGGGGACAAATAATGACATCACTTTTGCATATAAGTATGACTATTGCCCGTTCAAAGTTAACCTGAGAAAATAATAATTATTTGAGGAAAAGTTTGTTTAGATAAAGGCCCATATCTGTATGAAACAATTTTTATATCTTCACTCCACCGTCTGAAATAATGTTTATCCTTACATGGCATTTAATGCGAACTTCACTTTTTAATTATTAAGTTGCCACGTAAGCTCCATATATGCATGCGTATTAAAAAAAATGCCAAATTACTCTTTTTTTTTTAAAAGGTGGGCTTAAAGTGGAAAGTCGTGTGTGTGTATAGCACAATGCTCGTTTAGTGGTAAGTGTGTATATTAGCTGTAAATTCATAGCAATACAACCAGCTAATCATTTTACTCCCAGAGCTGAGTGATGAATTTCAATGGAAAAATTAAAACTAATTACGGAACGTTGTCTTTGTGCTGTGACCAAAGACATTAATACATTTATCCAATTTACAACTTTGGTCAGAACATTAAAATTCTGACCTTTCAACTGTGCTCATGAACTCAGGAACGTACAAGAGGTTGTTGGCTCGGTACCTTGAGACAGACATTATCCCTTGTCAGCCACTCGGGAAAGACCTTATGGTTTATTCATAGCCACCCAGACATCCAATACTTTCTCATTAGTCATGCAGTTTGTTACATAACCACACGGGCAATATCCGGATATGCAGTGAACAATGATTATTAATTTTTGTCACAGGACAATAATAAATTACGATTTAACTCAGGCTGCGTGGGTAGGGATACAGCGACATAGTGGTTTGTGCATTGCACGATCGTTCAAGCCAACTGACTTGAAATTACTGGCCACGGATAACGTCAATAGCACGCAGCATCGGAACCTATTCTGGCTCTCTTCTGAGTTGACACAGTCTTAATTGCATACCTGCAATGGTGTGCGGACATCATAACTGGAGAGACAAACACGGCCCAGGCAGACACACACACTACCCCCATGCCAGCTTTGACAGGTGCTCGTTAACGGGACTTGTGCCAACAATCTATAAGGCTAAATAGTTGATCGTTGTTGTTGTTGTTTTGTGTGTGTGTGTGTCAGTTATGGGAGAGTAGTGCCATAGTGGTCATGGTACACACCATTAGTGTCAAGTTGTGTATGGATCATCTGCCAAAGGGCATCTCATACATTGCTCCAGCTTTAAATGAGTGCCTGGTACAGCGTCGTCAACATCAGCTTCATGGAGGCAAAGGTGTGGCAGGGCATGGTGGTGGTGGTGGTGATCCCTATGCCCCTTCACTGTGTTATGCTGGCCACCACAAGCACTCGCTAACAGCAATTTCCCAACAGTGCAATCCTAAGAATAAAAATAAATATGTCCATTCACAGTGACACAACGCTTTTCTGGCTCGTAAAAACAAAAGAAAAACATCAAAAGTGTGATGTTTTTATAAAAAAATATGTTTTTGTAAGAACAACAATTATAAGTAAAGCTTGAGTCAATTAAGATAAGCACGTTAAGGTATTTAATTGCGCTATTAAAAGTTTCCCCGTGTGATTGCTGCGCGTAATTGTGAGATTCATTTTGGCGGGATTTTAAAGCTATAAAGTATAACTCACCTAATGAACGTGGACATTTTAATTCATTTTCAGTTATTTATGACACTTCTTGGAAAATGCATTAATTGATACAATTTCTGATTGAAATATTTCATTATTATCATGGCTGATTGGTTATTCATAATGACTACATTTAGCCTTGTTCCCAAAAAACACACGACTTCAACAACTGCTTCTGCTT
This sequence comes from Lethenteron reissneri, assembly GCF_015708825.2. NCBI lineage: Eukaryota > Metazoa > Chordata > Hyperoartia > Petromyzontiformes > Petromyzontidae > Lethenteron > Lethenteron reissneri. The sequence goes on from NC_083787.1 coordinate 3,711,349, forward strand.
GAAAAACGTTTGTCAAAAAACTGAAATAACAAATACATGGCGACACATCCTTAAATAGATACACACTATATAGCAGTATCTGGATTATAAGACCCTGGGGAAAGTAGGACGTGCCCCACACGCGCTCGAAGTCCATAAACTTGTACAAAGCTGGTCTTACACGCACGCCTACCACATCATAAGACGGATCCTCAACTTTTACATAATACAGGAAGACACGATGCATCACAATCCGGAGAATACAGTATAAATGTTAAACTTAAAACATACTATCTTTAAAAAGTTTCCCTTTGGCACTGCCTGTAGTGAGCACTGATCACAGCTTGGGTTCTCTTCTTATTAATCTGCTTGCTACCAACACAAGCCCCGAAATGTAAAGCTATGGGGCATGCGGTTTGATGATAAAATGAAACTCGTAAGTTTACAAATGGGTCACACTCAACACTGCTAATTCTTCACCCTGCTGCCCACACTAACCCCCAACCGAGCCTTGAGAGATAATTATTAATATTTTCAAGAGTTCGAATCCACATAAGTGTTCCAATAGATCCTGCCGGCGTGGTTCTCGCTTATGAGGCTTTGCCGATTTTTTTTTTCTTAAACGAGTCCCTGCGTTTACCCTTCGAGCCGGCAGTACCCGCGCAACTCGGCCCTCGATCATCAAAATGAAAAAAAAACAACAGCAAAAATCTCAACAAAAATACGCGGGGCTTCGGGCGGCAGTGACGCACTGGCGATACAAAAAAAATACGTTCAAATTAAATTGAATTGCGCGAATGTTGAACTCCGTTTCGGTAATTCATATCAAATTGCATTTCATGCAATGGTATGGTTGTGCGGCGATTATAAATTGGAAAAGGGGCCGTTACCGATGCGTGAAGCACCTTGAATCCTACTTTAGGCTTTACTGTTTGAGCCACTTTCTGGTGTACTTTTGACTTGTACCCCCAACGACGTTTCACTCCACATGCTGGGGGCTTATTCAGGCACAGCATGAAGAAGCTTCCTGCGCGTGGATGAAAACGTTGGACATCATACCGAACAACACGCCGTACAACTCGATAATTAAATACTGCTATTATCAAACTCCAGAAGGCGGCAATAGTTATCAAATAAATAAATAAACGGCACAGTTACGGGGGGGAGGGAGGGTAAGCGGTGGCGCAGTGGTTCATGCACTGCGCTACGAAGCCCGAAATCCTGACTACGCTTACCGGTCACGGCTAGCACAAGTGGCAAGTGATATCTGAATGAACGAGTCACGGACCACCCGTTTACCAAACCACACGGACCAACATGCTGAATCGTGCTCAAACAGCCCCTATGGACAGCCAACGGTGTGTGGAGGCCTTCATCCAGCAGTAGATTGACAAAGGGCTGTATATAAAGTGACGGTGAGTATGTACGTGCCTATGTATGCATGCAAGATGAATTGGTGGCATTGTCCAGCTCACACGTAATTGCAGCCGGCAGTTGGAAATGTTGCGACGCACATAGCCCTGGCTTAACCCAGGCGCTCCCGACAAAACGCATTCATCATGCTTGTTTGACACTAGCACCCATGTTTATTTAAAAGTTAAAGCAATAACTGCCACTGCAAGCGCATACGAATTCGAGCTTTCTATGCAAGTTTACACGTTGTCAGAGAAAGTGAAGAACAGAAAACATAATAAACGAGAATTTGGAAAATGCACGTATTTTCATTAGTTACTTTGGAACAACTTAGTGGATTGTTTAAAAATAAATGGCAATTGAAGCAGATAATTCCAGTTCCAGCAAAATTGTGAATTTTCATTTGTATGCGGCTATTAATTCCAAATATTAGTTTTCGTATGGTTAACGTACACATGATCATTAAATAACTGGATTTGTATTAATTTATGATAATTCCCTCAGACCAGATGGCAAAAATGTAATTACCACTTCAATGCAAAATCTCATGTTTGTGTGTATTTATACCGTGTGTGTGTGTATATATTTATAACAATGTGCCTTATTTATCCGAGAAAGCATATTTCAAGGAGGCCAATCACAATATCGCGTATATGGCAAGCAATAGGAAACTGGAGTACGTGGAATAAAAATGCCTCGCATACACAAGGGCGTGAAACTCAAAGTTCATCACAGATTCATTCAAGAATCCACTTCTGCACTGTTATCTTCTGTTATCTTCTGGCCATCCCTCAGCCCAAGTTACCAGCACGTGACATTCCCAAGCAGGTCTCCATACAAGTGTAGAGGAGTAAAATGGGGACGTGACGTCAGGTGTGCCGTTCAGTGCGATGACGTCACGTCTCCTAGGGTACTTAAGGGAGACCCCGTGACGTAAGCGGGGTCACTGTGGGAACAGGTAAAGTAAACAGGGTGAAGAGGGGACCAGGGGTAGAGAGAGGGATCGAATAGGGAGTCTGGGGAGAAGCCGGTGGTAGCCGTAGAGGTGCTTCTCTCTCCGCTCGGTGGAGTCGGCAGAGTCCACGATCCGACACGAGAGAGAGAGACCGGAGCTAGCCGGCAGGGACCCAGATTCAGAGTAGGACCCCTAGCCCCTGGGAGTTGTGTACCTTGCTGTGTAATATTGTAACAGCTTTAATAAACCCTGGCGAAAGCCCTTAACTTACCTCCGTCTCCGAGTGCGTACGTCAGGAACTACTCAACACAAGTGTAGTGCAATGGCGCCGGCTGGTGGACACCAGCGGCAACTGTGGTGGACAGACAGTGCACACACCGGTGAGGGTGTGCACTCTGTGTTGGCAGAGCGGAGGAACTAGGGCAAGGGTCACGGAGGACCCCATCTGGAGGCCCCTGCAACCTGCTGGCGGGTTCGAGAAGGGAGACGCGGTCAGGGCGGGGCCAGGCCGCGCCAGGAGCATAAAAGGAGGTGGAGAGCGGGGGGCTCAGGGCTGCCGGTTCTGGGAGTGGACTCGTCTCGTCGTCGCTGTCATCTCGTCGCCGCCGTCTTCGCTAGACATTGCGCTGCAGGATAGTTGTTGGCTGTCTCAGTCAGTGTTAGACGGCTAGTGTTGTGTACAGGCTCGGCTAAGCGACTGTGAAGAGTGTGTGGACGAGACCGTGAACATTGATAATAAAGAAGGTGCCTCCTACAAACCTTGTCTCCGAATCATTGACACTACACAAGGACTAACCAAGGCTCAGGCCTGTTTAATTTCCGAGATCCAATCAGATCGGGTGCATTGATGATGGTTTGGCCATGAGCGAGTGTGGTATCGCACGCCTGTAATGTAGCACGTTGGGGGCAGGATTGGTGGATCGTACTGAGAACCCATTGTCCGGTCATCCTCGCAGCGACTTTTGGCTCGCCATCGAACAAAGGCGGTGGTCACCGCATCGAGCACTTTCAGATGTGCTTCTGCGGCCGTCTGGAACGCTCTTCCTTCCGATATTAGTAAGCCAGTGGAGCTATGCACTTTTAAATGATCTATATTTAAAAGTCATTTCGTTACAACTGCTTTTTGTGTTTAGTTTGTTGTCCTTTCCCCCCGCACCTCCGATTAGCACGGTTGGCTACGTACGGTGTGAAAGAAGTTCCATATACAGTACATACATACCCAAGTCATCTACCTGCAGGAAGTAGTCAGATGTAGCGCAGTAAGCAGGCTGCCAACCTTTACGTGCAAAGTTTGAGCGTCTTCTCCTACTCTGCGTCGGTCTTCTCAGGGCAATTCACTGTCTCTCCACGTGTAGAAAATACTCGACATCGTTTTTTGGCCGCACAAGTCAATCGAGGCGATCAATACGAAGACGAAGAACTTTTAAGGCTCCGCGAAAACCTTTCTCACGAGATAAAATACATATATATGTTCAGCCCTTTGTCGACCCGCTGCTGGATGAGGGCCTCCCTACGGCGTGCCGGCCACGGGGGTTGTTTTTATGATAGAGTGGCACGCTGCTCAGCGCGAGTTGGTGAAGGGGGCATTGGAGGGGTGGCACAGATATGGCCCATCGCTGACATGAGCGACGCGCTACGATGGAACTCGGGGCGCTGGGTTCACGGCACAGTGCCGCTAACTACAGTGCCACAGCTCGCCATCATCGATCGCACTTGATCAATGACCCACTTTGTAAAGTACGGTCTCGACGTCAGTGCGTCACTGCTGTTTTTTCCCTTCTGCTCTGCATGGTCCATGGCCTGAAACGTCACCTGATTATACATATCTCTGTTATGAGTGCACTGACCACTGCATTACCACTCGCGCCTGGGTAAACACATTTATATGACATATCTGTTCTTGTAATAAATGCACTTCTTGGTAAATAAATGTACACGTAGATATTAACAGCAGTTTAAGTTTAGCCATCACTCTCTGCACTGGCTTCCAGTTTCACACGGTACAACGTTTCGTTTAAGATACACATCTCTCAACCATCTCACCCCAGCCTACCTCAGAGACACATTGTACCCATTTGTCCCCTAAAGGTCTCTAAGATCTGGGAGGGGGGGCCAGGGAGGCGATGGACATCTCCTCCGTGCTTTCCCAGGTCGCGAGAGGTTTCGGTCGATGGGCATGGGCGAGAGAGTCGTTCCCCGCGTAGCCCCCACAATCTGGAACTCTACTCTACGAGATCTCGGCATCTTTGAGTCTGCGTAGTAAAAAAAATTTAACCACGGTCTTTAAACTTATTCATACGCGTCCGTTTATTCAACTATTATTTAATTCAGAAAATAAAGTTTAGCAGTTATTTTAGTACTTTTCATAAATTGGCATCACGAGTTATATTCAAGCCGAGTGTTTTACTGCTTTGAAAAGGCCGATGAAGGGGCGCAATACAAATTTAACCTAATAATAATAATAATTGTATTATCACCACCACCGCCGCCGCTGCCGCAAAAACGAAATATGAACGTGACAGAACCATCTCCTCGGTCGGGTCAAATCGTTGGGACTGCGGCTTGGAATAGGGCGAAGGGCGGGGGTGGTGGGGGGTGGTGTGGAGAGGGGGGGGGGCATGGGGGTCTGCAAAGTGCTGCTTTAGTTGAATGTAGAGGGGGAAACGCTTGGCTCTAATTGAAAGTAATTGGAGCAGCTCGGCTAGAAAGCAATTAAAGCCCTGCCAGCAAAGTGGGTCCATATACGCTGCGCCCGTATATATATTGATGACTCAGCCAACGAGAGCTATTTTAATTTGTGGATCGTTAACTCGGCCGCCTATTCTATTAGACTGCGTTATTAATTGGCCGCATGCGTAGTAATTGCATGAGAGGGTTTTGTTGTTGTTGTTTGTTTCGCACGCAAGAAGGGCTCTACATTGAATTATTGCGAATCCCGGGTCCCAACGAATGTCGACCGCTCAACGCTTTTGAGGTTCCCACTTTGTCAGTGGCGATGCGGTGGTGTCTGGGCAGTCAGGCAGGGTGGTGACGTCAGGCAGGGTGGTATCATCTGGCAGGGTGGCGTCAGGCAGGGTGATGTCAGGCAGGGTGGTGACGTCAGACAGGGTGGCATCAGGCAGGGTGGTGACGTCAGACAGGGTGTGGTGCTGCTGGGTCCGTGCTACACCCCGCCAGTGGGGATCCGCCAGGCACAACATCTCCGGGGCGGGAAGAGGCATGGAAGCCTACGGGGAAGTTCCACACTCGGGCAGCCGCGTCTGCGAAACGCGACATGACCACAGGGATTGCACGTTGACTGACGCGCGGCGTGTGCTCATTATCACGAGCAGGCCGGTGACGTGCACGGGGGGTTACCACGGCCCCTTCGTTGTTCACGCTGACGAGTCGGGCCCCCGAGTGACGAGCGGACGCTTACAGGCCAGCCCTACAACCTCGAAACATCGCCTCGCTCCGTGCCTCTCTCTCTTCTTTTTTCACGATCAGAGGAAACAAGAAGATGCTCGGTGTAGTCGGCACTTTGCTTCGTTCATCATTTCTGGGTTTTTTTCGGTTTTTTTAATGCTTTGCTTCATGTGCCCCCCCCCCCCCCCTGTTTAAATGAAATATTTCACGAAAGATTGCACTCTCTGCTCTCCTCTTTCTTCCAGTGTTCAGAGGCCTGCTCAAGGCGCGGCTCCGGCTGGAGCATGCATACCACACACACGTCGGTGATGTGCACGTCTTCTTCGAACGCTGGGGAGCTGGAACGGCCCCTCTCTGCACCAGCGTGGACGGCACCCTCGTGTTCACCTTCTGAAGCGCTCGCTCGTCACCGTGGCGTGCGCGATGACCACCACCACCACGTGACTTTTCTTTTGTATTGTGCGCGGTGCTTTCAGCACCACAGCGCATGGATTTGTAACGATTTGTAACGTTTGTTTTCTTTGTTTGCTGGTGACTTTGTGTATTTCATATTGAAATCGCCTCCAGTGCTTTTGCTGCTGGCGGCAATTAAAGTTGTTTAAAAGTCAAAGTCTTTCTTCCCCTTCCCCTCTCTCTCTACCCCCTCTCTCTCTACCCCCTCTCTCTCTACCCCCTCTCTACCTCCTCTCTCCCTACTCTCTGTCTATGTTCCCCATCTCATCTCACTCTCGCCATCGCTCGTTTCGCAACACAACGACGCGTAGACGAAGCCAACAAACGAGCAGCGTCTCCGCCGCCGATAAAGCAACACAATTGGGCCTGACTGCGAGCACTAACTTCACCCTCATTAATTCACCGAGTCTGATAATGGCAGTCGTTGGTGCCACGGTGTACATCTATACGCGTCTCCGTGTTAATTAGCTATCGGGATCTTTTGTTACTTGGAATGCGCGTAATGGGTGCGCGTGCGTGCGTGCCTGCGCGTGCACGTGGCAGTGATTAGTGGTTCGCACTCTGCGCTATTCGTCCGAGTTGCCGCTTCAACTCCCGCCCCTCGCTGAGCACTCGAGGGTGTCCGAACGTGACCCGGCCCCCTCCCTTGCGAGTCAACTCAAACCGCAGATGAAAATCTGTATCGGCAGGGTGCAGATGTCACGGTGGGCAAAACTGCCGATGCCGCAAGACGCGTCGCCAACGCTGTCTAAGCCCCTGTGCCAGATACCGCAGCAGCCGCAGCACGGCAAACACACGACCTCCAAGACGTGCCCTTAATGGTATCCTAACTCGTAAACGCGTTGTGAATCATTGTGGGTGATAACCGATGCGGCCACCCGATGCACAAATTGGAACATCCAAGATTCGGCGGCCTGCGAGTGCGGCCACGAATTCCAAACCACCGCTGCAGCTGATGTCTTCGCTCCTTTAAAGGGGGAACGGAGGAGATCCACTCTGCGTCTGAACAGACAATTGAGTGGATAACAAATCTCAAATTACATCTTCAACCAGCTGCTATTAACCTGTACGAAAGACGATGTGCGAGAGCGCATCCTGTATATAAGCAGAGTTTAGTTCCGTGTCTCCGCTCAAATATTTGAGTCCGACTCACTTCATTCGGTACCTGGCTGAGGACCAACCCTGTCAACGCTCGGCACCCGCAAAGCCGAACTTGCCCTGGCCTTTGGGAGCGGTGCGTGCGAATGCCCCACAGCAAACGCCGTGGGAAAATGATCACGCGCGATCGTCTTATTTTTAGAGGCGACCTTGTTCCTGGGACTGTCAAATCTATTTATGCACCTCTGTGGAGCAATTAGCACCTGGCTGTTGCACGCCATTTATTTGTTCTTACATGACCACACGAACGACTTACGGTGTCAAAATGTTGACTCATGCGCCTTACTCAACTGGAGGCATTATGCAATAATGAACAAAATAACTAACTGCGTGGACTGCTTGACTGTTCCTTGGTCTTAGCAGTTCAGTGAACGTGGCATGCTGTGTATGTAGTTGGCCAGTGGAATGTTTCTATTTGCGGTGGTCAAGGATACCATCCGTTACCACCGCTGGATGATACCACACGGCCTTAATAAACGGGCATCGAATTCCCACTTTTTAGAGCCAAGCGGAATTGAAATTGGAGGTGCACGCACACTTAGACATGTGTATCTGAGTGCGTGTGCAGGTATGAACGGGGAGCCGTAGTGTAGCAGTTAGCGCGTTGCACTACGAACCCGGCTACCCGAGTTCGATTCCCGCTCATGGGCAACAACAGTGACGATGATATTATCTGAATCGGTCCTGGGCCTCATATCTCCAGCGTGGTGCTGGACACCCACCCCCTCGTATACCGTGCCGGCTTCATAGGTGCTCGCTCATAGCATATGCCCCAACAGTCTGTTAAAGACTACGAGGGGGATCTTTGCAGGTATGAGTGAATGCGCGTGGCGTGGGGTCACATCGTCTTCATATCCCAATCTCTCCACTGGCTCACGATGCAGTCCAGGATCACCGCCCTTTTTTTACACGATCTTACACGGACTCATTGATGCCTACCTCTCCCCTTTCATCTGCTTCTCCCCTCCATGCATTCTCCTACCTCCCTCCGCCAATCTCACTCGACTGCCATCCATCCACTCTCCTGCATCTACCTTCCATCTCAATCTCAGTCAAGTTTTACCCAGCGGGAGGTCGCTCCTTCTCCTCTGCTGCCCCTGTAGCCCGGAACCTCCTACCTCAACCACCGATGCTGCCAAACTCTCTGCCACTGTTCCGCTTAAGGCTTTACACCTTCCTCCTCACATCTGCCTGTGACTCTCCACTCTTCTCTTTCAAATCAAAGAGACAGCACATTAACGCGCTTTAATTATATGACTCCGTTAAAGTTGTAATGCACACATCCTGCCATGTTGTACAGCATCGCGGGATGCATGTCCGTTGCGTAGACAAAGCATCGAGGTGCTCTGTCAATCGCAATCGTGTAACAATGCAGTGTGAGCGTACCAGATGCGCAGCGCTGCAAGGCGCAGTACTCCCACAAGACGTTGGGATCCTGAGTGATGCACCAGGGTCCATTGGGGTCCGAGTCCGGATTCCTGCAGTAATTGTTCTCCAGACCAGCCTCCGGAAATCCTGGAAGACCAGGGAGCAGTCAATAAAGATGAAGACATGAATCAGGTCGCATTGTACGGGCTGTGCCGTGCGCTGTTCCGCATGATGTCCCACGTTTTCCCCCAGCTCCCATGATACGGAACGAAACGTCCGACATCAAGTCGAACAGCACGCGGTACGAATCTAGATCACATCAGGGAGGTATGCAACACAATTAGTAGTATTGAATTGAGGTCAATCTGTTGAGATCAAAAACCTATTTCTCAAGGGAGTTCTGGGTTAAGAAAGCAATGCATTATGCATGTGATTCAAATTCAAAACAATAAAATCCAGGGCCCCAACATTAAGAGATAAAACGTGATGTGATGCATATTTTAAAGCAGAATTTTGAAGTTCCATTGAGACGCATTTAAAGAATGAGGTTGGATGTCGACACGTGAATCAGAAACGGGGACACCGACAAAGAAGATTTCACAAAATATGAAGAGTGTGCAAATGCGTTTGCATTGAATAAGAGACGGAAATATGAACATTCGGATTAGCGAACGTGTGCACGTTCGGAACCATCATGTTGGCTTCAGTGGAGCGCGTGGGCTGCCCGGGGCAGGGCAAAATCAGAATCAGAAATCAGAATCAGAAATCAGAATCAGAAATGGTTTTATTCGCCATGAAAGTTCGCACAGACAAGGAATTTACTTTGGCCGGGAGGTGCATACATTCAACATTTAGGAATCTTAAATAAGTGGTTTACAAGTCTAACTATACTAAAGGTACAAGTCTAACTAGTACTAAGGAGCTAAAGTATGTAAAAATTTAATAAAATAAAGTCTAAAATATACAATAGCTATAATATACAATATACAATTGCAAAAATGCAAATAGGGTAACATAGTGCAAATATGGCAGGGTGTGATTGTGCAGATATTGTGTTAAAGTCAGTTTGAGCGTTAAAGTCAGTTTGAGCCCCTGGCCTTGTTGAAGAGACCAGCAGTGGATGGGAAGAAACTGTGTTTGTGTCGTGAGGTTTTGGTCCTGATGGACCGCAGCCTTCTGCCGGAGGGGAGTAGCTGGAACAGAGAGTGTCCGGGGTGGGAGGAGTCGGCCACAATCTTCCTCGCCAGCCTCAGGGCGAGGAGAGACTATGGCCCCAGTGGTCGAGACTAGGCGATGGTTTTGTGGGAATCCAAGGAGAGGACACCAACCACAGGCAGAGAAGAAACAACCATCGGCTCGCGTTCAGGCTGCTCCACGAGATCGTTACATCGCGGAGACTGTTGGGCGATGATGACGGTTTGGAAAGGCACGCGTACATCCAGCGGTGGATCGATCAAGGCTGAGAACAACTGTAGACACCACGTCCCTCTGGGACAGTGGTGGTTCTTAACCTGGGGTGCACGCACCCCCTGGCGGTGCGAGATGCCCTTTATGGGGGTAAGAGACATGGCCAGATTTTTTTAGAGGGTAAATCACGGGCACGTAAGTACAACTACTTCGTTTCATCAAACCTATGAATTAATTCACGTTATAAATAGTTTAACGATTGAGAATCAAAGGGTTTCAGGCTGCAGCGAAGGTTAAGAACCACTGCTCTAGGAGCGACTCAAACACGTGGGTCGTGCACCTCCTTTTGAGCGTGATCAGCGTAATTCCGCGAAATATTCCACACTTTTATCGCGAGCCAAACAAAAAAAGACCTGTCTGGGCACCGCCAAAGGCTCTCCTCCTGCTCTTATCCAGCCGCACCGCCTTCATTCTACTGAACAACTCAACGCTGACAACTGTGGAATGGCCCACGTCGGGTTGAGTGTTTCGGTGCGCAGCGAGCCGCAGATGAATGCGCGAAGAAAATGTGGAATGGGTTCCGATTTTCGTTTTACGTGAGAAAGAAATAAAAAAGGAGCTATCGTTATGGCCAAAAAGAATCGCTCGCTGCATGAATTAGGGCCCAGTGCATGGGCAGAGTTCGCGTGGGGGGGGGGGGAAACGGGACACCTTTATTAACTTATTTTCAGTATTTTAAAATAAAAATAAAAATATATATTATATGCATTCGCGATTCCTAATGTTAGGGACAAAGCGAACCCCTATCCCTTCCCTCGCCCCCCCCCCCCAAATATAGAAGTCAACCTCCACCTATGGCCCTGTGTCTTAACTCGAGTAGGTGGGTGAAGTTAGGAGGTAGCTGGTGGTGGATGACGGTCTCGCTCGGGTGCAACGACGCACACATGTTTGAATCCCCCCCCACCCCCCCGCTTCTAAATTAATTATCCATGTTAATATTCGCGGCAGCATGTGGACATTGCATGGTTGGCAAAATGAGATCATTTTACCAAACCTCTTATTGTGAATAATAATGCTGATGCAAATGAGCCGTTTCGAAAGTCTTGTACTTTACGTGGACCATGCATTCTACATGTGCGAATGAGACTACGCGATAAGACAACTGCCGCTTTAACTGTTGTGCCAAGTGACCTAATGCGCACACACATATATGGGTCATCAATACGTACCCTAAAATGTATGACCGACAGCATATATGTGCCATAGATATGCAGAGTATAGGAATGTGCTCTGGATTTACTGGTGGATCAGAAATATCCTAAAGCAAAGCCTAGATACGACATTTTGGACGGCCAGGAACAAATATTTGTACCGGATTGATACAAAACTGCAGGTGACTCCACAGATTTGACATCGCTGATCCGTTTTTTACACCAAAGATGGTGACGTGGCATCCGATTGCATCAGTTTTGCTGGCGTGCAGACACACACACACACATATATAATATAATCCGAAAAATCGAAAAGTATCCAAAATTGTCCTTCGAAAATCTGAATACATAATTTGTTTAAACCCACATTTCATAGAATAAGGATCCACACGAAGCCTTTGTGTGTGGTGCGCTCTCGCCTCCAGCAGCATCACTGAGACAGGCAGTCGGCGGAGGTCACGTCTTAACATCGAGGCCAGGACACTTTGTTTGTTCCGATCCTTACGACGCAAATGCCTTTTGCACGTTCACAAGAGAGCGACGCCGAAGATGCAAACTCAGACGAGCATGCATCCTCTTTGGCAGCGGCGGAACGGCTAATGGGATCGAAGGGCGGTGGCGATGAAGGAGCGGTTGTCATCGGCAGACGGTATATCACCTTACACCTCGATCAAGGACAAGCGGCCCTCTAATCTTGGTCTCGCAAAAGCAAACATTCGTAAGCGCAGCTGTGATGAGGGTGTGAACCCGGGGACCTGCGGAATTGGCGATACATTTGAAACCAGGATATGACTCACTGCTTCCGCCGGCCACCTGTCCCATCACAATTAGTATCAACAAAAAGAGTGACATTCGCAGTCATCGTGAGAGATTACTAGATAGAAAATTCACCGGATTTAATTAAAATTGTTAGGCATAAAGAGTAAGGCATGTATCAATGGGTCAAATGTCATGTTGTTATGATTTAGAGGTTGTACACCTCTTGTGGTAGAATGTTAATTTTACAGCATAGCAATGTGCTGTGCACAGAGGAAATCTCGTAAAATATTACGAGAGATAATTAAAGCAATTGCGATTCCATTGTGGACAAGCTTATAATACGCCTGCGATATACTCCGACTGAGAGAAAGTCATTAATTATGTTGACTCCATCCTCCATTTTCCTAGTCCAGGCTCAAGACCTTAGTCCGCATGCCTATGACTGACTGCCTGCCACTCTCTATAAAGTAAATATGCCCACTATTTCTGTACGGTGGCATCTTGAAATGAGGTCTCATTTAAAACAACCATGTAAAATCCACATTTATTTCCATCACTGTGATCCCTGCCCACACACTCTCTGTGCCGTGTTCCGCAGTTGCGTCCTTCTGACAGATATCTCCTGTTGTTTGGTGAACTTTTTTTTTCTGCAGAATGTGTATGTGATAAGTATATTATAATTAACAGAATAATAGGACTGCAATTGCACCGGTCTAATGCTGGGGGGAAGGTGCGGTGTTTAACCATTCTTCACCGCGCTCTTCAGTGTGCGCGAACATTATTATTTTTTTTACCAGGTAGGGCCCACTGAGCTATATAGCTGTTTTTTACTGGTAGGAACCTCCTGGTTACACCAGCCCACAGGGGATTATTGTGTCCGTCCGTCCGTCGTGAATCCAAAAATGGGAGGGGTGGGGCTGGGTGGAGAGGGGAGGGTGGGGAGGGGCTGGGTGGGGAGGGTGAGGAAGGGCTGGGTGGGGATGGTGAGGCTGGGTGGGGGTGGGAGGGTTGGGCTGGGTGGGGCTGGGTGGGGATGGGCTGGTCACCCCGTGGTGCCCTTATATAACTCAACGTCTAACCTACTCACGCCGGCTTGTGCCCACCCTCACAGCCGGCCATATTTGCGGAATACACCACGCCGCCTTTGACCCTGGCCATTGACCGAGCAACCCAACGTTCCTACCAGCTCCCTCCGCAGGAATGTGTTAATAAGCCACCTGGCCACAAATGATTGCTCAACGAAGTGGCTTAACATTTGGAAATTTGTAGCAGCCTGAAGTCACGAAAGCTTTAAATCGAAATCAGATTGTAAATGTCGTGGCTTTGCTCTCCAACGCACCGGTGTGCTGTACTAGTAACGATTTGGCACGTTCTGTTTCCGTGACAATCCTTACTAATTGGCAGTGGGGGGGTGGTGGCGGGTTTAACGACACATTTATATATTTACGCGATCTAACCCAAAAAAAACTGTATTATGGACGTACATACATGCATGTTCTCTGTTTGGTTCACGCAAGAACTGGCGACAACAACACAAGCAGCATTAGCAACAGCGACTGGCAACGGAAAGTGAGCTGCTCAAAATCCAGTGCCCTCCCAGGATGTGGAGCGAAACGTCGGACAGCGTGCTAAACAACACGCCGTGCAATTCACAGTTGATTTTTCGAGGTCAGTTCGCGTGAGTGGAAATTTGTGTCATACACCCTCCTCCACCCGACACGGACAATTTATAGAGTTGTCACGTGAACCAACGTTGCCAATGTATTGCTGTGTCAACAACCTCATGTGTTGGAGAAAATTCGACAGCATTTTAGCAATTGCGTATGGAAGTCTTCGCTGGCAGTTGACAGCAAGCAGCATCGTGCAGTTGCCAATGTCGTAAACAAAAATACCCAGCAGTCATCGGCCTTTGCTCATGTGGTTCGCGAAAGCCTTCTTGTTAAACACGCGGTTCAACACAAAAAAAACCCGCATAGCCATACATCGCCAGTGCGACAGGCATCGGCAGAAGCCCCAAGCACGTGGGGGTTGGGGGAGATGAACGTCGGGAAGATACCTTCTGGTGTGTACGCGTGCAGGTGCGGGGTTTTGCTGGCCCAGGTCTGGCACTGGTGGCCCGATGCAGTCAACGTCTGGAGTCCCCGGTATCCGGTCCCAGAGCCGGTGTAGCAGTGGTCCACCCACTGCACGGTCTGTGTGCTGACTGCAAAGACAAAGACACCGCGTAATAGCCTTAATGGACACAGGTCGTGTTTGCCTCTCGCATCAAGCGCTGTTAGCGAGTAGCACCTATGGAAGGCCGGCACGGCACACGAGGGGGGTGGGTGGCCAGAACCACTCCCGACCGCCTTTGTCTCCCCAGTGGCGATGCTTACACACCGCACCAGGTACTCATTTGAGGCTGAGTCGACCTCGGGTAGGCCCAGGACCGGTTCAGATAATCGTCACTATTGGTGGCCGTCAGCGGGAATCCAACTCGGTTCGCTGGGTTCGTAGCGCAGTGCGCGAACCGCTGCACTACCCTTCCTGACACGTGTTCACTCCACACACACGCACACAACACGAGTGTGCACAGACACAAAGATTTCCCGTTAGAGCCATACAGACTGCTGGAAGCGTGCACTTATTAAGGCAGGAACAGTGCATGATGGGTTGGTGTGCCCAGCACTGCGCCCGGACACCTTTGTATCCCATAATAGTTTTTTTACCCTTTTATCTGGCAACAAAACTGACACCTTTTTTTTTACAAGGAATCATGTTTGCATTGACCACAATACCTGCGGTCGGAATGCAAACAAAAAACACAACTCTGATAATGTATGCACTGTCCTTGAAATTGATTAGTCCACACCCGAGACAGCTTTTCTTAGAGCCTCGTCTCACATGGTGTTGGACCAGATGACGCCAAAAGGCGCACAACTCAAAGACAATGCACCATCTTTGTATCCCTCGAAAATTTACACAATCGTGCCAGGAACGAGTACTCATTTACGGCTGAATTAACCTCGTGCGCAGACACAAGATCGATTGAGATACCACTGCCTACTCATGTAAGCCGTGGTCAGAAATCGAACTCAGGTAGCCTAGGTTCGCAGCTCCGCGCGCTAACGACGGCTACAGAACTGCGCCACCACTCGACACGTCTAAGCCGAGCTCGAGTTTGCTTTTTTTACGGAGTAAAAATTAAATGAGACTTCACGGAGCATTTCCGACAAGTGGGAGGATTAAATAATGCACATACCCCCGGTGTTAAATTGATGTTCCTATAAAGTTATAATTTCCCAAGGGGGGATATCTACGTGTAAGTACGATAAGCGCACATCCTTTGCTCTGTATGAACGCATCGTGGCATACGCGTACGGCTACAATAGTTTGGCAATCAAGCCGTTAATCCAGTAACATCTTGGTGAGTCCCAAGACTCTTTTCAAGGGGGATCCTGTATCGACATGTTTGGGAAGTAAGTATTCATGAGCATTTGGCTTCCATGTGGAAGGTCACCGGACAACCCGGAGAAAACCCCATTCACGCACACGAGGGGGTGACACTGCGCACATCTGACAGCCTCGCACCGACGACACAGGGCACCCATGCGCTCGACCCCCAACTTTGCTTCCCAGCTCCGATCTCACGATCCGAGGAGATCGGCCCGCGTGCTGTTGCCACGTGTGTCGTGGAGATAACGTCAGGAACTGAGGTTCAAACGCTACCAGACGCCACTCCACGCCGCTGCGTAACGCACTTGACACACCGGTGTGCTGGACGTGAAACTCACCAGAGCAAAATTCAGCTAAGAGAAGTAACGCCAGAAGTTTCATGGTTCCACGTAGCGTCCGATGTCTCAGCAAGAGCCACCTTTTACTCGGTCAGACAGACGAGTGAGCGACTGTGTGTGATATCACACGTGTAAGAGATGTGTGTGTGTGTGTGGAAATATATATATGCCTACACCTGCACACACGCGCGCGCGCATGAACACACACACCACCTTGTCTCAGCCCCGCCTACAGGTGCCAAGTTTAAACGATCCGTCATAGACGCCTTGACCTTTAAGGTGAAGGGCAAGGACTGCGTACACACAACATCAGGGCAGTGCGTGCGGGCGAGGGTTTCATGAATGTGAACCCGGCTCTCACTTTATTGCGGGGGGAGGGGGTTAGAAAACACACAACAGAGCTAAGAGATTAATAGCATTCACAAAGAATGCTATTTTTTGTATTTTTACAGATGGACATCGGAGATGGGTAGAACACGCGGTTAAAACGTCGGGTCACCGCTCGCCAACGCGTACCGCGCGTGTTGCCGATGTCACGCGCAGAGAGAAATATCAAACACAAATATCCCGTGGGTGACGGACGAGTGTCAATTGTCTAACACGGTGCGTAACTGATCAGATGCAGTTTGCAACCGGTCGCAACGACTGCTCTTTCGGCCATAGGGATGTGGAACTTCCACCAGTGGCTCAGAACAACTAAGCCAGACGAGCATGGACGTGGTAATTCGCGGCAGTAACCATTCATCATCATCACCACCACCACCACCTCGCGGCGATTCGATTCGATGGTCGTGATTCATCGGCAAGAGTCCATGCAAGCTATTGTATATATATGTTCTTCATATACAAATTGTTTGATAAATCGTGGTGAATGCAGTGGCCTCTAGCGGCTGCCGGAGTCACGTGAGTCCGTACAACATACCAATCTAACAGTATCGATTTTGTTTTGTTACACGCAGCGATTACAAGGCTTAATAAACGATATTAATTAATCAATTATGCCACGCATCGTTGCGCGTGCGAATGTGAAAACATTCCCACGTAACTGTCAGGGAACGGAGGTGCGTGGTGGATAGCACACTGCACTGTCAACCTGGCGAGCTGAGTTCGAGTCCCAGCCGCGGCTAACAACAACGGTGTCTGACCCTCGGCACCATCCTTCACCAGACCCACCGACCAGAATAACCGACAAAGGCGTGCGGAACAATTCAGCTCATCCAGCAGTGGATGAACACGTCGCTGAACCGTATCCATGATTTCATGCCTAGCGCGAGCATCTACTGCGCATCCTGTGGTTGTACTGGGAGAATGGGTAGTTATTTAAACATTCCAGAAAGAGTGTAAAATGCCGTATTAAAATATCAGCTCGTGTTTGCCTTTCGCATAAAACACCCACCTCGCCCCTCCTCCCCTCCCCTTCATAATGACGTGCACGCGGCTTAATTGAACCTCTTGTGAGGCACGGATGGAGCCTATGCGTGCTTCACAGCCAAACAAAAAGCGTATTAATAAATGATTGCTTACATTACGCCATACACTTACACTGCGCGTGGCGCGTGCACACGCATGCATAATGCATGCTTGGCTATTGCCTACATGCATGCATAAAACATGCTCGGACGAACGCATTAATATATGCGTTCAAACTGGCAGGCACGACACGCTGGCGTTATGCTGCTTGCTGCCTCTGCGATTGTGCGATTTCTTTTTTGTTTGCAGGGATGGAAATACATCGCTAGCTGGGATGCTGCCGTTCGTGTAATGGTTAACGCGCTGTTTCTTGAAATCCAAATGTCGCCTCTTTGTTTCTTGAATCCCTCTGCCACCTCGATCCTATGCTGAGCTTCTTTCGCACCGTACGTAAGCCAACCGTGCCAATCGGAGGTGCGGGGGAAGGACAACAAACTAGACAGAAGAAGCAGTTCTAAAGAAATGCAATTTTCAATCTAGAATTCTAGGTGGTTTAAACAATGCGTAGCTCCGGTGACTTCCTAATATCGGATGGAAGAGCGTTCCAGACGGCCGCACAAGCGCATATGAATGCGCGCGATGCGGTGACCGTTTTTGTTCGATGTCCAGCCAAAAGCCGCTCCTGCGAGGATGACCGGAGTGTCGCGTGATGATGGCGTATGCTCGTTGACGAAATCAACAAGGTATTGTGGTTCATTTGTGGCAAGCACTTTGGGTGCAATGAGCGCGACCTCGTAATGTTTTCGTTCGCCAACCGGAAGCCACTGCAGCTCGGCGAGCAAGGGACGGACACGAACAGATCTTGCAGCACCCGTCACGACACGAGCACAGTTGAATTGTAGGTCGCGAGATGATGGAGTCAAGTTTGGGTACTCCCACCGGATTCAAGACAGCTGTCCCAGGGTGGAATAAGTAGGCCGAACAAAAGTGACATGTAGCACGGCTTTCTAGAGATCCCTCCAGTGGAGGCCTTTCCACCAGCAGTGGTTTGAGAGAGCACTTTCAGGGCTGCGCCTTGACCAAAGGTCACTCTGGCAAGCGACACTTACTCTGGTCTCGTGAGTTCGCGCCTGGTTAAACAAATTAAGGTGAAAGACGACTTCCTTTACTTTCCAAACACTGTCGGTCAAAGTCGCGTTGATGCCATTTCAGTCAAGGTGATCAACAGCCACACCTGCCGTGATCCAGTGCTTGAAGGGGCGATTCGTTCGTGAATCACACACATTTGCTAAGCTCACGAAAACCCCGCGTGTTGCGAGGTGGCCGGAAGATGGCAGTACAGCAAGCGGGGTCGGTGAAATCCATCTGTGTGGAGGTTTGAGAGTTGTCCCCTCGTGTTGGTGGGTGGGTCGGGTAGGTAGACAGTGGGTTGATCCACTTACTCTGCCTCCTGCAAGAAGCCAAAAAAAACCATGATCGTCAATGAAATTGGCCAAACTTCGCAAGCAATGCAGGACCCTCATGAAAAGGAGCTTTAAGGCTCAGCGAGGCTTTGCTGAGTCAACGAAGAACATTACTATTAGGATGAGGCTCAGAGCACGATGCGTTAAAAAGTTTTCTCGTAATATTTATTTTTAAAAATCGTCGTTCAAACTTCACAGCGGAATTCAGCGGACTCTAGAATATGGAGTTTTTTTTATTAGCCACGTTTACAGTTTTGATTGGAAGCAGCTTAATAAAGTGTTTCGCTTAATCAACAGGATCGTAATTTATTCTGCTGATTACATCGGCTCCGTCTCATTGACTTTTATGCTTGCCTGGTAGGAATCACGAGAGAGTCTGAAACGATCACAATCAGCAGCGCCCGGTGAACCCAGACTTTCCCCAAAACTCACCGCGGATCACCACGACCCCTCTCACCTGCACCCGAGTTTCAGCTCAAATAGAAAATTAAGTGGTGAGACGCTGCACGCAATCCGATGAATTACGACTCTATCTTAATTCGAATCGGCGTTGTGTATACATTTTAGCCACCACCATCATCATCATCAGGCGTGTGCATCGTGTGGCGTCTTAATTTTGTGTTTGAACGCAGAGGAGACGTGACCGTGGTGGCTTAATGAGGACTGAAGTTTGGAAAGCCTGAAATGTCGCCGGGGTTTCATTGCACACTCGATATTTTCCGGAACGCTGCTGCTGCTGCTGCTATGGGCTGGCTTGGAGTGAGAACGATCGGCGTAAGGCACTACCACTCGAGTACACGGTACGCCCGTGTATAATAATCCTGTGGAATTGTACCCTATCTTCTTCCCTAAGTGGGTGGTTTACCATAGGGTCATCTATTCACGCACGTGATTTGCCCACCATCGCACACAATATCACAACATCGCGAGGACAACAACAACAAAGAAGCCCTGAAGAGGACAATTCCAGCACATCCATACCCGGTTGTGCATTTGCTTTGTGGCACGAGAACGTCAAGATGTATTTGTACCAGGTAAGACCCACCGAGCTACGTAGGTCTTTTTTGCAGAAACGACCTGGTCACAAATGATAGCTGGAAGAAGTGGCTGACCATCGTGTGGACATTCATAGCAGCCAAAAAAATACTCGAAACACGTGATGTTGATTTTTAAATGTGGGGAGGGAAAACCGGAGGACCCAGAGAAAAAAAAATCCACGCGAACCACGCGGAGAGAGACATTCAAACTCCAAATATACAGCATGTGTCAGGGTCGGGAACGAACCCATGATCCTCCTGCATACCAGGCGAGCGAATGCACATCTCGGCACCACGGCAGAGGCAAAGCCATACCAGCGAGTGACGCCCGCTCTCGTGAGCGCACTCCCGACTCCTCAATCTCCCATTGTAGAGATGAGCGCGAGAGATGAAGCTTCAATTAGTAGCTCATTACGCATAATGAAATGATTCTTTGTACAATAACGGGTGAGGCATAAGCCTCAAATATAAGGTCATGTCTGGCCATTCCGTAGGATGAGACCGGAGAGCGAGGGGGAGAGAGAGAGAGAAAAACATGCCCTCTCGTGATTAATGTGTTTCGCGCTTGAATTAAATATGAGCTATCTTAAATTAATTCGTCTTGCCTGGGTATTCTTGGCTGCGTTGGTACGTATGGCTAGGCACGCGTGTGTACGTTGTGTGCACAGGGCCGGATTAAGGCACGAGGCTTGAGGGGCTGCAAGCCCAGGGGCTTCTGCCAGCCGGATGGCCTCCAGAGATGAAGTGAAAAAGTTATTTCGTTGGTGAATGCTGAATTTGATTTGTTGTTAGCCTTGCAAAAAATACATTGTATTTTTATTTAATTTTTTTTCCTTTTGAAAATATTACTGGGGGCCTCACAGTACCTGTAGCCCATAGGCCAACACAATCTTAATCCGCCCCTGTGTGTGCGTGTGGAGAGTGTGTGCGTGTAGTGCATGTGGAAAGTGTGTGCGTGTGTGCGTGTGTGCATGTCGAGAGTGTGCGCGTGTGTGTGTGGAGTGTAGCGGTTAGCGCGTTGCGCTACGAACTCGGCTACCAGAGTTGGATTCCCGCTCACGGCCAACACGAGTGACGATTTTCTGAACCGGTCCTGGGCCTCCCCTAGGTCGACTCAGCCTCAAATGAGTACCTGGTGCGGTGTGTGAACATTCTCACTGGGGAGACAAAGGCGGCCGGGCGTGGTGCTGGCCACCCACCCTCTCGTGTGCCGTACCGGCCTTCATATATGCTCGCGAACAGCACTTGCCCCTACAGTCTATTAAGGCTACACGGGGGATCTTTGTTTATGTTTTGTTTTGGAGTTAGGTGAGCGATGGTGCCATGGGTTAGCGCGGCGCGCTCCGAAACCGGCGACCTTAATTCCTGTAGTCCTGAGCCTCCCCTAGGTCGACTCAGCCTGAAATGATTCCTAACGCAGTGTGTAAAACATCACCACTGTGCACAGAAAAGCGTCACAGGCGTTGTTGCTGACCACTCAGCCCCTCGTGCCGTCGTGCCGGCTCTCAAAGTGCTCGCGGACGGCACTTGCCCCAACACTCAGTTGACGTCTAAACGGGAGATATCTCTCTCGTTGGAATCTATGTGAAGTGTCTAGGACCTGAGTTTGAGTCCCGTGGACTTCCCCTCGGTAGATTGAGGCTTAAATAAGTACCCGGCTCTGTGTGTAAACGTACAAGGGGTTGGGAGACAAAAGCGGCGGTGGCGTGGTGCTGCTCACGTGACCTCCTAGTGCGCCGAAACGTTTCTGCTAACAGCACGTGCCCCCGACAATCTACATGCCCATAGTGGGGGGGGGGGGGGGGTGGGCATCTTTTTTAAATTATTTATATTAAGTTCACTTGCTTGCTTGCTTGCGCGCTTACGACCGTGCAAATCTTTCGGTCGTTTTTTAACCCACTTCCCGTGATCCAATCGAGCTGACATTTTGCACACAGACTCGTTGTGCGTGACAATTTCTTTTCGTGAAAATGTTTTCCCAAAATTTTACACTTTTTAAGTAATTTTTTTTTATATTTAATTACCAATTGCTTCATGGTGGCAGGCAATCATCTGACCCATAGGTGGCAGCCATCTCAAGCCAGAGGACGAGAGGACTCTAGCCGCCACGCATATTAAGGATTTATAGTGAAAAACTTTGTTTTTACGGGTTAATTTTTTCTTTGTCTGTGTAGTGTGCGGGGTGGTGATGGTATTGGGACATGCACTGCTGTACGCAGTAATCTTCTTGGTTCTTTCGGTAAAGTCACGTAGAAGGGAAATAATAAAATAATAAAAATAAAACATAATAAAATACAATTCACACGACGTTTCGGCCACAACGCTGTCTTTCTGACAGACCTGGTCTTCACCTGAGGACGGTTGCTTGCGTTGTGGCCTAAACGTCGTGAGAATTTTATTTTATTATGTTTTATTTTTATTATTTTATTATTTCCCTTTTACGTGACTTTACCGAAAGAACCAAAAAGATTAATCCCTGCAGTCACGAAAGCTGTAAATCGACATTTAATACGCAGTAATCATCACTGCCACCTACCTAGGTTCGATTTCGGCACAACACTAAAGTCGGCGACTGAACATGTCCCCCGCCCCTTTTTCGACTCGACCTTGAAACGACAGCGTGACCTGTTGAGTAATCATCGCCAATGGGAAGACAAAGGCGTCTGGGCGTGGGTTTTTATCTGTTACGGCCACACCAACCTAGGGCGCCAGTTCCAGCTTGCGTAAGAGTCACGCTCACTGCACTTGTTCCAATCGTCTTGAGCAGTGTTCCAATCGTCTAGAGCAGTGTTCCAATCGTCTAGAGCAGTGTTCCAATCGTCTAGAGCAGTGTTCAAATCGTCTAGAGCAGTGTTCCAATCGTCTAGAGCAGTGTTCCAATCGTCTAGAGCAGTGTTCCAATCGTCTAGAGCAGTGTTCCAATCGTCTAGAGCAGTGTTCCAATCGTCTAGAGCAGTGTTCAAATCGTCTAGAGCAGTGTTCCAATCGTCTAGAGCAGTGTTCCAATCGTCTAGTGCAGTGTTCCAATCGTCTAGAGCAGTGTTCCAATCGTCTAGAGCAGTGTTCCAATCGTCTAGAGCAGTGTTCCAATCGTCTAGAGCAGTGTTCCAATCGTCTAGAGCAGTGTTCCAATCGTCTAGAGCAGTGTTCCAATCGTCTAGAGCAGTGTTCAAATCGTCTAGAGCAGTGTTCCAATCGTCTAGAGCAGTGTTCCAATCGTCTAAAGCAGTGTTCCAATCGTCTAGAGCAGTGTTCCAATCGTCTAGTGTAGTGTTCCAATCGTCTAGAGCAGTGTTCCAATCGTCTAGTGTAGTGTTCCAATCGTCTAAAGCAGTGTTCCAATCGTCTAGAGCAGTGTTCCAATCGTCTAGAGCAGTGTTCCAATCGTCTAGTGTAGTGTTCCAATCGTCTAGTGTAGTGTTCCAATCGTCTAGAGCAGTGTTCCAATCGTCTAGAGCAGTGTTCTAATCGTCTAAAGCAGTGTTCCAATCGTCTAGAGCAGTGTTCCAATCGTCTAGAGCAGTGTTCCAATCGTCTAGTGTAGTGTTCCAATCGTCTAGAGCAGTGTTCCAATCGTCTAGTGTAGTGTTCCTATCGTCTAGAGCAGTGTTCCAATCGTCTAGAGCAGTGTTCCAATCGTCTAAAGCAGTGTTCCAATCGTCTAAAGCAGTGTTCCAATCGTCTAGAGCAGTGTTCCAATCGTCTAGAGCAGTGTTCCAATCGTCTAGTGTAGTGTTCCAATCGTCTAGTGTAGTGTTCCAATCGTCTAGTGTAGTGTTCCAATCGTCTAGAGCAGTGTTCCAATCGTCTAGAGCAGTGTTCCAATCGTCTAGTGTAGTGTTCCAATCGTCTAGAGCAGTGTTCCAATCGTCTAGTGTAGTGTTCCAATCGTCTAGAGCAGTGTTCCAATCGTCTAGAGCAGTGTTCCAATCGTCTAGAGCAGTGTTCCAATCGTCTAGAGCAGTATTCCAATCGTCTAAAGCAGTGTTCCAATCGTCTAAAGCAGTGTTCCAATCGTCTAGAGCAGTGTTCCAATCGTCTAGAGCAGTGTTCCAATCGTCTAAAGCAGTGTTCCAATCGTCTAAAGCAGTGTTACAATCGTCTAAAGCAGTGTTCCAATCGTCTAGAGCAGTGTTCCAATCGTCTAGAGCAGTGTTCCAATCGTCTAGAGCAGTGTTCCAATCGTCTAGAGCAGTGTTCCAATCGTCTAAAGCAGTGTTCCAATCGTCTAGAGCAGTGTTCCAATCGTCTAGAGCAGTGTTCCAATCGTCTAAAGCAGTGTTCCAATCGTCTAAAGCAGTGTTCCAATCGTCTAGAGCAGTGTTCCAATCGTCTAAAGCAGTGTTCCAATCGTCTAGAGCAGTGTTCCAGTGGTCTAGTGTAGTGTTCAAATCGTCTAGAGCAGTGTTCCAATCGTCTAGTGTAGTGTTCCAATCGTCTAGAGCAGTGTTCCAATCGTCTAGAGCAGTGTTCCAATCGTCTAAAGCAGTGTTCCAATCGTCTAGTGTAGTGTTCCAATCGTCTAGTGTAGTGTTCCAATCGTCTAGAGCAGTGTTCCAATCGTCTAGAGCAGTGTTCCAATCGTCTAAAGCAGTGTTCCAATCGTCTAGAGCAGTGTTCCAATCGTCTAGTGTAGTGTTCAAATCGTCTAGAGCAGTGTTCCAATCGTCTAAAGCAGTGTTCCAATCGTCTAGAGCAGTGTTCCAATCGTCTAGTGTAGTGTTCCAATCGTCTAGAGCAGTGTTCCAATCGTCTAAAGCAGTGTTCCAATCGTCTAAAGCAGTGTTCCAATCGTCTAGAGCAGTGTTCAAATCGTCTAGTGTAGTGTTCCAATCGTCTAGAGCAGTGTTCCAATCGTCTAAAGCAGTGTTCCAATCGTCTAAAGCAGTGTTCCAATCGTCTTGAGCAGTGTTCCAATCGTCTAGAGCAGTGTTCCAATCGTCTTGAGCAGTGTTCCAATCGTCTAGAGCAGTGTTCCAATCGTCTAGAGCAGTGTTCCAATCGTCTAAAGCAGTGTTCCAATCGTCTAGAGCAGTGTTCCAATCGTCTAGAGCAGTGTTCCAATCGTCTAGTGTAGTGTTCCAATCGTCTAAAGCAGTGTTCCAATCGTCTAGAGCAGTGTTCCAATCGTCTAGAGCAGTGTTCCAATCGTCTAGAGCAGTGTTCCAGTCGTCTAGTGTAGTGTTCCTATCGTCTAGAGCAGTGTTCCAATCGTCTAGTGTAGTGTTCCAATCGTCTAGAGCAGCGTTCTTCACTAATTTTCAGGGGGGGGGGGGGGGGGGGGGGGTAGACTTTCGCCGACGAGACATCGTCAGTGTGTGAGTGCCGCCACACATTTGAGACCATTGCGGGTTTGACAGCGGCACGACGATGATGCTGCGTGGCGTTTTCACTTCTTTGGGCATTGTCGAAGGGGGGGGGGGGGCGCACTAAGGGCCCGCACTAAGGGCCAGCAGCGGCCTCAACAGTGGCCCGCGGGGCTTGCAATGAAAGAACATCGCTCTACATTGTCTTGCATCGCGCACCGTTGCGACGCAATACGCCTGAGCCAGTGTGTGCGCGTGCGTGTGTCTTTGTGCGCATCTGAGCGTGCCTATGTGTATGTGAATATATGTGTTGACATGCTCTGTGTGACCAGGGTACTTTGTCAACACCGGCCTGGGCTTTGCTCTCGGTCCCCACCCCCACTTCCCCCTCTCTCAACGTTTTCCATCTAATTCACCCGTCCACGCACCCGTGTCGCCATCCATCTCTCGCCGCTCCAACCCCATCCGCTGCCTTGAATAACATTGTCCCCGCATCTCGTCGTATCGATATGCAGAAGAAGCCAATTAGATGGTTGATGAATGAGCACAACCTCTGTTCCGTAGCGTAACAGCCCTTGAGTCAACACAGCCCTTGTGTCAACTCCACTGCTGGATGTGGGGCCGTTCTCACGCCATGCGAGTCGTAGGGGAACGGGGGGTGTTGTTTCATCATACTTCACCACGCTGGTCAGTAGCAGGGAGGCACAGCCGTGTGAGCAAAGTGCAGCCCACTGCGTAGCTCCACAGCAGCCGACAATAACCTGCGATTCATGGTGATGGCCCACCCAGACGCTATCCAGGTACTATCCAGGCTCAAACTTTGCTTAGCTTCTCAGATCTAACGATGGTCCTGCGAATTTCTGGCGATTTGGTATGGGTGAGCCCCGCGTTTAGACTGATGTCCTGGTGATTTTCTGAAAACGCACATAATAGGTGCGGTGAATGTTGGATTCCCTTAGCCCCTGATACACGTGGGTAGCATCCGATGCTCTTCAATTCGTCTACAACGAACGCATTGGACTCACCAGACCCCCCTCCAGCCACTGACGGCCTACATTCGTGACGAAAAAATATTATTATTTGTATCTAATTAGTTGTTATTATTTGTTATTAACTCCTAATAATTGAATGATGAAAAAAAAATTGATTAAAAAATATTTTTATTAGATTTTAAAAATCGAATGTTAAAAAAATCTTTAAAAAAATTGTCACGATGATGATTGGGTTTTTTTAAATAATTTTTTTTTTTGTCACGAATGTGGCACCGCATTGAATATCGAGGGCGGGGTGACTCCCTTACAACTCGCATGAGTCAACGCAAGGTGAAGGACGCACACATCAGACCGGAGGAATCCGACAAACTATGAAGCTCTTTTTCACAGATGCCCCCCAGCTCTATATGCTGCTGCACCTTACCAAGGCAAAGGTGCAGCCCTGGGAGATTGCTCGCACGCGTGCCACTGCTAGCTGCAGTGTCTCCGTTCGAGGGAGCTCTCGGTAACGCCCCTCTCGAGGGTATGTTGGCCTATTCTTCCACGGTGGTCTTCAGAGTGGTGGCAGTGGGTTAACCCTCTTTAGACTGCTTGATGGACAGTGGCGGGGAATTTGAAGGAACATCCCCCCCCCCGTTGATTTCAGCTGTCGTTCCGGGAGTGTACGCCGACGACGGCTGGACTGCAAGCCCGTTGTGTGTGTTGAGCACTTAACACCAAGGCAGGCTGTGTGTACGTGTGCACGTATCTACGTTGAGCTTCTTTCGCAACGTACGTAGCCGAACGTGCTAATCGGAGGTGCGAGGGAAGGACAAACAAAGTAAACGCAGGCAAAGATAAACAGTTCTGAAGTAGTGAGTTTTCAATCTATATTTAAAATAGTGCATCGGCTGACGGCGGAATACCAACGGATCGCGGTTGTCCCACTCATCGCTTCGGCAGGACCAAATCTCCCGCGAGGAAGTCCTTTTGCCGCTCTGCTGGGACCAACGCCGAGAGGGCCCCGTCATTGAGCGCTCACATCACCCCCGCTGGGCAGCGCACGTGGCACGGCTATGTCCCATAAAACGCTTATCCATGGAGGGGGGTGGGAGGGTTCTCTTCCACTGCGAACTGAAAGTCGGGGACGGCAAGCGGCCCCCGTGGGTGGACAATAATCCATGCACCACGAGAGAAATGCTCAAGTAACGTTTGAGACGCAGCAACTTCGACTCGGGGAGTATGTTGGCCTACTCGAGGCCAACCGTGCAAAAAGTCGTCTCGAAAACAAAGGCGTACGGACCAGAGGTGACCCGGGTTCGATTCCCGCTCACGGCCAACACCAGTGACGATTATCTGAACCTGGTCCTGGGCCTCCCCGCTAGGTCTACTCAGCCTCAAATGAGTGTCTGGTGTGATGCGTAAACATCGCCACTGGGGAGACAAAGGAGTCTGGGCGTGGTGCTGGCCACCCACCCCCTCGTGTCGGCCTTCATAGGTGTTCGCTACCAGCACTTGCCCCTACAGTTTGTTAAGGCTATTCGGGGGGGTCTTTGTCTTTGGTGTCTACATCTGCCAAGGCCGTGTGCCGAGCGTGCCTCCCCCCCTCCCCACTATCGGACTCATCAGCCACTCGAGGTGCCACCGCTGACCCTACGAGCTACGTGACACATACTTCGCCCTTCGTCGCTTGCGCGGACTAACAAAAATAAATGAGTGGCTTCCTTGAGAAGTTCAACTCGTGCGTCGATAAAGAAGGGGCGGGGTGGAGGGGGTCGAGGGGGCTTCCAGTAAATAATGAGAGGTGGTGCACTTACCACTGGAAGAAAAAAAGACAACAACTCAACGGAAAATCGTGCTGAGTGGCCGCACACGAGGGAGCGGATTTTGGTGAGAGCCATGCGCTAACAGCCCATCGCCGCGTCCTATGTTCCAAAACAAGAAACCCCTTATCTGCGTAAGCCCCTGACGGATATCAACAATGACATTGCAGTTGCGCAATTAGAATGAGGTCCACAGGAACTCGCTGCAGGATTCTAGTGCGGACGGTATCAAAGCCATAGCGCAGGTTTTTTTTTTGGGTTAGATCGCGTTGGTTTTGGTCAATGTTCGTGTTGGTAAATGTTCGCGCTCTAACCCAAAAAACCTGTATCATGGATGATATTGGCCGCGAAAGCCTACGTGTTAAACTGGTATCAAAGCTCGCACGAAGTAGAGCCTCGTGAAGCTTATAAAAAACCACACAAGCAGGCCTTCTTCATAGAAATGTACCTAAACATATATCCAAAAATATCCAATTATATCAATGGGACCTTTTTGCCAGGATCAAAGCGTGAAAAATAAGAGCAGGTTTGACCCTTCCTGGCAGTAATCCAGGCGTTAAGATGTTCAAAGGGTATCTAGTTGGTGTTTGAACAGCTTTAACACCTGTTTTACATGTTCTATTGCCAGAGAGGGTAAAACCTAGTTGGTTTTTTTCATATCCAATTATGTTTGACGCATCTGGCCTTCTGGGAGTGCATTATTTCAGAAAACCCAATAGCAGCAAACTCTGGACCTGTTTCCACTTTCAATGTTTCATCAGCAGTAGAGTCAGGCTCGCTTCAACCAATGCCTGTGAACTCTTCTTCTTCCACGCCTGGTGCCGTGTGACAAATAAAACCCCATCGGCAATGGTAGCATTGGGCCTAGACACGCATGGTTCTGTTGTGTGCACGAAATGTCGCATTTCGTGCTTCTTGTTGTGAAATGTTTAACTTGCGCGAGTGTTTTTTTGTGTGTCTCTCTCACACATTTGTGATGTTGCCTCCAGTGTGCTTTTTTCTTGCAAGTGTTGTAAAAGAAAACTATACTAATAAATACTTCATTGGAACCTCATTTGCCAGTAAAAAATATGATAATTGGTTTTTACCCTTCTATCTGGCAACAAAATTGACACCTTTTTTTACAAGGAGTCATGTTTGCATAGACCACAATACCTGCAGCCATAATGCAAACAAAAAACAGAACTCTGATAATGTATGCACTATCCTTGAAGTTGATTGGTCCACACCCGAGACAGAGATAGTCTATATGTGTAGTCGACGCGTGTTAGTCGCCTCCTGTGCGGGAGAAAACTAATTTGCAGTTGTGCAAGGGCACTGCCATCTTTGATCACGTGATCATTTGCCAACTGTCGACCAATTATATGGGAAGTGGGAGGGAATAAATAATGCGAATGTCGATTTAAAGCTTTCGTGACTGCAGGGATTCATATTCTTGTTTCTTTCGGTAAACTTATAAGTATAATGCAATACAACACAGAGAGTCGGCTAACACAACAGTCAACACCCTACCTGGTTGATTACGTTCTTCCAAAGATTGCTACATTTGAGAGAGAGAGAGACAAAACACAGACACGGAGGCACACAGACAGACACACAAGCAGAGAGAGACATACACAGAGACACACAGAGAGAGGCTATGTGTGTGCCTAAGTTTACTGTCTGTTTTCTCAGTCATTCTTACCTGATGATGGTTGCTTGTGTTGCAATCGA
This sequence comes from Lethenteron reissneri, assembly GCF_015708825.2. Classification (NCBI taxonomy): domain Eukaryota; kingdom Metazoa; phylum Chordata; class Hyperoartia; order Petromyzontiformes; family Petromyzontidae; genus Lethenteron; species Lethenteron reissneri. Next base: position 3,740,953 of record NC_083787.1, read on the forward strand.
AACGTCGTATTATATTATTTAATTGATTTTATTTCTACGTGACTTTACTGAAAGAACCAAAGAGTAATTCCTGCAGTCACGAACGCTTCAAATCAAGTTTCAATAATACTAATAAAATAAAATACCCTAGAATTGAATTGATGTGTTTAGCGTGAAAAAAAAATCCTGGATCGGCCCGACGTCTTTGTAAAGTATCACCGCATTCTCCGAAGTTATAACAAAGTAAGACACACCACGCACCGGTTCACGCCGTCAATAACGTCGTGCAAAAACAAAACACACATACACGCACGGCTACAGGGAAATAAGACTTTCCCCTTTCAACTATTCAGGGGGGAAAGTCTGTCTTATAATACGGAGACTACGACATCACTGCTGACACTCGAACATCGTTAGATGTCATTCGTGGTCCGCGCCTGTGTGCGGCGCTTGCAACAACGCTCGCATTACATTGCGAGACGAAGCTCGATAAGGACTGCTTCCCGCATGGCTGTTTAATTATTGAACTCGTTCCACCGGCGTGGTCATTTGGCCTCTTGCATAGCACAGCATTTGTTCTGATTACATTGGCGAAGTCGACAGGTTTCTCCGACTGCACGCGAAGCCGCGTCTGCCCTTGGACATGCCATTAGTAATGGCTCTCTGTGGAAGCGATTTGTTTTAATTTAGCAAATGCATTGCTCGGCGCGGTCGCGTATTTATTTGCCGTGCGAGATGTCTCAGTGTGGCAGTAGTGGCGGGCTTCGAAATGCCATACATAACGACATTAACCAAACTAAATGTTAGCAAAGCTGCAGTGTGCGAGCCTCCGATGAGGTTCTCAGCCTCCGCGACAAAAAAGGACTGCGTCATATCTCTGAGGGTAGCGAACACAGCAAGGCCGGCCAGTCATTGCAAAGTGTGGGTTCGATTCGAGTACCAATGTATGTATTTTGACTTCAACGGTGGTAATTGCAGGATGCACAGTGACGCTTCCAACTTGCATAGTATCTATTTAAGACCGGGAGCAAGAGCAGAGCCCTTCACCATTCTGGCAAATTGCCTGATGATGCTGGATGCAATTACCAGCGAAACGTCGTACTCAAAAATTTAAAATGTTGTGGTTTCACGCTTCAACACACCGGTGGGCTAAAGCTGTGAACTATTTGTCTTTTGTCAACGTGACACTTTTTTGCTGATTGGCCGCGTCGGGTGATGGAGGGTTACGAGACATTTATAAATAACGCAATCTAACCCAAAAACGTTGATTATGAATGCATAGTAATGCTTTCAAGACATTGTCGAATGTTCTAGCATGGTTATGAAGCTGACATATTGTACGGATATATTTCATTGTATTGTTAACAACAGTAATACCGGATGTGAAACACTTGAATTTCGAGTTGGCCTTCCCCCCACTCCCCCAATTTACCGGCAGGTTCGAACCGCAACGTTTCAAGTCAAATTTGATGTCGGATTTCATGATTTGAAAACCCGAATTTGCCAATTTTGGCTCCACAGATATCTGGGGGCATTAAGCTTAAAAAAATAATCGCGTAAAATCTAGTCCCGCAAAAACGTGTGTGTCTGGAGGTTCTGTGAGTGTGCTGAATCCAAACATGAAATTTGTTCCTTCTTATATAAAAACAAAATTACGGTCATTTTTGGTTCAGTGCGATGCTAAAGTTAAAAGTTGGGAGAGAAAAAAGCGGGGAGATTCCACCACCCAGCTACTGCTGCAGTACAATGTATGTATGCATGATGTGCTTGATATGCAGCTGTGTGTTTTCATAGTCCTTAAAAATTCACCAAATCGCCCGTTCGCAAAGCAAAGCTGAGAACACGCACACGCGCAATACATCACCCTTAAAGGCAGGTACTGTGTGTACACGTATAAATAAAAGTAATGACCCTTGGGCAAATGTTGGTGTTAGCTGCACTAGTGTTCCACTATTTGATTTACTGGGGAACGCTTTCGCAGTTATTAGCACGCTGCTGCGCTACGATCGTGGCCATTGGGATTCTCGAACTGAACCTGGCCTTGACCTCCCCTAGGCAGACTCAACCTTAAAATAAAGAGACCACCCGGTGCAATATGGGCAACATCAGCAGCGGAGAGGAAAACGTGACCAGGCGTGCGTGGCCCCTGGTTCACACTAAATCATGAATCACCCTCTCAACATTGGGAACGAATGATTTGGTGATGCTGCTGCTGCTACATTGGCAGTTGGTGCACGAGCATAAATAACAAAACAATAAACGCAAGATATGTCAAAAACACTACTTTAAAATAAATACTATGTAATTAATGACATTTTGGGAAATTGCCATTCTGCTATGAAAAAGGTCCGTTGGCTGAAACGTCGCCTCTACTATAAAGAAGGGCCATTGCCCGAAACGTCGCCTATTGTATATGTCCCCAATTAAAGCCCACACGGCGTTATTGTTGAGTTTTTTTCTTTCTTTCTTAAATGGGATTGAGCCGTGAGTTGGCTGTGGCAGGGTGAGATTGACTAAATGGTGGCGTGAGACCGTCACGAGTGCTCTGTCTCTCTCCCTCCCTCTCCCCCTGCCATCGTCAGACCGCAGCGCTGCGTGAGACTCGCCGGAAACGCGGTGGTGACGCCTCCGAGATCTGCCTCCTAATACTAATGGGATATTCCACCCGCAAAGAAAAAAAGAACCCGCCAACAGGCACTCGCTAACGGAGGCCACTTGCTCCGTACGGAATGTGCCTATCGGTGTGTACACAAGTGATAGAGTAGCATGGCGCAAGCCAGACCCGGCTGGGCACGCGTGCGTGGGTCTGGGAACATTGAGCTGCTGCAGCTGCTGCTATATTCGGAGTGCGCATTTCTGAAACGGAGGCGACTTGAGAACAACAGATTCTTTAAAAAAATAGAATTATCAAAACGGACAGACTGTTTGACACAACAGACACGATAAGACTTCACCTGTGGGTCTGTCGCTGTTATCGTTTTAGACGATCGATTGAACGGGATTTTGTAATCATATTAGCGTCCCAGAAAAGAAAAAAAACCCACACAATTTGTTTGTGAATTTGAAAGCAAAGCATGACCCGTAACACATTTGTCTCGATTACGTGAGATTTGTGTTTCAAATAGCGTAATCATGTTGACGCCGCTATATTTACCCTGGGTTTTAACGATTCGCCCGCCTGGCAATTGCATTCTTGCCAGGTGCGTAACGAAACAAATGACATTGAGGACAATGTAGCGGCCTCTCGTGGTTGGTGAAGGACAAGTGCCGTGTCTTGACCAAAAAAAATCAATAACCAACACGAAAGTTCTGAATTAATTAACATATTGCCCATTAAATAGGTGCTTCATAAACGGCCTTTCTTCGTATTATCATTGAGGCCACTGGGGGTGAAGGATGTCCTATTTTGTAGCGGTTTTATTCATGTTGTATCCTTGTGTTATAACTGACATGCACTCAGAAGCTTCACGGATTGTAAACGTTGCATTTGTGGTGTTCTTCACGGAGGCACACAGTTGACTTGCAGGCAACACGTTAATTTCACAGCCAACAGGGCTAACTACATAACGTACCAGACCCCAACAGGATAACTACATAACCGGGTCAGTCAGTAACGTCCTGACTGACCCACGATGTCGAACGGAGACCGAAGACCGGAGAGACGTGGCGCCGAGGGTTGATTCCAGAGAACAGCCCCGATCGGAGCTCGGGACTCGGCCTTTATCGGCCGCGGCGGCATGGCCAGGCTCCGCCCTTGGCCACGCCCTTTTCCAGATCCTTCCCGGAGACTCTGGCCTCGACATCACGTGTCCCTCTCTCCCACTGTTGGGCCCCCCTTGCCACCTCGTCCGGTCACGTGCCCTCTCGGGGTCACCCAGACTGTCATGTCCTCACTCGACCTCTCTCTCGCTGTCACCAGGACTCTGCCCCCCAGGGCCAGCTTTACTGGCATGTCTACTCTGGTGCCCGAGAGAGGCCCAAGGCGCACAGCTCCACTCTAGTGACGGTAGCTGGCGCTAAACGTCATGGTGACCACATTTAATGTCACTACACATTGATCGGAAGACTCGTGGCAGGATTGTTGTGTGTCGGGAACTGCATGGTACAGTACACAATAGAACAAACAAGTGGGAAATAACATGGGACCTTTTTTGACAGTGTCAAGATATGAAAAATAAGAATCGGTTTAACTTTTTTCTGGCAATAAAACAGGAAGTGTTAAGATGTTCAAACACCAAATAGAAACCTTTTGCAAGGAATCCTGTCTGCATTAACCACTAACGGTACTTGTGGAGAACATGCAAACACAACCATGCTCTGAAAATAACACGATGTAACACAATTTTTGTTCCTGGGTAGTAAGTGTTATTTTCTAATTGCGTATGCCTCAAAAGTACATAAATGGATATTATTCCCCACAAACGTTGCTTTTGTGACCAGGACTTTATGTGATGGAAAGACACAAATTTGCCGGTTTTCTCTTTGAAAATAGGTACATTAAAACATATCAATGTCCTGGTCACAAAAGCAAAGTTTGTGGGGAATAATAGCCATTTTCTGTACTTTTGAGGCATAAGCAATTAGGAAATAATACCTACTACCCAGGAACATTTTTTTTTATTGTTACGCTGTGTAATATATGGTATTGTCTTTGAAACTGACTGGCCTACACCAGAGACATCCTTCTTTAGGGCCTAGTCTCTCCAGTATCTGGACAGGGGACGCCGAAAGGTACTGCTCGCCTTGACGAAAAACTCCGCTGTATCCACTCCTTTTTTATTTTATTTATACGCTTTTATATAACTCACTCTGTCTGTTGTTGTTGTATCCTCAAATCTTGTAACACAATTTTTACCCACTTCCCAATGTGGTATCGACTGTAAACTTGGTATACTTATGTCATACTGATGACAATACTATATTCTATCATAAAAAAATTTTTAAACATTATTTTGTATATGAATAGTTTCGGCTTGGGTCTAATTGTCCACGCTCAACTGACGTTGGCTGTAAATGACCATGGCCCCTTACGTTATGGCAAGCTTTGGGGCCACTTCCTGGAGTTGTGGAGTTCTGCCATTACTCGTACGGTACATTTCATTAAAGCGTGTTTAAAAAAAAAAAATCAATATTACTTATTTACCGCTTATTAGCCCCTCAGACCTGATTTTCCAGACCGATATGATCAAGAAGCGGCATGTTTTCCATTTGATATTTGAACATCTTAACGCCTGTTGTATTGCCAGAAAGGCTAAATCATATTCTTATATTTTCCTCAGAGTGATATGAAAAATACATTCTAAATACAATTCCTTTACAAAGTTATGGGGAAACGCATATCGCGATAATCGACCAATCGTGAACGATTATATCGTATCGTGAAAAAAATAATATCGTGGCAACCCAAACTTGTGGGCGCATGGCCCGAGAAACGTTTTCTTCATTCTCAGCCATCATCGATCTACTGCTGGATGAAGACTGCCCAAGCTGCCGCCGCTCACGATCTTGAGGCGCATTCAACCCTAAACTCAAACTATCTTGATAATTGTTGTTTTACCCTCTTATCTGGCAACAAAACTGACACCTTTTTTACGAGGAGTCATGTTTGCATTGACCACAATACCTGCAGTCATAATGCAAACAAAAAACATAACCAATTATCATAATTTTTACTGGCAAATGAGGTACCAATGGTGTAAATGCTTACCCCGAGCTCTCATACTCTGATGGTGCATTGTCTTTGAGTTTTGACGCCTTTTGGCGTCATCTGGTCCAACCCATGTGAGACTAGGCTCTAAGGAAAGCTGTCTCGGGTGTGGACCAATCAACTTCAAGGACAGTGCATACATTATCAGAGTTATGTTTTTTGTTTGCATTATGACTGCAGGTATTGTGGTCTATGCAAACATGACTCCTCGTAAAAAAGGTGTCAGTTTTGTTGCCAGATAAGAGGGTAAAAAACCAATTATCAAACTATCTTTTTATTTTTACCAGGTGAGGCCCACTGAACTATTTAGAGCTCCCCTAAGGGCTTTCCTAAGCCTCCGCTACCTTATCATGCACTGAGATTATTTTTGTGCTATAAATGTCCAAATGTTTGGCCACTCTGTTGAGCTATCATTTGTGGCCAGATCGCTTCTGAAAAATAAGTTAATACCTCAGTGGGGTTTTGCCTGGTAGGATGGGGATAGTTTCGTTTAATTTGTATGTGTTTTGGTGATTTGTTTACCTCTTCGTACTTTTCACTACTATCGTGTTTTTTTATTGTTTTTTTATTTAAACTTCTTACCCGCCCCTGCTGGGCATGTGTGAAAGAGAGCTTTATATCTCATCGGATTCCTCCTCCAGTAACAATTTTGTTTTTTGGCCCTGGGTAGTAAGTGTTATTTCCAAATCGCTTATGCCTCAAAAGTACAGAAAATGGCTATTATTCCCCACAACCTTTGCTCTTGTGACCAGGACGCGTTCAACAATCGCGACTGCCACTCAATAATGATCGTTCTTAAATTTCGATTTAAAGCTTTCGTGACTGCAGGGATTCAGCTTCTTGGTTCTTTCGGTAAAGTCACGTAGAATGGAAATAATAAAATAATAGACTAGCCGTAGCTTCAGCCGCACCAAACCTTATCATAATAAAAAAAAACTCCTACCCAGGGGCCTACCCTGGCTCCTCCCCCCTCAACCAGTATATATACAAGGTCGGGTCTCTTGGAATTTCTCTTTTACTTGATACAGCGAGCGTGCTGTGACGGTTCCACCTGAAGACGGAAGCTTGTGTTTGCCTCCGAAACGTCGTGATTTTTATTTTACTTTTCTTTGAAAAAAATTACCTACGTGACTTTACCGAAAAAACCTAAGAGTATAATAAAATACAATTCTACGTGACTTTACCGAAAGAACCAAGAAGATGATCATTCTTGACCATTAGCCGCCATACCCTCTAGCCAGGACGTATCTAGCCGTAGGCCACTTAGCGATCTGTAACAGCTTGAATCGTGTTATAAACTCCACGTGTGTTGTCTAATCCCTCATCGGTTCCAAACCGCAGCGGTGCCCCCTTGTAGAATTTGCCAAATACCACCCTTTCCTCACCCAACACGGTTCTGAGATATTAATGTACTAAATAATGAAGGTTGCTATTTCAAGCAATTGTCCATCTTGTGAGCTATCCTAACAGGATAAGTAACTGAATAAAACCATCAACGGACGCTTTGCTGACACGACGTCATTTACTCTCAGTCGCTGGTTACTCTTGGAAACCACCACCTTGTTTACGATCAATGAGTTTGGAAAGGTCTTTTAGATCTTCTTGGTTCTTTCGGTAAAGTCACATAGAACGGAAATAATAAAATAATAAAAATAAAACATAATTAAATTATATAATAAAATGAAATAATGTAATAATATAATAATATAATAAAATATTATTATATTATATACTTTTTATTTTATTATTTCCCTTCTACGTGATTTTACCGAAAGAACCAAGAAGATGAATCCCTGCAGTCACGAAAGCTTTCAATCGTCTTTTAGATCGTTCAACGTTACCACGTGGATTTACATTTTACTGTAGTTATTGGACACTATAAGATTCATACAATGTGATTATTCACCAAATGACTCCCCCACGCCCACCCCAGGTTGAGAAGCCACTCCAATCCGTACGTTGACCTCCTCCTGTCCGCTCAGCGGCAATTCCTTCCAAGCGTGCAGCAGGAGCGAATTGTTGTTGTTTGTTGTTGTTGTTTGCGCGCCTTCTTCAAACGCTCGCCCGAACGACTTCGTGCAGCCGCAGTGCGGCGCTGGTGGAGTCCAATCCTGGCGTGTCCCCCCCCACCACCACCACCTCGAGGCAGAGGCGACATCCTCGACACTTACTCAATGTCGTGTGAGCATCACGACGAAGATCATTTCCCTTACTCTTAGGTTTTTTCGGTAAAGTCACGTAGGTAAAAATAAATAATACACAAATAAATAATAAAAATAATAGAGCTATTAATAGAAATAAAATAATAAATCTGGAGACAGTAAATCTGGCTGTGACGGTCCCACCTGATGACGGGAGACTTGTGTTGCCTCCGAAACGTCGTGATATATTATTTAATTTCGATTATTATCTCTGTTATTTTTTTATTATTTATTTGTGTATTATTTATTTTTACCTACGTGACTTTACCGAAAAAACCTAAGAGTATGGATCCTTGCAGTTACGAAAGCTTCAAATCTAGAATAATTTCCCCTTCACCGTTTTGCGGATTAGGATCCGTCTTAGGTTGCACGGTCACCTGTGAGATTATTTGAAAATTGTCGAGAAGAAAACAATAATCGGTGTCATCATTATTATAATCGGCCAATGTCTATCCACTGCTAGATGAAGGCCTGCCTACGTATAGTTGTTTGATCACAAGGCACTTACCGTGGAGCATTATGGGTAAAGTTATATGTACACAATGCTCCGCTCTATCCACTCGGTTTTTTAACCGCTTATTAGGCAATCAGACGTGGTTTCCCAAACCGATATGATCAAGAAGCGGAATATATTTTTTTTTACTGGTAGGAACCTCCTGGTTACACCAGCCCACAGGGGATTATTGTGTCCGTCGTGCAGGGAGGGGCTAGGTAAGGAGGGAGGGGCTGGGTGGGGAGGGGCTGGGTGGGGAGGGGCTGGGTGGGGACGGTGGGGCTGGGTGGGGAGGGGAGGGTGGGAAGGGGCTGGGTGGGGAGGGGCTGGGTGGGGGGTGGGAGGGGTGGGGCTGGGTGGAGAGGGGAGGGGCTGGTCACCCCGTGGTGCCCTTATAAAACTCAACGTTTAACCTACTCACGCCGGCTTGTGCCCGCCCTCACAGTCGGGCATATTTGCGGAATACACCACGCCGCCGTTGACCCTGGCCATTGACCGAGCAACCCAACGTTCCGACCAGCTCCCTCCGCAGGAATGTGTTAAAGCACGAAAACTGCACTCATCAGCAGCAGTCAGACGTGCTCACAAAAGCTTCTAGATTCCAACACCTTATTGGCAAGAGCCCTCCTTCAACATCATGGGGCCCTGTTCAACGCAAAGAAAAGGTTTACCATGTTACACAAACATCATGCACGATGATAATTGTTTTTTTACCCTTCTATCTGGCAACAAAACTGACACCTTTTTTTGGTGTCAGTTTTGTTGCCAGATAAAAGGGTAAAAAACCAAATATCATATTTTTACTGGCAAATGAGGTTCCCATAGTATCATGCACGATGATCGCGGTTTGTGTTAATTCAAGGCTGAGTCGAACTAGAGGAGGCCCCGGACCGGTTCTGATATTACTCGCCCCCCCCCCCCTCCCGATGAAAGCCGTGACTGGTAATCGAACTCAGATGAGCGGTCGGATTTCGAGTGTAGTGCACCAACCACTGCGTCACCGCTCCCCCCACTCCACTGATCCGTTATATGTACAGCATTTGTTTTATTTGAGGCGCAAACACACAAATATTTGCTGGTTTATTCCAGGATGTTTCTGTTGCGCGTCGTCGCTTTGGGATGTTCTGTGTTCATATTTTGTTTGTTGCGGTTGCACCCGACTTAAGAGCCGCATGGCTCACAGGGCTATATACCTGATACATGAAACTTGAACCAGGGGTTAAGGTAATCTGGCAACTGTGGAGGCTCGAGTTGGTGGACTGCGCTGGTGTGTGCGTGTGAAACTCACAAACCGCTTGCCTGCGATATGACCAGGAGATGGCAGCACAGCAAGTGTTATTGGAGTCATCGATAACGGAGCTTTGGAGCCTCTAATCCCTTTATGCATGTGTGGGTTTTCTCCAGATGCTTCGGTTTCCTCCCACAGACCCAAGCACGTTCACGGAATTATCCAAAGTAATGTACGATCGTAGCTTGCATCAATGTTAAATCTTGACTTAAAGCTTTCGTGACTGCAGAAATTCATATTCTTTGGGTCTTTCGGTAAAGTCATGTTGATCCGTTCAAAGAAAATATCAAAATAACAAATTGTTATTTTATTTGAACCTATCTACGTGACGTTACCGAAAGACCCAAATAATATTTGCATCAATGTTCTTTGCTAAACATTATCAGGTCTACCTTGAGAGAGAGAGACGATATCAGTGGGCTCACCTGATTCTTAATGAGGATTATCTCTCTTATATGTTACAAATGAAAGTGAAAAGTTATTTCCTGTTGAAATGAGCATTGAGCCGGTGCCCATCAGCTGTTTAAAGCCCCGTGTTGGTGGATTGACTTTTCCACAAATCTAAAAGCGGGAGCAAGGCTATCCGTGTTGACGTCCCTACCAAGTGGTACTTATTTTATCAATCCCTGCCAAGTCAATTCCCGGCCAGGATTTAAACAGGAAACCTTCTAGATTGCGAGTCACTCGCTCCACCGCTGAGCCACCTGGCAAGTTTGTTACGGATACGCATCAACGGTCTATCTTGAGAGAGAGAGAAAGAGACTCGCTGTTCCATGCTGCGCTATGAACATGGCCACCTGAGTTCTATTGCCTACGGGGTATAACGTCAGTTTTCCGAGTAACATCTGAACAGGTCCTGAGCTCCTGCCTCTTCGCCAACCCACACTGACCAGCAAACAACCCTGATGACGAATACAACGAGGGGAGGCCTTCATCCAAGTCGTGAATTGACCATGACTGATGATGCCGATTATTCAGCAGCAGCGAATTTATATTTGCATGAGCATTTTGAGACGTAATTCTAGGTTTTAATAGGTGCCTATTATTGCTTTATTTGACAGCAAATAATATCTGCTTCACGCTGTGGTCTAAACAAAAGCCGTGATTGTTTATCTGACGCACCGGTCATTCCTCTTGATTTCGCTCAAACTAAAACAGAGCTGGCAATCCTCGGTCAATACGCCTCGCACTGTGATTTCTGTACAATATTGCACTGGCAGAGAATCAACTAACTCTGCGAAGGGCACGGCGTGTTTCAACAAGCACGTTTGTTCAGCTCAATGCAGCCCCTGCAATTGATTGCTCTCAGATCACTTCTGGCAAAACACGGGACCTCCTCCGACATAATAAAATAGATTCTTCAAAGTGTCGTGATTTTCATGGTCTCAGCCTCGTCATCAACGACTCGAAGATAAGTATTAGAGTAAATTTGGGGTTTGCACTTTATTCCACTAAATTCTTGCTCTGAGAATCATAAAACAACCACAAAAAATCTGACTTTTGTGTGACAAACATTACTTTGTGATCAGGGTTAGTGTGAAAGAGCTGCGCACCCCGTGTGCGTAAGGAGGTTATCCGAAGTCACCTCAGACATCATTCTGTGGCTGTTCTCTGACACTGGGGGGTTGCATTGTCCGACGACGGTTTCCGAATGGATGCTACGTCTCGTGCAAGGATGTCGGTAGCATAATCGGCATACAATTTGAGAAAAATACCCATTTTTTATTAGCCTGACAAGAAACTGTACAGTGTATGAAATCACTGCAATGCTGATGTTGCCAACCGAGCGATTTAACATTTGGTCCCAAAAAATTTAATCTATTTATCTGCATATTCAACAAATAAATGACTCGCATATGGTCTTTCCCTTAGTTATGTGTATATATATTCACCAAGGCATCGCCATCATCATTTTCAGATGATGTAATATACTATTTGACCAACTGTTACCCGCTGGCCTAGACATCGTGGACAAAGTTGGAGTACCCCCCCCCCCCCCCCCCACATTCTACTCCACACAGAGGCGACCTGCACCGTCGTTTCCACCCCCACACCGCGAAATCGAACCAGCGACACGTCCGGAGTTCGAGCTCAGCGTGCTAACCATCACCACCGCCGTAGCTGCGTGCAAACACCAACCACCATTGCGAACGGCTGCATAACTAATGACGAGCGCGCGTACTCCCTACAGCGTAACGATGTTGAGTGAATTGACGATTCTGTGACACGCGTGCGAGCGCGTGGAGGCGGTGCGGTTGTGGGTGCACGGAGAGAGTGACCGAGAGAGTGACCGAGAGAGTGAGCGAGAGAGTGAGCGAGAGAGTGAGCGAGAGAGTAAGCGGGAGAGTGAGCGAGAGAGTGAGTGAGAGGTGGGGGTTTTACATAAAGCAAAGTTTAAAAAAAAATTACGAAATGATGACCGAAACAAAGTGCCGATTACACCGAGCATCTTCTTGTTTCCACTGATCGTAAAAAAAAGAGAGAGGAGAGAGAGAGATAAAATCGTGATGCATGCAGGGGCAGCGATGTGCCTCTAGGAGGCATAGGAATAAGTCTGGTTGCTGACCTAGGCAGATTTTATTGCAGTGTTATCCACTTTACGTGTGTGTATTTGTTTCTCCCAGGGAAAAACAAGTTATGCCGAAAAATACGTTTTAGTTTTCAGAATTGGACAAATATTCTAAGCAGGGGTGTCCTGAGAGTTTACAGACTCAGTGGAGGTTTTTTCTGGGTGGTAAGCAAAAACGTTGACTGTTTCACACGGAATTAATGTTTTTGTTATATTATGATAATAATTATTTTGACAATGTTCTTTTTTTTCTTAAACACCTGATTAGATATGCTCGAGTCTATCAGAGTCTACCCTGTTACTTCTGAGATCCATTGCTGAAATCCGGACAGCTGTCCCTGATTAAACCAAATCTCAAGTGCAGTGGGTTGATGGTCTCAGCCTGGTCACCAAAGGCTGTAAAACAAATCCATTGCATAACCTTTGGCTTTGCACTTTACATGACTGACTTACAGCTCTGATCATTCAAAAGATATCGGTCAAACTGTCGTGTGACAAACATTACTCGGAAGCAGCGTGAGCGAAAAAGTGTTGCCCCCCTTAATGGGCGTACGCAATCATTCGAGGCGATGTCGGAAATTGCTACGCGGCATTTGTTTCCACGGACCGTCCTCTACCACTGGGTATTGCATTGGTTTGCAAAACAATTTTTTGTAAAATAAAAAAAATCCCCAAAAGTCGTGTAAAAAGTCTGACGAAAACCTGTAGATAGAATCACTCCTGTAGATGCTGTTGCCAACCAAAAATGCAACGTTTGATTTAAAAAAAAAGTTTATTTGGCTAAATATCCAAAAGTGATTATTCAGAGATGGCTCTTCTCCGCAGTTGGTAAGCCTACATCTCCTTTCGCGACATCATCCTAACCTTTGGACCGAACGGTGTGGCTTTGACCAGGAAAACAACATCGCTGCCGTTTACGGGAAACGCCGGAGCGAGCATATCAGTTGAATGTTGACACACTGTGATGATCAACTTTACTCCAAGGCAGGTCAATAGATAACCCAGACAAAAAATCAACAAGTGCCGGGCGGCAGTGAAGTCGAGGCACGTGGATTCACGACCCCGTGAACCGACCAACGTGGCCCCCCCGTCCACAAAGAACTACCCTCTATTGTTCCACGTTTTATTGGTTACTTTTGAAAACCTGTGCACAAACTTTGCGCTGAACCACGCGCGGTTTGCATTCTCGGTTCAATACTGCTGGGAGCGGACCGTGCGTGCATGTGCGAACGGGCAGACACACACACACTGCCGACGACGACGATGATGATGGTGACGATGCTATCTCTGCCTCTCGTCTTGACGCTGAGTGTCACATCGTGGGCCCTTCCCGTGACCCAACCGCCGGACACCTGCGTCGTCTTCTGGAGGTCATCGCACCTGCCAGACAACAGTAAAGAGTTGGCGATAAATCATCTGGATCCACGGGAATTAATGACCGCCAAGCAGAGCGTTCTTCTGGCCATCAACGCCTACAATACCCACGACCCACACCCTCGGTGGTACGAGGAGCGTGGACTCACGGAGATGTACGCGGTGGTGAGTGGACGCTTTCTCTGTCCAACATATGGACGATGTGCCATGCAGTGGGATGTGTGATGGGATAGGCCAAGAGGAATGACAGAAAACGAATGCCCATAGCATTTAACGGAAGACAGAATACCCATAGATTGTATAGAGAAAATTGAAATGCACTTAGACTACATTGTAAATGGAATTCTCACGTGCATACAAAGCCCGTTTGTGCCAATCTTCATCTTCTTTCGTACGGCAGTTTTTAAAATGTATTTCTAGTCGAATGGATAAGTTTTGCTGTCGACCAATTCCAAGGGGGCAGTGGACGCCGCGCGGCGTCGTCAGCGGCACCGCCACGATGCGTCTGCACGGACGGCGCGTCCGTCCGTCCGTAGTCGTCGGGTGACAACGGCTTGAACGTCACCGCGGTCGCAGTTCGACGAATCTTTGACCGTCCGTTCGCGGAAGGTGCCCGCGCGCGCGCGCGTGCGTCTGCCACGTTGCGTTCGAGCGCGCGGTGCAGCGGAGGTCCGCGGTGCGTGCCGCGGGGGAAAGAAGTCCCGACCCTTCCACAGTCTCAATGGGCTTTGTTTCAGGTCAATTTAATTTTTGTTTGTTTGGCCTTAGCACGTGGAGCCTTTCTGGTACAAATCTGCCACTCGAAGCTTTTGTTGCGTGGCCGCCTGCGACTACGTCCAGCGAGTGCCGATAGTTTTTATTCTCGGCTGCGAGAGCGGAGTCGCGCATCCGGAAAGTTTTTTTTTATTTTCCCGGATTTCAGCCGACGGCGTGGGGGGGGGGGGGGGTTCTCGTAGGTCTTGTCGGAGCGGCAGAGGCGACGTTGTCCAAAATATCGTGGTTACTCACGGGCCGTCGCGGCTTCGGTGACCCGCTGGGTGAGGGCCTCCCCGCACCGCATCAGACTGTGGAGGTGTGCCAGTTATTCGTGCCATGCTTCGCCACGCTGGTCAATGTGGATTGGTGAAAACAACTCGCAAAATTACTCGAGTGCGTCAAATCACACAGCAACATCGCCCTCGTAGCGCCTTTGCGAAAGCCTTGCTCTGTCAGGACTACACGGAAACCAAATATTATTCAATTATTATTACCATCGACGAGGGAATATCGTGCACTAGAATTCTAGATGTTTTAGCAATGAGCATAACATCGCGCCCACAGCGTGTTGGTCGCTCATCATGACGATGTCCCGAGACCTGACGAGATCGGGGGGTGCATTCGGGGTGGGTTTTGTCATCGGCGTGTCTGGTGAGTTCGCTCCCTGTGTTCTCCTCCAATCTGTAGTGGAGGGGAGGCTTGAAGGGCTCAATGCTGCCCAGGGTCAAATAATCAAAGTGTCTCCCCATCTCGATTTAAAGCTTTCGTGACTGTAGGGATTCATATGTTTGCTTCTTTCGGTAAAGTCACGTAGAAGGGAAATAATAAAATTATAAAAATAAAACATAATAATTATTTTTATTTTATTATTTCCCTTCTACGTGCCTTTACCGAAAGAACCAAGAATATGTTTCCCCATCGACAAATGAACACGGCGTGGTAACCACTCAGTCATGGGTAATGCATGTGGACTGGATGTCTCGACAGTTTCATCATCACCATTATCATCAGACATGGTCAATCCACTGCTGGATAGATACATCCCCAAGCCGTCCCCATCGCTCACAATCAAGAGATGGGGATAATCCACCGCGCACCTGCACAGCAATTAATTTGACCGCTCCATCTCCACGGTAGACATCCTGCGCCCAGAAGGTGCTGGGTGAATGTTTGCCTCTGACGATCGTTAGTGGTGGCATAAGCTTGGGGAAGTCTCATTCAGCAGTGGAATGATATATCTCACAATCCTGATATGTAATAAGCCACGTAACTTCTACGCACAAGCTGATGTCATTGCTCCATCTCCCCTGTGCACGTGCTATCGGACACGTTTCATTCCTTGGCTGACACTCCATTATTATTTTTTACCATCGAGTAATCGTCCCATCAAACCATCAGTCCAGCCCAAGCCCACTTGCTTTAGTTGATCAAGAAAATTAAAACATATGTTCATCTCGGCAAAAAAACTTCGGTGCCAACCTGTGCAGTACATGCAAAAAATGCGTCTTAAATTGCAAAACATCACAAGGAGCCGCCGCATGCTTTTTGCATGTCAAGACGACATCGCCATCCTTGCGTTCATTCTTCTGCACACAGCCGTTGTGATGGCAACCAGCGCAAAAGAAGCTGAGAGTTTAGGCATCAGAAGGAACACAAAGCAACTGGATGTCATTTTCACCCCCCCACCCCCCTGCCTTCGTCTAGCAATAATCACACGCGTCTTGCACGTGCAAATGAGGAGAGACGTCATTCAAATTGAATTGAAATTCCCGTGCTGGTTTGCCCGTTGGTCTCGTGGGTGCCGGGTAACGTGCGGGTGCGTGCGCGTGCGTGCGCGTGCGTGCGTGCGCGTGCGTGCGCGTGCGTGCGTGCGTGTGTGCGCGTGCATGCGCGTGCGTGCGTGCGCGCGCGACTCCTTTCAAAGGACGCGGACGGGGGGGAGAAGCAATTCCTCGTGACGTTCCACGTGGCCGAGACGAAGTGCCCAAACAGCCGAGAGCGCTTCAAGCACGCCTTCTGCGCGGATCGCGAGAACGCGGTGAGTGTGTGTCTCGGCGTGCGCGTTTCACTCCCCCTGTTAGCTAAGACACACGACGCGTGTTGCGTTCAAGGGCTCGACTGGTTGGAGCGTGTTTCCTTGGAGACGATAAATGTACGGATGCATTTTAACAATTGAATGCTCCATCAATTCTTCAGGAGCGCACTCCGCCGTCTTCAAAATGCGCATTGGCCTCACCTCTGTCCGCCTCTCCCCTCTCATCTCACTCCGCTCCCCTCCAAAAACTCTCCTCCTGCCTCTCCCCTCTCATCTCACCCTACTCCCCTCCACACACTCTCTCGCCTCTCCCCTCTCATCTCACTCTACTCCCCTCCAAAAACTCTCCTGCCTCTCCCCTCTCATCTCACTCCACTCCCCTCCACCCTCTCATCCTGCCTCTCCCCTCTCATCTCACTCTACTCCCCTCCACGCACTCTCTTACCTCTCCCCTCTCATCTCACTCTACTCCCCTCCAAAAACTCTCCTGCCTCTCCCCTCTCATCTCACTCTACTCCCCTCCACGCTCTCTCCTTCCTCTACCCTCTCATCTCACTCTACTCTCCTCCACGCACTCTCCTGCCTCTCCCCTCTCATCTCACTCTACTCCCCTCCACGCACTCTCCTGCATCTCCCCTCTCATCTCACTCTACTCCCCTCCACGCACTTTCCAAGGTCACCGCAACCAATGCTTTTTTATTTGGCCAAGTCTTCAGCCACGCATCCCTCACTCCCTGTAGCTCTTCAACTCAAGGCTCAAACCCGTCCTTGCTCCCCCCTCTGTGACGGACTGCCTATGTATATTAAATAAATAAATGCGCACCGTATCTGTAGAGGGTGTTGAAAAGCAGTCCCATTTCGAGACGATACAAATCCAGACCGCATAATATACGTTCTGTAGGCATTCCATGGCCTTCGAATCTGCCACTCCCCGGCACTACGTTGCACATTATCCCCGCTCTGTGAAGTGCGGCGATTACTCTCCCTGTCGATTGCCTGCGTTGCGGCCCTGACGTTACAGATCCGTGGCTGCTGCATGGCAAGCGTGTCGGCATTGTCGGGAAAGGGACTCAAAGCCAATTACGTCATATGCAATGTCAACGCCACGGGGAATGAGACAGGTAAGGGCGTTGCGCTGCTAAGTGAGGCCGGGTGGCGTGAGTGGTAACCAATTGTGGCGGACAGCGAGACGTGCCTGAGTTTGATTCCCAGCTGAGGTGCCTTTGTGTGTGGAATTTGTTGTTATGGTTCTCCCCACTGTTCTGCGTGGGTGTCTCCTGGCTTCTCCAGTTTCTTCCCATAGCAAAATAAAACCACAAAAACATACAACTTTAACTGGAATTAGACATACATCCCAGTGATAAAAATTACCTTCAAGTTACTCAATTGGGAGAACATTCGTAGCAACATCGCCCCTGCAGCTTACAACTTGGCAACACCTTACCGAAGAGCTTCTGGAGACTTTGTGAGACGACTTTTCTGGGTAAAAAATTAGAATAGTAATAATTAATTAAATATCACTTATTATTATTTTTATTAAATACGTATAAAGTTGTGCTTCCGTGCGGTTAAACACGCAATTGATCAGCATCGGGCACGTTTCAATGTCCGGTGACACTCTCCCCCCCCCCCCCCTTGATCAATAAGCATGAAGGTTAAACTGTAACACATAATGGGCTCATATCATGCGCTGTCACAGCCGTCTGTGCTAGACGGGTGTGGTCACGACTCAATTCGCAGCGCTCCCAAAACAATCGTAGCCCACGCGTTCATTCCGTTCGTTCGCGATGGCAGCACTAGCGGCTGCGAAACATCATTAAGGGTGATTGGCACTCCTCCGGGAACAATAACCTTTAAGAGGCGCTTAACAGTTCGATGCCGTCGAGCTGCCGGCATAGATCAAGACATTTACTTTTGTGCACGTAGTTACACAATGCTCTCCGAATTGTGCAGTCGGAGTGGTGATTCTGCGATCTTGGCGTCTGCCATTCCACCCTCAACCCTCCCGCTTACCTCCGTACGAGGTGGGAAGCAAATGTGGCGTTGTTATCTATATATTTTTTTAACGTAACTTTTTCTTGGAACACACTGACGGAAGGAAAATACAACTTAGTAAATGTTTTGCCATTGAACAAAAATAAAACTTCAATATTGAACACTCAACTTGTTCGGGAGGAGAGGCTGGTTGAAACGGGTATCCCTCTTACAAAACGAAATAATTCGCGGACAATTAACGCGAGCCCCGTATCCCCCCTTGGATAGAATTGTCTTGAGCCCCATCAAGGCTGCCGTGAGAATCCAGAGAATCCAGAGGTCTGAGCGGTGGCCAGCGGCGTTGTTGCTCTCGGCCCTGGTGCAAGTACCATCCTGGGGGGGAGGGGGGAGGGGGGAAGGGGAGGGGCGGTGGGAGGGAGTTTGAAGGGAGGGGAGTGGGGGGATGGGTGGGTGGGAGGGGAGGAAGGGAGGGGGGTGGGGGGGGAAGGGAGGGGGGTGGCGGGGGAAGGGAGGGGGGTGGAGGGGAATGGAGGGGGGTGGGGGGATAAGGGAGGGGGTGGGGGGAAGGGTGGGGGGGAAGAGTGGGGGGGAAGAGTGGGGGGGGGAAGGGTGGGGGGAGGAAGGGTGGGGGGGGAAGGGTGGGGAGGGGAGGGGAAGGGTGGGGGGGAAGGGAGGAGGGGTGGGGGTGAGTCCCCTGCTTATTCCCCCCCCCCTCCGTCTTTGTAGCCTGCTACCTGCCCCCCCCTCTCCGGCTCACCGCATGAGCGCAGGCGGACTTGATCGCACAGTGATTCCGAATGTTGCGGCTACACACGCTCTCAGAGCGCCGGCGGGTTCCCCCCCAGCCCCAGCCCTAGCCCCGCGACTCCCACACGTTCACCAACTGTCTTTGCCCCGCAGAGTTCTACTGGGTCAGCGAGCGGACCGTCGTGTCGCAGGATGAGCCCCCGGCCGTTCCCGCCGCCGTCACGGAAGCCGCGATCCAGTTGGCGCTGTACAACATGACCTCCTCCGTGGCGCTCATCCTCGACTCGCTCAACACCAACCTGTGGCACATCCAATATGCGCAGTGGATTGTGAGTGGTGGTGGTGGTCCCGTGACCTGCCAGCTAGGTGGCGGGGAGGGGGGGGACTTGGTGATGTCCTCCGCATCGGTAGAAACAGAGGGCTGAGAGTGTTTTAATGGGGGGGGGGGGGGGGGGGTTTCCCACCTTCAGGAGGCAATGGTATCGAGGTGGGTGCCATGTTTAGAGGGCATCGGTGTAATTGTAGAGCTGTCCACTCAATCAACGCATTGCATGATATTTAGTCGAGGCTGAGCAGAAAGAGGCAGGCATGGTTACATCGGTATGTCCGATGAACTGAACTTCTTTCGCGCCGTACGTAGCCAACCGTGCTAATGGGAGGTGCGGGAGAGGCAGAGAGGATGGGAAGGAGCAAAGTTGGGAGCGATCAAGGAGGGGGTAAGGAAGAAGAGAGGGGGAAATAGTAAAAATACACAAATAAAGGATAAAACAGTGGCAGGACGTGAGACGATTTGTAAGAGAGGAGTCTCTGGTCAAGTGGACTCACCGACAGGCAGACAGAGGCTGAACACAACGATCCCGAGGGTGGTTTGCAATCGCGTTACAATGCGTAAACTCTTACATCGTCACGTCACTTTGGTTCATATCACCCTCTGGGGGTTGCCACAGTAACATTTGACATCAGCTGCACGCGTAATTTTTTTGAAGTCAGGTGTAATCACTGCCACGTGCTTTGAAGAACACAACGCTGCCGACGATACATGTCTGGGTTTTACCGTTTTGGCGCCACGTCTATTCCTATTTTTTGTAATTTGTTTTTCAATATGTTCTCCCCCAAATTCAATGATAAACCCCCCGCTCATGTCTTGAGACGGAGTGTCCATTCAGAGCTCTCGCAGAGGGGCGCATCACCCTGTTTTACAGAACTACTTGTGACGTCCCATCAAATCACTTCTTACGCACATTCGTGGCACAGCTCTTTCCCATCCGCACTGCGACGGAGAAATACATTTTTGCACGAGACTGATATTTTATTTCTCAGTTTGGGACAACCCCTCGACACCCGAGGGAAGGGAGTTTCAAAACATTCGTGCAATCCACCAGCCCTCGCTGCTGCCTCCGCAGTTGCTGGATTAAATACCCACCAACTCGCTACACCAGAGCTACGTGGTTAAAATCACAGGTGGCTGAAACCCGAATTCAAAGCCAGGTCTCAACAGTGCCGGTTCAAAGATTTTACCCCCCCCCCCCCTTATTCATCCAACAATCATTTCTTTGTTACTAAGCCAGGGGTCGGCAACCAAAATAACAAGAAAAGCAATTTTATTCGAAATCAGTAACAACAACAAAAATCTACATTTCAAAAGCCACAAATATGAGACGGTGATGGTCCGTAATAAACAACCTCACGAAGCGGTCCTAAAGAGCCGCATGCGGCTCCAGGGACACCACGCTGCTGATCCCTGCTCTGAGCCAGATATAAGAGGCAGACTCTGCGTGTGTTTATCATTTCCAGAGGCAGGAAGGAAGTGAGAAGATCACGTTGGAAGTGAGCTCCACGCTCACGACAAGCACCAAAGTCGTTGATCCGCGGGATGAGACGGACGGCTTCTGCCCCTCTGGGAAAGTGAGTATAGCCCATTGGAACCTCCTTTGCCAGTAGCAAAATATGATTATTGTTTTTTTACCCTTTAATCTGGCAACAAAACTGACACCTTTTTTTACAAGGAGTCATGGTTGCAATGACCACAATACCTGCAGTCGGAATGCAAACAAAAAACACAACTCTGGTCATGTATGCACTGTCCTTGAAATTGATTGGTCCACACCCGAGACAGCTTTCTTTAGAGCCTAGTCTCACATGGTATTGGACCAGATGACGCCAAAAGGTGCACAACTCAAAGACAATGCACCATCAGAGTAAGAGAGCTCGGGGTAAGCATTTACACCATTGGAACCTCCTTTCCCAGTAGCAAAATATGACCATTGGTTTTTTACCCTTTAATCTGGCAACAAAACTGACACCTTTTTTACAAGGAGTCATGTTTGCATTAACCACAATACCTGCAGTCGGAATGCAAAAATGTGGTCAATGCAAACATGACTCCTCGTAAAAAACGGTGTCAGTTTTGTTGCCAGATAAAAGGGTAAAAAAACAATTATGAGTATAGCCCATTGCCATCATAGCCCCATACAGCTAGAGTTTCCACCTGTTTTGGTCGGATTTAATGGACACAGATAAGTTAGTGACCAGTGGTGCCTCGACTTGTCTTGGGCATCACCTCGATTGACTCAGCCTTAAATTAGTACACGTGACCTTTTTGTCGACATCAGCGGATTCGGTGCTAGGCCCAGCACCACTTTGGTCTTGATAGGCGCTCCCTAAAACAGCCACTTGCCAAAAGAGTATATCGAGGCCACGTGGGTGATCTCTGTTGCTTTGTGTCTGTGTGTGTGTGGGGAGTGGTAGTGCAGCGGTTAGCGCTACGCTGCGCTACGAACGAATCCCACTGGCGAATAATAACAGTGGCGAGTATTTGAACTGGTCCTGGGTCATCCCTAGATCGACTCAACCTTAAAATGAGTACCTGGTGCAATGTCTAAACATCGTCACTCGGGAGACAAAGGCAGCCGCCGTGCGCGGTGGTGGTCACCCACGACCCCCCCTGTGCCGTGTCGGTCTTTCATAGGCGCTCGCTCAAACAGCGCTTGCCCCAACAGTCTGCTAGGGCTACAACGAGTGCCGTTCAACCTTCGCGTGCCCCCGCCGTGTGCTCGTTTCACCGCTCGCAGATGAACGCCGACTGCACCACGACGGTGACTCTGGCCAAGTGCAGCAACAGCAACAGCAGCAAACGCTCCGGCAAGCGGTGCGATTCTGAGCCGCAGCTTGCCGGGACCAGCGGGTGGACGTTGGAGGACGTGGAGAGCGATTGCGACATGACATGCAGCGCTGCCGTGGGTGTACGCTAACCGGCGGCGGAATGACGCGCGCGAGCGTGTGTCTCTTCGCCCTCCTTTGCGACTCCACGCGATGCACTCTCGTTACTTGCCCGACAGTTGCGGCTCGTGGCTCTGGGACGAATGTCTGGGACACCGAGGCCTCGTGCACGCGCGTGCGTGCGTGCGTGTGTGTTTGGGGAGCGGTGGTGTAGCGGTTAGCGCGCTGCGCTACGAACCCGGCGACACGGGTTCGATTCCCGCTCACGGCTAACACCAGTGACGGTTATCTGAACCGGTCCCGGGCCTCCCCTAGTGTCGACTCAGCCTCAAATGAGTACCCGGTGCGGGTGTGTAAACATCGCCACTGGGGAGACAAAGGTGGTCGGGCGTGGTGCTGGCCGCCCACCCAATCGTGTACCGTTCTGGCCTTCATAGGTGCTCGCTAACAGCACTTGCCCCTTCAGTCTGTTAAGGCTATACAGGGGATCTTTATCTTTGTCTTTGTTTGCCCAGTTAAAAATTGGCACTTGAAGGGAAGGGGGTTAATGTAATGATTGGGAATCCGATTGAAGCTGCTTCAAGGTGAGAAGGGCCAAACCGAGGCACGTGACTTAACAGCAGGATTGAAATCTCGATAGTTTAGTACCGATGGATTTCTTGGTAAATTTTAGTTTTTCCATAAATTCTGGTTGTTAATTTAACAAAACAACACACACGTATCAGCAGATTTATATTCTCTGCCCCTCCCCCCCAACTCATAAATTTAAATATGTTTTAGTCAATCAGACTTGGCTTTACAGACCAAAACTAGACAGCAGCAGCAAGCAAAGTCCGGATCGGTTTCAATCTTCTGGGTCTCATTAGCAGAGTCAGGCTTCCTGTTGAATAATATTGGCCGAAAAAGCTGATGTTCCAAACAATGTTTGTTCATACACGTTAAATTATGCTTCTATGTGCTTACTCAACGCATAGTAAGTTCTAATCAAATCCCCTCTTTGTAAACAATCACAGCAAGTAACCTATCTCATAGCAGTGGTCTTCGGGGGCTTTTCTGCATCACCACAGTCGATGTTAGAAAAGCACGTATGTTTTGAAAGTGTAAATGAAGTCGTTAATGAGTTGGGGGGAAAACACGTGTCGGATCTTGGAAGCTAAGCAGGATTTTTTAACCTGACAGGTGACCACCATGGGATCTTGCCTGGTGATGGACGCTTGGGGCTGTGCTGAATAGTAATGAGAAAACATCCCAATGCAGAACTCTCCTGGCACGGGTCTCGAGACAGTAATTTATTCCTGAGTAAATAATTATCAAAACTGTCCGTCATTATTGGCCATGATCGATCCACTGCTGGATGAGGGACTGCCCAAGCCGCCGCCGCCTCTCACGATCTTGAGGTGTATTAATCCTAAACTCAAACTATTTTTTATTTTACCAGGTGAGGCCCACTGAGCTATATAGGTATTTTTCAGAAGCGGACTAGTCACAAATGATAGCCCAACGAAGTGGCTTATCGTGTGGAAATGTTTCGCAGCCAAATACTCTCAAAGCATATTTCTAAATATGGAGGGGCAAAAACCGGAGGAACCCGGAGAAAAATCCACATGACTACAAAGAGAGAGACACACATAAACTCCAAATATACAGTCAGAGGTCGGAATCGAACCCACGAACTCCTGCAAACGCGGCGAGGGAGTTAACATCTCGCCACCGCGGCACCCTCCACCTCGCACATGCACAACAAGTAATGTCATCGCTCCATCTCCACGGTCGTCATGCTGCATCTAGAAGGTGCTATGTGGATTATTGCATCTCATGTTCGTGAGAGTAGGTTGTGGCTTGGCGAGGCCTTCACGCAGCAGTGGATTATGGCTGAATGATGATGACGAATAGTAGTGACATTTTTTTAATCATCGCTCATACCGATATGAAATGGTGAAATGAGAGAAAGGGTGCGGGTTTTGGGGGAATTCTATTTTAACGTTGCACGTGGCAGCAAAATGTTCACGAGCTAAATGCCAACGCCAAGGTGCGATGGCCACAGGGGAGCTTCGGGAAAGAGTTCGTTGTAGTTTTTCTCTTCTCTCCACCGAGGGAGCTCATACTACGGTGGACGACTCCGTGGTCCATCGTTTGGGAGTTGAATGACCACAATGGCACCGCGGCTTGGTCGCGTCTTTTGATGTGGGAATTGTCACAGCGCTGTTAGAAAGTTCCCATTTCACTGTCGTCCCCGTGTTGTGCTGTCGCTCAGGGATTGTCGCGCGTGTCTGGAGGCAGCGGAAGGTGCCCCAAAAAGGTCATGAATACCAAGCGACGACTATTCTGCTGCCGCTCCATAGCGTGCCAGTGAAGCTGACGGGCTGGTCCGAGACGCCAAACTCCTCCACGTGTGCACGATACGAGGGGCTAATAACACTTTCACCCCCCTCCCCGGCCACTGCCGCTACAACAGTCATACACGGCTCTCATTCCGCACACACAGGAGGGTGGGGGGTTGCAAAATCGAGGCTGAATTCGCAAAAATAAAACATCCTCGTTGCGTGGAAACTCACCACCGTCGCAGGATGAAGTGGAATATCCCACGCGATCGGTGAGGTTGGGAGCAAAGTGGTGAGATGGGGGGTTCCATCTGGAGAGAGTGGTGTCTGCCCCGTTTGTTGTTTTATTTATTAGTACATTACCTCCCACTCGTAGACGCGCTGCAATAAGCTGCGGTGCTCGATCCTGGTCTCAAGCAGTCATGGATGAAGTGTGCTGCACGCTGTATCACCAAACTGGACTCCAGCATAATCACTATCCTCAAAGGTCAATCATTATAATAATAATGCCTTTTTGTAATATTATTGGTGTCTTGTGGATACTCTGCAATATGCGAGACACCGCCTGGATAAAAAAAAACAAGTGTGCTGTGCAGACGTCCGAACCATGGGCTAATGGGAACACCATGCGAGCAAAGATTAGATTTCCCCTGCGTGGAATAGGACGACTTTCTTACGCAGTCTACAGCGCAGCACAGACGTTTCCTTCGAATAATTAGAACGTTGACACCGTATCCACAGTGCTATATTTACACACTCGTGTGTACATGGCTCCCAGTTTTTTTAGGGACCCCCCAAAAGAGTGTCCTTCTTGATTAACCTCTTCGTATATCTGGCTGTATCTCTCTGTCTTTGTACCTATCTCTCTGCATGTCCCTCTCCACGTGGCTCCGTGTCTGTATTTCTACATCGCATCTTTATTTGTGTGCCCCTATCTCGACGTACATATTGCCACATTGAACTCTACGTCATCGGCGTGTCTGCCTCTCTGTGTCTTCACGTCGCCTTTCGCTCTCCGTATCTATCTGCGTGCGTCCGTCTCTCGCTGAGTGTGCACATTTCTTCTCCGGTCGTGTGTGTGTGTGTGGGCAGCGGCAGTGTAGTGTTTAGCGCACTACGCTACGAATCCGGCGGCCCGAGATTCGATTCCCAGTCACGGTGAACATCGGTGTGACGTGCCGGTCGTGCGTCCGCCACCACTCCTCATCCAGCCCACCACCCCTGCCCCAGGTCGCATCGTATTCACACGAGTCCCGAGTACGGTGCGTGAACATCGGCAGCTCCCCAACATACAGCGGCTTGCTTTTGGCTCAGCCATCAAACAAAGGCGGTGGTCACGGCATCGCGCGGCGCTTTCAGATGCGCTTCCGCGGCCGTCGGGAACACGCTTCCGTTCCGATACTAGGAAGCCCCTGGAGCTATGCACTTTAAAAAGTGTGGTTCTGCCAGACCCCAACCCCTTGTGTTGTTGCGTGACGGCCTTGATGGGTGCTCGCTGCACGGGTGTTCCTTGTTTTTCTGCGCGTCTCGATCTTACCTTTCTCTCTCTGCGTCTGTCTGCGTGTCCATTGCTCCAACTAGGCCCCCCTCCAGACCCACCTGCACAGGGCACCACTTAGTGCTGACATGTCTCTGTACATTCACACACGCACAAATATCTCCCACGGTCAGCTGCATATAGAGATCAACCAGGCGCGCGTGATGTTAGCCTCGAGTTCAGGACCGTATTAGAAGGAACAGGCTTCGCCTCTCCCTTACCCAGCCGGATTTACTTCCAGAGTGCTGCTGTAGTTGCCTCCGGTAACTCCACTGCAACAGATGCTCATTTCAGGGTGAGTTGATCTCGTGAAATCTACTCCCAACAGCTTTAAATACCACTCGTGACCAGGTGTCTCGAGTGTGTGTTCACCACGGAACTCTGTCAAAAGGCGAAACTGCATGCGCACGTACGATTACATGAAAGCAGTGTGTGTTTGTGCACATGGCTACGATTTGGCATGAGATTCAAGTCTCGGTAAATAAATAAATAAATGCTTAGCACGTCCACCTCCGGAGACACGTTGCAAAGTTATAAAACTTGTATTAATGTTGTCCTAGATTGCAATGTACAGACTCGATGGTGGCGGTCACAATGATGAATCTAAATGTACTCAAACACGAAAATAAGTGCTCACATCCAGACGGTATTTGTTACTCACCACTGCGTACAAAGTGTTGTAGGAAGGCCACTTTACACATTCGTGTCACACACGAACATGGTGTTCTAATTAAGCCGAGCATGATGACAATCAGAGATTCTTGTAATCGCTGCTCTTCTCCTTGCCTCATATTGGCATGTCAGCAGACTTGAAAGTTAATTCAAAATTATTTTTTTCTTCCTTGGTTCTTTCGGTAAAGTCACGTATAGAAGGGAAGTAATAAATAATAAAAATAAAACATAATAAAATCATTCTCACGACGTTTCGGCCACAACGCAAGCAGCTGTCCTCAAGGCGTCTGAATGAAACAGCACACGTGCTTGGAGCCTTGAGGACGGCTGCTTGCGTTGTGGCCAAAACGTCGTGGGAATTATTTTATTATGTTTTATTTTTATTATTTTATTACTTCCCTTCTACGTGACTTTACCGAAATAACCAAGAAGATGAATCCCTGCAGTCACGAAAGCTTTACATCGAAATCAACATTCTTTATTTCTATATTCAACATTCAACGTGACTGTCGTGTAACAATTTCTAATGGTAACATTTTGTTCTAGACCTTGACATTGATTGCGATGGTAGCGAGCGGCTTGAGTGTGGCTCTTCATTCCAATTAAGACCCTCTCATTAAAGCTGCGTCGTTCTGACAGAGCATGTGTATCTCTGAGTGTCATAATTGGTACTTATACAACCGTGCTTCTTGCGTTCGCAATGGTCAAACTTTAAGAGGCAGCGAGAAAACAGCAAATGAAGAAAACAGCAAGTGTGAAGGTGGATTGAAAATGAAAAACACGTGAGAAATACACCTGCAAAACGAGTCGCATTTAACAAGCGCACATCAACAGGAATCTCCGCACACTTTGCGTGCCACGATGCCGTCGCTATCCTCGCAGAGTTAATTTTTTAAAATGTTTTTCTGCACGCAAGGGCCTCGTATCCATTGTCGATCGCCTTCCACGTGGGCTCAACAGAGCCCAGATTGTGCAATTGCCATCCTCGCTTCATGCCACGAGTGTTTCGCCGTGCGGTTGGTCGGCACGCTGGGGGTTTCGCAATTCACACGCCGTCGGTTCGGTTCGATGTCCCGACAAGGGGCAGTGGAAGCAATGAGACGTTTCTTAAACCCCCCACCGCCCCACATCCTGGCCAGACGTTAGACGCGGGTTACGCCACAAGTTCGTACATCGGCAGGTCGTGCGTAGTGGGGTAAAGTGTGGGTACCCCCCCCCCCCCCTTCTATTCGCGACGTCTGACCCGGCGTTGAAGAGCAGGCCGATTGCCATTGTGGAGGGGCTCTCTAAAAAGCTACTTCTCTTGGAGGTCCTTCTGCAGGCAGTGGCCGTGAGCAAAGCACTTGCAGGTCTGCGCCTTTGCCATTGTTGTTACGTGAATGCCAAAGAGCCCAACGTGGAACCTCCATGGGGTTTGATCTTCCACGAGGCTCATGGTCCACCCTGAATCACGCTGCACTGCACACACCACGGGCAGATGCGGATACCTGATGCACAAATGGAACATTTTAGTCTGTCCGGTAACATGCGACTGTGGTCAACCAGAACGGAGCGTGCAGCGTATAACGACGCAGTGCCAGGTCCACAGATACGAGGAAGGAGACATCGCAGCGATGGCATTCCGTCTGACTCGACCACCTGAATGTGAAGTTGTAGTCGTTGCTCCGTGTCTACAGCACGGTACGGAATATATAACAATGGCATGTTTATTACGAGAGTGATAAAAACCGTATGTTACAACAGCAACAACAAAAACCACGATTACACCATTGGAACCTCATTTGCCAGTAAAAAATATATAATCGTTTTTTTACCCTTCTATCTGGCAACAAAACTGACACTTTTTTTACAAGGAGTCATGTTTGCATAGACCACAATACCTGCAGTCATAATGCCTTTTGGCGTCATCTGGTCCAACCCATGTGAGACTAGGCTCTAAGGAAAGCTGTCTCGGGTGTGGACCAATCAACTTCAGGGACAGTGCATACATTATCAGAGTTGTGTTTTTTGTTTGCATTATGACTGCAGGTATTGTGGTCAATGCAAACATGACTCCTTGTAAAAAAAGGTGTCAGTTTTGTTGCCAGATAGAAGGGTAAAAAAAACAATTATCAAAAACCACGATGTGGTGGCCCACTATCAGGCGCAGCTATCGTCAGCAGCTTTCACACCTCCCATGTTGGCTGACGACTGTGGAATCGACGAGCAACGCGAGAAAAGAGAACTGCGACAAATGGCAGCGATGGTGACAGCATGCAAACGCTGTCGTGAGTTCTAACGAGGTTGAGGCAGCCTTTGGCTGCTGCGTCAATAATAATCCGCAACATTTCGATTTAAAGCTTTCGTGACTGCAGGGATTCATCTTCTTGGTTCTTTCGGTAAAGTCACGTAGAATGGAAATAATAAAATAATAAAAATAAAACATTATAAAAATATATAATACAATAAAAATTATTTTAGATGTTTTATTTGTATTTATTCATTACTTTCCATTCTACGTGACTTTACCGAAAGAACCAAGAAGATGAATCCACAACATCACAACGCTCGGCCCGATGCAGCTGCTGGCTGTCGTCCCCAACAGCTGTGTGCAGAATGTTCGCAGGGTTGCTGACGTCTTCACGGCTTGCACGGAACGCTGAGATGTTCTGTGTGTGTGTGTGCGCATACATATAATCGTGATTTGTTTATGGCCTGCACACATTTTACGACTCTTTAATTGCCTCTCCAGCCAGCGGAAAGTGCTTGAATTTAATAAATAAAGCATCACGGTACAGAATATATAACAATGGCATGTTTATTATGGGAGTAAAAAAAAACCGTATGTTACAACAACAAAAAACCACGATGTGGTGACGCACAATCAGGCGCAGCTATTTTCAGCAGCTTTTATATCCCCCATGTTGGCTGACTGTGGAATCCACAGACAACGCTTAGGTGGATCACACACAATTCTGCGACTCTCCCCCTTCAGCCGTGCATCAAGGTTGCCCCTTTTAGCCCGAATCGTCAAGGAGAAGGTGACCCCATCGAGTGTGGACTAATCTCCGTCTGCCCCATCCGTAGAGGCTAAAGCATCGCACCCTTTGCACGCGTAGGATTTTTTTCTTCTCTTGGTGATCAGGTTTTTTGTTACCCACACGCATAAAAAAACGCCAGAATTGGTGGTTTAAAAAAACACATCTCGATATAAAACCGTGCAGTGCACGACCCCACGGTGAAAAGTCCTTGGACTCAGTTTGCCTCCCTGAGTAAAGGAGTAATTAATTATGAGAGCCTTACAAAAAAGAAAGAAAAACACATAATCGGTTGATGTTTGGAAAAGGTTCTCTTGCAAATATATTTCTGTTGGATACATATGTATTGTGTGTGTTTTAAGTCAGAGTGAATAACGATGCCCTTTGTTTATAGCCTCACACAGGGCCGCGTGCTGCTAATGAGTGTTTGGGAAGTGCAGGAGGGAATTGGATTAGCTGCTGAAAAACCAATGCACAGGACGGCACTACGCTCAAAGCTACGCACAGATAGAATCACGAATCCATTGTTGTACTGCCATCTCCTTTCGCGCCTCCAATCATCACGGTTGGCTAGGCACGGTGCGAAACCAGTTCAATAGTACATACATACATACTCCTTGCCACCTCATAGCCTAAGCCAATGGTACTTAACCTGGGGTGCGCGTACCTCCTGGGAGTGCGAGATGAGCCTTACTGGGGGATGCGAGACGTGGCCAGATTGTTTGTTTTAGAAGGTAAATCATCGACAACACAAATTAAGCACGGGCACGTAAATACAACTACTTTGTTTCATCAAACCGATGTTGTTTATTAACATTATAAAAAATGACGATTCAGAACCAGAGGGGTTGCAGGCTGCAGTAAAGATTAAGAACCACTGGCCTAAGCCTACAACGCATTGGTATTTCCAGGCAGTCTCCCATACAAGCGTAGTGACGACTTGACACACTTCTCTTGAGATGGCACTTTATTGAAGACACGGTCTACTTGACATCATGCGGAGAACCCCCACTGCGACAGCCCTGAGTCTCCCGCGCATCTCCCTTTTATATTCCGACACGAGGCCACGCCCCCCTTCTCGAACCTTCTCGCTGACTCTGGACGCTCGCTTCCACCGGCAGACTCCACTGTCCTCTTCCGTCGCCTGACCATGCTCCCTTCTCGAACATCCCCGTAGCCACCAGTCCCTTCGCACTCACAACTGACACCCCCTGTCATTAACTCCCGTGGCCACTAGTGCATTCGTACTGTAGGCTGACTCCCCTGTCATTACCTCCCGTGGCCACGAGTGCATTCGTAGTGTAGGCTGACTCCCCTGTCATTACCTCCCGTGGCCACTAGTGCATTCGTACTGTAGGCTGACTCCCCCGTCATTACCTCCCGTGGCCACTAGTGCATACGTACTGTAGGCTGATTCCCCTGTCATTACCTCCCGTGGCCACTAGTGCATTCGTACTGTAGGCTGACTCCCCTGTCATTACCTCCCGTGGCCACTAGTCCACTCACACCGCAGGCTGACTCCCCCTGTCATTACTTCCCGTGGCCACTAGTGCATTCGTTCTGTAGGCTGACTCCCCTGTCATTACCTCCTGTGGCAACTAGTCCACTCACACCGTATGTACGCTCGACTGTCATTATACAAGCGCTAACCAGGATCAAGTCTTGCTAAGCTACCGATATTTGAAGAGATCTTGTTCATTCAGCGTGGCTTTGTTGCTCGGATGAAGGCGATGAGTGTATTCGATGTGCGTGTACATCACTGCAAACACGGCCCCTTGATGCGCTATGTTCTATTGTGGAACGCTCCACTGTCTTCAATTAAGGGGAGTGCTCGTTTTGTATTGCATCCAAGCATCCGCCTGCTCATCTGCTGTCCGAGATGGCATCGTTTTCTTTGCACATTTAAAACTATATACATATATACAGCACATGTGTGTGTCCTGTTGAGGTTAGTCTGCAAGCACATGACCTGACCTAATGTACAGGCAGCGTTAAAAGATGTTATTTTAATAATTGTGCGGTTTTTATAGTTTGTTGACTCATCTTCAACCGCTCTTGCGTGTCACTCAGGTGGGATAATCGTCATCTAATGCGCAGTGCATTTGAGCCCGAGTGTGTTACCGTGAGCCCATCATAGTTCATTGCCAAGGAGATGATGATGATGATGATGATGGGCATCCGTGTACTTCCAGGGGGATGTAAAGCGTCTCTTATCTAGTATACACAACGCTGGCCTGGAACGGTGGCGCCACCGTTAACGCACTGCTCCGCCGTGTACCCAGTGACCTTGCTGTTAATGATTCCCAGCCACGGTCAGAACATTCGGTGGTGATCGATATCTAAAGCGGTCCTAGTCCACCATCTGCTTCACAAGCAACCATCCGCAGCGTGGTGAAATATGGTCAAACAACCCCCAAGATCGACGCGGAGAGGCCCTTTATCGTGTGGTGGATTGACAGAAGGCTGCACGTTGTGATTGGTTTTATTTATTTTTTAAAACGAGGCATGCCACTATTCCCACTCCTTTGTGAAGTTTACAATTTGGGATTCCATTGGTCAATTGGTCCATTTTATTTTTAAATTGTGTGAAATGTAGCGCCTCCAGTGGCCGCATATGACTACAACATTTTAAAATACGTACTGATTCTCACAGGACAGGATTCGATTATGCATATGTTCAGTTCTGTTCATGTATTAGGTATAGCCCTGTGAGCCATTCGGCTCTTGAATCGGGTGTAACCGCAACAAACAAGAACATGAACAAGAAACATCTTAAAGTGACTATGCGGAACAGAAAATTCCAGGAAAAAACTGTAAAATCTTCCAGAAAAAAAGCACCGTATATCAACGCTGTGTGCAAAAATCCCAGTGGGATGCAAGTCAAACAATAACAACCATAAGACAATTTAGATTAAAGTTATCAGTCTAACTCTGTACTACAACAAACAAATATTTTTAAACCAAAACTTTTCCAGATCACCAAAATAGAGCTATAAAAACAATGTAACAGTGGTCATAGGAACTGTGATTCAAATTTAACAATAAACGATATCCATCACACGTACGACCAAACTTTACAGCCATAGCTGGCAGCATGAGTCAATCCATAACAGCAGGAGTATCAGTAGGAGTATCAAAAAATGTCAATGCACCTTTAAAGATCAGCACACTAAATAAAAACTCAAGATCATACTTTGCAGCGGTCATCCGGAGCGATACATTTGATTTCAGGCCACTGAATAGCAGTGACAGCGAGGGGTGTACAACTCCTCTAGAGCAGTTTTGAGTGAAGATCTCACAGGTAGTGATCCAAGTTGCAGTTTATTGACGATAGCATTCCAGACCCTGGAGTCATCAATAGCAAAGGCCCTTCCTCCAGTATTTGTACGGCAATAAGGAACGAGAAGCTGGTAAATGAGCGAAGACCTTCGATCACATGTGTTCTTCGAAACAGTAAGGATATCCAGCAGGTAGTCTGCGGATTTTTTTGTAAGTACATCGTGAATAAATAAGTATGTTATGACTGTTATGATCGCATTTGTGATGGCTGAGTCGACGCATCGTTACACGCAAACTACACGCCCGGGTCATCTATCCTGGGCCGTCTGACAAAACATCTGACGTTTAAAGATTTTGTTCATACAACAACAAAAAACCCACAACCAGGTCGCTCTATATAAGAACGGGAGACACAGCAGAGCCTCACCATTCTGGCGAATTGCCCGATGATGCTGGATGCAATTACCAGCGAAACGTCGTACTCAAATTGTAAATGTTGTGGTTTCGCGCTTCAACACACCGGTGGGCTAAAGCAGTGAACTATTTGTCTTTTGTCAACGTGACACTTTTTTACTGATTGGCCGTGTCGGGTGGTGGAGGGTTACGACACATTTATAAATAACGCGATCTAAACCCAAAAACGTTGATTATGAATAATATTGGTCGCGAAAGCCTACGTGTTAAACAGGTCGTGACTTTAACGTTTCATCGGCCGCGCTCTGTCCGCTGCTGAATGGAGGCCTCCCCGAGCAGCGTGCTCATCTCTCGCGGTCTTTCAATGATAGAAATCCATCTCAAGAGTGCCCGACCGTCTTTGTATCTCCAGTAGCGATGTTTACACACTGCAACAGGTACTTATTTGAGGCTGAGTCAACCTAGGAGAGGCCCGAATCGTCACTGATGTTGGCCGTGAGGGGGATTCCAACTGTCGTCGCCGGGTTCGTAGCGCAGCGCGCTCACCAACGCGCCACCCCCGTGAGACGCACGTGGGGGACGTGTTTATCAATCATCGGGCACGTGCAGCGTGTGCAAGACTTTAGCTCGCACTTAAAGCACACAGGTCCTGTCGGAAAACGCGCGGTAAGGAAACAAAAACCCCGCACCGCGAGGATTCGTAAATGGGAACGGGCGTGACGCGTTCGCCCCCCCCCCCCCCCGCAGACAACAAACAAACGCCAGCCGGCTCATCCCACTCGGCACCGCATGCGAGCCACCACCTGCGGCTCCACCTTGAACTTGCGCTGGCACAGAATTCGCAGGAAGGCGCGCTTGAAGCGCACGTGGCACAGAGGGTACAGGACAGGGTTCACGGCCGAGTTGAGCCACAGGAGCCAGAAGGAGAACTCGTAGAGGCGGTCGTCCACGCACCGGCTGCGGCACGCGGCGCGGATGATCATGAGCAGCGTGTAGGGCGCCCAGCACATGGCAAACACGCACACGATGATGGCCAGGGACTTGGCCACGCGCTTGTCACGCGACAGGCGCACGCTGGCATCGGCGGAATGCGGGAGACGCGGGCGGGTCGCGCCGTACCTTCTCTGCTCCGCGCACAAGCCGGGGAAATCCCCTCCCGGGACGAGACCTCGGTCCTTCTCCTCGAGCCCCTGAAGCCCCGACAGAGGTTCCCGATTGACGCACAGGCCGACCACGTTGGCACGAGGTGTGCCCAGGCGTGCTACTCTCCCTGCTGCTGATGACGCTACCGAAGCTGCCGCTGACGAGGTCGCCTCTCCTCGGCGTGCGCAAATCGTTCTCCTGGTTTGTGCCAAACTCAGGGACACGTCCACCTCTACACTCCTTACGAGGAGCGGCGCCCTTCGACGGCCGTTCTCCCGCGAGCGAGGGCACCTCGGGCGTCCACGTGGCGCGACGTGGACCCGCGCTGCCACCGCGCCTCGCGTGCCGCTTGCGCGGGGAGGAATCCGCCGCCGCCGCCCTCTGGACTCTCTGATCCGCGGGACTTTCTTGGACGAAAAACACCGCGCTGGTGTGGACTCCGGCACCGCGGGGGAAGCCCTCGTCCGGCCGATCGCGGCCGGGACACCGGGCCGAGGTGGCGGCGGCGGCGGCGGCGGTGGAGGGTGCTGCTGCCTCGTCGCAACGGTCGGGTCTCGGCGTGTTCCTCCTCCTCCTCCTGATGTTCGAGTAGATCATGAGGTTGAAGTAGGCGACGCTCAGGAGCGGCGTGAAGAACTCGAAGGTGGAGGCGACGATGAGGAAGTACCAGTTGTAGTAGAACTCCGCGTAGCACTCGCCTTGCGGCACGACGCTGCGGCCAGCCACGTGCTCCCACGCGATGATGGCCGGGCCGTACAGCAGGAAGGCGGCCAGCCACACCGCCAGCATCTTGAGCACGGCGCGCCTGGGCATGCACTGCTGGGCCCTGTAACTCACCTGTGGCAACGTCACGGGGGGTGCACAGAACAAAAAACACGCGGCCGTTACAAAGGCCGGCACGCCGCGCGTTCATTGCATTGTTGCGATTTGTGTGGCGTGCGGTCGTGCAACTTGGGAGTACAAACGTGGGTTACCGCCGTCTTCCTAAATCAAACTAGACTCTTCTATTTAAAGCTTTCGTGACTGCAGGAATTCATCATCTTGGTTCTTTCGGTAAAGTCACGTAGAATGGAAACAATAAAAATAATAAAATAAAACATAATAAAATAATTCTCACGACGTTTCGGCCACAACACAAGCAGCCGTCGTCAGGTGAAGACCAGGTCTGTCGGGGAGACAGCGTCTGACGCTGTTTCCATTCTACGTGACTTTACCGAAAGAACCAAGAAGATAGACTCTTCTACTAAACAGTTTTTTTGTTTATTCCAGCAGGCAAGGCGCACTGAGCTATTTCGGCTCTTTTAACAGAAGCGACTTGTCTTCTTCTTGGTTCTTTCGGTAATGTCACGTAGAAGGGAAGTAATAAAATAATAAAAATAAAACATAATAAAATAAAATAATTCTCACGACGTTTCGGCTACAACGCAAGCAGCCGTCTTCAGGTGAAGAATGAGACACTACCAAGCTAGGAGCTTATATATACGCTGGGTTGGAGGTGCAAGAAGAGCGCCTTAACAAAAAGAATGTGCATATGAAGAGGAATTTAGCATATTCATGGAAAATGCGTAGGAGGTGGGTGGGGGGGTTTCATAGTCATATTATGCCCATGCATTATGCAGGATCAACAGCACCAAGGGGGGGTGCAGGGAGTAGCATTAACAAAGGAAAGGAATGTTAATAAAAGCGACTTGGCCACAATTGACAGCTCATCGAAGTGGCTTGCCACGTGGAAATGTATCGTCAGACACAGACTCCAAACGCGTGGTGATTCTAATTGTGAAATTGAAAATCCAAACGCAAACTCCACACGTGCAAGCGTCGGGGTCGAGATCGGACTCACGACCTCCTGTATACCAGGCGAGGTAGTTAACATCTCGCCACCGTGGCGCCCTCAATCATTTGCAACTCTTTGTCGAGCTACTGCTGGAGGAAGGCCTCTTCCGCGCCGTGCCGGTAACGGGGTTTTTTAACCATACTTCACCACACGTAGGCTATTATTCATAATCAACGTTTTTGGGTTTAGATCGCGTTATTTATAAATGTGTCGTAACCCTCCACCACCCGACACGGCCAATCAGTAAAAAAGTGTCACGTTGACAAAAGACAAATAGTTCACTGCTTTAGCCCACCGGTGTATTGAAGCGTGAAACCACAAACTTTACAATTTGAGTACGACGTTTCGCTGGTAATTGCATCCAGCATCATCGGGCCGTGTCGGGTGGTGGAGGGTTACGACACATTTATAAATAACGCGATCTAAACCCAAAAACGTTGATTATGAATACTTCACCACGCTGGTAGGTGAAGTCGGGGCCCCCAGGCCCAGTTATCATATCAATTGTCCATTAATCTCGTCGGGTATATGAAACCAAGCAGACTTGGGCACCGGTATAAAGCACTTTGGTGGGATACTTCTTTAAATGCCAGTTGTGGGCTTGAGCTGCAAGGTGAACTGGGGATAGCAGAGCAACGGATCCCCAATTCACCACCGTCTCTTCTTGATCCCTCTTCTCATTACGCCTCAATCTTACGTCCCAATTTCACTCATTTCTCGACATCTCTGTCCAGGGTCCATATTTCTACTGTCGCGAGTTTAAATACGGACAGTGGGGGATGACAAAACCCGAATTGCTTCTCAGTCCCCACAGGCTGGCCAACGCCAAAGATCCCCCGTGTAGCCTTAACAGAATGTAGGGGCAAGTGCTGTTAGCGAGCACCTATTAAGGGCGGCATGGCACACGAGGGGGTAGGTGGCCAGCACCACGCCCGGCCGCCTTTGTCTCCCCAGTGGCGATGTTTACACATCACAGCAGGTACTCATTTGAGGCTGAGTCGACCTAGGGGATGCCCACGACTTGTTCAAATAATCGCCACTTGTGTTTGCCATGAGCGGGAATCGAACTCGGGACGCACGGATTCCGTAGCGCAGCGTAGTGCTAACTGCTACACTACCGCTCCCCGAATTTTTGCTTAAGGTCCCCAGAGCCGGGCCTTCACCACCACTACCACTACCACCACCACCACTACCACCACCACTACCACCACCACCACTACCACCACCATTACCACCACCACTACCACCACCACGGTGTGCACGTAACGCACCGCTCTGGTGACGGAGAGAAATCTGTCGAAGCTGATGAGCACGATGTTGAAGACGGACGCGGTGCACAGGAGGTAGTCCATGACGAGCCACAGCTTGCAGAGGCCTCGGCCAAGGCGCCACTCGCCCGTGAGAACGTAGGGCACGTACAGGGGGATGCAGAAGCCTCCTGGAGCAACGGCACGATGGGGGAGGGGCGAAGGGGGAGGGGCGAAGGGGGAGGGGGGCGGTGACATGGCAGTTCGAGCCCAGCGGCCGCCCTGGTTTATACTGGGGATGTATGAAGCAAAAGTACGCACCGCCCCGATCGACGACACACCATCTATGACGATCCAAATGTTTAAGTTATACCTACTTGAAATATACGTAATTGGGTTAAGTAGTCCCCATTGAACATACAACGTTGGGTCAACGTTTGCACTTGGAAGCCCCGTTCCAGCGTTCCACGTGTACTGGGCCTTCCCCAGGCTGAGCAGCCAGCAACCTAGCGGCTCCCGTAATCACTTGCTCAACAACGCAATTACAAATTGTATTTCTAGAGCATCTAACGGGGTGGAGTGGTGGCGCAGTGGTTTGTGCGCTGTGCCATGAAACCCGCTCGCTGCGCGACCTACAAGGCCACCTGAGGCCGATTCCCAGCCGTGCCTAAAATTCCTTGGGATTGATATCCACAATGGGTGTCTGGTCGCCTCCTGTACCAAGCTGCACTGACCAGCATGGTCGAGGTATGGTCACGAAGCATGCAGCATCGCCCTCCGCTGTGAAACAGATCACCTCGCTGAGAGCCTTGCGCTCCAAGTGTGGCGCCATTGACGAAATGTACTTTTGATTTGACTCGATAACAATTCGCATTAATGGGGTGCGTACACGATTTAGAAACTTTAATTGCCTTAACATCTCATTCCCATCTCAAACGTTCCACCCCCCCCCCCCCCCCCCCAGCGGCATAAGCCCCTGTTTTGAACACGGTGTATGTGTACATGCAGCACCGGCCTGCAAGTAGATAGGAAATATTCCGTTGGGTTTTACTCAATTCAGTCATTTGCGAGTAATTTGTCAAATTCGGACTTTCGACTGTGTTTTTGTTTAAGAAGTGCACGCGACCAATCCCGCTCAGGTTGGTAGCTCAGTTGCACACACAGGGACAAGGACAACTTTCCACCCACACGGAGATTTTTACTCTCTCTGTCACGACACTATCGCTGTCGTGACAGCAGACAACAACATGGCATTAAGAAGTCTGAATTATAATCAAGCGTCAGTTGTGGGCAACACGAATCACAAAATTGAAATGATGTCCCCATTCGTGTTGATTCAGTTTCTTCGCTTAAACAAATTTAATGTATGTTTGACACGACCTCATTCGTCCATTAGCTTTCTGGGAGTCATAATTTCAGAAGCATGTATTGATTCGGTACAAGCAAACTCAGGACTGGTGATAAGACACTGTATAGATATTTGAACCAGCGATACTACACGACCCTTGCTGCTGCTCCCACCACCCACTAACATCATCTTCCCTTTAAACAAAAGTGTCGGGCACCTGTAAGCACTGTGGTTCATCATGCGTGGTAAGTGTAACATTTGATGTTTTATTACTTTACTTCTAAATTTTTATTTTTAACGTTAAAAAAAAGCTGTTCAAGGATGGAAAATTTTAGGGGCTAAAATGTAGCTCAGCCTTGAACATGGGGAGTGAGTCAATGGCACAGCCACGATTGTTTAACGAGTTTTCGTTCACAGAGCAATTTCGCAGAACGTATCTCGCTCGTTAAGCGAGACACGCCTATATGAAAGTAATTACGCCAATTACTCAACAACAAGAACACGTGACACATCATCTGTGTAATTAATAACTGCTACGAATTTACAATTCTAACCATTGAATTTGTTATTTCCTCGTCAGAAATTTTCATAATGAAAAAAGAATCATGAAAATACACGAGCAACGATCATCCGTATACAACGATGTCTTTCAAAACGGACGATTCGGAATATCAGCACGAACATCCCTGCACCACCCCCCCTCTACCACAGCAGATCAGCGGGCGAGGGTCAGCAGCTGGAGACTTTTTTTCCCCCCAGAACTCATTCCCCGGGGCAGCCTTTCTGCTCGCGTCAATTCCCTGGCGAACAAAACAAGGAATAGCCAGAAGGGGTTGTTTTGTGTTTTGTTTAACGAACCCACGAGCAAGTCGGCGATGGCCAGGTTGAGGAAGAAGAAGTTGGCGTGGGTGCGCAGTCCCCGGTCCACGGCGAAGGCGAGGATGACGAACGCGTTGCCCACCACCGTGGCGAGCATCAGCACCACCATGAGCGCCGTGAGCAGGGCCTCCTGCCCCGGGGTCCAGGACGAACCGGGCGGCCACAGCAGGGCCATGCCGCGGCCTCCGGCGACGTGGACCTGCGAGGCGGCAGACCCGGGGCTTCCTCCGCTTTCTTTGGGGAGGCCCCCGCTATCGGGCGGCCATGGCCACGATGGGGGCCCCGCGTCCGGAGAGCCGTTGCGCATCGTCGGCACGCGGCGGTGACTGGCAGCGAGCGATCAGTGAGCCTCTGCTGTCATGTGCGATGCCGCGCGGAGAGCCGTCGCCGTCGGTGTGAGTTGGAACCAGAGGCTTAGCTCGAGAGCTGTACTCGTAACCAGAGGTTTAGCTAGAGAGCTGGACTCGGACCAGAGGTTGAGCTATAGAGCTGGACTCGGACCCAGAGGTTTAGCTAGAGAGCTGTACTCGGACCCAGAGGTTTAGCTATAGAGCGGTACTCGGACCAGAGGCTTCGCTCGAGAGCTGTACTAGAACTAAAGTGATGTACTAGAACCCAGAGGCTTAGCTAGAGAGCTGTACTCGGACCAGAGGTTTAGCTATAGAGCGGTACTCGGACCCAGAGGCTTAGCTATAAAGCGGTACTAGAACTAAAGTGATGTACTAGAACCCAGAGCCTTAGCTCGAGAACTATACTGGGACCACATGCTTCGCTATAGAGCTGATCTGGATCTATAGAGCTGTACTGAACCACAGGGTTAACCATAGAGGTGTACATAAGCTAAAGGGTTAGTTATAGAGCTGTACCAGAACCAGAGGGTTAACTATAGGGCTGTACTGCCACCAGATGGTTAGTTATAGAGTTGTGCCTGAACCAGGGGGGTTAGCGAAAGAGCTGTACTAAAACTAGAGGGCTGTACTGGAACCAGAAGGTCAGATACAGAGCGGTACAGGAACAAATCGAGGTGCAGCTACAACCTTGGCTGTAGAGTTGCATGCTGGAGAGGCATATATCGACAATGTATTGCAGAGCAGAGCTGAAACTGACTGAACAGCAGAGAGCTTGATGTTGATATCTGTCGTCTGCAATAGGAACAGCACCTTGACAAATACAATGCGACTCGGAAATCATTAATCCAGCACTGCGCGGCTGTTAAAGTGCCAAACTGAACTTCAGTCGCATTTCGTGGACCATTTTATAAGCGCGTACTTTTTGTTAAAGAACAAACGGAACGTGTGTGTGGTTGTTGTTTTTTTTACCCAGCTTTTATATTACCAGAGTAAACGCTGCGATGAGCTGTTATAAAGCTGTAACAGCTGCTGTTAAGCCACCTTGTTTCACGGCAATAACAAACTTTCAAATGAGTGTCCGCTTGAGTTTTGACGACACCTAAGCCCTAAAAATGCACACCTATTAAAGCTCACAATTGCTGGCAGGATAATGTTAAACGTACACTACAATTCTGCTCGTTGCTACTCTGTCCGAGACGTCTGGGCAGCATGCAAGAGAGGGTTAAATTCCCTCCCTGTGGAGGAGTTCTTTGGGAGTCCTTCCCTGAGCAGTGTCGTCTACTGGAAATTGCAGAGCTGCGCCTTTAACTTTCAATGCATCGCATATGTCAAATAATACGATGCATTGTCAAACACAGCGCTCCGTGATCGCATGTTGTAATAAGTAATAAATAAACGCACTCGCAAAAATTTCCCTCGGTTCTATTGAAAATAAAATCAACATTCAAAGAATTGCATTGCAAATAAAATGAATAGAAGACTTTAAAACATACAATTAAAATTTTTGTTGTTGCGAATATCAACAACGGCGGAGCGCAGGTTTGACCGAACGCAATCGCTCAGCAGAGCCTTCGAGTTATACGCTCGCCTTCTCTAAAGTGTCCTCTGTCAAGGTCCCCCTTATATACTCCGTGCGACTGTGTGTGTGTGGTTGTGCATGAGAGCGAGTCACAGTCTGTTCTTTGGAACCACTCATGGCCCATCGGCGCTCGCGTGGATAGGCTGCGCTCATTCAGCGCACATTGTATTAAGATAATGGGCACACTTGTCCAATGTTACATTTCTATACCTCGCCGAGATGCATGCAGTGGTTCTGCAATAACAGCAAAATGCTGCACAGGCAATGCATGACATGCATAACTCCCAGGGTACGTTAATATAGAGTTATTACGGATAGGCGAACGAGAATAGACCCTTACACTGATTATCCATAGCCAGCCAACAAAAGATTATCGAGTGAAAAATAAAGCCCTTGAAAGAGGACATTCTAACACCAGGTTTGCACAAGCAGCGAGGATAGAGGGAAAATATTGGATTTTACTACAACCTTCAAACACATTTAAACATCCATAATAGAATTTTTTTGGGTTATATCGCGTAAATATATAAATGTCGTTAAAACCCGCCACCACCCGACACAGCCAACTAGTAAGAGTTGTCACGTAAACAGAACGTTCTAATTCGTCACTAGTACAGCGCACCGGTGTGTTGGAGAGCCAAGCCACAACATTTACCATCTGAGAATAACCCTTACTAGTTGGCTGTGTTGGGTGGTGGCGGGTTTTAACGATACATTTATATATTTACGCGATCTAAACCAACAAAAAAACCTCTATTATGTATGATATTGGTCGCGAAAGCCTCGGTGTTAAACAGTTATTTGTGATTAAAACTGGGTCTTCAAGTGTAGTGGGTGTATTGTCTCAGCCCAGTCACCAATGCCTACATGCCATTTGTTTTCATGTATTTTTTATTCAATTTAGTTCTCTGCTTAATTTGGCCAAAGATCAGCTCTGAACATGTTATATTGGTTTGACTGTTGTGTGACAACCATGACTTTCATAGGCAGAGTGGGTGGGAAAGTGCTACCCTCAGTGCGGACCAAAAGTTAATTGAAGGGATATCAAAGGTAGCTCTGCCAAATCCGCTTTCAAAAGGCCATTCTCTAACATGAAGGGTTGCATCTCTATGAGAATAATTAAAACGGACAAGTTGTCTATTGACACGATTCCTATCTGGATAAAAGTGAAGACAACTGACAATTTTTTTTTTTACAATATTTATTAGATTATTGTCTTGTCAGATAAATATATTTTATAATCATGTTGTGTATACGCGCCTGGGGGCCTGTAAATACCAATGTCTAATTTAAAGCTGTGATTAATATTAAGGCAGAACGGTGGCGGCAGTAATTAGCACATTGTGATATGAACCCGACTGACCTGAGTTTGACTTCCCGGCAGTGATATCGGAACTGGTCCTCGTCACCGACCAACTTCACCAAGCCGCACTGAGCCAGTGCGGTGAAGAATGGTCAAGCAGCGCCTATTCATCCAGCAGTGGATTGACAGAGGCGCTGTAAGCTATTATAAATGCACAGCTTGCTATATATTGTTAGGTTTTTTCGGTAAAGTTACGTAGGTAAAAAAAAAGATTTTTTTTTGCCTACGTGACTTTACCGAAAAAACCTAACAATATGAATCCTTGCAGTCACGAAAGCTTCAAATCTAGAGCTTGCTATATGTCTCTCTCAGCATTAGGTTCCTCTTAAAATATCCTTCTGTGCCACCATGGGGCGCCACGGTAGCGAGATGTTAACTACCTCGCCGGGTATACAGGAGGTCGCGAGTTCGATCCCGACCCTGACGTCTGTTGCATATTTGGAGTTTGTAAGTTCTCCTCGTGGTCGTGTGGATTTTTCTCCGGGCCCTCCGGTTTTTCCCACCAGATGTATAAACGTGCGCTTAGAGAATGTAACTGCTATAAATGTCCAACGTGATAAGCCACTTCGTTGAGCTATCCTTTGAGGCCAGGTCGCTTCTGACAAAAATAAGCTATAAATCTCAGTGCGCTTTACCTGGTAACATCAAACATAGTTTGCATCTCTAGACAGACACCAAACCCGCATGGAAAGCAGACAATCCCAATTCACTACATCGCCCTAATTACGCCTTGGTTAGAGGGCATTTGTGGGCATGTGGCTGCATGGGCGTTTAACCTCCTTGCTACGACGCCCACCCCCACCTCAATCAAGGCCCACTGGCCCCCCGCATCACCGCACCTTCCCAGCCCCCATCCATTCGCTACCCCGACAGGCAACGAAAGCCATGATGCACAGATTGCGTGTCATTGCCTCGAGTCAACACGGTGTTAGGCATTTGTTTTACATTGTGCATTCGTGCGCTTTGTGCGAGTAAGGCACGTGTTCCGTGTTTTGTGTCAGTAAGGCATGTTTCATGTTGTGTATTCGTGTTTTGTGCTAATACGGCATTTGTGCCATGTCTATTATAATCCTGTCTCTATTCTGTGTT
Source organism: Lethenteron reissneri (assembly GCF_015708825.2). Lineage (NCBI taxonomy): Eukaryota > Metazoa > Chordata > Hyperoartia > Petromyzontiformes > Petromyzontidae > Lethenteron > Lethenteron reissneri. The sequence continues at coordinate 3,785,388 of NC_083787.1, forward strand.
ATTGTCCCATTCTACTCTTTAAAGGGCCACTGTTTGTGATTTAACAATCATCAAATTCATCTTCGCTGCTTTCATGCTACCAAAGCCTGTTATGGACATCTTCAATCATTCGTATCATGTTCTTTCATTCATTTTCGCATTCTGTTCCTAATGGTTGTACAGAGTTATCCACATTTAATCATTTGTTTGGCATTTCCAGCCATTATTTTCCTGTTTGTCATTTAACACGGTTTTTTATGGTTGCAGATCGTCTTTATTATATATAAAACGTTGCACCGCAACTTCAGTTCACTGTCCATTGCAATGTTAATGGTTCAATTCGTTATTTGAAGGGGTGACATCCATTTAAAAAAAATTCATCATTAATTTTGCTTCTCCTTGGGATTTGAATCTGCTCTGCTCCTTCGAATTAGTCTCAATTTCCCTACTTCCCAGACTAGATTCTTTGATGCAAGTCTTCTTCTTCTTCTTGCCTCTAATTAGCTTTGTCCAAAGACAATGTGTTTAATTTGTGTAGTGAAGACTTGACACACTTCTCTTGAGATGGCACTTTATTGAAGACACGTTCTACTTGACATCAGGTTGGAAACCCCCACTGCGACAACCCCGAGTCTCCCGCGCATCTCCCTTTTATATACCGACACGAGGCCACGCCGCCCTTCTCGAACCTTCTCGCTGACTCTGGACGCTCACTCCACCGGCAGACTCCACCGTCCTCTTCCGTCGCCTGACCACGCTCCCTTCTCGAACATTCCCGAAGCCACCAGTCCCTTCGCACTCAGAACTGATACCCCCTGTCGTTGCCTCCAATGGCCACTAGTGTATTCGTACTGCAGGCTGACTCCCCTGTCATTACCTTTCATGGCCACTAGTGTATTCGTACTGTAGGCTGACTCCCCTGTCATTACCTCCCGTGGCCACCAGTCCATTCGTACTGCAGGCTGACTCCCCTGTCATTGCCTCCCGTGGGCACTAGTGCATTCGTACTGTAGGCTGACTCCCCTGTCATTACCTCCCGTGGCCACTAGTCCATTCGTACTGCAGGCTGACTCCCCTATCATTACCTCGCGTAGCCACTAGTCCACTCGCACTGCCGCCTGACTCCCCTGTCATTACCTCCCGTGGGCACTAGTGCACACGAACTGCAGGCTGACACCCCTGTCATTATCTCCCGTGGCCACTAGTCCACTCACACTGCAGGCTGACTCCCCTGTCATTACCTCCCCTGGCCACTAGTCCATTCGTACTGTAGGCTGACTCCCCTGTCATTACCGCCCGTGGCCACTAGTTCACTCACACTGCAGGCTAACTCCCCTGTCATTACCTCCCCTGGCCACTAGTCCACTCACACTGCAGGCTGACTCCCCTGTCATTACCTCCCCTGGCCACTAGTCCATTCGTACTGTAGGCTGACTCCCCTGTCACTACTTCCCGTGTCCACCAGTCCACTCACACTGCAGGTTAACTCCCCTGTCATTACCTCCCCTGGCCACTAGTCCACTCACACTGCAGGCTGACTCCCCTTTCATTACCTCCCCTGGCCACTAGTCTACTCACACTGCAGGCTGACTCCCCTTTCATTACCTCCCCTGGCCACTAGTCCACTCACACTGCAGGCTGACTCCCCTTTCATTACCTCCCCTGGCCACTAGTCCATTCGTACTGTAGGTTGACTCCCCTGTCATTACCTCCCGTGGCCACTAGTCCACTCACACTGCAGGCTGACTCCCCTGTCATTACCTCCCGTGGCCACTAGTCCACTCACACCGCATGCGGGCTCTATTGTCATTTGCACCTGCGTGATCACGGCAGCCTGTAATCATTTTCTGCATTGGATGGAATGAGAACATCGCTGACAACACGACGACTTTTACTTCAAAATCAACTAAATTTAATTTGTAATTAATAATTATTTACTCTTCTAAAGCCCCTTTCTCCTGGAAATTGCAAGGTGCTGTACAAGACAACATGCACTCGTATAGCCTTGACAGACTGTTAAGGGGCCGTCCATAAATGACGTCACGCGATTTTGGCCGATTTTGACCCCCCCTCCCCCCCTCGTCACGCGGCGTCACAAAAAGTCAGACCCCCCTCAAAATGACGTCACAAAGCTTTTCCCCCTCCCAAACCATATTTCCGTTTTGAAAATAAAAATGCTTCAAATAACTTTAAACTATTGTCATTGTAGTGCGTATTTAATGTGGCGCTGCACTCTGATGTTGTAGGAAAAAAGACGTATTAAAAAGGCGTTGGAAAGTTTAAATTTAGCATAAAATTAACTTGAAAATATTCAACGTCTAACTAAAACTGCAGATATTCATAATATTTTATTGAAATTATCTTATAATTATAAAATATTAAAAGTAATTATGACTATTAAAAAATACTTGAAACTTCGTAGTAGAACGAAGCATAATGGGGAGTACAATTATAACAATCACATATTCATTTCACAGAATGAAAAGCCCTGGTAGAATCATTAGAATCAAAATGTTTAATAACAATCATTAAAAAAATTAACAAATTTTATGGTTTTACATTCTCCCATGGAGAAGCAAAATGCTCCTTCATGGAATAAATAAAAGGTGATCTTAAATAAATGTAAATAACCAAGTTGTTAATAATGAAAATTAATCAAAATTAGTGTTGCTATAACAATTCTATTTAATTAATATTTATTTAAAGTTGCGCATTTTAATGTGACGTCCCATTTCTCAAAACTCCCTCCCCTCCTCGTCACACATCGTCACAAATGTCTGACTCCGCTCCCCCCCCCCTAGGTGCGTGACGTAATTTATGGATGCCCCTAAGGCTATAGTTAGCGCCTATGAAGGCCGGCACGGCACACGAGCGGGTTGGTGGGGAGGTGGAGGAGTGGAGGGTGGGGAGGTGGAGGGGTGGAGGGGTTGGGGGGTGGGAGGGGTGGGAGGGGTAGGAGGGGTGGAGGGGTGGGGCGGTTGAGGGGTTGAGGGGTGGGGGGTGGGGCGGTTGAGGGGTGGAGGGGTGAGGAGGTGGAGGGGTGAGGGGTGGAGGGGTGGGGGTGGAGGGATGGGGAGGTGGAGGGGTGAGGGGTGGAGGGGTGGGGGTGGAGGGGTGGGGGTGGAGGGATGGGGAGGTGGAGGGGTGGGGGGTGGAGGGATGGGGAGGTGGAGGGGTGAGGGGTGGAGGGGTGGAGGGGTGGGGAGTAAGGGGTGAGGGGTGGGGGTGGAGGGTGGGGGGTGAAGAAACTGAAACTCCGCGAGCAGCACCCCGGCGTGTCAGCGGCTTAACGAAGCCCAATAAAATATCCACAATCAAGATTTTTTTTTTTATTGTTGGCTTAAATCGCGTAAATGTGTCGTTAAACCCGCCACCACCCGACACAGCCAATGAGTAAGGGGTTGTCACGTAAACAAAACGTGGTCAACTTAGTTCCACGAGTTCAGCACACCGATCGTGTGACGGAGAGCAAACCCCGCAACATTTTCAATCGCAGTACCGTGGCGTTTCGCCCGTATACACGACCAGCCTCATCAGGCGAAGACCCAGAAATTTGGGAGAAATTATCTTGTTTCACTCTGAAATCGAGGGTGTGAATTTGAAGTCGTCACTTGTGAGCCGATCAGGCTCGAAGGCCACGTGGCTGGGGTTAATGTCGTCGTTTAAATTGCAATGGGTATCTATTAGCGGTTGCGTCATTCACAGTCAATCAACGTACATGTACATTGTGTACGTACATTCTGCCGTTTTTGGGCCTCAAAAAATATGGCGTTCATGTGTCTCATCAATATCGAACGTCCACCTCATTTCATGCAAGTGTAGTGTTGTGAATAACAGATGAATAAACTCCTTTAAGGCACACACTGTTTATTTGTCTTTCTTCGACACGGTCCCTACACACAGAGGGATATACGGTTCCCTCACCCGTAGCCTGAGAAGGTACAGCCTCCTTAAGTGGCGGGACCTTTAAACGACTCTGGCTGTTAGCCAGAGGTCGCAACCGGGTACCTGATACCCGTACCCTACCTGATACCCGGCTACCCGTACCCGGCCGGGTACAGGTACCCGTTTGCGACCCTGGTGCGGCCGGGTACGGGTACGGGTAGGCCGTGAGTCACTGGTGAGTAACTGTTTGTCACTCATTTCCCAACGTCTTGTCTCTTCTCACAATTCAAGTTCCTAGAATCAACCCACCCGCGCCTGCAACATGGCTTCATCCCAGAGGTCGCAATCAGGTACCCAATACCCGTACCCTACCCGTACCCGGCCGTGTTAGGGTTAGGGTACGGCCGGGTACGGGTACCCGTTTGCGACCCTGGTGCGGCCGGGTACGGGTAAGGAATCAAAACCCGTTTGCGACCTCTGCCCTAGCGTCCTCCGGCTGGGACCTGGGGGAGGCTAGCTTGACCCACCGCTGGCTCGGTGGGTCCCCTGACCACTGGTTACGCAGAGCCTCAGCCCTCAGAAGGGCTGGAAGGCTGGGAGCCAGGGTCCTGCCTATCCAGGACCTATTCTCCCCTTGACCGCTGGATCACTGAGCCTCAGCCCTTAGAAGAGCTAGAAGGCTTGGTCCAGGGTCCTATCTCCTTCAGCCCGGTCGTCGGTCTTCGTGTGAGCAGAATTGCCCGATGATGCTGGATACAATTACCAGAGAAACGTCGTACTACTCAAATTGTAAATGTCGTAGTTTCACACTTCAACACACCGGTGGGCTAAAGCAGTGAACTATTTGTCTTTTGTCAACATGACACATTTTTACTGATTGGCCGTGTCGGGTGGTGGAGGGTTACGACACATTTATAAATAACGCGATCTAAACCCAAAAACGTTGATTATGAGCCAGAGCTCTCAGCCCTCCGGCTTTTATACCGGTTCGTGGCTGGGCTTGTCCAATCACACGCCGCTTTGTGGACCCCTCTGATTGGTCCTTCCCAATCTTCCGTTTGGATCCTCTGTCCCCTCAGCTGACCCTTGGCCGTTTGTCTGGCGGGAATCTGTCAACACGATCCGCTCTCATTTCTCCCTGACCCCGACCGCTTACCGAGGGAGGCAAAGCTGTAGCGTAGGTCCTGAATAATGAGTGGCTATCACCTCTACACAAGCACGTAATCTGTTTGTCATTCAGCGGTTGTTTTCTGTGTACAGCACTGGACTTTTCATCTCCAGCACCAATACAGTGAAGCTGCTCCCACACGAAATGGCCAGTCCCACTATGCTTAATTAACTAACGAAAAATTCACACAAGGGCACTTACGGTCTCAACAAAGCTACTCGTCATCCCAGTCACTGCGGTAATGAACACGTCAATGATTTTATTCGCCAATTAGAATTGGGCACTCCTTTTAAGTAAAACAACTAAGCTTTGAAATGTATGATAGTACACATTTTTTGTGTCTGTTTTGTTAACATACAGGCGTGACATACATGTGATCAAATCATTTATTTACTTCTGAATGTAAATGAAATCAATGTCCAACCATGGCCACTTTCCAATGCTCTAGTCTGTTCTCCTATAACGCAGAAGTGTTGCGTTCCTGAAGATAAAAAATCGCATTATACTAATAAATATATAATAATGGGTGAAGCACAGTCCGCGATAACGCGTGAGATGCGTGTGGAGGCTTAACACAGACTGAGGCACGTGGGTAGCATCTAGAAGCATCCAGCAGCATCCCACTGCCTTGTGCGATGCTTTGCCGAGGCAGCCGGACAACTGCTTATTCCTTCTCGCTCGACGTAGTTCTGTTCACTCGATAGCATTATATCCAATTCACATCCGCGTTATAAAACACATTCCGCGGAGGGAGCTGGTAGGAACGTTGGGTTGCTCGGTCAATGGCCAGGGTCAACGGCGGCGTGGTGTATTCCGCAAAATATGCCCGACTGTGAGAGCCGGCACAAGCCGGCGTTAGTAGGTTAAACGTTGAGTTTTATAAGGGCACCACGGGGTGACCAGCCCCTCCCCACCCTCCACACCCAGCCCCTCCCCACCCTCTCCACCCAGCCCCTCCCCACCCGACCCCTCCCCCCCCACCCAGCCCCTCCTCACCCTCCCCTCCCAGCCCCACCCCTCCCATTTTTGTATGCACGACGGAGGGACGGACACAATAATCCCCTGTGGGCTGGTGGAACCAGGAGGTTCCTACCAGTATTATCTCGACCACCGGCCGTCATCTCTTCGAACGTGCCTTGCCCTTCTAATGTACCCTGACCTTCTAATGTGCCCTGCCCTGCCCTTCTAACGTGCCCTATCCTATCCCAATTTTGCTTTTGTGAGCCCTGTCTCTCATAATCATTTGTTCCTTGAACAACACGATCCTCGTTCTCTTTCGGTGTCATTCCCAGCATGCATTTCTTCACGATTCGTTTGCACGCTTTTCATTCTTTCTTTCATTATTGTTTGTCAGTTTCCTTGTTTACTAATCTATTTGTCGTAGCAGATAATGGACTCAGGTTTTGTCTGTCGCCACCCGTCACATTCATCAACTGGGTTAGAGAAGGTAGCTGGCCGTGAACTCTATCGTGCACAACGGCTTGAATGGAATGTTACATTCCATTCACTGGGTGCAAAACCATGAATGCCTTTCTTATCCTCGCAGCGGCTTTTTTGGCGAGCTGTTGAACAAAGGCCGTCACCGCATTGCGCTTCTGAAGCCGTCTCAAGCGCTCCTCCTTCCGATACGAGGAATCCAGTGGAGCTCTGCGCATTCAAATAATTTAGATTGAAAACGAATTTCTTCAGAACTGCTGTTTGCGTTTAGTTTGTCATTCTTCGATAAGCACGGTCGGCTAGGTACGGTGTGAAATAAGTTCAACATACATATAAATGGGTATATCACAGTTGAAATACCCATACATATATACAAGGTGAAAGAGCATGGGGTGCTAATACTGGTAGGAACCTCCTGGTTACACCAGCCCACAGATTATTGTGTCCGTCCGTCCGTCATGCATCCAAAAATGGGAGGGGTGGGGCTGGGTGAAGAGGGGAGGGTGGGGAGGGGCTGGGTGGGCAGGGTGGGGAGGGTGGGGAGGGGCTGGGTGGGGAGGGGCTGGGTAGGGAGGTGAGGGTGGAGAGGGGCTGGGTGGGGAGGGTGGGGCTGGGTGGGCGGTGGGAGGGGTGGGGCTGGGCGGGCAGGGGCTGGTCACCCCGTGGTGCCCTTATAAAACTCAACGTTTAACCTACTCACGCCGGCTTGTGCCCCCCCTTACAGTCGGCGATATTTGCGGAATACACCACACCGCCGTTAACCCTGGCCATTGACCGAACAACCCAACGTTCCAACCAGCTCTCTCCGTAGGAATGTGTTCATCACTGGGTGTGAACAGGACGTCTGGATTAAACCACTGCACAATAAGAGATAGATATATTTTTGCAATCAATAATTAAACGTACAAGAGCAAAGGATCATCAGTTGAAGGGGGTACCCAAAACTGGTTTGAATAATTACAGATCTATGAGCCAATCACGTGTATCTAAGTTGATCTCGGAGATAAAAATGAGACAAAAATAATTGGTAGTCTAGAGGCCAAGCATGCAGGCGAGCTGTATTTAGAACATTTTGGACCACATACTACCAGATTACAAAAGAGAAAAAAACATTCTCACAACGAAATCTAAAGTTTTCTGGTAATTGGATTTGAGAAATAAAGGCACAATATAAATGCGAGACGATGTTATTGCTGGGAACATTATAAGAGTCGGTCATGATGAGAGTCATCGCAAAAAAGCAAATTATATGAACTATATTACAACAACAAACGTATCCAGTGCAGCAGTTTCGCAGAGCAAAAATATACAATTTTGAAGGACACTTTAAAAGAAAACACAACAAATTTGTATCATGATGGCAACTGATTCACGTGAAGATGATGATGGCATAGCCAGAGCAGAATGAAGCACTGACGGAGCAATGCATCTCGGGAAATTAATTTTCAATTTACATTGAAAAGGTCCAGTGGCTTCCTAATACCATCAATATCCGAAGAAAAAAAATGTACCGTAATTGTTGATGATGTCTTTATTTCACAAATTAAATAAAACCCCGACATGAAATGAAAATGTGACATAGTACAGTATTTGTCAAAGCCACGTTGAATTATATTGCAGCCTCTTGCTGTTCATCAAAACATCTCACTCGTGAAAGAGGTAGAATTTAACAGTTAAGAGTTACCATAATAAAAATGAAATAACCAAAACAGTTGTTGTGAATTATTCAGACTTTACTCAACAAGCAATAAGTCTGCCGCATTAAAAGAGATCGAAACGCAATAAAACAAATTTAGGTGAATGTTTTTTTTTATTATAATTATTATTAGGTTGTAGAATCCTTACAACTACTGCTTGCATTTCTTTGCTTTATGCTTCTTGGGCTTTGCAGTATCCTTGGCAACGTCGCCCTACAAGCGGAGAGAAAACAAATTGATAAAAAAAACGAATTACAATAACTAAACGGGGCAAATCTTTCACAATGTTCCCCATGAGTAGAAGACTCCGTCATGCCTACAAAAATATCGAGAGTTGTGTTTTCCCACATTGTACCAATTTCACGTACACATTTCACAACATTACGTAATTACTATATTTTTAAAATGAATGGCCCTCATCACAAACCAGCGGAACAAGTTGAGCTTGCAACAACAACAACGGCGTGGATGTATATTGTGGCGGGACGATGCATCATTTCGATTTAAAGCTTTCGTGACTGCAGGGATTCATCTTCTTGGTTCTTTCGGTAAAGTCACGTAGAAGGGAAATAATAAAATAACAAAAATAAAACATAATAAAATAAAACTGTATTTCCCTTCTACGTGACTTTACCGAAAGAACCAAGAAGATGCATCATTTATTGACTGATATGGATTCTCGTGCTCACGATTTAAATGCACGTCTAAGATGGGTTTTTTTCATTTTGTGTATGCAGGGTGGAGTGGCGTCACGGTGGTTAACGCGCTGCTCCCAGTTCAGGTCCCAGGTGACGTCCAACATCTGACACCTGTCCTTGTTACTTGGCCAGGCGTCACCGGGGAGCACCGAACGGCAATTGTGAAGTTTGGTCAAACAACCCCGACGGCCGCGACAGGGGCATAGAGAGACTTTCACCCAGCGAGCAGATTAACCGAGGGCTACGCGTCGTTTTATTCTATTCGTGATGTCCACATTCATATGAGAAGACGCATACACGATGAGTTTCATTGCCGGTGGATGTGGTGGCTTTGGGATCTAATGCAATGCGAGAGCAATGTGCCACCACTCCTCATTTCAAATCGCAGGCAACCACCCGTGGTTAAACTTGGTTCTCAAACGTAGCGAGATGACGAACGTCAAACCGGTCGCCGTCGACTGCACATACTATTCCCCCAAAAGGTAAAAAAGTGTGTGTATATATACAGTAATCCCTCGCCACTTCGCGGTTCAAGTTTCGCGGCCTCAGTGCATCGCGGATTTTTCGAACTGATTTAAAGGCCTCATTATACATGTGCAGTAACACCATCATCATCATTCATCATCACATTCATCGAACTGCACAGGTCTGTCATCGTCGTCATTGTCATCGTCATTGTCATCGTCGTCGTCGTCATTACTGGAGTCAAGTCTCAAGATACTACTGTCATTGGTGAGTGTAGAACACCATAATACGTATCGTATGAGAGAGAAAGAGAGAGTGAATGTATAATATTAAGGTTTTATAATTAAATAGATTTAAGTAAAATATATATATATAAAGTATAAATATACATATTTTAAACATTCTGGTACCCACACACACATATACGGAAATTCCTAGGGGGCCAATCCTACTTCGCGGATTTTCATCTATCACGAGGGGTTCCGGTCCCCACTAACCGCGATAAACGAGGGATCACTGTATAATACATTTGTGACTCGTGGTGTTAAATTGTGACGATTTGTCAAGTCACCCCAGGGGACGCGCAGGAGGAGAATCATTTCACCCCCCCCCCCCCCCCAACATTAATTTTGTAAACAATGCCACCCAAATTGTCAGGCACATCTGCGAAAGGTCGAACCTCCGAGGTGCGGTGTCACACAGGGCTCGATCTCAACTCAGACAGGGGAAAGAGCTGCCCGTCTATTGTGTTCGTAAAGTTTATGAATTTGTAAATACCTTTTCACTTCCTTGACATTTGGTTAGCTATGGGTTTTTTTTGTTTGGTGGGGTGATCTTAGAATTTTTATTTAGAAAGTGCCGTTATACAATCGTTCTCAGGGTGCATTATAGTCCGTGCACGTTTATTATATATATTTACTGTGTGCATTTTATATATTTGTTTCATGTCGCACCTCTAATTAGCATGGTTGGCTTTGTACGGTGCGAAAGAAGTTCAACATATATCCGTGCATACATTTTCTGTTTTAAGTTATGTACAGCACCATGCGAACTCCGGGTGAAGCATGCTTTAATAATGGCCTAAAATCAACGTCATTCAAAGCATAGTATTTACAAGGCTTGTATCGTGTATTGGATACTTGAAGGTGCTACATTGCTGCAATGTCAAGGAGACTTTAAAATATTTTAAAATTCTCAATCACCCCACAAACACAATGTCCTACCAATGTACGGTGTAAATTGCTCGTTTTTATTAATTTAGTTTAAGAATCTTAAATGAAAATTTCTATTGTCATATTGTTCCCCGCCCCCCCCCCACCCACCCCCTCCTCATGCCTAAGCAGGATGTTCCTATTGCTGGGCCCATTTGAGATGTCAGTTAGGAGCGGGAGAAATCGACCAAAGGTGAAATAACGGATACGAGATTTGTGCGGCAATTGCAAATCCGCGATTGCCAAGCGTACGCCTGCGTGTCGAGAAGATACCGCGCCTGATCGCACGCTTACCGACGCCGCCGGTGAACTGCTCTGCTCAGCGGTGGCGGTAGGCACGGGCAAAGTGAGAACACGCTTGTAGCTTACTTAGACGTGCGTAGCAATCTACTCCCAAGGCGTTTTTGCAACCGTTATAAAAGTGTACGTAAGATGACAGTCGTTGAAATGAAGAGGGGGGGTTATTAAAAGTGGTGGTGTAGTTATGGTGACAGGAGAACAGGTGGGAATGGTTAAGGAGGGGTAGTGATAGGGGTAGTAATAGGGGTTGGGGTAGTGATAGGGGTTGGGGTCGTGATAGGGGTTGGGTTTAGTGATAGGGGTTGGGGTATTGATAGGGGTTGGGGTCGTGATAGGGGTTGGGGTAGTGATAGGGGATGGGGTCGTGATAGGGGTTTGGGTAGTGATAAGGTTAGTAATAGGGGTAGTCATAGGGGTTTGGGTAGGCATAGGAGTTGTGGTAGTGATAGGGGTTGGGGTGGTGATAGGGGTTGGGGTGGTGATAGGGGTTGGGGTAGTGATAGGGGTTGGGGTAGCGATAGGGGTTGGGGTAGTGATAGGGGTTGGGGTGGTGATAGGGGTTGGGGTAGTGATAGGGGTTGGGGTAGTGATAGGGGATGGGGTAGTGATAGGGGTTGGGGTAGCGATAGGGGTTGGGGTAGCGATAAGGGTTGGGGTAGTGATAGGGGTTGGGATAATGATAGGGATAGTGATAGGGGTTGGGGTTAGTGATAGGGGTTGGGGTAGTGATATGAGTTGGGGTTAGTGATAGGGGTTGGGGTAATGATAGGGGTAGTGATAGGGGTAGTGATAGGAGTTGGGGTAGTGATAGGGGTTGGGGTAATGATAGGGGTAGTGATAGGGGTAATGATAGGAGTTGGGGTAGTGATAGGGGTTGGGGTAGTGATAGGGGTAGTGATAGGGATTGGGGTAATGATAGGGATAGTGATAGGGGTTGGGGTTAGTGATAGGGGTTGGGGTAGTGATAGCGGTTGGGGTAGTGATAGGAGTTGGGGTTAGTGATAGGGGTTGGGGTAGTGATAGGGGTTGGGGTAGTGATAGGGGTTGGGGTAGTGATTGGGATAATGATTGGGATAATGATTGGGATAGTGATAGGGTAGAGATAGGGGTAGTGATAGGAGTTGGGGTAATGATAGGGATAGTGCTAGGGGTAGGGGTAGTGATAGGGGTTGGGGTAGTGATAGGGGTAGTGATAGGAGTTGGGGTAATGATTGGGACAATGATAGGGATAGTGATAGGGGTTGGGGTAGTGATAGGGGTTGGGGTAGTGATAGGGGTAGTGATATGAGTTGGGGTAATGATTGGGACAATGATAGGGATAGTGATAGGGGTTGGGGTAGTGATAGGAGTTGGGGTAGTGATAGGGGTAATGATAGGAGTTGGGGTAATGATTGGGATAATGATAGGGATAGTGATAGGGGTTGGGGTAGTGATAGGGGTTGTGCGAGGTCTGGTCGTAGCTGGGGCTCGGGGCAGGGAGTAGCAGGATGGACAGCGGAGAAGAGGTGGGAGTTGTTTTAAGGGAGGAGCGGACGCAGCTTCGTGAAGATGATTTGGGCCCCAAAAATCTCAAGGGGTCCCAGATTCACAAAGTAGATTATGGGTAAATGAATTATCAGCTCAAATTGAAATCCTACAGCGCTGGGTCAGTGGTGTAAATTCCACATTCAGGTCTATCCATTGGGCAACTGCTGTTGATTACACCCAAAAATGTGTACTCTTTAAAACTATTTAAACTCATTTTTTTTATTTAACCAGGTAAGGTCCCACTAATCTAGACAGCTATTTTTCAGAAGCCACCGAGTCACAAATTATAGCCCAACGATATGGCTTATCACGTGGACATTTATAGCAGCCAAATACTCTAAAAGCATATTTCTAAATGTGGGGGTGGGGGGGGGGGTGGGGGGGGGGGGGAACCGGAGGACCCGGATAGAAATTCCACGCAAACACGGGGAGAGAGACACGCGCAAACTCCAAATATACGACAGACGTCAAGGGTCGGGATCGAATCCACGACCTCCAGTATACCAGGCGAGGTGGTTAACATCTCGCAAACGCGGCGCCCCATTGTTTTGACCTCGGGTCGGACGTTGGGCTGTAAACCCCCAATCAAGATATCTCGCAATCCTCCCATTGCGAACCACCTTGCCAGGAACATGAAAGGATGTCAACGGGGTTATTAAGACAATAACTGGGTGGGAGGTGCAGGGTGGAGGCTAGGGGGGGTGGGCATTGAAGAGAAGAGAATGCTGCAATTGCCTGTTCATTTTCAGGGTGCCATAGCTTGCCATCTGTAGCGCTCCGGCATGTCGGGAAACACTCCCTTATTGTAATTAACAATGGCGTGTCATTTCTCGTACCGTTATATAATGGGCGTACGGTGTTTTTTGTCCAACGCTGCAGGGAATAAACACGGGAACACGTGGCGTACCGCCACCTTAACGAGCGCAGTCCCATCACCGCAGTCGCTCTCGTGCATAACACCAATCCCATGCGGAGTGAACACATTGTGATTTCGTGAGTCCGCTGCCACTGACAAACTTTCTCAAAGCACCTCGTTTCCTTTTGTTCGACGACAGAAGAAGCCGAGCACGTTGCCAAAGCACAATGTTAATTACAGTCACCACGGAGGCATTCCCGCTTTTGTGAATGTAAAAAAGAAATCAGGTAAAAAACATTTTTAAACCGTCAATTTGGAGGAGGCGCAACTCTCTCCACTTGTCTTCTTGAGTTGGACATCGCGCGTTGTTCGGCGCGATGTCCAACGTTTTTCCTCGACGCGCTGGGAGCTTCGACAGCTTTGCAAGTGGTGCAAAACACGGGGCATCGTGCCAGTCGAGGAGAACTTCGCACCAAAACCACGAAAATCTACACGGGAGCATGCATGCGGTTTCCCAAACGTATTTACCGTAGTGCTGCAAAACTATTCTGCATTACAAATGTTGATGTTTGTATGCCAGGGGTGGAGCGATGGTGCTGTGGTGAGCACGCTGCACGATGAACCCGGTGGCTTTCGCTCGAGCTGCACTGACCAACGTGGTGAAATATGGTCAAACAACCCCCACGACCAGCACAGAGGGAGAAGCCTTCATCCAGTGCTAGACTGATACATTACCTATATGATCGTACAATATTGTGCCAGGTGGGACTAAAATCTTGAATTCTGGCATTGATGCAGAGATGTTGCCATCGTGCATAAGACACCCACTGGCAATGATTCATCGGTATAGAAAGCGGGTTTCAACAGTCCATCCATACATTCGAGTTAGAGTTGTCTCTTGTTTGTGAATCGTCTCAAGATACCAAATAGTTTCCACCCGCATGCTTGAAAATGCATGCAATGTTCTCGTGAATATATATATATATTTTTTTTTTATCCTAAGTGGCTGTACTGGATAAATAAGTAGCGACACTGTGCATAAATGTTTCCGCTGAAATATTTCCGGCTCGCCCGCTTTCACGATGTCACAACGCGTAGCCCTCTGGAGCACTCGCAAAACCGCCGAGCGATGATGTCCACGCGATCCCATTTGCGAAAGCATCACCACCTTGAAGCGCATTCATACATCTATAGAGGAGTCGTATGACGCTGTGACGTCGTGGGCGCTGTGAGGCGCGATGACCTGATGGCACGGGATATACTTAAGGGGGACCCCGTGACGAAAGCGGGGTCGTTGTGGGAGCCCGGGATGGAGAGCGTCTGAAAGGAGGTCTCTCCGGCTCGTGACCTGACGGTGTTGGCTGATCCCCCGTCCAGGTTCTACGAGTAGGAGAGCCGAAGAGATAGCCAGGGCTAGGGCTCAGAGAAGCCGGCTAAGATTACGTGGGGTGCTGCTCTCCTCGGTCGGGCGGTGTTGGATGAGGCCCCGTCCCGACTCGAGTGAGAGAGCCCAAGAGATAGCCCAGGCTCGCAGTAGATAGAGCCTGAGGTCCGCGTGAAGGACCGAGTGTAGGGGACAGCTGCCTCTGGTGTGTTTGTTACCCGTGTTCATAAACCGGCGCACAAGCCCTTACTAAGAGTTCAGTCTACGAGTCGTCCTGCACCACACAACACATCCGCGCACCATCCACTCGGTCCGCTCGTGTAAACACGACCAACTGTCCACCGTGCTGCATCATCTTTCTTTTTTGCCCCCCCCCCCCACCCCCCTTCAAACGACACTGCGACGTCTACCCGTGCGATGTGCGCGTGCCACTCCGCGCGCACGTCGAGGCAAAGCGTCGCACGGCGAGAGAGATGTTGGCGGGGGGGGGGGTTCTTCTCGTCTCCGTCGCTGAGCGCCGCCACGCGAGGCGTTCTCGCTCGCTCGCGGGCGACGAGGTCGGCAACTCAAGCGGCGGACGACGCTGCGTTGTCTCGGCGACATCCGGCAGCGCGGCTGACCGGGGCGGTGGTCGGCGCCGCCACCGCCGCTACCCCGAGGCGACAGTTTTATCTCTTGCGTACACGCGCGGCAAGGTCGGCAAATAAGTGCGCGAGCGAGGAGTGTGCGTCCGAGCGTGCGCGCGTGCCTCGGGGGGTATGACCTGTCGTTCGCAACGGAGAAGAAAGCGATGAGGACCACAATCGCTTGCGTGGCGTGGTGTGGAAAGCGTTGCCTGTCCCGCATCGGCCTCTCGACCAGGGGTCGGCAACCTGCGGCTCCGGAGATGCAAGCGGCCACTGAAGCCGCTGCGGCTGCTTCAGTGGCGTCGTTTAGTAAGGGCCACCGTCTCGGCAGGGTCGGGAGACAGGGACCGAGGGCAAGGAGGGCACAACCACGAGAGGTTAGACGGGAGCCGGATTCGGAGGGTTGCAAAGAAAAAATGCTCGTTGAGGCCACCTCTTTTTTTATTTTCTTCATGTCAGGTGTGCTCAGGTGTGCTTTCGTTATGTCCCTCTCCACCCTTGTCACCATTTCCCCTTTTGGTGGGACCCTGTATGGTTTGGGGCAGCGAGCCCATTACCCATACTTCTATCCCCTGCCATTTCATAACCGGTTTGGCTTGTGTTGACGGTGTGTACGTGCGTCACAACGTGATGCATCGGACCCGCACGTTGCCTCGATAAAAAAAAAAAGGATCACGTTTCGTATTCACGTCCATTGCGGCTCTTAAAATATAGATTTTTTTTCTTACCGAATGTGGAAATGCACGGGTGCAGCTCGATTTAGAGATCTGAGCCAGCGTGGATCCCGTTGGTCATGGACGTTCTGTGTGCAAGGCTCAAAACGGGATCTTGGTCCTTGTGTGGCTAATTGATCAGTGCCAGTGTCAGACAACACACAAGCACGTCCAAAGAGCACAGATCCTCTGTACATAGGCAAACACCATGACAGCACTCCCCTGAAGAGGTGCACTGTGGTCCTCGTGACTTAGATCACCATAAAAAAATAAACGTGAGCACAATGTGCAGAGGCCGTGTTCCGTTTGAACATGGCTTTTTGGGTTGCTTGAAACTTTAGTTCTTGCCCGGCCTGCTGTTGTGTTGGGACTTTATGTCGCCGTCTGCATATTTGAATATTGCTCACCGCTGTTTGCACAAATCCGTTTTCCACCAGCACACCACGCGCACAGTTGTTGATGTGTTTGAAGCGGTCGGGTCCCAGCATGACTCCGCCATACCATCGCGACACCACCACCACCGCGTCCCGCACGTCCAGAATCTGCCAGATAATTTGCGACGCACAAGCACAACGCCCGCACGTGCGCGCAGACCCGGGGTCAAGCACAATTACAGCAAACCGCTGTCAGCCGAAATGTACATCGCAATTTACGTTGTGATAGCAATTAGTTACGAATGACACAGTTACACCCATAATTGACCCAGGGCCCGAGTTATAAACACACAGAATTATATGAATGATAAAATGTGCACGAATTGTCAATCCACACCGCCGGGGCCGTAGGGGCTACTCGAGAAAACGTAGCCGCACTGCTCAGGGCGGGCCGGTTAAGGTAGAAGAACACCGATGTGAACCATGGCCAGGAATCAACCTCAGAGCTCAATCTCCCGGCTGCACGGCAGCTGTTACAATGGACAAGTTTCTCTAATGCACCCCCCCCCAACTCCCCCCAATCTCTGTCCACCCAGCAGTATAAGCGGATGCACCGCAGTTAGTCGATCGGCAGGCTGCATGCGGTCGGCTAAAGTGTGGGTACTCTTCAACGTACTCTTAGTTCTTTCGGTAAAGTCACGTAGGTAAAAAATGAAATTAAAATTAATAAAAAAAAAATAACGTCACAGCCATAGCAGCAAATCTGGCTGTCACGGTCCCACCTGATGACGGAGACTCGTGTTGCCTCCGAAACGTCGTGATTTTATTTTTTTATTTTTATTAATTTTAATTTCATTTTTTACCTACGTGACTTTACCGAAAGAACTAAGAGTATGAATCCTTGCAGTCACGAAAGCTTCAAATCTAGAATTACTCTTCAAAGTCTTCCCAAATGTGTGACCAGCGTGGAGGAGTAGGCCAAAATAGACTGGAGGGGGGGGGGGCTCTCTAGAGCTCCTTCTAATTGAGGCCCCCTTCTGTCAGCAGTGGGGTGAGCAATTCATCTCAGGACTTGTAGGGCTACACTTTTACCTTGTGTTGCCATCTAAATATGTGCGTGCGTGTGACCAAAATAAAAAAATGTTCACCCCCGAAACAGAAACTAATAAAAACTGAGTGACGTGAGTTTTTTTTTGTATCACCGGTTCTCTCATTCAATGTGTTTCTACCCAGACAACAACCAACCTCTACACCCCCCCCCCCCACCACCACCACAATCTCTCCCAGCCCAACACGGAGGGTCGTGCGACAGGACACGGTGACCGTGACGACATCGCCCACGTGAATCTCAACACGCGTACGCGAGAGCACGCACCGAGCACCGAGGCGAGCGGTGAGAGGGACAGAATCGTGAATTAAGTGAGTGAACCAGCAAGGGGACGTGTTGAAACTCGTTGACACGAGTGGGACAAGCGGGTCAGAGGGTAGAGGATGGGTGGTGGAAGGGAGAGTGGGCACTCGTGAAGGCCCTCGCAAGACTGCACGCCCTTCACGTCGCAGCGTTTAAATGTCCCTCCGCGTCTGTGAGAATTCCGCGTTTAGCGGTCGCATTCACGCGGTGACAAAAGCTGGCCGTTGTTGCCTGCAGCAGAAGCCGCTAATCCAAATGAGAATGCCTTTAGCGTTGTGTAGCAGTGCCCACGTCATGACACCACGAACCCAACACAAAGATGTGAACATGAATTTATTTCCGTGGCAAGTGCTAACCGGGTTAGATTTTGGTGTTGTATATTGACGTATATATTTACAAATGAATATGTAACCAATTTTAAAAGAGTAAATGAAAAAAACCACATTCCTTGTATATTGACTTGTATATTTACAAATGAATATGTAACCAGTTTTAAAAGAGTAAATGAAAAAAAAAACTATTCAATTGCAATTGCTACATTGATATGCAAATTACGTGATGAAATTACCTAAAGTGCCAATCAAACACGGCTACTGACGTTTACTCTACGGAGAGTTACGCAATTGTCACGGAAACCCCAGTTTCTTCATGTTTATTTAATGCAGTTTGCGACAAAGCAAACGTTGAACAAAATATAACCATGCCTGGTGTAGACGTATGAGTCTAGAGGAGAACCCATTTGTGATCTAAGGCAGAGAGAGGCGAGACAGAAGCGGTAAGAAACAGTGAGGGAGGGAGGGGACACGGGGGGGAGCGCACCTTCCTACACAAGTCAGCGAGCTAAATTTCGATATGCAAATTCTTTTGTCAAGGCTCTCTTCCCCTTCCAACCCAGCTTAAATATACGCTCCAAGCGTGGTGGTGTTTCATTCAGACGCTGTCTCCCCGACAGACCTGGTCTTCACCTGAGGACGGCTGCTTGCGTTGTGGCCGAAACGTCGTGAGAATTATTTTATTATGTTTTATTTTTATTATTTATTATTTCCCTTCTACGTGACTTTACCGAAAGAACCAAAAATAAGTCAGCGAGCCCTTCAAGAGAGCCTCAAGCCGTCCGAGCTCCAACAGATTCGGCCAATGTTCAAAAGCGGGATAGATCGCGAGTGAGAAAACCCGAGGTTTTCTTTTATATTCAAACAGCGCGACGGGTGTTTACGCTCGGTTCCATAAAAATACTCCGCTTGACTGCAACGGAGATGAAACTTAGATCTGCGACCGCCATCGGCACATCGGATGAACGGCCGCTCACGATCGCCCTTCCTCCTCCCCTTGCGTGGGCATCACAATGGGAGTTATTAGGCAGTTCGTGCGTCACGGCCCACCGCATTAATGAACATTTTAGTGCCGAGCGCAAAACACAACCGTGGCTTGGTAATAATCACCTGCGATGCTGTAATGAGACTTCATTGTGGCAAAGCGTGGCGCGCGCAGGAGTCACGGGCGTAACTGGTTGCGGATAATCACCGCTAATTGCCGTGAATTACTTTCACAGTGTTGTCAACGAGAATAATGTGAAAATATTTTGCACGAATTTTTTTTTTTCACCGTTGTTAGCATTTCCGAGAAAGGCATGCATACTTTTAAATCATCATGCATTTCACGTTCTCTCTCTCTGAGGCTATACAATTCGTGAGCAGTGTTTTAGCGGTGTGTGGCATACAAGTAAGACTACACAGAGTCAATCTCTTCCCTATAATTACCAGAGTATCGAGAATAAAAGAGATGCATCCACCACACGTGCTTGTGCAAAAGTGATGTTGGCCGGTGGGGTTGAGGCTGACAACGGAGTGGCTACCTTGGGATGGGATCATGGTCCAGGGAGGATCGCCCACCAAGGAGATGGAGCGATGATATCAGCTCACGTGCGGGTGCTATTAGGTGGTGGACCGCTTCACCGTAGGACCATGAGTGGTGGCGACAGTAGTTTGGGGTGAGGCCTACATCCAATATCACCTCATCTCTTATCGCATTTGGAGGTACAGGCACCGCATGCTATGCCAATGTCAAAAACATATCCAGAACTGCTGTGAAGCTGGGTTTGAGTCTGAGCCAGACATGTTCATTCTGGCAGTGATAGTAAAAAAAAGAATTATAGTCCTTTCCAAATCCACTTTTGGATGAAGGCCACCCGCCATGCCATACCAGTCTAGGGGATTTGTGTGGTAATTCACCATGGTGGTTTGGCTCCTGATGTGAGCTGTAGCCAGGAATCAAACAGCGTTGCCAGGTTCATAGTGCAGCGCACTAGCCACTACATCACTGGTATCATGATGGTGTGAATAAGTTGAATCATAATAATACAAATATTATAATAACATTATGTATAGTGGGAGCTGATGGGTGCTGAAAGGAGAGGCAGGTGGAGTGAAAGGAGAGGGACTGAACTGTGACTCTCCGCGGAGAGAATTGTCCGGCTAATATCCCCAAAAGCTAAATGTCTCAGATTGTTGGGGAGTAGCAGCCTTGTACCGAGGCATGGTCATGTGCTGCACGAGTGCCTCCCTATGCCAAACAGCTCGCCGATGTGATTTGACCATAGTTCGCGGGTTGGTGAAGGTGGGGATCACAGACGTAGAAGCATCGGAGCACAGCGCAGCAATACATCTCGCTGCGCCGCCCTCGGCTGCCCACCGCACAAACCCGCAGTCGCCTGTCACAACCTGGCATGCATCATGATCACACAACCAAGCACTATCCGGGCTCGACACCTGCATAGCTTGAGACCTGATGAGATCGGGCGTATTTTGGGGGGTGGCGAGGTGTTAATTACCTCGCCTGGTATACAGGAGGTCGTGTGTTCGATGCAGACCCTGATGCATGTACAGTAAAACCTTGGATTGCGAGTAACTTGGTCTGCGAGTGTTTTGCAAGACGAGCAATTTTTTTTTTTATAAATATACGGAAAGACAGACGCTGTCTTTCCGACAGACCTGTTCTACACCTGAGGACGGCTGCTTGCGTTGTGGCCGAAACATCGTGAGAATTATTTTATTATGTTTTATTTTTATTATTTAATTATTTCCCTTCTACGTGACTTTACCGAAAGAACCAAGAAGAAGTTTACAGTTTGGTTAAGAGTTGTTCGTCGGTGCAGCTACACGGCTCAGAGGCGCAACGAAAAAGACACCGGGACGAGTCTCACCTGCAGCAGGTGCAGCAGCCGCCCTCCGGCTGCCGTCTCGCCATCGTCGTCGCAGTCCTGCAGGAAAGCGTGCTTCCCGGGGCAGTCGATCCTTGGAGGCGAAACAAAAATCCCCCGTGTAACCTTAACAGACTGTAGGGGCAAGTGCTGTTAGCGAGCACATATGAAGGCCGGAACGGTACACGAGGGGGTGGGGTGGCCAGCACCACGCCCGACCGCCTTTGTCTCCCCAGTGGCGATGTTTACACACCGCACCGGGTACTCATTTCAGGCTGAGTCGACCTAGGGGAGGCCCAGGACCGGTTTAGATAATCGTCAGTGGTGTTGGCCGTGAGCGGGAATCGAACCCGGGTCGCCAGGTTCATAGCGCAGCGCGCTAACCGCTACACTACCGCTCCACCCTGGAGGCGAAACACACGCACATCGACACACGTGTCTGGAACTGCGCCACGCAGACAAGGACTTCAAGCAAAAGTCAAAGCGAGTTCCGGCTCACACGAACATTGAGACCGGAGCCAGTGGTGGAAATTCTGCATTCCCGTGGCCGGGACAAGTCCACCCATAGGACAATCACTGTTGGCTTCCCCACAAAGTGGTACAAATTTTAATCTTGATTTGAAGCTTTCGTGACTGCAGGAATCCATACTCTTTGGTTCTTTCGGTAAAGTCACGTAGGTATAGAATAAAATAAAATAAATCACGACGTTTCGATTGCAACACAAGCAATCATCATCAGGTGTGACAACCAGAGGAAGTAATATTACTTCCTCTGGTCATCATCAGGTGTGACAACCAGAGGAAGTAATATTACTTCCTCTGGTTGTCACACCTGATGACGATTGCTTGTGTTGCAATCGAAACGTCGTGATTTATTTTATTTTATACCTACGTGACTTTACCGAAAGAACCAAAGAGTATGGTACAAATTTTATCGACCCTAGCTAGGGGGATAAATGAGCTGAGGCAGCGCCCTCACCAGGATTTGAACTCATAACGTTCCACTTGTGAGCCGCTCGCCTTCCCACTGAGCCACCTGGCCGGGAACCTGGGTGGTGGTGGGGGGGGGGTCGATACTGTTCTTCCTCTCCTCCTTCCTCTTGGCTGGGAGGCGAGGTGGCCGGTCGATGTGGTATGACGCCAATTGGTTCAGGAACCCAGCATTGTGAACCTTTTTTAAAATCCTTTATATTAAGTTCACTTGCTTGCTTGCTTGCGCGCTTACGACCGTGCAAATCTTTCGGTCGTTTTTTAACCCACTTCCCGTTATCCAATCGAGCTGACATTTTGCACACAGACTCGTTGTGCGTGACAATTTATTTTAGTGAAATTTTTTTTCCAAAATTTTCCACTTTTTAGAAGAAAAAAAAATTTCATATTTAATTTAAAATACCAATGTGATAAAAATGAAACTCTTACTCAAGAAAAACAGAAATGAATAATAAAATAAAACCGATGCCACGCATATAAAGGATTTATAGTAAAAAACTTTGTTTGTACGGGTTAATTTTTTAATATAAAAAAAATCCCTCCTTTGTTTTCTTCCACTTGATCCGGCGCCCTCCCAAAGGAAAAATACTCATTATAAAAAATAGCATTGGCCAAACATCCCAAATGCAGAACCCTCCTGGCGGAGAGCCTAGGCACTTCCCTGTGCGTGTTTCATGCGAGCATCTTCTTCTCGAATTCCCTGTCAACGGTCTGCAGCCCGGCGACCCAACCGTTTGATTGCACGATTTCCTTTGGTTAGAGAGGTCAGCTGAACGTGAAACTGAATTCCTTCCATTCACCGGGTGCAAAAAAAAACGTCTATATTTTTCACCCGTGCAGTTTCATTAAGACGAGCGGCACACAATGTACCCAACAAACAAAGAGGCCCTGCCTCCAGAACCTTGGGCTTTTTTTCTTTCAACAATAAATCCGAACACAGTGTCCATGGAATCATCCTGGGGGCACTTGCTCTAACCTTCATTGCATCTTGAGGAGCAATTTCAAGATAATGCATTGTTTGTAAATTAGTACATTGTGAGGGACAAAAATATGTAGCAATTTAAAGTTGATTGTGGAAATTTCAAATGGGATGGACATGTTTGTATGGAGGTAGGCATCTTTTGTAATTTTTATGACGGTATAAACAATAATATGCACATTCATGCCAAATCAATGGGGAAATAGCCAACCTAATTTGAGTAAATGACAGTAAGTTTACGTTCTGTTGAGTAGCAATAAGTGAATTAAAAAGGCAAGGCCACGACAAAAACAAGATGATTTTGAAATTATGAGACATTAAAAATGATTCAATGACATATATATTTTCTACATACCCATTGCTTCATTGAAGAGAGAAAATTAGATTGACAGCAAGATGAACATAACAACAGCAAAAGATGGCAATGTTTAGATATTTTAAAGGGACGCTGGCAATCCAGAGGTGCTAAGTTTGATCTCCCGACACGGAGAATTTGAGATGGGTACACCCCAGTTAGCCAATCGGTAGGCTGCGTGTGTTCGTGGGGTGAAGTGTGGGTGCCTCTCACATCTTCCAAGACATCTGGTCAATGTGAAAGAGTGGACCAAAACACCCTGTAACAGGGATCTCCAGAGCTACCCTCTAGTTGTGGCCCTTCTGCCAGCAGTGGTGTGAGCCAGCAATTGCAGGGCTGCACCTTTACCGTCACCTAACTTTTAAAAGTATTATTCGCACACCGACACACACATGCGACGACTCACATTTACACGGCGGTGTATTGCTCTCCATGTGCATCGTCGCTCTGGAAATGACCGAGCAACGATGCCCCGTCAAAGTCAAGTGTAGGTAAAAGCCACACGTGTCTTTCTCATTAGCCCAGACTACTCAACGGACAAAACTTTCCAATGCCTTTTTGACAAATTCTCTTTGAGACCGATGGATTTTCTTTAACTTATTTAGGCACATTTAGCGTATTGTTTTTAATTAAGGTAATTTTTCCAATATATTTACAGAAACGCCTCTTTTATGTAATAATTTCATCCCTGTCTCTCTTTTACTAACTGCCCGCGGTAACGGAATTGTGGTGTGTTGCCAAGCTGTGCCCCTCTGCCAGAGATTTTCGGTTGTTTAGCAAACAAGTTGTAGGCGACTTCCACTTTGCTCATTTTTATACTGAGCCCCACTTTGCAGGCGCTTATGTATTCATTAAGTCCATCAATAACTCGCCATGGTGTTCATTGAGTCATTTACACAGTCATTATCACGAGCCTCCGGTCTCTGGAGACCACCTGGAGAAGATTCCAGGCACGTGTTGACAATGATGGCGAACAAGTGGAGATTTTTTGACTTTTCGAAGCTATGAACATAGAAGATGAACACTGAGAGAGGCAGAAGAGAAGAGATATGGGCGCAATGAAGAGGTAGGGAATGAGCACTGAGGAAGTGCGCGTGGTTTATTGCGAATGCATTGGAGTGTCGCACCTGTACGCCATGATGTTGTGAGTAGCGCTGGCAAGCTTCTTATTCTCAAGCAGCTTCCGTAACACCAGCTTGACCTGCACAGTCAAGGGGCACGGGCGTAATGGAAATTGCATCAGCGAGTTGTTAAGACACAATTAGACTGAGCGAACAAACTGGAACTCGGGAAGATGAGTGCGCTGACAAAAGGAGAAAAACATTTCAACGTAAATTATGTGACCGTGATAAAAAAAATGTTTTACGTTAATTACCGCATTCACTTTTTTGTGTCCTGTATTTTCGGTCAGAGGTTGGGGGTGCGTCGAAAAAGCTGGTAGCCGTGTGTGCGTGTTACCAGATTTGCACGTAATTTTATTGACGCAGGGTAGAAGTTAGGGGTGCGTATTACTTTAAAAAAACTTCTTATAATCCAGTGAATATGGTAATTAAAAAGGTAACTTTTTTATTATTCACATTACTGTCTTTACAAAAATTCAAAGATAATCGTAATGCAGTGACTTGGAGGCAGGGTTTGGTGGAACACAGAGAGACAGAGGCTATGTGAGACAGCAACCTGCTGGATAATGATACTCCCATATAAGCAGCATAGCAAATAGGTTACTTACAAGCTATCTCTACAGCAGAATTTCAATATTCTCTCACTGTATAATTGTATTCCCAAGAAATGTGATATTTCTCCCACGTGAAAAAAACACGCTAAAAAGTGCCAAACATCATCCAAATTTATCATGATCTTGTGAAGTATCAGCAGCTAACCAGGGTTGCACACGTGTGTACGTTGAACTTCTTTCGCAACTTACGTAGCCAACCGTGCTAATCGGAGGTTGCGGGAATGGTTCATGCTTGGGTGGTGCACTGTTCCGAGTACCAGGGATCATAGGATTTGGCTGCAAAGTCACCAAGAGATTGGTAGCGTGAGGTCCTTTGTAATCGTGGTTTTTCTCTGGGAAAGCCGGCTTCCTACCACATGTCAAATCGTTTCATGGATTTGGCCAAACATCCTAAAGCAGGATTTTCCAGAAAGGGCCTTCAAACTCAAGTCGTGTTTGCCTGGATAAATACTAGATTCTATGGATTATAAGATATACAACGGAAATTAAGACGTACGCCGATAATTTCACGTACCTCCGATTAGCACGGTTGGCAATGTACGGTGTGAAATAAGTTCAACGTACATACATACGTGTCCAGTGTCAATCAAGTTATACAAATATGATCACACACACTCACAGACCTATCGGGTTACAAGGATCACACCCAACTTTTACTTAAAAAGGCAGTGCGACACAGTGTGTCTTGGACTCGGAGAACGTGGTAATGGGCACTGTTATGTATAACTATCATCATCATCACTATGAAATCTTGATGCTCAATTGCAGATTTTCTGGGCTAAATCAAAGGGTCGGGGAAACAAAAACAGTGCACCCACGGCTGTGTGCATTGTGGGAGAGGGTTAAAGGTCACCTGCTTGGTGGTGACGACTGGAGCCACGTGGGCCTGGAAGGTGCTCCGCCGGTCGGTGATGGTCTCGCCGTGGACAATGGGTGGCACTTCGTCTCCTGCGCGACCGTTGAGAACCAGGGCAGGGTGCCGCACGCGCGTCGCGTTCGGCGAAGCGTTGAGCCAACAAACAAAAAACGCGTCGGAGAGTCACACCGGCCGCGAAATACCTACGCAGTGGCGTCGTCACCTCTTGCGCGATCCGCCATCCGTCGTACTGGATCCTTCGTATTGATCCTTCGCGCATTGACCCTTCTTCGATCAATGCGGCGACGGCGAAATGCCGGCGCTGCGGCAGGCTAAACGGCGATTACGTGAGGAAATTTGGTCACATTTTCAACCGCTTGGAATGGAAGTAAAAACCAGCAGGCTGAGTTCCAATTTGGAGTGTGCACCGTTTTGGACTCGAGGCTTAATCCGGATGAAATCCCCAGTGTCAGCCCCTTGCTATAGCCAGAGTTAGTGCCTTGCTAAGGAACTGACAAACTATTTATAATGCAAGCATGTCAATAAGTATATAAACACGCACGACCATTAATTTCACGATGGGGAACACCTCACCGAGACCCAAGAGGGTCCAACGAATTTTTTTTTTTGAAGAGTAAAATAAAAATCTTGACAAATATTATTTTAGGTAAAAAAAACATAGGCAATGATACCCCAAGACGTTCATAATGGATCCCAGACAAAGGGATCCATAGCCAGAATTAGCCTCCCAACGTGAGGGCCAGAACCAGATGTTCGCAGGGCATCCTTCAGCGTCAGGGCACGTGGAGCCTCAACGACTTTTGCATTACCGGAGGGTTATTGTATGGCGGCAGAAAAGCGTCGCATTGCGCCTATTACGATTGATCTGAATGACTGCACTGAGCCCATCAAAACAAGGGAAAGAATCTCGTAATCTCGTGCGCATTCCCCCGTTTTAGTGCATTTGGAACCCGGCTGCTGAGGGCTACACTCAGAGCCACATCTCGCTGTTTGAGGGGCCCATGTTTTGGCTGTGCAATCTTTGGAGATAATTTTCCACCGCTCTCTTCTTCCCATCTCGCCTGTTTACAAATGCACAACGACAACGGTAAGACTTTCATTTGCACGTCATGAAATGCATAGCCTGCTCGTCGAGTAAAGGATTAAGGTGCAGCCCTGCAATTGCATGCTCAAGCCACTGCTGATGGAAGAGCCTCCAACTGAAGGGAGCTGTGGTGAGCACCTCAAGGGGGTGTTTTGGCCTAATCTTCCACACTGGCCAGATGCCTTGGAAGAGGTGGCAGTACCCACGTTTTACCCCACCACATATCACGTGCCAATCAACTGTGATTTACGCTGCTGGATGAACATAATTTTAAGAAACGTGTCCATCGCTTCAGCTGCCTCAATGGCAGATCGAACCAGTAACCTCTGGATTGCAGGTCCACTGTTCTAACCCATTAGGCCAGGGCAGCATCAGTAAATGTTAGCAATCAGAATAAATACTGTGCTAATCATAATGCATCATGGCATGATAGTGAAAATAACAATAAGCCTTCGTTATATTTAAGAGCACTGTTGTTTTATTTACAAGTATTCCCAAGTGTTCCGACCGGCTGGGTGAAAGTTATTTTTTGTGTACTACACTTCACAGTTGATTAATAGAAGAGGTTCACAGGCCCAACATGGCGAGCAGCCAGCAACAAACAGCACTGTTGCAATTTGAGATACCAGGCAAAGCCTTTTATCGACCGCCTCGGGATATTCCAACTCATTTGACCATTTTCCATTCTGATGACTATTTCGTGCACGTGCGTGTGTGCCACGCACATATCGGAACGTCAGAAGATGTCCCGAGGCTATGACAAGGCCATGCGGCAGGGCGTGTGGCACAGTTTGGCATCAGCTATCATAGAATGTGGTTGTGTCGCTGCAGTTCTCTGCGGCGACTACTATGTCTAATGCGGAGCCGCTTGCGCGCTCAGAGATGCGGTGGTGAACGGGACACGCCCTGCCCTGCAACATGCAGACGTCTCGGAACGGGAAAGGGTCAATTAGCTGTTTTAGACCCAGCTTTCCAAAAGCTCCAATTTTGAGATCTTTATGAACGCTGGTCAGAGCTCCTGCATCACCGTCACTCGAAGGTTGGCAGCTCCCGACCAGGCCGAGTTCCAGACGACTGGCGCAGACAAACGGAACCCCCCCCCCCCCCGTTCAGCCCTGACGTAGTTCAGTTTGCGTCACTTCCATCACTTCCAGGGTTGTGGTATCATATGAACGCAGCGCACGGCGGGGGATGCGAACCCTGTAAGCTTGCGAATGAGGTGCAACGGTTTTCTGTGTGGTTCCCACCGCCCCCGAGCATCCCTCGGATTGCCTGGTTAATCACCTGTGAATTCATCCGATGCCTCGAGGTCACGTGACCTCAGGGTTTCCTCGTTCAGAATTGTGGGTAGCATTTCTTCCACCAAATCGGAGTCTTCTTCCGTCTGATTGGCTCGATACGTGTTCCACGCTGATCAAAACAAAAAATGTAAAAGCATTTTTTCTTTTTTAAACTTAAACTCCTCTATTCCGATAATTACTTCTACGCTTTTTACCTTCCAAGTCTCTCTTTAATCAATTTAGCCGCAGAGCCGTTTTTACCATCTTGGCCACAGAGCAATTTCATTTCATAAAATGTCAGACTCTGCCCTTTTTAAAGTATTTAATCAATAAGTAATATAATTTATGTAAGCATTTTCAAAGGGAAAAAAAATCTGTCACGGAGCCATCGCACGAATTGGGCCCCCCGCTTCGTCCCGTTAGCCGAGCGAGCGGCGCGCCGTGGCGGCACCAGCGAGTCGGCCGAGCGTTCCGCCCGTTCAGCCACTTTGCGTGGATAACCCGAGTTTGACGTCCGAGCGTACATCAGGGGGAAATTCGTAGCTCATCGGATTCCTCCGGTGTAAATCAATCTTCTGATTCTGAAGTTAAAGTGTTCACAATTAAGGGCAGTTCTACAAATTAGTACTCTTGCCACAGCGCTCGTGATAGCGCTCTGCAGCAGAGTTGCGCCGGTTCCATCCCATCTGAAGCGCATTTTGACCTTTTGCTCCGTCATAAACAATAAATGCGAATGGGTGATAGGGTTTTAAATTAAATTTTCCTGTAAATTTTCTCAGTATGGTCGCCGGTTGTGACACTGATGGAGCATTGGCGCATTTCGTCATGAACCCGGCGACCCCATATTTGATTCCTCGCCACGGCCATCGTCAGTGGCGAGTGACGTTGTACGCGATTTTGCCCCCCACGACCCACCCTGACCCAGCAAGGTGAAGACCGGTCAAACTTACCCCCATGAAAACCAAAAACATTATGGGGAGGACTTCATCCAACAGTGGACTGACAAAGGGCTGTAAAATGATGCTACAATTCTTCTTGGTTCTTTCGGTAAAGTCACGTAAAAGGGAAGTAATAAATTAATAAAAATAAAACATAATAAAATAATTCTCACGACGTTTCGGCCACAACGCAAGCAGCCGTCATCAGGTGTAATTAATTATTTTTATTATTTTATTACTTCCCTTCTACGTGACTTTACCAAAAAAACCAAGAAGATGAATCCCTGCAGTCACGAAAGCTTTAAATCGAAATTTGATGCTATAATTATTACAAGATATTTTTTTTGCTAACTTTAAACTCAAGGGGTGGAAATATAGCTCTTTGCACTCGACGGTATGTGCTGTCAACAACGTGCGAAGCAGACCAGGAAAACGCTATTTTGTATTCACACCTCAAAATAACAATCGAAAGCATTTAGAAGCTAGAACTGAAACACTATAAGGAAAGCTGTCTCGGGTGTGGACCAATCAACTTCAAGGACAGTGCACATTATCAGAGTTATGTCTTTTGTTTGTATTATGACTGCAGGTATTGCGGTCTATGCAAACATGACTCCTTGTAAAAAGGTGTCAGTTTTGTTGCCAGATAGAAGGGTAAAAAAACAATTATTAGAACTGAAACGTTTCTGTGTGAACACGTACCAATGTCGTGTCAACGTTTCTGAGTAAGAATGCGCACCACCAAAGTGCAAAACGCTTAATTTTAATTTGCAAACAATGGCTTTCGAAATGACAACGCCATGCATCTATGATATGTGACCGCTATGAAATGCCAAGAATGTAAAATACGTAGTAATTTTATTTTTATCCCTTCCACGTCTCAGCCAGGTTACGAATTTGCTAAAAAAGTGTGCCAAATTCAGTGTGCAATTCAGAATGCCGTGACACATCTCCGTCTGGAACATTTCGCATGCTGAACTTCTTTCACCAACCTTAATAATTATCGGAGGTGAAATATCAACGACACGTGTGCAGCCTCGAGACAGAGTTCCCGCTAATAAATGTTTCGTGCTCTTTCATTCCCCCGTTTTCTACCCAACGGCACAAGCCATGCCCCCGCCGCTCGACTGCCACGGGTAGCGAACTCCACTGGCAGATCTCCCAAAGAAATTGGCCGTGAATCGCGTGAATTCTGCCAAGGGTTGCTTCCGGAAACTTTCCACCACCGAACTCTGAGCAAACGTAGCCCGATATTTACCAAAAACCGTCTCCAACCATTCCTAAGGCCACGGGCCGGATTGGCGGTTTGAGTCGTGATGCCAACGGCGGCGGTGGGGGGGGGTTTCACCCGCCCCCATTACTAGAGGGGTTCCAATGATCGCCTAAGGACGACCGCTTGTGTTGCGATCGAAACGTCGTGATATATTATCTTTTATTTCATTAAATTTTTCTACCTACGTGACTTTACCGAAAGAACCAAAGACCATGTAAAACGTGTCGTATTCACCGACGTCCAAGGCGGAGCATTCTGTCTACACGTGCGTGTGTGTGTCCGCACGAGCGCATGCATGCGTGTGTTCATTCACCGGGCTGGGAGCGCTCAGAAGCATCAGCCACAAACTCTCGAATGCACTCCACCCACAGAAAGAGCACGCTCTCTCCCAGATTCTGGCTGCACACAGGTGCCGGTGGGTGTACAAACACCACACGTGCACGCGCAGAAAGACATATGGAGAAAACAAAAACATTCAATGTTTAGACTGCAAGACCGAAGGAGCAAGGGCACAGGCCCACGCTCACATACACAAACGCAACAGCAACAACAACAGACGTCCTTCGCCACTATTAAATAGTGACATCACCGCAGGGATTGTGTCGTGCTAGATGCACTTGGAGACCACGCGAAAAGTGCCTAAGGCTCGCTAACAGGAGGTCAAGGGACAGACCCAGGTGTTGTGGGTTAATTGAGTGACACGGACTGGAAGGTGCATCGGAGGGCAGAGGAACGACACTCGTAGCAACGAGCAAAGCACCAGGCAGCTGGAACACAGCAAGGTGGCACAGTGGGAGCTGCAGGTGGTGCATCTGCCAGTCATCCTCTTGCCATTCAGATCCAGAACATGCAAAGACAGATAGTGGCAAACATTTTTGGGGCAAATGTAGTTCGTGGCCACTTATTCAGCCTGGCACACAACTCACGTGGGGTTGTGTGGTCAGCTCCATATGCCTGACCACCTTTGTCTCCCCAATGCAGATGTTTACACACGAGACAGGTTCATGGCTACGAATGAAACTCACGTGACCGAGTTCAGAGTGCGGTGAGCCACTGCTCCCACCATGAGCAGCCACAAAGACAAGGGATCACCCCGTGAAGCCTTAACAGGGGGGTTGGTGTCAGTTTCAGTGCTCCAGTTATAATGTGCATCGCATTATTTAATCCTGCACCTAGCCGTGTTTTGTGTACGAGCTCCTGGACCAGGCAGGAGCACAGCGACTCTGCGACTGAAGTAGATCAGAGAGAGGGCGGCAGTTGGCAGCACATCAACTGAGGTGTGCCCAGGTTGTTCCTGAATGTGTCTGTAGCATTTTTTTTATTTAAAGCTTTCGTGACTGCAGGGATTCATCTTCTTGGTTCTTTCGGTAAAGTCACGTAGAAGGGAAATAATAAAATAATAAAAATAAAACATAATAAAATAAAATTATTCTCACGACGTTTCGGCCACAACGCAAGCAGCCATCCTCAGGTGAAGAACAGGTCTATCGGAAAGTCATTCAGACGCTGTCTTTCCGACAGACCTGTTCTTCACCTGAGAACGGCTGCTTGCATTGTGGCCGAAACGCAGTGAGAATTATTTTATTTTATTATGTTTTATTTTTATTATTTTATTATTTCCCTTCTGTGTGACTTTACTATCTGTAGCATGTTGGGCAATGGCTAAGTGTGAATTGGCTCAGTAACTCGGTCAGTGTTAAATTTCTTATCAGTGTAATAGGCGATGAAAAATAAAACTAAAATAGACCCGTGCTCAAAATGCAAACATATTTTTTACATTTCGTTAAACTTTTGTGTAACACTTCTGATGTTTAGAAAAAACTAATTTGGTCATTAAAAGCAACATTGCCAATGTTCTTGGTTCTTTCGGTAAAGTCATGTAGAAGGGGAGTAATAAAATAATAAAAATTGAACATAATAAAATAATTCTCACGACATTTCGGCCACAACGCAAGCAGCCGTCCTCAGGTGAAGAACAGGTCTGTCGGAAAGGCATTCAGACGCTGTATTTCCGACAGACCTGTTCTTCACCTGAGGACGGCTGCTTGCGTTGTGGCCGAAACGTCGTGAGAATTATTTTATTATGTTTTATTTTTAATTATTTTGTTTTATTTATATTATTTTGTTTTATTTTTATTATTTTATTACTTCCCTTCTACGTGACTTCACCGAAAGAACCAAGAAGATGAATCCCTGCAGTCACGAAAGCTTTAAATCGAAATTGCCAATGTTCCCGAAGAGGAAAGTTATGATTGTAAGTAACCCGCTTTGAGACAAGTGGGCTATGGCAAAGAAAATGAAATAATGAGCAAAAGATGTACGCAAACAAGCGTGAAGAGCTGCACGTCGGGAATTACACCGAACGACAGAGGCACGCATGGTCCAGAGGGCAAACACATCTTGGAGATGTCCTCACGCCGATCGTCAAGAAGAGTCGCTGGGCTTGGGCAGGACGCTTGGCGACAAAATGATGAAGGCGAACGGTGGAGCACGCTGCTGACAGGACGGAAGCCGAAGGAGCTCTCGGTCGAACGCGACGTCCGATTCCAGAAATACGTGCGCGCCACAAATTCCTGCTCATTGTTATTACTTGTGCTGCTACTATTGCTACGTACGTACGCATGTTGAACTGCTTCCGCGCCGTACGTAGCCAACCGTGCCAACTTGACATGCGCAGGAGGACGACCACCGTGGAGGCAGAGCAAAGAGGTCAGCTCACGTAGAGGAGCGAGACGCATTACGGCATCGTAGGGGGAGCGAGAGATGACCCCGGCATGCGGAGGTAACTCGTCCAGCAGTAGATAGGGCATGGATGATGATTTCTATTATAATGTTTAGCATTATTAGGAGCAATTTTTGGTGATTTGTATGCCTAATGCTTCAAGCGCTTCCGTTCCTTCCCTGCCTAAGCATGCCCACTCTGATTTAAAATGTTCGTGACATTAAAAAGAAAGCAGCTATGTTGCTGCGAGACAACATTCACGTTTGAGTCTCTCGGCTAATTTAATGGTAATTGTAGTTAATTAGATGCCCATTAGACTATTTGTACAGCCTTGTAATTCCTAGCTGAAGTGTTAATTACAGCCATCCTGCCCATCCATGTAACCATGCTCTGCTCATATGGTCACATCTGGTGTATATTTAACAAAAAAATGTTTTATCTCTTCCCAAGAGATCATTCACTGGCAATAGGTTTAAAATAATTGACTCGTGTTGTTGTGCACGGACACTCCGTATAATTAAAATAGATCACAATTATGTGCCATGTATTCACGAAAGAACGTGTAGGCTGAGTATAAGGAATATATTTCAAGAGGGTTATGCAATGGGACGTTTGGCCACTTCCATTAGTGAGCATTCGGCTTATCGCGAGAACTCAGAGTGCACGGAGAAAGCCTATACATACAAGAAACTGAGAAAATGTGTCAGTAACATTGCCTTAATGCGAATACAATAAATAATAGGGGATGTGTTTGGCAATGGACCTTCTTCATAGCACATGCCTATGAAGGACAACAGCACATGACTATGAAGACAGACGACTGACCACAAGGTTGCCTATTATATAAACAACAACAAAAATCCTTCTTTAAAAAATGACGAAAGCTTTGAGTTCTTCTTCGTTATTTGTACGCGTGCAGGATCGCCAAAAGCAGCATCACAAAATAAAGTGCATCGCTCACAGCCTCGCACAGACAGATACAAGATCCCATCGCTGTAGTTCCATTCCCTGGCCACCTGGCAGTCAGGCTCAACCATGCCGAACTCTTGAGATGACACGAAATGGGGCACATTCGGGGTGACTTTTTGTCAAAGTGGGCTACTGATTGAAAATACTCATCCTCTGTCATCAATAACACAGCCATACACCGTGAAATTAAATGTTAGGTTAACATTCTTGGGCACTGGCAATCCCCTCAACGATTTAAATTCTTGTTTCAAATGTGCCGCTCGTGACTCACTATCTCGCTGGCTCTCAACGGGTAAAATAAAGTTCTCTCGTTCTTAGATTACCGTAACTTTACTAAAAAAAACACGTCTATTGCTGCGATTTATGAACGAAATAAAAGGAAACGAATGCAAGCAACAATTTTGCCCCCGACACTGAAACGAATGGAAACGGCATTTGCAACTCGAGAATTTTCTTCCCGCGATAAGGACGCTTGCCGAATGCCAATTTCTACAATTCACTTTCAAGTGCCCGACGGCCATCTGATAGCCGTTGACAAACCTGTATATTTCCTCCAGGCGGGCAGAGAGGGTCCTCTTATCTTCCCTGGTGAGCCAGGGCCCGCTGGACAGAGCACACATTGCAACGACAACAACAACAAAAAACAGCATTGTCAGCGTGTCACAAGCTATGGGACCACTGTACACAAACGCCAGCATGCGATTCATTCATTATGTAACAACCGGTTGTCCATGCCACTCTTCTGCGGAGGCCTCACTGCCCCCTCCCCCCCATGTCGTATCAGTCGCGGGTTTGGGGGACTGTTCTCCCATACTTCACCAAGCTGGTCAGTACAGGATGGTGAACCTTATCATAATAATCAAAAAAACTCCTATCCAGGGGCCTACCCTGGCTCCCCCCCCCCCCACTCAACCAGTATATATACAAGGTCGGATCTCTTGG
The DNA here is from genome assembly GCF_015708825.2 of Lethenteron reissneri. Lineage (NCBI taxonomy): Eukaryota > Metazoa > Chordata > Hyperoartia > Petromyzontiformes > Petromyzontidae > Lethenteron > Lethenteron reissneri. The sequence goes on from NC_083787.1 coordinate 3,820,462, forward strand.
AATTTCTCATTTACTTGATACAGCTATCATGCTGTGACGGTTCCACCTGAAGACGGAAGCTTGTGTTGCCTCCGAAACGTCGTGATTTTTGTTTTATTTTAATTTTACTTTTATTAATTTTTATTTTTTTACCTACGTGACTTTACCGAAAACCTAAGAATAGGATGGTGAAGTTGGGGGTAAGGCCAGTGACCATTTAAAATATCACCCACCGCCGATGTTAAGCCGTGGCAGGGAATGCAAACCCAAGTCGCTGGGTTGAATGAGCGCAGTATACTAACGACTGCACCACCATTAAGCCCCAGCCTGGCACATATACACTACACACAGCAAATGCGTATGCATGTGCACACATGAAATCCTGCGCACACAAATGCAATCGCTGTGCCAATATTAAGAGAATCCCAGCTTTGACATGCTTATCTGGGACTTTTGACCCACGTGAGCACGCTACAGAACGTGGAAAGACCCTCACTTCTAGGTCAAAAGCCATCTCTGCCCCGACCATCTCTTTAAGCAACACTCCAACAAAACAATATTTCATTGTTCTTGGTTCTTTCGGTAAAGTCACGTAGAAGGGAAGTAATAAAATAATAAAAATAAAACATAATACATTTTTATGTTTTATAATAAATTATTATCTTTTATTTTTATTATTTTATTACTTCCCTTCTACGTGACTTTCGTGACTGCAGGGATTCATCTTCTTGGTTCTTTCGGTAAAGTCACGTAGAAGGGAAGTGATAAAATAATAAAAATAAAACATAATACATTTTATGTTTTATAATAAATTATTATCTTTTATTTTTATTATTTTATTACTTCCCTTCTACGTGACTTTACCGAAAGAACAAGAAGATGAATCCCTGCAGTCACGAAAGCTTTAAATCGAAATATTTCATTGGTTTTGAGCTTTTAGCACTCGCCAGTAAAGTTAAATGAGTTAGGGAATTGCCCAAGTGTGCAATAATGTCTGGTCGTTTGAATAAGACCATAAACAACGCAAAACTAGAATCGTATTATTAAATGGTCTCGCGAATTGACATCACAAAATAACTTTTGGAGTTAGCTTAATAAGCCTCCCATATCTCACTCACTAGGTTTTTTTCATTTAATTGTTTTTACAAGACCTCGCGTTTTCATTATTAACCTCAGTTTTATAACAAATCACCCGAACCTTAGCGCATCTTGCCCATTTTTATTAATAACCCAATGCGTTTACAGAAGACGGTGTTTCATCAGCGAGTATTACCTTCGAAGAAACATGAAATATGACAAAGAAAACAGAACAAAGGCTGAAAAGTGTACAAAAAAACCCACGGGGAGGTGCACGCTTCGAATTAAACTGAGATGCAGAAAGAGAAACAGGTGGATTAGAGAGAAAGTGCGCATCACTTCTGCGGCCGTCTGGAACGCTCTTCCTTCCGATATTAAGAAGCCACCGGAGCTATGCACTTTTAAATCCAAATTTAAAATAATTTCTTGAAAACTGCTTTTTTGCTAAGTTTGTTGTCCTTCTCCCGCACCTCCTATTAGCGCGGTTGGCTACGTACGGTCCGAAATAAGTTCAACGTAGGTTACATACAAACACAAGAGACATCCTATTGACAGCTAAAAAACACAAGTGGGATGGACCGATGGCCGGTGGCCAAGGTTAATGTCGGTGTGGCAGCCAAGAGGATGCCCACCACAGAGATGGAGTGATGAAAATCACCCTGACGTGGAGGTTCCAGGTAAATCGTTACACCGCGGGACGATGGAGAAATGGTGAAAGCTTGGAGAGGCCTTCATTCAGCAGCGGACAACTCCATGACCGACAATGACGACGACTACCTGGCGTTGTAGTTGAGGCTGTGTGTATTTGACCAGTGCGGCGGCTACCTCGTGTTGGAGGTGAGGCCGTGTATAGTGGCTACCTCGTGTGGTAGGTGAGGCCGTGTATAGTGGCTACCCTGCGTTGTAGTTGAGGCTGTGTGTATTTGACCAGTGCGGCGGCTACCTCGTGTTGGAGGTGAGGTCGTGTATAGTGGCTACCTCGTGTGGTAGGTGAGGCCGTGTATAGTGGCTACCCTGCGTTGTAGGTGAGGCAGTGTGTATTTGACCAGTGCGGCGGCTACCTCGTGTTGGAGGTGAGGCCGTGTATAGTGACCAGTGCCACGAGAGATGTGTGCCACTCACTTGAGCTGGTAGCTTGGAGGTGCCTGCCCTGGGTAATCTGCAGGAAGCGTCATCTGTGACCAAAATAGAGGGTGATGTGTCGATTGTTAAATAGCATCACAGCAACGCCCTCTGCATGTGATTATATAAATCGATAAGAAACACATTTTTTTTTTACTTTACCAGGTAATCCCACTGAGCTATATAGCTGTTTTTCAGAAGCGATCTGGCCACACATGATAACTCAACGAAGCGGCTTATCGCGTGTAAATTTATAGCAGTCAAATACTCGAAACGCACGTTCATTATAAATGCGGATGGGAAAACCGCAAGGACCCGAAGAAAAATCCATGCAACCACGGGGAGAACATACGAACTCCAAACATACAGGCACTGGCCATAAGAAGCAAAATGCAAGTTGCCACTGTCTAAATTATTGAATTAGCGCGATGAAAATCAGATGTTATTGCTACTCGAGGAAGCATTCGACAATTCGCCTGCTTTCCAAGCGCTTTGATGAATTTGCATGGTTAGGGGTCGCAATTCATTTCCAGCATTGACTCATTTTTAGACGTTACCAGCTCTTTCATGTTTTTACAAAAAAGAAATGTCCGTCATGTTGGCACAGCGATGTTTGCTCCATCAGCGCGTCTGCATCATTAGCATACATTAGCAAAGCAAATTACGATGAACACATCCTCACACTCCAGATTTTTTACCATTTATCATTAGACTAAGAGCTGATTTTAATTAATGAATTGGTGATTTGGGACATGCTTCATTATTAACACTGACTAAATTGATCGACATATAATGGGCGGCTGCCTAGCTTAATTGGCGACTGCCTATGATTAAACTGACTTCTCAACTGTGGCCGGTCACGAATTGCTTGCATACAGAGCCACACATTGACGCAGAGACTCGTAGATTAACATAGACTCGGCTGTGGTCAAACAGGGTCCTGAAGAGCGGTGAGATGATGGTCTCAGTCCAGTCACCAACGGATGCACGAAAAATCCTCCCATCAAATTAAATAAGATCGTATTCTTAGGTTATGTCGGTAAAGTCACGTAGGTATAAAATTAAAATTAATAAAAGCAAAATAAAAATAAAATAAAAATCACGACGTTTCCGAGGCAACACAAGCTTCCGTCTTGTGTTGCCTCCGAAACGTTGTGATTTTAATTGTATTTTTATTTTACTTCATAAATTAAATTTTTTTACCTACATGGTGACTTAAGAATATGAATCCTTGCAGTCACGAAAGCTTCAAATCTAGAATAAATAAAATCGCATTTCTTAATTGGTTTGAATTATAGGTGTGAGTGTCAACACTGGCGTGACTGCAATGTGATCGTCTGTCAGCGCGGGGGGGAAAGTGTGCGCTCCCGACTGTGCGAGCAATAACACGAGATGAGGAAGGATATGAGGATAATTCCGGAGGCTTCCTGTGAAACATCCTCGCCTGCCGTCATTCTCTGACAACTGCTGCGACGGCGACCTCTGCATCGCAGGTCCACTGTGCTAACCATTACGACACTATGGCAGCATTCAACCCCTTACCATTCCGATGACGTACGCGTACCGGTTTCGATTTGATGACGTACGCAGTAGGGAGCACACTTTTCCCCGCACTGACAAGACGATCACATTGCAGTCACACCAGTGCTTAATACGCGTACGTCATCAAAACGAAACCGGTTAGAAAAAGTAAAATAACTTATTCGGTACCGAGGCTCCCAGAAGGCCATGCGGGAGGGAGTGTAGCACTGTTTGCCACCAGCTATCATAGAGTGCGGTCGTGCCCCTACAGTTCTCTGCGGTGAGTACAATGCCTTTGAAAACAACAGCGCTACGTCTCTCTGAAACAAAATTAGCGCCAAGCCGCTTGAACCATTCCGAAATACCCCACGACTTGCAGGTGTCTTGGGAATGGGAAAGAGTTGTACGTACGTACGTTGGAATTCTTTCGCACCATACGTAGCCAACCACACTGATCGGAGGTTGCGGTTTAAGCTTCCCACGCGTGCCAATCCGAACCCGTGAAGCCGCGAAGAAGCCGGTCACGGCGGCCGGTCGGCACGCCCTCTCGGCGCTCACCTGCAGCGAGACGGAGAGGCGCCGCGGCGGGTCCTGCCCGTTCCCGACGCTGATGCAGAACGAGCGCGCAGCCTCGTCCAGGGTACACCACTCATCCCCGTAGATAGACGACATGGCTTCCACCTCATCCGCCTGGGAGGGGTGGGGAGGAGAAGGCGCGGACAGGACTACGGCGCTTGTCGAGGTGCCAACATCCTCCTGGCTTGCCCCCAAGAAGGGCACCGCGGTGGCGGAGATGTTAATTGCCTTGCTCGGTATGCGGGAAGTCGTGGGTTTGGTCCCGACTCCTGATGCCGGTTGTATATTAGGAGTTGGCGTGTCTCTCTCGCTTTTAGAGTATTTGGCTGCGATACATTTCCACGTGATAAGCAACTTCGTTGAGCGAACATTTGTGGCCACGTAGCTTCTGAAAAAGAGCTATATAGCTCAGTGGGCCTTAAATGGTCAAATAGAAAGTTTAGTTTTTGTAGAAGCCAGTACAGAACAATGTGTTAAGTCTGTGTGGGATCAAGTTTTGCTCCCTCGCAAGCGTGGGGTTTTCTCTGGGTGCTCCAGTTTCCGCCCGCAAGTATACGCTCGTTAGTTGGCCAACAACGCCTTTACATACAGAGTATTGCAGAGCTGGGGAAATTATTGCTGCCGGCTCATCGCGTGGCTGTCTTTTCCGCGCGTCTGATTCCTCGCGCCTCCTGAGTCATTCTCTCTCTGTTACAAGTTAAAAGTTATTGTCATGAGCGCACACAATGTCGCACGTCCGACCATCAGATATCCGCCGTGACCAAGTAACCGCCAACACTCGGGTCGGTACTTGTGTGTGGTGTGACGCTCATTTTCCTACGCAGCGTCACTCATGAATCTGCTTCAGACACCAAGAGCTCAAACTGTTACAGCCTCAAGTCGGTTCTAATTTAATCAAACATGCAATATCATAATAGTAACATACAATACTATATATAATAGAAATGTTAACACGTAGGCTTTCGCGACCGATACGATCCATAAGAGGTTTTTGGGTTAGACCGCTTAAATACAAATGTGTCGTTAAACCCGCCACCACCAGACACGTAAACACCACAGGGCAGTTCTTTACTAGTACAGAACAGCGGTGAGTTGGAGAGTAAATACACAACATTGGCAATTAGAGATCTCTCCAACACACCGGTTAGTGCTGTACTAGTGACGAATTGGCCACGTTCTGTTTACGTGACAAATCCCTTACTAGTTGGCTGTGTCGGGTGGTGGCGGGTTAAATAACACAATTATATATTTACGCGATCTAATCCAAAAAATAACCTGTATTGCAAGACGTTAACAAGCAAAAAAAACCTAACTTAATGTTTGAAATTAAATTCATATTTTGGGCACATTTTTTTCTGTGTTGGAACAATTATACACATTATTTACGAAAAGGGCGATTTGGGAAAGTGTTCCAGTATCTCGTTCCCCCACTACTCACTACCTCCCCCAAGTGTCCACACGGGGAGCTGTGAGAATGCCAAGAAAACTCGAGGCTTTTACAAGTGCCAACCACCATATAGCCCTCTGTCAATCCAGTGCTGGATGAAAGCTTCCTAATGCTGTATCAATCACCGTGGGGGGAAGGGGGAGAAGGGGAACGGCGGTAGTTTGGCCATGCTTTGCCACTCTCGTCAGCGCGGGGTTGGTAAATAGGACGAGGCCAAGAGCAGTTTAGATAAAACTCATCACTCATGTTGACCATGGTCAGGATTCGAACTCACGTGGCAGGGTTCATGGTGCAGTGTGCGAACCGCGGCACCACCGCTCCGTTTGGTGCATTAAGAGCTACGAATGTGAAACCTTGCCCCTGCAAGCCCACGCCCACAAATATTGTCAAGGGCTTCCCAATGCATTTGCTTTCATAGAATATTTTGCTCGCACAAACTATGCAATAAAAAATGTAACCACAAGGTCATGGGGAAAATATAAAAAAGTAAAACAATGGAGTGTGCGATGCTGCTGCTGCCTCTTCCCCCCCCCCCCCCCATTGCATAAACGCAACGAGCCACGGCGTTCCATCATCTCGCGATGCCGAGGGTCACTGGGAATGTGTTCGAGAAAGCAAAAATTTTAGTTTGGTTTCGAAATTTTGTTGCTTTTTTTTTATTTGGACCATGTCTCACGCAGCGGTACACCAGAGAGGCCAAATTTAAACTGCTCCTCGTCCCAACAAGAACATTCAATGGCAAAAAAAGCAATGCCACCGTAAGAAACGTAACAAAAGCTAATCTCCCTATGCGTGTCTTTTTCTTTCTTCGTAGCGAGCGGTGGTGTATCGGTTAGAGCGCTGCGCTACGAACCCGCCGACCCGAGTTGGATTTCCGCTCACGGCCAACACCAGTGACGAGTATCTGAACGGTCCTGCGCCCCCCCCCCTAGGTCGACTCAGCCTCAATGAAACAGCTGGTGCGATGTGTAAAAGCATTACAGCGAGGGATACAAAGGTGGACGGGAATGGTGTTGGCCAATCTCCCCTCGTGTGTAGCTCCAGCCTTCATAGGCGTTGCTTGCTAATCGCACTTGACCCAACAATCTGTTAAGGCTATACTGGGGGGTCTTTGTCTTTGTTTTTTCATACAATAAATGCATGTAAATTATGAGCATGATGCCAAATGTCGTATTTTTTGTGATGTCTTCCCTTTTATTTGGCCAGGCAGCTCAGCGGTCGGGCGAGCGACTCACAGCCAAAATGTTGGGAGTTCAAATTCCGGTTGGAGGTTGACTCAGCCCATCATCCTGTTTGGGGTGGATAAAATAGGTATCACTTCCTGGGAAAGTCAACAGTGGTCGTCCTATGGATAGACTCGTCCCTGCCATAGGAATGTGGCATTTCCATCACTGGCTCAGGGCTGCAAAGAGGAGATGGAACACCACCTAAACATGAATTTGAACAAGAACTTGCTTTTTTGTATATCCCTCTTGAAGTATTTGTTGTTTCCAAGTATACAAAACCGCATTGCGGATTCACAAAATCAATACGTGAATAGTGATAAATGGAAAATGTATTGCCAGCAGGCAGTCCCTTTCACTTCTGCTGATATTGTTTAAGTCTCAAGAATGAAGACACACTGCTGTACCACAACCAGGCTCCATATAGAGGCCTATCACGGAAATTACATTTAGGGCAATTAGGAGTTAGCCAAAAGCAAAAAAAGCCACAATCTCATCCTTATTATTAGAATCCGTGTTCAATCTAGGATACACGGCTAATTATTTTCATTACCTTCCCTTTATCCACCACCGTTTCTCCTCCACCCTCCCCCAAAACTGCCACTGCGATGAAAACAATCAAATTTTTAGTTCCTATCGAGAGGACTACAACACTGGTTCCTGTGCTTTATTCCGTGCGTGCACCGCTATATGTATGCCTCGCGGCAGTTCGCTTGGTCGAATGCTTCGCTTGTGTGCTCTGAAAAGTGCCCTTCCCCGGTTATTGGAAATTGGCAAAGTTACATCCCGTCTGACATTTTGTCTCAAATAACTTACTTGGTAGCCTGATATGGGTGGGTTAGGTGTGAGCCACCTGGCCACATCAAGACATTTTCCACCTCGAGTCCTGAATTATTGAGATGGATTGTCAAAATGTGTAAATCACTGGCCAGGAAATTTATTACAGACCTGACCAAACTTCCCGTGCCTAATTCTGAATAATTCATGAATAAATGTCCACGCATAGACCGGAGTAAGATTGAGTGATTTTCAGCTTTACAGAGAGCTAACTGGCAGTAAGCTCCAGGACTTTAGCTTTGATCCAAGGGCCAAGGCAAACATGGTACCAGCTATGTTGGCAAAACGTTAGCAGCACCAATGTATTTACATGGAATATATTTTGTAACCCACGAAGTTCAAATGGCTATCACGTAATCCACTGTTATTGGCCACACAAAAACATTGTAACTCCTAAAGTGTTGCCACTTTAGGAGTTACCGGGCAAAAAAATAATTCGGTCTGGGCTATGAAGACTATTTGTGGAAATGCTACAGGAGAAGACTTAGTAAAACAGAACACGTGCACAAGCAGCACATTCAGTGGTTAGGGGAGACAGAAACTTGGTCCACACCAAGGAGTGTAGCGATGCATAGAATAATTGATTAATATACATTCCGAAGCTCACGATACAAGAATCAAATCGCGTGCGTAAAAATCAATGCTTTTTCAATTCACACAGGTAATGGCTTCTTCACGTGACACGTGGAGGCATAAAGCGGTCGGTACATTCATCTCGATTTTAATAAAATAATACAATCTTGAATAAAATGTCATGATCCCGAATCGTGACAATTCATTACATTGCCAGGTGGGGCAACCACGAGTGGCCGCTATATTCATATCTTGTATAATAATAACAACAACAACAACGCCAAAGTCGTGCATAGGCATTGATTCTGCAATGACATCTAACATGCGTTTTTTGTTTCCTCAAAAGTACTTAATGAGCGATAATAACAATGTGACACGTGATGATGTCGTCAACTTTATATTACCACTTCATTTACATCGGATCGTCTTTACAAGGTTCGCGTGACCCCGCAATGAAGGCGGAGGGATGGACGGAGCTAACGCCCTTGACATTCGTAGAAAATCTGGAGAAGGGGCTAATTTGTGACACTTTGTGTGAACACGTCACACACCTTGCAGCCTCAATAAATTGATAGATGGTAGACACGTTCCACCTTGAAGAATGGCTCCGACTCAACCTCCTGCATAGTAATACGATTCATAATCACCATTGTCACAATCATTATATTTCCATAGTAATTTTCACAACTTTCTTTAAATCATTCTACAGCCGAAAGTGCAATGCTTCATTAGTCGAAGTGTCTGTGAACGTGCCCTCAAATATACAAGGCTGCCAATTTTATTAATGAGAAGGAGCTCTAGAATTATCAACTTGTCCACCCAACGAGCATCTCTATAAAAACACAACTGTAATTATCTTGTCCCACAAAAGTGCATCTCATTTGCTGACCTGACCCTAAAGCTCGCCTGGTGCACAGTAAATAATTAACAAATGCTTCTGAGTATTCCATACCGCAACTGATAAACAGGGACATCTAATGCTCTATTTTAATGGGACAAATAAAATTGCATTGCATTAACTGCCATACCTGAGGGAACCACAGTTAAAATTGAAAGGCTCTATCTGCTGATGCCTGACGAATGGATTGACAATTATTCAGAAAGACTTTTAAAATAAACGAGTTTATTCAATTTCTAATACTGAAGTGGTAGCAAAAGAGCTAGCGCACTGCACTATGAATCCAGCTATCCGAGTTTGATTCCTATCGATGGCTAACATCAGTGGTGAGTGATTTCTGAACCATATCCTGGAAGATCCCCTTTTCAGCAGACCACACTGAGCAGCACGGTGACGTATGGCCAAGCAACCCCCAAAACCAATACGGCATGGGGAAGCATCTATTCAGCACTGGATTAACAATGGGTTATATCATGAGAACTCATTTGCCAGCTGTACGCCTTTTGGCGTCCTCTGGTCTAGCACCATATGAAGACGAGGCTCAAAAGAAAGCTGTCTCTGGTGTGGACCAATCAGTTTCAATGACAATGCATATATTATCAGTGTGTTTTTTGTTTGTATTCTGACCACAAGTATTGTGGTTAATGCAGACATGATTCCTTGTAAAAAGGTTTCAGTTTTGTTGCCAGAAAAAAGGGGAGAAACCTATTCTTTTATAGGGGTTATATGTTACCATTTTTCCAAATGGCTACACTAACTTTACATCATTAACTTTGGATATTTGCTGAACAATGGAGGTCTCAGCGAGGCTTCCCTGTTCCAAATGAATTATATTATAGTGAGCCTATGGGCATTCTTACAGATTGACAGATTGCAACCAAAAACTGACATCAACTTCAATGCACGTGTTCACGCCAAGAGCTACCCAGATATCATGAGCAGGAGTCCTGACCCCCAGTCTCAACTTTGCCACCCTTCAGCAGCAAATTGTGGCCGTCAAGACACTCGAAGCTGTGATTTTATTTGGCAGAAGCAGTCACCCATGAACTACGTTCTGCGGCCAAAAAAAATGCATCTGCAGTAGTAATGAGCAAAATAATTGTACCGGCACTGCGTTCCATTAACAAATCGGAGAAATATCTCGCATGATTTGAATTCAGCTTGTTTGCAGGTGTAAAAGGGTGCTGTGGATTGTTACATTGGAGGACCGTAAGAGATGACAGCGAGTTTGTAGGGAGGCCATCACCCAGCAGGGGATAGATCAGGGCTGATTATGATTTGAATCAAAATTAATTTAATTCAGTTACCGTGTTCCGAAATAAGTCTACATTATAGACTGCCAGTACGGCTCACTCAGGTTCAGTTTAATAACCATTGCTACAATCTACATTATAGACTGCCAATAAGCTCACGAGCTTAAAAAACAGGCTATAGTCTACATTATTGACTGCAAGTACGCTTACTTTTTTTTTAATCTACGTGACTTTACTGAAAGAACCAAAGAATATTCTTATTATGCCAATTAAAAAACTGATCAGAAAACATTTTCCAAAATAATTCTCGTCAAGCCCCATGGTTTAAGTGCCGTCCCTACCCCGTATGAACTCGTGTCTCTATCGCCTATTTATGTGCTTTGAAAGAGGGTCATTGCCTGAAACGTCACCAATATATGATTGTTCTTTTAAGGCGGTATTATTTTACGTGTTGAGGGTTTTTATTTTTTCATTAGCGCATCGTTAACATTGCCCACGCAGTGGAATCACCAAACAATGAGTTTCATTATCTGGATTATAAAGTCACTCCGGAAATTTAAAACGTACGGCTGAAGTGTTCGATGTCCATAACGTTTTTCTTTTTTTTATCTGCTCACAAAACATGTACAGGTGTCAGTGGTCGGGATCGAACCCACGTCCTCCTGTATACCAGGCGAGGTAGTTAACACCTCCTTGCCACCGCGGCGCCAATACGCGGTTATTCGGATTACAAGACGCACTTGCCCCCATGTGATTTAAGTCGAACGTTGAGAGTGCACCTTTACATTTTGTTGTCTCTCTCTGCTTGTGTGTATCTGTGTGTCTCTGCTTGTGTGTCTGTCTTTGTGTCTATGTTGTGTCTCTCTCTCTGTGTCTGTGTTGTGTGTTTCTGTCTGCTTGTGTGTCTGTGTGTCTCTGTGTTGTGTGTCTATATTGTGTGTCTCTCTTTGCTTGTGTGTCTGTCTGTGTGTCTCTGCTTGTCTGTCTGTGTGTCTCTCTCTCTGTGTGTCTGTGTTGTCTCTCTCTGCTTGTGTGTCTGTCTGTGTGTCTCTGCTTGTGTGTCTCTCTCTGCTTGTGTGTCTGTATGTGTGTCTGTGTTATGTGTCTCTGCTTGTGTCTCTCTCTGTGTGTCTCTGTGTTGTCTATCTCTCTCTCTGCTTGTGTGTCTGTCTGTGTGTCTATGTTGTGTGTCTCTGCTTGTGTGTCTGTCTGTGTGTATATGTTGTGTCTCTCTCTGTGTGTCTCTGTGTTGTCTCTCTCTCTCTGCTTGTGTGTCTGTCTGTGTGTCTATGTTGTGTGTCTCTGCTTGTGTGTCTGTCTGTGTGTATATGTTGTGTCTCTCTCTGTGTGTCTCTGTGTTGTCTCTCTCTCTCTCTCTGCTTGTGTGTCTGTCTGTGTGTATATGTTGTGTGTCTCTCTGTGTGTCTCTCTCTGCTTGTGTGTCTGTGTGATTCCGTGTCTATGTTTTGTCTCTCTCAAATTTAGTTCTACCTGATGACGGTTGCTTCTGCTGCAATCGGAACGTCGTAATCTATTATTTAATTTATTTTCTTTCTACGTGGCTTTACAGAAAGAACCATCAGGTAGGTCGCTTCTGGAAAAAAAAATAGCAGTGGTGAGCCTGACCCGGTAACAAATGTAAATTTAATAAAACACACAATTTGACACCGCGTTGCATCTTTAGAAAGCGTGTCTCTTCTGCCCCCTGGTGGACATAAAAGGGGATGTGACCATTGCATGGCACGGGAAGTGGAACGATGCTCAGGGACCGGCCCCTTTCTGTTCGTGGCCTAATCCCACCACTTCGCGGAGCGGACGAACTCGCATCCTCGCCAACAAAATTGTCCCCGACTCAGCGAAACTCATCAACAGCGGCGGCGTGGCTGAAATACGACGCAACGGGCACACCGCTGACAAACACGGGTCGACGGGTAGCAGCAGCAACAGCAGCAGTAGCAGGGGCAGCTGCTGCGTTTATTTCCGAGTCAAAAACTAACCGAGCACTCCCAATTGAGGTGGCCCCCGAGAGCTTCGTCGTTAAATCCCGTGACACGGCGCTGATTCGCCTTCTCTAAACTCACCTGCCTCGAGATGTCGTCCTCTGCGCTTGCCATCACGGCATCGCCCGCACTGCGCGATGATGTCCTCCTGTTGACAGGGGGTGGGGTGGGAGAATGTGGCCTCGTGTGACACGGGGAAGGCTACGGGGGGCCGGGCATGGGGGGGAGGGGGGGATGGAACGGGCCCTGAAAGCCCGACACGAGGTCAACTCAAAAGTGTGTCCGGACCGTACCCCCCGGCGTCTCTACAACGTGGCTCGGTGTGAACAAACAGCGCCACCGTGCACCACCGCGGTCCGAGTTCGTATCGGCGTGCTTTGTCGGAGACGATCTTCTCCGTGAAGACCAAATTGTAAGAGGGGTGGCGGGTGTTGATTAAATATTCTGGGTTTTGGGTTTGCTGGGGGGTTTTTTTGCATTGCGGATTTACCGGTGAATGTCTGTGTTGGTCGGTTTTGGCAGCACGTAGATACAAACTTCAAGAGCAAAATAGACGCGTTTGAGCCATCCCCTCGTATTTAGGGAACAGTTATTTGAAAAACGTGTCGAGTTTTTGCAAATGTTTTCGTGACTAAAGGTCAGGATGTCTATTGTGTTTCACAACGATGTTTTTTTTCTTCCCGTCATTATGTACACCACTTATGTAAAACGCTTTGTGTGGAACACAATCATTAAAGCACGGGAAAAAATGCGCCGAGTTTTAATGACACTATTCATCATGATTTGACACCTGCACCCCCCACCTAATGCGTCTGCCATCAACCCGCCCTAAATTAACTAAAACCCCAACGAACCCCACATTAGTTCACGCTACGAATCCCGATTCAGGCAGAAAAGTCACACAACCTCCTCCCCAGGGCCGTATTATCCATTAGGCCACAGTGGGCACTGTGCCTTGGGCCTACGAAAAACTAAAGGACCGAAGGAAACAATAATAAAAAATTCTATTTTTTATTTGTATGATTTTTTAAAAAATGTTACCAAGATATCTTCATGAATAAATATATTTATATAGCTAGGATAGGCACAGTGTAACCACAAAGAGGCAGAGTCATGTCATATTTTTTTCATAAGGTGAGAGAAATTAACACCGGATTAACATTTTTTTCTTCATTGCAAAATTAGCAATACCATCTTCAAATTGTGTTTTTCGCACCATCTCATTCTCAATATAGGTCAGTGCAAGGGGAGACGGGGCGTTGTTGTCCTCTGGTGGGTCGGAGACAGATTTATTTTTAAAAATCAGCTTTGGGGCCGTCCATAAATGACGTCACGCGATTTTGAACGATTTTTTACCCCCCCCCCCTCTCGTCACACGGCGTCACAAAAAGTCAGACCCCCCTCAAATATGACGTCACAAAGCTCTGCCCCCCCCCCCTCCCCCCCAAAAAATAAAACATGCTTCAAATCGCTTTAAACTATTGTCATTGTCGTGCGTATTTAATGTGCCGCTGCACTCTGATGTTGTAGGAGAAAACATTTATTAAAAAGTCGATTTAATTAAGTAGAACGTGTTGTCTATATTTATTTGAAGTTGTGCATTTTGATGTGACGTCACATTTCTCACCCCCCCCCCCCTCGTCACACATCGTCACAAATGTCTGATCCCCCCCTCCCACCCTAGGTGCGTGACGTCATTTATGGACGGCCCCTTTAGCGCGTGACAGTGGCAGTAGTAACATGGGGTAAGCAGCAGTACCAAGTGTAGACGTTTAACACTGACGTCCTACAAAACAAGTGCCTAGGGGCTCCAAGAACCGTCATCCGGTCCTGCTTCTCTCCCTTCAGCTCGCCAGACCAGACTAACACATTCCTGCGGAGGGAGCTGGTAGGAACGTTGGGCTGCTCGGTCAATGGCCAGGGTCAACGGCGGCGTGGTGTATTCCGCAAATATGCCCGACTGTGAGGGCGGGCACAAGCCGGCGTGAGTAGGTTAAACGTTGAGTTTTATAAGGGCACCACGGGGTGACCAGCCCCTCCCCACCCAGCCCCACCCCTCCCACCCCCCACTCAGCCCCACCCTCCCCACCCAGCCCCACCCACCCTCTCCACCCAGCCCCATCCCTTCCCATTTTTGGATGCACGATGGACGGACGGACACAATAATCCCCTGTGGGCTGGTGTAACCAGGAGGTTCCTACCAGTAAAACTTGACAACTCTTTGCTTGCAGCTCTCACCCACGGCTCACTCAGCAGCTTTTGCTTGCATGTCCAAACACCTGATGCGACATTTACCACGCACAGAAGAACTCGTATTATCCGAGGTGGGGGGGGGGGACTAATACTGCGGATGATATAATCCGCGCGGGTTATCCGCTATGTTATTCCTATTCTTAGGTTTTTCCTGTAAAGTCACGTAGGTGAAAAAAGTAAAAAGAAAAATATTTTATTTTTTCATTTCTCACCTACGTGACTTTACCGAAAAAAAACCTAAGAATATGAATACTTGCAGTCACGAAAGCTTCAAATCTAGAATTATATTATTCCTCTTATCCGCGGGGTTAGTACGAGAATACGGGGAAAACGGTGTGTGGGTTGACAGCTTTGATTACAAGAGGAATTCGGGCCGCGGGTAATCGGAGTTTTTGCGGAACCTCCAGCCCCCGCGGATTACAGGAGTCACGGGCAATAGGGCCACGGAGAAGAAGAGTTATCTGCACTTTAAAAGACGAATCTCTGTCATGACCGAACTAGAAGAACACCAGCTTTGCCTTCTACACATTGTACATACATCGAAATTACCATCAACATGATTATTTCGTCAATGTCTCTATACATTGTTACAGTCTTTTCCTTCAAATGGGTTGGTGATGTGTGTAGTGTACAAACGACATTTCTTGGAACCGTGGCAATTTACGTACGGTACACTCCAGAGGGGGAGAATCCTTCCCCTCCGTGTGCTGTATTTATAGATGTCTTCCAACCTGGAACATTATACAGCACTGAGGCACCATGCACCACTGCAGCCTCGAGCTCCACGCACATCCACACGGCTCCACGCACATCCACACAGCCCCACACACATCCACACAGCTCCACACAGCTCCACGCACATCCACACAGCTCCACACAGCCCAACGCACATCCACACAGCTCCGTACCTACCCGTGGGGCACCGCCTGACAGCGTGAACTGTGATTGTAGGAAGACCATTGGTCTTGAAAGCTGGCGCCCTCTCTACGTCTATTTGACACAGCACGGATTGCCATCCCGCGGCTGGCTGAGGGCATCTCTTCACCCTGCGTGCTCACGGTCGTGACGGATATTTGATCGATGCAGGTTGAAGGTGGGGTGAGTGCCGGTTAACAAGAGATGTTACTGCACTTTCCCCTCCTGCCCATCCATATGTTTGTCTGCATTGGTCACCCATTCAATCCACGATCCGTGCCGAAACCTCACTTGAATTCTGAGATCTGGCTCAAAGTTCCAGGTTATTTGCTCAATTAATACCAATCGTGCGTTTATCGCATTGTTGATGTTCATAAAAGCTCACTTTTTTTATTCGCGTGTGTCTTGATCTCAACTCATTCTCCATGTACCTCGAGCAGTTATTCCATGTTGTCATGGCAGGTAACAATGCACTTCATACAAACGTTTCTCAAAGCAAACTGCTGTGTATTTTCATCATCAGTTCCAAAAGTCTCAATCCTATCCTTGCAGCATCGTTTATCCAACACTTTGATTGCATGTAGATAATGTATCTTTGATGAAATTGGACGTTTATAATTTGGACATTTCATTTTCCCCACGTTCAGGTGACTCATTTCAACATGCAGCACAATCAAATCACATTAGTTATCCCATTGCCCTGACAGTCACAAAATGTAAAAGGCATATATTTTTAACATGTTCTACATTTTTAGGATTCCAAGTGGCAGCTGGCGGTTAAAGATGTGCTATTAACCAAAATGTCACGTTATATATTTTTCCTGTTAAAGAAGTATTGACAAATGTGTTTTTTTTAGTTGGGAGCGCCATACAATTGCCCCATAAAGACCATTAGATTCCAAGTCTCTCTCTCGATAGTCTACATTTTGTATGCAAATAAAAGGCAAATGTATCATGTGGCACCTCAGTATTAATGTGAAGTGCCTACTTCTGGAGCAGTAATTCATCCCAGGATTTGTAATGTCAATTTTACACGCATCTGCCAAGCGCTCTGGTAAAAGATGTTTCCCATCTGGACAACAGGATTTTTAAAAAACATTTAAACAATTACTTTGGGATTTTACTATCATTTAATTTTAATTCCAACGTAAACATGCTAATTTTCTAATTGCCTTTGAGACAAATGCCATATCTATATATCTTTTAATATGTACTGTATATGGAGCGATAACAAGTGATACAATGAATATTTCACAGAATGTTGAAGCATGTAAAATAGATTTAATGAGCATACAAAACCACAAATAGATCTTAAATCGTTTATTTAAATACAGCAGTTTTTAAATAATGACAGAGGTCTGAAAAACAGCCTTTCAAAAATACAAATTCAATAAGCGCTCATTTTATATTTACATTGACACATAACCAAAACAGTTATTTTTTTATTTTGCAATCTGTAAAATGAACTTTTCCCGCCATGCAAATTATAACCGTAGCAGCTACACATTTGTATGCGAGTCTGTGTGACGTCCATGTAGGGCCACTTTACTAAAGGCCATAATGGCACTGTACATTCACAAAGGCCCAAGAGAACTGGATTGTTCTGTGCTAGTGCACGACAGAGTAACACCGCTGCACACGGCCGGAGCGGTTCTCAAAGCGGCTGCATCTCGGGTTCCTCCTCCTCTCCCTCCGGCCGGGGCCGCGGCCGCCGCTTCTTGCGAGCAGCATCATCCGGAGAGTCCTCCCCGGTGTCCTGCCGGTCCCTCTCCGCCTCGACCCAGCTTTGGGGCGGGATGAGGCGCTTGGGACCGTGCGCAGGAGGGCCCAGCAGCTTCACGATGTCGTCATAGCTCACCACCTCGTGCTCCAGGAGTGCCTCCGCCAACTGATGACAGAAGCGTACGCAAAAACACACACAAATCCTACATTAATAATGTCATTTGTCAGTCACAACACTTCAGTAATTTTTTTGTTTGTTTTGGTCTTGAGCAAGGACTCATTCTGACTGGAAGTAGGGGCCTACGGTATTGATGATATAGCTCGGCAAAAGGTAGTTTTCAGCCCTGATATTTCTTGCTTATTGCCATTACTGACCCAAGGGCCTCAACAAGAGGAAACTCGAAAGAACGTCTCTAGAGGGTATTTGGCCTACTCTTCCACGCTGGCCAGATGTATTGGAAGAGGTGGGAGCACTGTACAAAATAATGACCCGACAGAAAAGATCATTCTATTATACCACCCTTAGTGCAACAGTGATTGGGTGGTAGTTTGGGGCAATTCCTTGTGAAGTTATAGGTCACTATGTTATGCAATGTAGATTTCATTAATTGAGTATAGCCAATGAGGTCAAGCGACCTGCTAAAGGAGGATGAAGCCTTAAGGAGGCTTCACCTCACCCTCATGCAATGCAGTTTAAAGATTGTCATTTAGAAAACGAATCACCCCACCCCTAATGTCGCCTTGTTACCAGATATGAATTAAAAAAACACAAAATAACTGCATTTGTAAGTGTTTGTGCATACACATACACACGCACTGACATGAGCACAAGGGCATCATTAGCCGCACTACTTGTGACCTATACATTTGTACATTAGTGTGCTAATTGAGTCTGCACGCGCATGGGTTACCGAAATTAGTTTGTCACGGTTTTCAAGAAGCAGTTTTTCTGTTCGTCTGTATGCTTGTGCCACCGTCTTCCGTGCTTCCTGCAAGTGATAAAAGCCAGAACAAATGCCAACAAACAATACAATTTTAGAACATTTACAATTTTCAGTTGCTCTGCAAATTCAAGAAATTTACAGAAAACTCTTCGGATGAACATCGTAAAAGATAGTTTATAAGTTGGGAAACCAATGCTCTCTCATGCAATCGTACACATGCACATATCTACACACACTTATGATCGAACATTACATGACTCATGTCCAGAATATAAAATAAGCTGTGGTTGATATCACGTAGACATACCAGCAAAATTAGATGTCTGAAGCAAATTCCAGCATATCTTAACGTGCATTTCTAAAATTGCACAGGCATCCACTATACATGCTCACATTCCCAAACTCACACACGCATCTTGATGTAAGAGTAGGAGCGCTGGACATGTTCTTACGTGGGCACAGTTAGCTCCATATTTGAAGCTTCGTTGCATTTAAATACACTTAAACTGGGAAACCCAAATCGGACCAAAGTTGTGCATACTATTTTTCCATGGGTACTCAGAAGCAAGTTTTAAATCTCAGCAGTTTGTCAAGTCAAATTTTTATTTTACATGTTCCCAGACCACAAGACACCAAAAATAATTAAGATATGTCAACAAACAGAACTATAACTGGCATAGAGAAACCAGCAAATTCCCCAGTGGAGCATGGTCACATGATTGGTGGTGCTGAACATCAACTGAACAAATTTGGTAGATGGATCACGAGTAGATAGAGCTGTGACATACATGCAACAGCCACCTACATGAGAATGAGTGGCCAGGACAGCCAGTAGGTCTCTGACATTTCTGCAGCGTTTGAATGCTGTCTCCTGTATGTTTTCTCCTGGCAATTCGAGTTTCCCTCCCTCCAATAAACATGTTCACCAAGCAATGCAATCATTCCAAGTGAGACCTCCACTGCAAAACACATTTCTGCGGAGGGAGCTGGTAGGAACGTTGGGTTGCTCGGTCAATGGCCAGGGTCAACGGCGGCGTGGTGTATTCCGCAAATATGCCCGACTGAGGGCGGGCACAAGCCGGCGTGAGTAGGTTAAACGAGTTTTAAAGGGCACCACGGGGTGACCAGCCCCTCCCCACCCAGCCCCACCCCCCCCCACCCAGCCCAACCCCCCCCACCCAGCCCCACCCCCCCCCACCCAGCCCCCTCCCACCCCCCCACCCCCACCCCCCCACCCCCCCCACATCCCACCCAGCCCCTCCACTCCCCACCCTCCCCACCCAGCCCCTACCCACCCAGCCCCTCCCCGCACGACGGACGGACACAATAATCCCCTGTGGGCTGGTGTAACCAGGAGGTTCCTACCAGTAATAACCCTGAGATTCACCGAGCTACACCAGTGCAACTGTATTACTATTATTATTATACAAACTCACATGGTCCATGACCTCTTGCAGGGCTCGGCTGTAGGGGCGACGCCCAGGGACTCCTTCCTCGTCGGCCGACGGAAAAGACACGTGACCGACCACTTCGTTCATGCCGAATGAGCAGATCATGTTGTATGCCAACCGAGTCACCTTGCGGAGGTCATCTTCCGCACCTGCCACATGACACATAAGGCAACCACGCATCACGTCACGAGTCACCATTTGGGGGTGCGCGTATGTGTATTGAACTGTGCTCATAAGTCTGAACTATAGGTGCTATGGTTAATTGCGGCAAGACCAGAAATCTGCACTTCAAACCAAACGAGCCTCATTCAATTTGAAGTTGAGCACATTGCTAACCGAGAACTGGCCGACAGACTGCGCCAGATAGAATTTGTTTCATTAGGTACATCAACTCAGACAGGACATTATCCTGCAGTCATTTACAATAACGACCACACAATTGGTAGTTTAGCAATTGGGAGGTGTGTAACAATCTTATATTCATACAAGGGTTACGAGTGGTACAATTATGGTAACTAAAAGTGATACTGTGAATAGGGATAAAAATATTTTTGTTAAAGGGTTCATCTCTAATTAGTAAAAAAAAATGTAGAGCACTCATTTCCTGCCATATGATGGGTTATGGATCACAATACGAAATCGGGACAATACAATTCCCAAGGAGCGGAAACGTGGTAAATTGTCACATGGCTTCAGCAGTTAAATATTTTTACAATCCAATTAACTTAAGTAATCAACAACGAATGTTCCAAAGAAACTTATTATAAATCAATTACACCTCTAAATATAACAAGTTTAGAGACCTTCAAATACCTTCGGCGGGCCTTACATTAACACACACACTTGTCGTGCCATAATTGAACGTGTGCACTGAAATTAGCAACAGCGTTGCGAGTAAAAAAAAAAAAATCTCTCCTCCAGCACAGTGACACATCACCTGCGGCCTGTTCCGAAGGAGGTAGCCTATGGCCTATATGGAAGTAAGGATACGGCCTGCAGTCCCCGTGAATGTTTCCCACCCCCGCTTTAGGAGTTACAGAAATTGTGCAGGTACCGTTTGTGACCTTGTTGAAAGTGATGGCCTCGGCGACACGTCCACCCAGTGCCATGCACATGCGTTCAAAGAGCTCTTCTGTAGAGTGCAGGTACTGGTCTCGGGGCAGGATTTGTGCAAACCCCAGCGCCGCATTGGTGCGCGGTGCAATCGATACCTACCAAAGACATCGGCAATGTTCTTAGAAGTGCTTAAAAGCAGGGCCGAGGAGGTCAGCGCTGAAACTTTATAGACACCGATGGGGAAAAAGAAACACCGTGGGAAGTATGCCCACGGGCATTCCCAGAACTTGTATTTGTTGTACCATTTCTATGCTACGTAAAAATAAAATGATTAATGTGCTGCACAGGGTGTTTCCCATGGATGCAGAGAAGCATGTGGTGCAGGCTGCATCGGCTTCTCCTACCTTCAAGACTGCGTCTGTGTGTTGAAGGAGCCACCCCGTCACGGCATGACCAGACTCGTGAAAAGCCACAATCCGCCGCTCCTCCTTCGACAGAATCTTACTCTTTTTTGCCGTCCCTGTACAGGTGAAGGAGAGGTGCTGCTGTAAGACAGAGGCAAGCTATGCAGTTTGGTAAAACACCTTTTGGTGTATTTTCTGCTTCAGATATCAATACTGTCCAAAATATCGATTTTCTTTAAACATGTGAGAGTCAATTTTTATATGCAGGCTTTCATGACTAATTTTATGATTCAGGTTTCTTTTGGATTAGGTCGTGTACTTTTTTTGAGTAAACCCTCCTCCACCTGACACAGCCAATTAATAAAAGTGCCACGTGACTCAAACGTGCCAAACTTATTATCGCTTCAGCAGGACCACCGGTGGTGTTGTCTCGGGAGTAATCTTACAATATTTTAGATGGGAATGATGTTTTGCTGGAGATTACATCCAGCATCATCAGGTTCGTAACATGAGCTCGAATCGTAATTTCAAATGTTGTGAGATTACTCTCCAACACCACCGGTGTTCTGAAGCAGTAATACATTTGGCACATTTGATTCAGGTGACAATTTTTTGTTTAAATCGGTTGTTGGGCAGAGGAGGGTTTATGACACATTCATTATGACATAACCCAAAATAAACCAATTATGAATCAGGTGAGAGTGTGTTGGGACATTATCTTTTACAATGAAGATATGCAAACTACACTGTACTGTGAATCATCTTTAAAGTGAAACACTTATTTGAATTTTTTAAATATACATAAAAAGTACCCTTTATGGTCATTTGTGAGAAGTATTTTCATCGAGAGATTTTGAAGGTGAAATCGTTCACACCAACTTGACAAATGAGAGCTGTCAAAAGCCAAGAAGCAAACTAATTTAGATATCCTCAACCGCAGCAAAATTTACGTGTCATAAAACACTGACTTTATCATGTGGTGGCTAAAAACCAACCGAGTTCAGCACGAGTCAGCGAATTCCAACAGCAGTATGCAAAGTAATGCACCAAGTCAGCTCGTTGTCTTTTGTGAAATTAGTTTGTCGACCCAAGGGCTCAGGGCTTCAGGACAACATGCAATAACGACCACAGGCAATCACCATCATCATCACGGTCCATGGGCAGACAAGCCCGGAGGTGTCCACTGCATATTTCGTCATTTGTTTCCACTTTGTGTCTTGTGCCAATACGCTCAAGCAGTGCCACATCCTTCTGGCACAGATCTCTTATGTTGTCATCAAGAGCCATTCTCTGTTAGGTCTTCCTCTTCTCTTTTCGGGTTCCTTCCATTTATCCAAATTTGCCTGTTGCTGTCCATCCTACATGTGTCCAAATTGTGCCAAGTTTTCTTCTCATCACTGCCTGCATCAAGTCATCTTCTAGGCGCAACCTTTTTCTTACTTCTACGTTGGTCACTCCGACCAAAGGCAATAGAAGACGTTCAAATAAAAGAACCCAAACGTAGCACGTGCACGTGCCATGGACACTTGTGCTCCTACCAGTGTGCGAACCCACCAGCGATCACCCTCTCCACGGCGTACTCAAAGTCGTCCACCCCCACGGATTTGCTGTTCTCCCGCGCCGCGTGCAGCGCCGCCTCATTGCAGACGTTGGCGATGTCAGCTCCTGCAGGGGAAACCGTCGCATGAAAGGCTCATTTACCAACAGGCCGTCCTGTTACGCCACGCAGGCATGGCGCACGAAGAAAACAACAGGAGGGACCAATCATAACTCCGACCCCCCAATTAACAGAATGAGCAGAGACCCGGCGTTACACACACCGCACATGGCGGTTGACTTGCGTGACAAAAATGCTCAATATGAATGGGGGAAAAAAATGCTGTATGTTTTCCATTTGGAGTAAAATTGACAGATGCTGCTTTATCTACATTTATTGACTTTGGTCCAAGTTGAAATCTCATTTCTTGAGAACTGATTTTTGCGTTTAGTTTGTTGTCATTCCCCCGTACCTCTGATTAGCACGGTTGGCTACGTACGATGCAAATGAAGTTCACACATTTCATAAGAGGACAATTTGCATTCTCAGATTTGTACATCTAAAGTACAAAGATAATTTTGCTGAATGGCAGCCCGATTCAAAACGTGCTTATTATAGCACATTTGAACGGTTCTTCTTACCAAAGGAAAAACATTTTAAAGATAACCAAAATAGTTTGCGTTACTATGAAATATATTGTTTTTAAAGGTCGTAGAAAAATACCACCGCTTCCTATTAATTTCACACTGCAGTATGTGAATGTGTGTCCTTGGAAAGTTATATGGGGGGCACAAAAAGCCACAAAAAACTGGAATGTGTGCGATGAAAACTCCGTCTCACCACTGAAACCTGGCGACAGCTCTGCCAGCCGCTGTGAGTAGTGAGTCTCCAGCTGGGCCAGTTTCAGGCTCTTCAGGTGTTGCTCAAATATTTCCTTTCTCTCCTGCGATGCCAACAAACACAACGTACAATGCGATTCCAGCTCATTTGTAACCGTAACCCACCGATGGATCAGAACATTACAGGGAAATTGTGGTGTACAATAGTGCGGGAAAAGAAAAGAGTTCTTCATAAATAGACAACGTATTTAGCAGTGGCCACTCGTTTATTTAGTCACTTGTTAGGTGTCACAAACATTACAAAATAAATAGCAATTGTCAAAATGTATGTACACTTTTCAAATGTGGACTTTTGTAACAGATGTGGTTTAAGGTTGTATAAAAAATATTAAGTTCTATCCATAAGAGGTTTTTGGGTTAGATCACGTAAATATAATGTGTCATTAAAACCGCCACCGCTCGATACAGCCAAATTGTAAGGTTTGTCACGAAAACAAAACATGCCAATTTATTACTAGTTACGATAAATTATTGTATTTATTGTAAGTGTAGCTTGGGACACCAAATTCATTTAAAGAAAATGTTAAATATACATACGACCCAATTAATGGTTGAGAAATAATTGCTTCTGTGGAATTTTGCCAGATGGGTGTTAACATAAAGAGCTAAACAAAAATAACACTTCCCGGATGTCACTTTTTGACAACGGATAACACCTGGCACATCCACCATAACGGCACATTCAATTACATTGTAAACCCATGGGAAAATGGAATGCCTGCGCAGATTATGGTCAACAGATGTCTAGCATCATTCATGAAGGCCACCGCCACAATGCAGAGGTTACGGGGACACGCACAGCGATTACAGATTATGTCCAACAGCTGTCCTGCTTCATCAAGATTGCCACTGCATGCACATACAACTGGAAATGGGTGTGACAAATACGGCACTTTGGCCATCAAAAGAATACAGCCACCAATGGGACGGAAATTTAACCCTCAAGATCTCCCAATTAAAACGTAAAACACTCAATTCACCAAGACGTCCTCGCATTCTTATTTACAGGTTTACAAAGAAGTGAGCATGCTTCCATTATTATGAGAAAAAAACAGTTATTCTAAATCGGTGACCGAGCATAGGCTCAAAAAGGTGAAAACGCCAAGCAGCCAGCAACAAACACCAATACTACAGCTGTTGTAAATTACAGTTACTACATTTCAGTTGGGAGAAGTTCTAAGCGTTTGGGGGAAAAAAAAGAAAAGATGGAAGCGAATTCCAAAGTTGAGCAGTCCGAGGGGGATGGAGCAGAACGAGAAATGCTTTGACCCGAATGAAGTAACGAGCTCGTGTATGTGCAATACGTTACACGAATGGCCGCATAGCCAAGGCAGCACCTGCAGTGTGGGCAGGTCGATGTAGATGTGCCTGTCGAAGCGGCCGGGACGCATGAGCGCACCATCCAGGATGTCGGCACGATTTGTAGAGGCCAGCACGATAACGTGATCCTTGGGACCCATTCCTGAGGGCAGGATTTATCAGAACCTTGATTTAGACTGGAGGAATCTGATGAGCCATGAAGCTATTTTTCACACACGTCCTTGTATGGGCGCGGGTCAGAAAGTTACGACAGCAAACAATACAAATAACTACAGCACTGAAAAAAAGAGAAAATGATAAGTAACTAAATAAGTAATGTATACATTCATTATTTATATAAGTCCAATTTATCAAGCTTTGGCAAGGCAGCAAAAACAACAAAACAGTCCCAGAGCACACCAAGATAACACCGCAACGGTCCCTCAATAAAATGGGACATTAACATTTAACTAGCGATACAATCTTGACTTAAAGCTTTCGTGACTGCAGGAATTCATATTCTTGGGTCTTTCGGTGAAGTCACGTAGATAGGTTTAAAGAAAATAATAAAAAATAACAGAAAACTACTGTTATTTTTTATAATTTTCTTTGAACCTATCTACGTAATAACAAGAACTAGCGATACACAAGGAAAGTTCCAAACCACATTAGCCACCATTAACCAAATCCTTCACTTAATACAGCCCTGAGTCAACCCACTGCTGGATGATGAACCCCCTTCGCCATGGTCTGTCATGGTTGTTTGCCCGTAGATCACCACATTGGTCAACTGTGAGTAGAGTGAAGGGTGGAGTCCAGAACCAATTCAGATATCACTCGTCACGAACATAAACCGGGACCGGCAATGATACGCGTGTTGCCGAGATCATCACCCTGCTTACATGACGCTTGTTATTTTTACATGGCCACTTTAACAGGCACAGTCGTGGCGTAACAACAATGTTAGATGCCTGTACGCAAGAGAGTACAACAAACCACTATCAAGAAGAAAAAGTCGACTACTGATAAACTTCATGCCGGTGACCAAATCAACCTCAATACATCAATGTCTCAGTTCTTGGAAGATACTCAGGATTCAATCTGATCAGTGCTTGGGTGGGTGACCACGATACATAAAAACAAAGCTTTGTAGTCTTTCAGCCTCTTTGTGGGCATTTGTGGGCAGTGCAAAAAAATCCATTGTTGCACTGTACTTTATGCTCCCAATCTATGCTCGCCACCTTCACCGACCGACACTGACCAGCATGGTCAAGTATGGTCTCAACAACTCTCATGCCTGACATTATGGGGAGGCCCTTATCCAGCAGTGGTTTGACAAAGGGCTGTATATGAATGACACTTAAATGGCACACAAAGTGCAAAGCATAATATGCGCAACGCTCGACCACCACGCACCATCCATCTCGACGAGCAGCTGGTTGAGCGTTTGCTCCTCCTCCGTGTTGGCAAAGCCGCCCGTGTTTCTGGAGCGCTTCTTGCCCACAGCATCGATCTCGTCGATGTAGACAATGCAGGGTGCCCGGGCACGTGCCTCCTTGAAGAGGGAGCGCACACGAGCCGCCCCAAGCCCTGCCCACACACACGTCCGTCGCACAGGTTTACTTGCGTCACGCAAAGCGACAGAGATTCTTCGTCATAACAGGGCTCTGTCTGCTACATTGTTTAGAGACACAAGCCAAAACCAAATTGCTCTTAAATTTTGGTTTAAAGCTTTCGTGACTGCAGGGATTAATATTCTTGGTTCTTTCGGTAAAGCCACGTAGAAGGGAAATAATAAAAATATAAAACAATACAATTCAAGACGTTTCGACTGCAACACAAGCAATCATCACCCGGTGTGAAATCCACAGCAAGAAAATTTTCTTGCTGTGAATTTTATTGCTGTGGATTTCACAGCAAGAAATTTTTCTTGCTGAGGATTTCACACCTGATGATGATTGCTTGTGTTGCAGTCGAAACGTCGTAATAATTTTATTGTTTTATATTTTTATTTTATTATTTCCCTTCTACGTGACTTTACCAAAGAACCAAGAATACAAATTGATCTTGTAGATATAAATCTAGGGTCCGAGTCTGACATTCAGTTTGAAGCTTTATTGATAAAACTAATCACTGTCAGATGCTGCAAAGTTCATGACATCATTGAAATGACATTGTATTACATCATAAGGGCCTGATATCAGTGACCCAAACATGAAAAAAAAAAAACTTATTTACAGATCTGTGTTGCACAGTCCAAGAGATGTATGTGGCACAGTCAAGAAGACAACACTAAAAAATATCTACTGGGAAATAGTTTTGGGCTGCATTTTCCTTTACGAGTCAGTCCATTTGCGCGCGCTTAACCCAACGATTTCAACTTTGTACTGCCAATTACATTTGGGTACAGACATGGGTCTCCCCCAAACCTCCCCCCTCCCCCTTACCTCCAATGACCTCGACAAACTCGGAGCCGGCCATGGCCAGGAAGGGCACTTGGGCCTCCGTGGCCACAGCCTTCCCCAGCAGTGTCTTCCCGCAGCCTGGGGGACCTAGGAGGAGTGCCCCCTTGGGCACCTTAGCCCCCAGCTGCAAGTAACGCTCTGGGGCCTGGGAGAAGGGCGAGGTGGGGGGGGGGGTCCAGAGATCAGCAAGGACTTAATTGCAACATCAGGTGAAACCTAAATACTTAGCAAATATGATGCAAGGTTCATAATTAATCTTTCAATTGGTGCTGTACCTTCAGATAATCCACAAACTCCATGACCTCCACCTTCGCCTCGTGCATACCGGCAACATCCTTGAAGTTCACGCCCTTCCCGGACTTCCCGTCCACCACGGTGAATCGTGCCATACGCAGCTGATTCTGGCAGATGTGCAAGATGTGGACACGTGCACATTTAGTACACCTCTAAGCGGTCCTATTTACGTCTGTCAGGCATTCTATTGACAAAACTTTAAATGATATAAGTCCATTTAATATTACGCAAACATCAATATCATTCATAGTGCAACATCGCAGACAATGGACATATTAGATAAATAAAGAGTTGTGGCCAAATTGCAAACCTATTAGAATTCTTTGATGCCATTTAACTGCTTGGAGTAAGCATTATGCAACGAGAGGAAGCGACGGGTTACAACCCTGCCATAGTCAAGGCCACAGAGTCAACATGACGTGGTTTCCTATGCAGGACGCCCAGAAAACAACCCTACACCATGGCCAAGCAGATGTAGTCATTGTCCCGCTCGTGGGAACATAAATCCCAAGTCAACAAGTACTCCGATTATTTTTGGTTGGTGAATGTGCATCTAATAAGTTGTGGTGGTATTTCCAAGCACAAGCAAGTGTGGCAGGAAGCCAACCGCAGCTCTCAAGAGAGATTGAGGCCATTGATATTCTCCATCGAAGCAGCGGTGTTTATACCGGTAAGGAATTGTAGCAGCCTCTGTCTGAACCTTATTTTGTTACCCACATGGAATTTCAATATAGAACTGTGTTACCCGTGCTAAATTAGTATACCTGCAATGAGTTTTAATCGTGTAAAAATGTATCAGATGCCAAGATAACCTCTTTGTGGTTGTATTATGAGCATGTAAAAACGTAGTGTTTATGACTAAATCACTTTACATGCAGGGAACTCGTCAGATCTCAATAGATAATTATGGTATGGGGACCTCATTTGCCAGTAAAAATATGATAATTGGTTCTTTACCGTTCGATCTGGCAACAAAACTGACACCTTTTCGCAAGGAGTCATGCAAACATGACTCCTTGCAAAAAGGTGTCAGTTTTGTTGCCAGATAGAAGGGTAAAGAACCAATTATCAGATAATTATGGCTCAGCACTGATAGCGCTTGGATGAGCGACTGCCACGCTTAATATTTGCCGTCGGCTTCTCGACCGTTGTGGTCAGTAGGGGGCAGTGCAGCCTAATCCATTGGCAATGCTCCCCACATTCGCCAACCCACAGGGAGGAACATTGTGAAGTACAGCAGCAGACTGACAAAACAATCCCTACAACCCACGTCGAGCAGCGGTGAGATGACAAAACGACTGTACATGTACAAAAAATGTTTAATGCGCTGTCGTTGCATATTGAAAACTGCATATTGCTGAATCGATTTTTAAGATAATGGTGACATTTTTTAAATCGTAGATGACCTGATGATTAAATACAACTGCAGATAAAACAGTGCTTTGCTTTGACAAGTGACTAAACATTCTAGAGACTTCTGAAACATTTGTACAAGGAGTATAAACCATCACTCAAACTCCGGACATCCTCGTAGCGGCTTTTGGTTAACCATCGAACAAAGACGGTCACTGCATCATGCGCTTTCAGATGCAGTTCTGCAGCCATCTGGAATGCTCTTCCATCTGATCTGAGGAAGCCAGTGGAGCTATGCACTTTTATATCTCGATTGAAAACTCATTTCTTTCGAACTCGCCCTTCCTCCGCCCCTCCGATTAGCACAGTTGGCTATGTATGGTGTGAAAGAATTTCTACATACATACATAAAGCACAAACAGGTTTGATGTGCTTACAGTTGTGGATGGATTAAGTGAGAACGCAGGATATCCCCAAAAATTATTTTTCCCAGCGACGACTGGAAAATAAAATAAACAGAGAGCAGCTGGGGGCAGGAAGGTGAGTTGTAGTAAAACAATTATAAACAACTTACAAAAGCGCCAAATGTTCCTTCCTTCGCAGCACTCATACCCTGGCGAAACAGCATCCAGAACAGGAAGATCCCGGCCATTGAGATTGCCAGCATCTGCACGATCCTATGAAAACAGTACAAGTATAAATATTCATCCATAATAAGTTTTTTTGGGGGGTTTACTCGCGCAAGTTTAAATATTCATAATCATAGAAGTACCTTGTGTTTTTCGCCAGTCCTACCTATTTAATGTTTCACAAACCAACACCAAATGTGTGTTAAATTGCAAACTATTAGAAATTCAAATATCACAAACTTAAGCTATTTTATGCAATATCGTGCACTAAATCTGTAGCAATACTAGCTTGAACAACTATAAATGATAGCAGTTTGTTGATTTACTACTGAATGAAGGCCTCTTATACAGTGCTGTTCTAGGGGTTGTTAAACCATACTTTACCATGCTGGTCAATGCAGGTGGGTGAAGGGGTGAAGGCCAAAGACCGGTCCAGATATAACTCACAACTGAAATTATCTGTGGCCAGAGATAATACCCATGTTACCAGGTATATAGTGCAGTGTGCTCACCGAACATGATTTCACAGTTCCTAAATTTACCTAAAGCTTATATGTAGGTCAAGTGGGAGAACCATCAATTTATATTCTCCATTTGTTGAAACAGGCACGAGGTTTTGTACTTTATATTTACAAGCCTTCCCGTTTTATACACTCACCGCTGGAGCATGGACGTGCGACGGTAAATGACGGGGATTCGATCCTTTGGGTCAATGCCCAGCTCATTCTCAATAGTCCTCAGCTTTTCCTCAAACTTGTCAATGTTTGGGACCCGCATCGAATACACCCTCACCACCCTCTGTTGAAAAATGGGGTCAGAGAGGATGCGAATGATGATCGTATCGACTCTTAACATTAAAAGTTTATAACTGTGTAGCGATGACAATTAACCGCTCCACACTACCAAAAGTGCAGTTTATACCAAATAAAACTCCAAGCTGTTTTGCACTGGGAGATTTAAACACACACGTAACAGGCGCGGTAGAACATTGGTCAAGGGCGTACTGATGTTCTATTGCACCAAAGGCAATAATACTGCATTAAAATCCATATTTATTGTGAGAAGTGACAATTCAACCAAATGCAGAAAGACTGACAAATACTGTACTCAAAATAACACTTAAAAAGATGAATATCTGTTACTGTGCAGGTAACATAGCGGGATTTTAAGAAAGCAGCTATAAAACATATGTTAGGCTTTGAATACAGGTTCATGCAAATGATGCTGGACTTTCCTTGGTTGTATAGGGTAGGCAAGTTCAAAATTAAACGTGTCAAAAAATATTGTTGGACGTTGCAATAGGTTAGAAAACTGTGCAGGATGGAGGACAGTTTACGACAACAGCAATCTACTGAGCTACGTAGCTCTTTTTTAGAAGTGACCTGGCCACAAATGATAGGTCAACGAAGTGGCTCATCATGTGGAAATGTATAGCAGCCAAATACTCAAAATGCACGTTGATTCTAAATGTGGACGGAAAAAAACGGGAAGACCCGGAGTAAAATCAACGTGACCACGGGGAGAACATGCAAACTCAAAACATACAGGCTTCAGTGGTCCAGATCGAACCCACCGCCTCCTGCATACCAGTCGAGGTGGTTAACACCTCGCCCACTAATGTAGGAAGAATACGTTCAGGGGTGCACGGAGAAGCGCCGCAAAAGCAGACCTGCTGACCGGAGATGACGGCGCCGGGGTGAACGGTGACGTACACCACCTCGCTCTCGGGCGTGACCTGCACGCTCGCCACCTCCCCCTTGGCGAGCATCTCGTTGGCAAAATCGTTCCACGACACGCTGGATTGTGTGTCGGTCAGCAGGTTGACCAAGAGCAGCACAATGCCCGTGATCACAAGTGTGCGCAGTCGAGCCATGTTGTTGTGACGCTCCTCCTCCTGCTGCTTCTTTTCTGTATCCACACACAATCATCATGATTATAAGCCACGGTCAATCCACTGCACACATGCATGCAAACTGTAGGGGGTGCCAAGGATCAGATTGCATTATTCTTGAATTTCAAAGGACGAATATTTATATTTAAATCCGAGTAACGCACTCAACATATAACTACGTGTGATCACAACTGCATGTTGTGATCTCTAGCACACAAATGATAACTGTACCGTATACGTGCAGTACCCATTTGCAAAAACCGTCCTGCGGCACCAGAACGTACTTTGTTGATTACAAAGTTTTAATCAAACAAAGTGCCCTTTCCAAATTGCAATGATGTAAGCTGTGCGGCGAGACGGTGTGCCAATCGGAGACGTCCATACCTTCCTCATCCTCCCCCGATGTCTGCTTCTGCTCATCGTTCTTCTGGCCCCGTGGACGCGGTGGTGTACTGAAGTAGCGCAAGCTGCTGACTGCAGCCCAGGACAAAGGACAAAAAGAGCGTTATATAACACAGAAATTGTAAATATGCTTTCAAACTCGTGGGTGATTAGTCATTTTGATGCCATTAATTGTACATGACTGTTCCCTTTGGCTCTATTTTTAGATGTAGTACATCCTCGGAATCCCCTAAAGAGTAATCAAACATTGAAATATGCAGTTGCAATATATTTCTTACATTTTGACTTAAAACTTTAGTTACTGGAGGAATTCATATTCTTTGATTCTTTCGGAAAAGTCACGTAGATAGAAAAATTATGAAGTGAATAAAAATAATAAAATAAAAACAATTTTAAAAACACTAATGTAGACTGTAGCCCGGTTCTTAATCGAGTGAGTGTACCGCCAATCTATAATGTAGACTGTAGCCTAGTTCTTAACCTCGGTGAGTGTACTGGGAGTCTATAATGTAGACTGTAGCCTGGTTTTTGAGCTGGTCAGCGCATTGGGAGTCTATAAGGTACACTGTAGCCTGGTTTTTAAGATATATTTCTTATCCGATTTATCTTTGAATTGGGTAAAACAGCTGCCAAAAAATACATCTTCTTTCATTAGCTACCCCTGCTGGCAGCTATTCCCCAATGTGGTTGTGTGTGCCTTATAACCTTAATTTGGGCTTCACATAATTAAGTTTCCATAATAGTCATATACCAATTGCAGTATGGAAAGTTTTTAAACGTACAATGGCTATTCACTGCAAAGGCTCGGGGAAAGAGCAAACCACGGTTGATAGATGTAAAAAACTATATTACACTTGAATCTAATATTGTAAAACCAAGCATAACAGGAGGTAAATAATTTTTTGAGAAATGCACCGCAAATGCTAGCTCTTAGAAAAAAAACCAGAGGATTCCGATAAAGCCTGCCCTAGAAATGTAATTTTGTTTTGTTTTTTCTCCATTGCGCACGAGACAGCCAAAAATGTTCGGCTAGTGTGTTTAAGCACTGGGCATGCAAATTTTAAACTAACATGACCTACTGGGGCCAGTAGAACCAATCAATTTCACTGCAGTGCTTTGACAAATTTATCCCTGGAAAAAACAGCGTTAATACTTTGACAAATTGTTCCCATTATTATAATTGAACACTTACCATGGTGTTAACAAATAAATAATTTAAAAAGTGCCTACTATAATTCATGATTCCAAAATAAACACGGATGACATACAGATATATCACTTAAACACCAAACCTATTTAAAATAGAAAAAATCCTTCTAAGGAATTACAAAACGTCATTCTGTACTTACACAAAACACTGCTAAACATTAGATAATATACATTGGAGGTTACTGTAAATTTCAACCTAAAACTAAGGATTAACGTTTCATAAAAATATTATAGCCCCAACGACAAGAAATGGCTAGATCTTCAAACTTTTGAAGAGTACAATGGCCAAAATGAGGTCATTCAGTAGGGGTGGAGAAAAACAAAAATGCCTCATTTCCATAACCAATTGGAACGAGGCCTGTGGACAGCCCTGGTATACCCACTTTTCCCACAAGCAGTGGGAAACACCCGGGGGGCTCCCTGGCGGCACTGGTCTGGCCTGGCGATCTCTTGTTCCCACGACGACCAGGTCTAACCGAACCAATCATAATCGGTATCCAATACCAGATGCCCAACCTCCCTTTAAGGGCAACTAAACCATACTCAAAACCCAACCCTGGAAGCATTCATGATCAAGGGTTCAATGCAGATATGAGACATGTGCCACTTAGTTCAATTGTCTGGCGATGTGCGTGTTAAACTAAACAAACAGACTGCATTTTCGTTTAAAACAACTTAACCCAGTTTATGTGTTAGTCTGGTCAAGAAAAACCAAATAATAAAATTTTAAAAAAAGCTTTCTTTTTGCTCGTCACACTGGTCACAATATTAGGCAGGGGGTAAAGGTCAAGAAACTATGTTAAATAAATATATTTGTTAAAATTGCAAGCGAGGAATCGGTTAGGTTTGACTTCATTTTTTATTGCATGTCTCCACGATGGAAACCAGGCGGTAATGCAAAGGATGTGTCATCGTGGCACGTGCCGCGTCTGTGTTGCGCACAAGATTTAGCAACTGGTCCCGAAGGAGGGCCCTTGTGAAAATAAGGTAATGTCCTTGCTGTATTGAACTCTCCAGCCGGATTCAAGTCAATTAAGGCCAGTTCAGCCAGTGGAGGCCTGCCATGGAGAACCCATGTGATATGGGTTTCTCTGGCCAAAACCAGTTCCAACAGGATGCCCAGTGGTGAGAAAACTAAGCCAACAAAATTCATTTTTACACAAGAATACTTTGACAAAGCTAACCTGCACAAACTAAAAGATCATAATAAAAGCAAATTAAATGTCGCTGTACAAAAAAAGGTGTATACACACACACCATAATTGATGTACAGTACAAATGCAGTCTGTTCAAGAACAGCATGGAAAAATATTAAATGGAATGAAAAGCTGCGTAAATGCAGTTCAAAATGTATAGGCAAAAAAAGTGTACTACACTACTCAACTATCTAAGCAAAACTTTACCTAATAACCTAAAAAGATTACAACAAAATGACACTGTAGTCAAGGTATTTTGGTTTGGGAGGGAACAAAAAAATATTGCAGTTAAGCTCGGGTTAAAGTCTTTCCTTCCACACCCAGTTTGGTGGTATAGGGCATTGTGCAATTGCTGCAACAACAGCCGATTACGCAATCCTTGGCTATGGTTACATCACAGGGCTTTCGTCGGGCGACCTTGCACTGTTCCGACAATGCTAAACTTACACCGCGCGCGTGCATACAGTGGCCATCGGATCTGTCTCAACACGAGCATGCCATCACGCCATTAAAAATGCATGGCAACCTTGCCCACCCACCTGTTCGATGTCAGGCATTCAGAACTGACCATCTGGCAGACATCATCATCATTAAGTGCAGTAGGAGTAAGCATTCATTTAGGAATGCGTGGGGTAGTGAAAATGGGCTCGTATGTCAACGAAAATTATGGTATTTTTGGCAAGGTAGGTTCATGCATATTTGTATGAGTGGCCAAATAATTACATTTTGTTTGAGAAAATATTGACAAGCGATTGTCAACTACAATACGTCGATTCAACACTGGGCACACTATACTGACAAGTCTCTGAAAAGACCTGCTACTTGTCAGGAAGGCTTTCGTAACCAGTTGTAATCTGACGTTAAAAATAACTTGTTTAAATGCCTCGTGTTGCGGACGCATTTAGAATCTCCATTGACGCGATTATCCGATAGCATCCAAATTATAAAAAAAACATTCCTTAATCTTAGTTATATTTTCAGAAATAACAGCTCAATTACGGTAGACAACTACGGGGTTTCGACCATGGTTTAACGGAGTAATTTGGAAAAATCTTTCAAATATCCGGGGTAAAGTTGGCAAAATGATCCTGCCGCCAAATTGAGTATGGATTTATGCTGAACTTCTTTCGCACTGTATGTAGCCAACCATGCTAATCAGAGGTGCAGGAAAAGGACAAACTAACCACAACAAAATAAGTTCTAAATAAATGAGTTTCCAATCTAGATTTAAAAGTGTATAGCTCCAGTGGCTTCCTAATATCAGAAGAGCGTTCCAGACGGCCGCACAAACGCATCTAAAAAAGCGCGCAATTCTGTGACCGTCTGTGTTCGATAGCAAGCCAAAAAGCCACTGCGAGGATGACTAGAGTTCGCATGATGGTTCATTCTCCTCGAGTATGGACGCACAGCGCTTTTTGCACTGCGCTGCCGAGGTACCACTCCTTGGGGTCTCTCTCAACAGGATGGCAAGCAAGCTACATTCCCATACCTCTCCCTCTGATACTTGACCGCAGCATTGTGCAAAGCATTCCGCTACACAGCAGCCATGCAAGGGCTGCAGTGTTGTGTGCCTACGCATCCCGCCACTCAGCGGTGTGCAACGCTGCATTGGCGTGCTGTGTGCATACATAGCACGCCATCCAGCTCTGTGTGGAACACTGCATTGGCGTGCCGTGTCGCAGAGCGATTTGCACGTTTCTGCATGTAAATATCCGTGGGGTGGCTCTGAGAAAGGGAGCTTTGCTCAACACGATGTTCAGAGACCCGGTAGGACTGGGCTGGTGCCCGAGGGGAAAGCAGCTGATGACTGCGACCCTGTCGGTGTGAGCAAGTCAGAACGCCTCCAGACAAGAGGGTCCCCCCAATGCCCTTGCCTGTTGGCCGCGCACCATTAGGTGACGTTTTTGGTCACGTGATACTGGGAGGGGGGCTCTTCTAATTGTCTGTAGTCAATACAGCGGATAAACAAAGTTAGTTCGGTAAATACCCCCCCCCCCTACACCAACTAATCCCCAACCGGGACCCCGGAAATTTGGATACTTCCTCCCCCCTCCTACCGTTCACCCCAGATAAACGATATCTGTATATACAGTACTTTAACATACACATAGTAATATTTGTTAGAACTTACACAGCTGCGCATAACCTTCATTTTAACATTTCCTTCTAAAATATCGCATTTGATGTGTTCGATGCGTTCTCCTAGCTGTTGTTATCAAGCCAAATTATGGGGAAAAAAATATTGGAATGGCTCTGCACTGGCACCCGACTGCATGATGGTTCCCCAAATCCGAAAAAAAAAGGAACGCACATTTTGATAATCCTCACTGAAAAGAACAATGGAAACATTTTAACAACAATTACACATCACAGTATTACCAGCATCCTAACAATGTATTTTACTGCCGTTTTTATTTCTTACAAAAATATGCAATGTGGTGGACAAATGAGGTCTTTTTCCAGAACAAACAGGGAGTTCAACATATCAGTGAAAACAGAGGGACTTTGACCCCCACTGTGTTTCCGAGCGTACAGGTCCACTCATGCTTGTTCTGCCCATCGGCAATTTATGACACCGAAGGAGGGTGTGTAGTGCGATCGAAGTGAAAACTCAAGCGGGGAATGAGTGTGGAGTGCGTGGTGATGTTTGAGCATATTTAGAAGGAATATCGGGGTGCTTCAGCCAGCAAGAGGCCCTCTTATGTAAAGACATAACCAGCATGGTACAGTATTTAAAAATGACTGCATTCATCAGCCACTTTTTCCTGTTATTTTGAAAGTTTAATTGCAATACAACAGCAACAAAAACCCGACAAAACATCAGCACATTTCATTTAATAATAGACTACTGCTATGCAAGTAAATTTTAATGCAACTACATCATAGGTGGAATAACAAGTATCCAGATGTATCATCTGTATTCAGGATTATACCTCATTCCTTTGACTGCAGTGCCGTTGACTGTTCACACCGAATAAGCATGGCATACTGGCATAGTTTTAAAGGACTAGAACTCCACTTCGACACATTTACTAAAACTACTTAAAATTGTCCAAAACATTACATTTCCTATACATTAGATATTGTTCCTTTTGGACGACGCGGTGTGAAATTTATAAGCGAGCAGGCGCGAACATACTGCACGTGAAAACAAATCAAACTCTCTTTTTTTTAATACCCAAGTCAACTTATTATTAAGTAGACATTTTTATTCAGCCCTATGTCAAACTGCTGGATGGAAGGCATTATTATCACTCCACAGCAATTGTAGGGATTATTTGATCAGACTTCACTATGACGGACAGTTCGAGTTGGTGAAGGGTAATCACCTCACCACTGATATTGGTTACGGTCTAGAATCAAACTCGGTCACGGAGTTCACAGTATAGCGAGTGCATGAACCATTGCACCACTGCTCCCTCCCCCAAGTCCAGTATATTAAAGTACACAAATATTAGGCCAGGGTCAGGGCCGATGAGTGCGTGCTTTTTCGCAGATCCAATAAAAGTTCTAATAATTGAAAACACACGGGAAAAATACATCTGTGGATGTGGTGGGAGCGTGGGAGGCCAGCTTGACAACCAGTGTGTGGAATCAACGGTGCAGTACAGGGCTGCGGACACACGATCTAAACCCTTACCTAAACTCCGCCATAGCAGAGTGGTGTCTCTGGCGGAAAGCTGTGTCAGACTCAGTCGTTGCAATCCTGCGTATTGACCTTTTAAATGTAAGCTGAGGAGTGCCTGCACAACAGACCATGTGATTAGTACTGTACTCTTTGCTGCAAAGGCAGCGAGCGCATGCACACACAGCATGAGTCACTGCATGACGCATTCAAAATGTACCACTGTCAGACACATTTCAAAGGCTAGTGGTTGGGGGTACACAAGCACATTGGCATCCAATGAATGATATTTCAGGACTATTCATACACTGTATTATTGCGAATTGTTACTTTTATAATAACAATTTTAAAAGGCGGTTGAACAATATCAGACACATACAGCACTGTACGAAGAAGCAAGCAGTGTGAAAAAAACATGCAATATCATCGAGGGCTTTTCAGAGGCAATAATACACACTTCCATATGAAGGGGCTAAACATAGGAATAAAAAGAAACCAGAAGCGTACTTCCAACACCCTTACGCAACTTAGTCATTTGCTGCAGGCTATTTAACATGAGCAGTTTTGCAATGACTTTTTATGCGAAGTTAATTGCACTACGTCACCAGCACACAATGGTTCCTTATCTATGCGAAGACTGGAGATACAAACATAATGGGTACAATCACTTGTCATGCAAGTTCCAAGACGCATACACTGTTACCACCACCTACAAATGTTGCTCCAAAGGTCAATGGTCCAATTTAACAAGGTCAACAGTCACAGCCCTACATCGTTGAAACGGCAATCTGTGTCTTGTCGACTGATCAAGCCAAAGTGACCCTCGGTAAAGTCACGTAGATAGGTTCAAAGAAAATACCAGGGGTCACTCAAAATAATTCCAAAATCATGAGCAAACACAAACAAGATCCAGGTTCAATTTAACACAGTACATAAAATTCGTGATCTAATCCCATCTGTGAAGGATGTTATCCCTGACATGCAATACCCCGGCGTCTACAAACGAAGCTGTGTCTGCGGCAGTGGTTACATTGGGGAAACTAAGCGACATGTCTCGGACCGTGTTCGTGAACATAAGGCAGATCTGAAACACGTTAGGACCAATACCTTGGCCGTGGCTGATCATTGTTTTAATGCGGTGGGCTCACACGAAATTGATTTCTCTAAGAAGAAGGTACCCACTGGCTAGCAACAAAGATTCGTTCATGAAGCCATCCATATATATCGACACAATCGAGAAGATGGGTACAAACTGAGCAATCAATGGAAGGACGTTATCAACCAGTTTAAGTCATAACTGGCTATGATGTTCACATCCTACCACCTTCCGATGTTAGTTGTGCTTAACGCCCATTTCAAACTTGCGCTTTCACAGAGTTCACACCAACACAGCCACTTCGCGCGCCGACCCCTCGGTTGCGGCTCTGAGATCTCCCATTAACGTGCTAATCTCTCATGAACATGCTAATTTTCACCTGGGAGCCCTTTGGTTGGTGGAAAACCAACTACCGTCGGGTTTTAACATTGGCTGCTGACATTTGGGCTAAGCCAATTTCAAACCCTTATAGTTTGCCTTTGGAAGCTAACCCCCCTTTCCTGAAGACGACCACTTGTATTGCCATCGAAACGTGGTAGTTTTTGTTATTTTCTTTGGACCAATCTACGTGACTTTACCAAAAGACCCAAAGAACATTAATTCCTGCAGTCACGAAAGCTGTAAATCATGACCCCTTCAGGATGTTGCCTGGTTCACAGCAAATACCCTGTGACATGATTAACAAGTGGGCAATTGTGCAGTTATCATGACCCAAACCTCAACATTAAAAAAGCAAAACTGCAATAAAAAAACTCCTGTTAACCCCCCATCTCTTGAAATAGCAGTGTTTTGTCTCGGTGGGCTTGTCGCCTGCTAAGAACTAGGCTTTAAAAAAAATCTATTCCCTGAAATG